>NC_089877.1:49846250-50460625 GCF_040182565.1 Anser cygnoides | reverse complement strand
CCTTCACAAACGTCTCTGCTGGGGTGTTCAGAACAGGCTGTACTGAAGGACGTGTCTTTGGGGCCTGTCCTGTGCTTGTTCTTGAAGTTGGCTGGAGGCAAGCCAGCTCTTCATTCTGAGGTTGCAAAACTGTGCTGGCGTGGCAGGGGACAGGCTTTGTTTTGCAGTGAGACTCGCTAGCCTCCTGAGCTGCGTGCCGCATCGGCGGGGCCACGCAGCATCGCTGGGAGGGCCAGGTTACAGCTGTGCTGGCTGCACGGGACGTGTCAGTGCCTGCATATCACCACACACCTACCCCAAATCTGCTAATTCCTGTGGGCGTAGCGTTTGGATGACTTTATGCAAAGGAAACACTTGAACTGGGAAGTCTCCTGTAGCACGAGGATCTGTCTGTTGGGACTGTCCTCTCCTGTTCCTTACTAGCTGGGCTCCAGCTGGTGCTGGTGTGTTTCCCAGCACCCTGTTTCTTGGGCTGAGGCAGGCAGAAGAGTGCCGTGCACCTCATTTGCTACCACGTCCTGTGTTGGTGTAATGTGCTGCCAGCCCCGCGCTCCATGGTGTTTCTGCAGGTTTTGGATGTGCCATAGAGAGGATGGCGGGGACTTAAAATTTGCAAACACTACAATGGAAATGAGATGCCCTAATCAGGGAGAAATAATCATTTGAAGACACTACTAGACCTCAAATTAGCTTCCCGCTTAGTTGAAGCTCTCTGAAATCAGGATTTTATTTTCACAAAGCTAAGTGTTTTGGCAGGCCACCAGTTATGATAGAGGTCTTAGTGAGGGGAAGTCCTGTGGCTTGATCGTATTGGACCTTTTTTTAATCTGAAGGTCTGGGAGGTAAATTGCGAAGTAATGAGCCTGCTTTTCAAAGGTGCAGACAGCTGCTATTAAGGTCCGTGCAAAATGTCAAAGGCTCTTGCTCTTTCCTCTGGGCATAAATATGAATGCAGACGCCCATTCTGCACAATCTTTTTGTGTAAGTCAGTCCTATCATTCATGTCATTCCCTCCACCCAATTCTTAGCTGGAAAATCCTGAATGAATGAATTCCAAATGCCTGCAGGTTTCTTGACCATCTTTACATTTGCACTGCTCCTCTTTGGGTCGCTCTAGTCGTCTTTTATCATTTAATGATGTAAACGGGTGTGGGAGACTTCTAGTTCTGGGGCGCAGGAAAACAGCACCCCTCAGAGCTCTGTGCTGAAGCTAATCCATTGGTGTCTGTCCCTGTCTGAACGTTTGGAGAAGTTGCAGTGTTATTTTTTTGCCACTTCTGGGAGACTTTTCCTTGTTTAACTTCAGACCAAAATATCCTAAATCCCACATGCAACAGCTTGTGTGTCATCAGCAGAAGTGCAGTCTCAATGAGATTATCATATGATTATACTTCACAAAATCTGCGTTTTTAGCATTTGTGTTTCTCGTGGCTCTGTAGAAAATATTATGTTTGTAAACCTACTGTTAATGCCAGTATAGCATAAGAAAGCTAAAATTACGGACTTCACCTACTGAAGTTGTATTTACTTCCTAGTACTGTCACAAAACAAGATTTTTTTGTTAATGCTTCAGGGATTGAACACCTCCTCTCTTGGCAGTTGACGAGATACCATATGCACAAGGAACATGTGTACTGCATGTGCATGCTGGCTATGTGGAGGGGGGAAAGGAGGCAAGTGACATAAATATCACTGAAAACTTTTTTAAAATTTTAATAAACCCAGAAGTTGAGATGCTCTAAATATTCAGTGCGGGACTTCGGTTCTGTGGGAACCAGTTAAATTTAGCAGATGCAAATATAGAAACCAAGCAGCGTAGCGACTTGCCGAAAGCCTGCCCGTATAAAGAAAATAGCATGCTGACAGCTTATTGCAGCTCGTGCTGTAAGAGAGCCCTTTAATGTGCTATTTTTCTTTTGTGTTTTAGAAGGGATGAGGGGGCGAGTGTCCTCTTTTTCTGATCGTGTAGAGGTGCTTCTTGTATCAGCCGTCTTCGCAAACAGGGTTTCAGCAGGATGTTTGTTTGGTGAGTCTGCACCAGGGCTTAAGAAAATTAATAGGGAGGATCTGAAGGCAGTTCTCGTTACGTAGTCAAGTTTAACACTTTCAACTTACCCAGGGCTGACGTGGGTCGTTGCCTAGCTTGGTTTTGCCAGCGTAGACAGAGCTGGCTTGGAAACGCCGAGGTCTGTGCGGGTCGCTGTGTAGCCTGGTGCGCTCTGCAGCTGGAAGAGGCACCTGCGTGCCCCTGGGGCAGCACCGCCGTGGTGTGGCTGGGAAGTGGGGTCGCAGCGTTAGCTGCCGCAGGTTTTACAGGTGTCTTTTCCACGTGGACTGGTCGATCTGGAGACAAGCATGAGGTGTATAGTTATGCTGCTAATCTGGACCTGCGTCAATGGCACCGCGTCCTTCTTGCTGCTGCTTGTTTTCCTGGGAAGATTAAGGCTAACGTGTGTAATTGTGTGTGACCGTGCCACAGCTACATCTCTCACTGCTTTTAAAACACCGTGCCTTGCAGACAGAGCAGTCCCAGCCGTGCTTTTGAGGATACCACCCATACTCTCCAAAACTCTGAGAACTTTCTGAAATAGCAGACTAAGGTCATCAGCTTGGTATGTCTAACATAAAGAAAGACTGGGAAAGAAAAGTTTTATTACCAGGAAAACCAAGGTCACCCCTCCTGCAGGCATGGGATGAAGAAGAGAAACTTTGATATTCCCTGGTAAAAATAATTCCCTTGCCGTTGGTTTCTGAAGTAAAATCCAAGCAAATCAAAGAGCCCAGAATAAGTCCAATAAATTGCTACTGTGCTGATGTCACCTTTGTGTAGTAGGCTGTTCGCTTATGTCTGTCTTATGTCAGTGTGAGATGTAAATCAAAATAATAAGATGCAATTTATTGGATGGGTTGGAAATTAATAGCTGTAGGGTCTCAGTTGTTTCCCATCATGCTTGCTGGGAATGCTTCCCTAGAAGGAGATAGCTTGAAAGGCACCCATCTTTCATAAACTATTTTTAATACTTGAAAGTTACTTGAAGGGCTTATTTGAGACATTTATTTTAGGCAGAGAAGAAAACAACTGAGTTCTCCTGTACATGTTTGTAATGTCTGCTGGGTGAATCTCCATTTTTTTTTTTTGCACCTGGACAGGCTCCATCTGTATTTCTTGTGGAGAGTAGGGACTTGGAAACTTTACTAGAAAGAGGAGGCAAAATGTACTACAACCTCCTTTTCTACGCTTCTTGCCCGTCGATCTCAGACATATCACCGTGATCACGGTTCAAATCAAGCAGGAGGACGTTAAGTCATGAATTTGGTAAGCTGCATTTTATAACCTTTCGTTTATCAGCCTGCAAATGAAGGGTTTGGAGTGGAGTTGCCCCATCCAGTGACTTGCATCCTGCTGGAACAGAATTGAAAAGCTGCTGGAGGGAACAAACGGCTGGGAAAGCCGGTCCCGTGGCACGGCGGAGAGGTGCAAAACTGTTCAGGAGGGATCTGGCTGGCTGGCTCATCTGCAGGTCTTCGTGTTCTCTGGGGACTCAGTTGGCTGAAGGCAGCAAAACAAAAACCAAGCCACAGATGTTATGAGCCAGTTTGTGGTGGGTGTTCCGAGCAGTTAAAATACCTGTTTTCGTTCCCCCGTGGGAGACTTTGGATCACTCATGTAATTTTTCTGGGCCTTACTTTGGCCCACGACCAGAATTGTTCTGGGCTCAGCAGGCTCACTGGGATGATCCAGTGCAACAGGATTGCAGTGCCTCGACTCCACTATCGCCAGCACGGACAGCCCTTTCTGTTTGTCCATTACATTAGGGCCAAATAATTCAGCTGCTGCTTTTTGCCTTTCTTTCCTTTAGCTCTGTTAGTTTTGCAGCACTAGCTCTGTGAGATTTCATGCAAAATCACTGTGACTTAAGAATGTGCTCTTGCAATTGCAGCTGCTCGGGGCATTTTCTCATGTGTGCACCCTGTTTGTATTCACACCAGCAGAACAGGAGCTGCTGTGGGTGCTGCAGGCAGTGGCTGCGTTTTGCTCTGAAGTAGCTCTGCCTTTCTGCTTGCCTGGGAGTAGCTTGCTGTCACCAACTGTGGCACGTGTGAATTAGCTGAGTCCAAAAGAAGCATAGGTAACTCTCTGAAATTTTATCAATAATCCTGTTCTCCTGTTTCCTCCTATGTTACAGGATCAGCTGTGTTAAAGTAGAGAAGGAACTGAGGTATCGTACACACGTACATATGTTTTGTTGGGTTCAACCATAGGAAGAATTTGCAGTGTGTTATCTTGATAAATGTAGCGATACCCAGCACGTTTCAGCTTCTCCTCAACTTTCTGCTTATGTCTACAGGCAATAATACATCTAAAATAGCCACTGTTGGCAGCAAAGCCAAAGGTGATCCTGCCCACAGCACAGTACACATTACCAGTGAGGCCTGGAGATGACTGGTCTGGAGCTTGCGCTTTCTGGGGTCATCCTGGGTTGTGGGATGCGTAGGGGAAGGAAGGGGAAGAAAGATTACAGGTTTCAGTGAGAGAGGCTGACGTGCCTGGAGGTGCGATTGTCAGTTACTCATTGCGGTGTTAAACATGACAGGGCATCCATCTCACGCCTGCCCTTCATCTCTTGCAGCATCTTTGAGAGGCAGATGCCCATGGTGTTGAAACGCCCTGGCAGGACGTGCCGTAGAAGCGCACACGTTCCTTCACCTCTGCTGCCTCGCGGCTGCTGAGCCAGGTCCCCCTGCGCCCGCGTATCGGGCTGCAAGCAAAATGGGTCCTGTTTGCCCAGGGCGTTCCCAGCTGCACTGGCAGCCTGTTTGGTGTCAAAGTGCACACGCTGTACAGACTATGAACTTGCCAGGTACTAAAACAGTCACTTCACGTTTCTGGGCCGAAGGGAGAAGCTCTCGCCCTTTCATGAAATTAAGTGGACTTTTAAAAATCCTGGGCGTTGGTGGCAGTGGGTGCAAGGAAGCGCCTGGAACCACAGCGTGCGTTATGACACACAGCCCTTCACCAAACTACGTTTCCTTTGTTATGTCCCTTTGCAAATTGCTGTAGGTCACAGCTAATAGTGCGGTGGCTACTCAGCCGTGCGTTGCTACGGGGTAGTTAACGGGCTGAGCTCCAGCTGCAGTAGGTCTGCCCGTATTATTGCTGCATTCAGATGTGCTGCTGCCTACTGCGTGCATGGAGCTGAGCCCTGTAAGCACTGGTTAAACCCCAGAGCAGATTTACTGGGAATGCTCTAGCTGCAGCTTGAGTGACACACATCTGTAGTAAGCAATATATTATCCCAGAACACTAACTCTGCGTGCCCACCTCCTTAAGGACGTGGCAATCCCTGAGAAGTGCAGAAAGTCATTTGCAGATGCAGGAGGGGACCTGGTTAGGAAAGGACCTGCACAGAACTTTTCTAGCTGGTTGAATTGAGGAGGGGAGCTCTGCAGAGGTGGAAGAGCCACCACTAAGATTCCCTGAAGTGCGGGATTCTTTCCTGCATTCTTTTCTATTGTTCAGTGTACATTTAAAAAAAAAATTCCAAAGATCGGGCTTTCCCCAGTTCCTATGGGAGAGTACTCCATGGTCTAATATGTTTTGCTACCAGGAAATCTTCCTGCTAATCAGCCCATATGTTTCCTTTCTTCTTTTCATCACGTAATTCCTGGTTAACCCTTCTTGTATGCTTCTCGTCTTGGGCGTTTTGCCTGTGAAGGGCAAGGCACCTTTTAGACACTGCTATTTTGCCATACCACAAGCCGACCGTGGGTGACGTAGGGTTATTGCACAGCTGGCTGGCTTCAATATGGTTCACGAGCTGTAAATCCACAGGCTTTATCTTACGGTAATTTGATTGTATGTTGTAAGCTAACAGTTTCAAACTAACCATCCAGGAGATCTACGTACCTAAGTAAACTTAGTTGTGACCTGGGAACTTGAACCTGTGCATGTCCTTGGGTATCTAGGCTATGTTTAGCTTTTTTTTATGGAAATTGAACCTGTTTTTTGCTGCTGGTCACCATGTGCCTTTCAGCATTGTTGTGATCTTTTTCCTGGCAGCACTGAGAGGTGCAGAAGACAAATAGTTTCCATTCCATGTCATTAGCAGGGATACCGTGTATTGACTTAGTGGTGCTTAAGGGGCTATAATTTACTTTTTATAAAGCTTGATGTCATGATAGAAGTTTATTCTCCCTTTCATCTCTTCCCTCCTGGTTGCACTTTGTAAAGTCTTTTCCAGTTCAGCTCCCACACTCCACAGCAGAAAGCTTCCTGTATTGCTGGTCCTTCTTGCAAGTTTGATTACGTTACCACAAGTGTATTTTTAAGGCATACACACTTCTGCTTTCACTGAGTATATTCTTACTGAAACAGTCACCTGAGGAGTGAACAGTGGTAGAAAATGCGACTCTTGTGGCTTTATGGAGCATTTGTGTCTTGCGACGTCAGTGTTGAGAGGGGTTCTCCATTTGAATCCAGTCTTATACTACAATACCTTGCCCAGAAGGTTGATCTAGCTGCAGAGCAGGTTTACAGGTGTCACAATAAAATTAATTTTAGAGCCGGTATTACAACAAAATAATAAAAAGAAAAAGCATTTACTGTTCTTTTGTTCTTTTTCCTGCTATGTTGTGAAATGGACATTTTTTGTCACTTAGAAGTTTTCACTGGTGTGTGTGAAATCATCCTGCAGACTCTGATGAGTGTTTCAAAGGTGGCCATTCAATCTTAGGAAAATAATTCTGTATAAACTACCATTTGGGCATCTCCCTTGTTTGGGATCTGCCCTACAGGGTTTCCCCGTAGGACTTTGGGCCGATTCAGATGAAGCCTTTTGCATGTAGATTCATTTTCACTCTTGAGTGAATTTAGGAAAACTGCTGGTAGTGTTTTCATCCTTAATTTCCCTGCTTCTCCTGAAGAACACTTGGTCCTCTCTGAAGAGGTTTTCAGAGGGCATTCATTGAACTTGTCATCTTTTATTATTATTACGTATTGTGTTCCTCCTGGGAGTAATCCTCCAGCTGTAGTGCGGTGCTATTTTACCCCCCAGAGTGGCATCCCCAGCTGCTGCTTGCCTCTGGCAAAGAAGACAAATGGTTATTGTGTTCTGGAGCCAGGCCAGGTCTTCTGTATCTCTGCTTGGTCAGTATTGTTGTACTTTAGTTTGGATCTAGTGGTGTTTGAATAACACTTCTATTTTGAGCCTTCCCCATCTCCTGCCTCCCTGCTATTGATCAGTTATCGAAGAAGTGGGCTTATTAAACAGAGACAGCACAATGCACTGGTTAGTAACCTGAAAACGATATACTTAGGGCTATTTTCCTTCCCTGTGTTTGAGGTTTTACAGTAACTATGAGGAGAATGTCTAGGCTTTCATACAAATTCCTGAGATTTTTGTCTTTAGCTAAACTATCAATATCGGGAGAGAAATTTTACAGACCTTGATCAAATAGTTGCACTCAAATTTCACTTAGAATTAGGAGAGTGAGAGTAAAGCTTCTTGGCCAGACTGCTATATACATCTTTTGATATTTGTTTCAGAGCGCGCACACATGATTAAAATCAAATTGCTTCTGTTTTTTTCAGTTCACCTTTAACCCATGTCCGCAGAGTTTGCTTCCACTGAAGATGCAAATGAGACGTTAGCTGTGGTCACTGCCACTGGTCTGAACAGCAACTGACTTCACAGGGCTGCCCTCCCTGCTGAGGGCATGCTGTGCCATGCATACATGTCACCTCTTTCCCTAAAGAGCCTGCGATGGTGAGAGCTGTGTGGACTAAGGGTTTGCATCAGTGGGTCACCCTTAAGGCACACATGCCCCTGTGTTCTCCTAGGCAGGCCTTGATCAGCAGTAGCAGTATATAAGTAACGCCATGGCCTAGCTAAGGAATGGTTATCAGATAGCCAGCTCATTTTCATAGGAAAATGGGAATGCCTCTTGGCCATCTTCATAGCCATAAATTAGGGAAATTGGTTTTGTGCCCGTATTTGAGAGGGCACTTGTGGTCAGCGTATTTAAATATTACTGGAAGGATGTGAAAACCTTTGAACAGCTGAAATAACTGGAGAAAAAGATGTAATAGGGAAAAAATGGAATGTGAAAACTCAAGATCCATCGATATTGAAATGAGTTCCCTTTTTAAATCATACATCTGAAAATGTCACATTGCCATAAATATGCAAAATGTGGCAGTAAGTTTGCAGTTGCCATGTCTTTCCAGCTCAGCAGAGTGTCTGCTTGTGGCAGTATAGAGATGGGAAGGGGACTTTCAAAAAGAGCTTTGGTGTTACCCAAGCAATAGGAATGACTGGCCTCTACTAGCCACATGTTTTAAAACATGTTTTTCTCTTTTAATTTTAACCCTGTAGCAGATTTTAAATCTGTGTTTTAGCAGTGGCTTGAGCCCAAATTTGGCAGATACTCTGTACACCCCTGTGGTGGGTTGACCACGGCCAGCAGCTAAGCCCCCACCCAGCTTCTTGCTTGCTCCCTACTAGTGGGAAAGGGGAAGTAATCAAAAGGGCAAAAGCGAGGAAAAAAAGCTGAGGTAAAAGACAATTTAAGACTGGTTGATATAAAAGACAGTTTAATGAGTGGAGGAAAAAAAGATGCAAAACCGATCGTGTACCACCAGCAGGCCGAGGCCCAGCCAGTGCCTGAGCAGTGGCTGTTTTGGAAAAGCTCTCCCAGTTATGTTGCTGAGCATGGCGTTATATGGCATGGACCATCCCTTTGCTCAGTTTGGGTCAGCTGTCCCCACCATGTCCCCTCCTGACCTGCTCTCTGTGGGGCAGCGGCAGTCAGAAGGCCTCAGCGCTGCGTGTGCATGGCCCAGCAGCAGCTGAGACATCGGTGTTAGCCACACAGCTTTGGTCACCCATCTAAAACAGTGCCATGCAGGCTGCTGTGAAGAAAGTTAACTCCCTCCCAGCCAACCCCACTCCAACCAGTCCTGAACAGGCTGCTTTTCCAGAAATCGGTTCCCACTGTTTTGCCTAAGTAGCTGCACATAGCTGGGGGGAGCTTTGTCATACGGAAGCAGCTCCATGCCTTCAGCATCCTTGTGAAGCCAGTCAGTGTGGGGACTGTAAGGAAAAAAAAAAGTTACACTTCAGAATAGGTTAGTAGTCCCATGGCTTGCTTCTCTTAGGGGAAAACAATGAAGTTATTGATAAGTGAAAGAGGATGCTGTGTAGGCCACTCGGGTATGGCAGTTGGCAAATCACTGGTGTGGAGAGATGTCTGCATTTCGAACCAAGGGCAGGAGGCTGCCTTAGCTTGGGTTATCGCCGTGCAGTTGGGCTGTAGTCATGGCCTGTGCTCCTGGCCTACTGTGAAAGCGGTATAAACAAGCAGTACTGAGCGTACTGCGGCAATGATCTGTGGGACCCTCGCGCCCGCTGGTCTGGGGCCTCGGACATCGTGGAGAGGCCTAATCAGAGTGTGTCAGTTGTGTGTTCTTGTCAGGCTCACAGTTCGTGTGGCTGCCTAAGCCTGTCTCCGATGTCCTGATCCAGTCGTTGGACGTGAAGTAAAACAGGTTAATCGTAGAACTGCGAGGTGGGGGAAAATGGAGAAGGACTTAAATGACTTGCCAAATGGTGAACTTCTAGAACATCCTAATGTGGGTACTGCAGCTTAAAGGAAGCCAGCTTGCTAAAACTGATAGGGGTAGTGATGGTAATAATAGGGCAGAAAACAAGCCTTTTTGAGGTGAATATGATGTTTTGGAGCGTATTTCATTATCCTTTAGTTAAAACGTTGCAACTTGAGTGATTAAGACCTATATTTTCCATTGAAATGCTGCTGCGCAGAGCAAAGCTCCCTGAAGCTCGGCACTGAAGGGCTCTCCCCGTGCCTGCAGCCACGGTGTGTCCTCCTGTAGGTCGATAGGAAGCTGGCCTGGAGAGCGCCTCCATTGTTTGTGAGTGCTTTTCTGAGGGCTTGGCTTGGGGTTCAGCAATTCAGCACATGCATGTGGATCCTGCAGCGCTTCCTGTTTTGTAGCAGCGTTATTGTCACTGCAGCAGAGGCCTTGTACACGTTGCGCTCTGCTTACGGCTGCAGTTGTGTACGAGGAGCCTGTGTGAGGCACAGGGAAGGCTCACCTCTGGTTTTCCATGTAAGGCTCAGCCTTCCTCCACCCCACCTCTTCCCCATCCTTCCTTTTGCTACCATGCAAAGAGGAAGAAATAGGGAGAAATGATGGTAACTTGCTATTTATTAGCACAGCCACGGAAAAAAAATCCTTTATTAATGCAACATATGGCCGAAGTTTCCTGACACAAGCAGATTCCTGATTCATAGTTCTCCAACATCCCCTGTTCCAGCTCAGACAAGTAGATTATTTCCTCCCACCAGCAGATGTAGACAGGAACAATTGGAGCTGTGATAACATTATCTGTGACAGGGGCCAGCTGGGTCGCACACCTCGGTGTTTCCTGTCTAACCAGCTGAGAGGGACGGCGTCGAGGGCTGCGGGATGGTAGCTGTGGCTATGTGAACTGGTAGAACATGGAGACACCGCTTGGGCAGTAATCCTCATCTGCCACGGAGGGACGGAGGGAAGTCAAGAGTACTTGTGGAGATGCAAAGCAGTGGGGAGGGGAGTAGTGGTCAGGAAACTCAGAATTAATCCCTCTGTGGTGACAGGAGCATCAGGAGTTGGACAGCTCTGTGCAGCTGGCCTCCTGGAAAAATCACTGAGGGAGCACGCGTGCTCGTGCTGCGCTGCCAGCGGGGCTCGGGGGAAGCAGCCTCTCCGAACTGCCTTCCTGGCTCCTGCTGGGAAGCAGTGAGCTTTTTTTCACAGCTCTGATGTTCAGGGTAAACTTTGTCTGTGGGAACTCTTTCTGCCAGGCATCTGAGGTTAAGTCAGCTTTTCCTTGCTAGTGAATTGAACAGGTACGATCAATCAGGGAGCGCAGAGGGGGGTGAAGTATGCTTTACCTCCCCCCCAGCACGGTCCATTAAAATCCTCATTAAATGAAAGTTTTCCCTGAAGTTTTGTGAGGCATATTTGTATGTGAATCCTGCCGTAAATTAAAATGGGAAGCTTGTTCATATCCAATTATAAGGATGGAAGTGATCATAAAAGCACATGCAAGAGTTGAATTTAGCCAGGAGTTAATATGTATGGATGAATCTTGGCTTGGCTATGTTGCCTGCATGGCACAAATACTTGGTGCATCTGGAGCTCAGGGCCTTTGTTGCCATTACTAAGGGACACGGACTCCTGAGTGTCTGTATGTGGCTGAGCCAGTAGAAGGAGTCAAGTAGTCCTCTGGGGTAACGGCAGGAGAACTTGTGTGTGCAACCCCAGTGTTTCAAAGCCTTTGTCACAAACTGATAGCCAAATTTGGTGGGCACTTCACAAACGTGCATCAAGGGGAGAAAGTATCCCTACTCCATAGAATTTACTGTGAGGCAAGGGACGGCAGGTCATGAGAGGTGAGGGGATGACACAAGGCAGTCATGGTTATCACCATAAACCTGGTATTTTGGTTGTTTTAGAAGTGACTTTTATGCAAAGGTTTCTTAGGCAGCATGGCACACAGCAGGAGTTGGGGAAAAAAGGGTATGAAGTCTACACAGTGCTTTTTACACTTTAGCTCTGTTCTTGCATTTTTGGCTAGTTTCTTCTTTTCCTATCTTTGCGCGTTAAAAATTAGTATGAATGCTCAGATTTGATGTCTGCTGAACGTGCACCAACAACTTATAGATCCCGTTTTCCATCCAACAGGATGTTTTACCTGTTGCTGTGACAGGAACTCCTGAGATTCCTGTAAAAACAGTTGAATGAAGATAAAGAGCTATAATTTCAGCTGTTCTTTTTCTAGCCTGTTTAATTACTGCTGCATTCACTGTCTTCCCTGAATAGGAAGTCATTTTCCTGTTCATTTGAGCCTTTCAAACAGTGAAAGGGAAAAAAAAAGTAATAGCGTGAGATGGGAAATGTCATTCTAAAGCACCAACAATCAGATTGTAGAACTGGGAGATGGCACCCGAAACTATTATTAACTAATTAAAATAAAGTTCTGACCTAATTTCACATCACAGATTTATCTGTAAGTCAGTGCAACCATCATAATGGGGAAGAATACCTGCAGTATCCTTGTAGAAGTCTGGTGAGGTGCCAAAGGAGGAACCACAGCTTCCTTCTCCATCTGGTGAGGAAGACTCTTCAGTCAGGTGGGTGTGGAAAGAGCCCAGAATTATGGAGTGTGCCAGACTTTTTTTACAGCTAGATGACAGAGTGCCTCTTCACCTGCTTCTCCTTGAATGCTGTTTCTGATGGTCTTTTTTTTCCCCGTCTAGCCCATGTGCTACTCATTTAGAACTCCATTTATAATGGAATAAAACATGAGGCTGAGTGAATAATTTGAAATGTAAGGCTTTTCCACTGCTGCACCTCCTACTTTTTTTTTTGTTCCTAAAAGAATATTTAGGGAGCTCCTGGACCATTCAGGTTCCTGTAGCAGATCTTTGTTGTACTGCTTACCCGGAACACAAATTTATAGCATAAAATAGATCAGCACAGAAGTACATCAGCAGGTTTAATGATTGTGGTAAGCCTTTTCTTACCAGAAAGTGAGTAACGCTCTAAGAATCTGCATTAGCCCAAGTACTCTTATTCATAGTTTTTAAGGACCATTACTGTGGGGAAAAAAATTATAAGAGGGATTTTCTAGGATCTTGAGCTGAGCACTGCCCCCACCCAGAGGTAGCTACAGTGTGTGTGTGTGTGTGTATAAATATATATACACACACATAATATTATATATATATGTCAAAGTTTGGTTGAATTCTTAAGTGTTTAGTTTCATTTTCAGTTTATATTTCCAGATATGAATGACCTAATCTGTGCACATTTGTTACTTGGGGTCTGGTAGAGCTTTACATTTTAACTGGATTCCTGCAAACCTCATCTAAAAACCCATTTCTGATCCTGGTGAAATTGGGCTTATCTGTGTCGCAGTCCTATTTCAGCTACCATGCCTGCATCTTGCCCTGAGAACAGGGCAGATTTTTTTTTCATTGTTAGCCCACCTAGGTGCAGCCTTTCATTTTGTATTTAGTCACACTGACCCATTTCTGCTTCTCCCTTCTGTGTGATACTTCCCTCTGGGTGGGATACTTCCCTCTGGGTGGTGGTGGTCAGTCACACTTCTGTGTAATTAAGTGCTATCAGTAATCTAATTATTGTCTTAAGATGCTAATGAAAATATTAAATAGAACAGTCACAAGAGTAGTGCCTGAGGAGTGCCACAAGCATGCACGCTCTGGTTTGCCAGTGCTTCTTTCAGCCTGCAAGCCATGGTCATCTCTTCTATTTAGCTCCCCTTCCTGTTCTGTTAGTCCTTGCTGTTCTCTGCTTTACCTGACTGCGTGCTTTGCTGATGTCTGAGAGAATAGCTTTGCGTTTTCTGTGTCTAGAGCGTCAGTTGTCCTACAGCGTGTCTTGATGCATCTTTTGTAGATCCATGCCATGTTTCACTGTGTTTTTATTTATATATTTACCTCTGGGGATCTGATTATTTACCATCTTCAAAGGCGTTGAAATGCTTGTACAGTACTAGGCCAGCTGTGTGGTCTGTAGGTATAATTTTCCCCCTCCTACTCTTTCCCAAGTAAGGTTGCTATTTCTTGATATTTGGGAAGTGCTCCATAATGGCTACGGTTATCTGGAACCCTTGTATCTCCGTCCTGTGATTTCATATGCCACGCTTTGGTTAACTGGATTTTGTTCTTTAGGGTGATTTTTTTTATTATTGGTAGTAAGAACTCAGTTATGGGGGAGAGGCGGCTTTCCCTAACCCCAGTGGGTTAAGTTCTTCAGAGCCACCTGACGCCCCTCAGCCAGGCTCCCTCTGCTCAGGCATACTTCAGGTGTAATCCCTCGTATCCTAGAACAGGAATCTAAAGCAGGCTAGAAGAATTTAGAACATCAAGGTAGTTATGTGTTCCTCTTTGCTGACTCCATTGAAAAGCCTGTATTTACAATGCAGTTACTGACTCTAAAATTGGATGAAGTGAATCTGAGTCTATGAGTTCTAGTTTTGACTGCTGGTACCTATTGATATCTCTACACATTTTTTTTTTCCTCCTTGCCTTGCTCCCACAGTCAGCATCCTTATTCTGGCTGAAAATTGAGGCAAAATATCTGTGCAAAACATGGGGCCATTCCTATATTGTCTTTAACATTAAACTTCACTTGCTGCACAAAGATCCCGTATTTTCTTCTTTTTTAATGTAATTCGAAAATACATTTCACTATTTAATGTGTCTGTATGAAGTGCCAAGCCTCTTTTACATTCAGATCCTTGAGCTTTTCACAGCTCAGCTGTCTCTGCTAATTATTTCCCTTAATTTATCTGTTCATCATCCTGAGATTAAAAAAAACAAACGCTTGGCTATCCACCATTTTATTCTGTAATGTAAGCTAACCCAGCTTGATCTAGCAGTTCTGTTACCGAATTTGTTAGCAATCCCTGCTCAGGAGTAGCTGGAGCATCCCGTCAGTACCAGCGTTTGTTCTCCTGAGTCTCAGGAGTGAATCTCCCCTAACGATGCAGTTCCTCTTGTTTTGTTTCTCGTTAATATCTGGCTGTGTCTAACTAATGCTGTGGGGTTGTCAAACCTCCGCAGCGCAAGGCAGACTTTATATCGCTCTTGTTTCAAGGGGATTTGGTATTTTGGTATTTCAAGGTATATAAACGCAATATAAAGAGCACATAAATTCAGCAAAACGATGAGCAGACTGGATCCAATGTGCACTGGATGCTACCTGCGTTTGCCTATAGCTCTGTGTCATCCAGAGCCTCTTTAGAATGGAAGAGGAACCTAGAAAACCAGATATTCTGTGCCAGTTACGAACAGAAGAGGCTGACAGAGGCCTGGCCGTACCCCTCGGTCTGCAAGCTGGAAGCTGTGCTTGCAGGAGAGTTGCAGCAGGGACACCGGAGCTCCCTGGGAAGCACGGTCTTGCACCCAGAGCACCTCCTGCTGCTGCTGCTTGGCAGGTCCTGGAGATGAATTGTCCTGAAGCTGAGCCTGAGCATTGTGCTGTGAGTCCAGATCTGAGCCCTCAGGGCGCAGGATGGCAGCCAGGCTCGCTGGTGTCTGTCTCTGTACGGATGAGCTGCCCTACTTACTGACCCCACTGCCAACGGGAGGGAAGTTACGCAGCACGTGTTTACGTGGGTCCAAGAGCAGCACTCAGAAGTACGCTTTTCCTTCATCTTAACTATCTCTGTAGCCAGTAGTTACTAAAAATAAATAAATATTTGCAGTAATGTCCAATCTTGATGTTCTGAGTGTTTATGCAGTGCTATAATTAAGCTCTGAAAGCTTTGGAGAAGCACACCCCCCTCCCGTCCCCGTGCTTACTCCGGCTGTGCTGCCTGTAGGGCTGCGGTATTCCTGGCGTCTGGATTGCTTCGAGCATTCGCTGTGGATGGCTTCTCTCTTCCATTCCTCCTTTAGTGCCTGCTCTCCCCCGTGATTGATTAATAGAGCTGTCAGGTCAGTAACCGGGCTAGAGCTGACCCAGTTCACTCCAGGAAACATTAAAATTCTTCCTGGTCATTCTGGATCTGACTTGCCAATTCAGAAGCTTTAAGTTCAAGAAGTGAACCAGAAATTTTCTGTGCCACTCTGTAATTTTCCCATACCTTCCTTCTCTGGGATTACTTAGAGTCTCTTAATCTGACGGATGTGAACAACATTTTTCTGACAGGTACAGAAAATAAAGCAAGGCCGTCTCAGCAGCAGGTTCCGCCTACTGCGATTTCTGCTCAGGATCTTGTTTTTCTATCACTCGTTTTCCTCCTTCGGAGCGCTAATCCTTCTGTGTCACACATTTTCTGTTCAACTTTTTTCCTCTGCTAATCTCTGGATTT
This sequence comes from Anser cygnoides, assembly GCF_040182565.1. NCBI lineage: Eukaryota > Metazoa > Chordata > Aves > Anseriformes > Anatidae > Anser > Anser cygnoides. Next base: position 50,444,717 of record NC_089877.1, on the reverse strand, counting down.
GTTCTGCTGCCCTTCCTAATCCACAAGAGCATTTGTGACCTCAGAAGAAACCCTTGGCAAGAGGCTTTTTTGGATTTGAGTCACATTGATTATTCTTCCTGCAGTGCTGAAAATCAACAGTTGCCTTTCAGACCGTCCGTGAGCGAGGCTGAGCTGCTTAACCGCTTGCCTAACGAAGTCTGTTTGCTGCAGTCCAGCCCGAATGGGGCGAGAGCTCGCAGTTCAGTTTTGTGCTCAGAACAGCTGTTCCTGCATCCTTGCAAGTTCTGGAAAGAACTTGCTGCGAGTGCCAAAATATTGTACATATAAGCAGGAGATAAACCAAGCAGAGATGTATTTTCCTTCCTAGAATTTTTTTAAAATCAAAAACAATGTAGTTACAAAGTTCTATTCTTGGATTTAAAAAAAAAAAAAAAAGAAAAAAAAACACTTTTTTTCTGGAAAGGAAATCTGTACTGTTGAAGAGCTTTGTCCACAGCCTGGACATGGGACTCATTGTTTTATTAGGGGGTCAAGGGGCAAAAGCTGGTGCCCCTAGGAGGGTGATGCTCGGTGGCCGGAGGAGGGAGAAGGGGGCAGCTCTCCACATGCTCTGCAGGCTGAGGAGGAGCCGGGAGCTCGCTGTCGTTCCAGGGACAAGCCTCAGGTGTGCGAGTGCTGTGCTTTTACATGGAGGTTAGCAAACTGATCCATAAATGACAGTCGTGTATGTCAGTGCACGTAGCATGAAATTAAAACCCCCAAACCTCTAAGATTTCTTTTGCCCCGTTTTGTCTGGAATACAGCGTCTCCCTTCCTAGGCTTTTTGGAGATGGCCGCTCCCAGGGCAGCAGCAGCGTGTAACTCCTGCAAGCACGCAAAGCGCTTGCACGTATCCTCTGGAGCTTGTGCCAAACAGAACGCAAAGGAATCAGCTCTGCCATCAGTGACAGAAAATGCAAAGAAACCATCTGTTAAACCCAGAATCTGCTCCTCCTGCGTTAACATCTCGGTATCTGAGAAAATGGGAGCCCAGCAGGGCTTCGTAGCTTATGCTGTGCTGCTCCTCACCTTCGGGCAACCCTGGCTCCTTGGGCTGCAGCTGGCATCTGGGAACATGAACGGTGTGTCCCAGCGCGGGACCCGCTTTCCTTGCCCTTTGGTGGCACTTTTACAGCTGAGCTGGGCAGGGCTGCAGAAGGTAACCCGCAGAGCTAACGGCCTGCAGGGGCAGAAGGTGAGCTCAGCTGCTCTTGAATTTCCTCGATTCTGAGAAGACAAGCAGAAAGGTACGGTGTTTTGAAGCTGCGTTTCCTTCCTGCCTGGGGGAGAGTTCCTCCCTGCCCTGGCGGTGGTTGTCGATGCTGTGGTGCGCGTTTGGGCTGAGGGGAGAGCAGGAGAGCCGGGGGAAGTCTCCTCTCCCCAGCGGATTTCCTTGCTCAGATTGCTGAGCGTTCAGGCTGACTCTGCACCGGGACGGGTGGCTGGGGAAGGGGTGGAGAGAAAAGAGATCCTCCTGGTGAACTTCTTACTCTTCCTTTGCAGCCTCTGATGGCTGGGGTCACGTCTGCCCTCTGCAGCGGGGCAGAACTGGTGTTTCTGCCACAAAGAGGACTGTTCGCTCTGCGTGCTCTGGCCCCAGCAGCAGTGCTGAGCAGCCGAGCCGGCTGTGCGCGAGGACAGCTGAGGTCGTTGGCTTGCTTGGCTGGAGAGACCGGGAGCGAGTCTTAAATATTTAAAAGTTTTAATACTTATTTAGATTGAATATGTAAATATTTGAGGAGAAGTGGAAAGGCTGTGTATCGGTGACGCTACCTGCTCTTCATCCACCAGATAAGTGTCTTTCCGCCCGGCATCTGGGGATGTGCTTTGCCACCTCCCGTGGGCTCTGACCTGGAGTCGTGCGTGCTGGCTCTGTACCTGCGTGGACCTGGCATGGGGGTCTGTGGGGATGCCCTGGAGGAGGGGCAGGATGGGGCAGCTCCTGCAGGATTTGGCTTGGCAGGGGGGAACGAGCTGAGTTGCTTTGGTCCCGAGAGTTTCCCTGAATTTATCCCAAGAGCAAGCAGGCTTCCGAGCCAGGCTGTTGCTCCAAGCTGTGGCGGAAGGTCTCATGTGCAGGGGTAGAAGTAGACACACAAAACCATTTTCCTGCTTTCTGCCCCACTTCCTTTCAAACACAAGCACTTTCCCTCCCGTAACCAGACTTCCCCGTGTGTTTCTGTTTCCTTTACTTTCTACAATGCAAAGCAGTGAACTTGGCACTATTGATTTTTGCTTCTTCCCTTCCCTCTCCAGAATGCTTAAGATATTTTTGGAGCCTTTCATCTCTGAGCTTTCTGGGGAGAGAGTGGTGTACACCAATGCATCAGCCGTCAGTTTTCAGCTTCTCAAAGACCTGGCTTTCTAACCCAGAGCCCGTGCCTATTTTTCAGCGTGTCTCGCACAGCACTGATGCACAGCGGAGCTAAACACCGGGGCTGTGGCTGGGGAAGGAAGGAGCTCTGTTTTACAAGCATTTTGGTGCAAATTTGTGATAAGATACAGGGTAGAAAATAGCCTCAGCAGAGAAAGGTGGTGACTGTAACCCGAAGGTCTACATTCAGTGGAGTTTAAGAAGGAGAATTATGATGGAAATAAACCCCACGCATTCTGGGGTCAGTGCAGCCGTAACTGAATACCCGACTAACAGGACACAATAGACGTGTGTAGAAAACGCCGTATTCAGCCTCGGGGCTCAGGGAGCAGAGAGGTCAAGTCAGGCTGGTGCTACGCGTCCGGTGCCTGGGGAGCAGGATTCAGTGCCAGGAAATGGTGGAACTGCCACACACAGACTTTTGGACTCTGATTTGTGACAGCGTTGCAGAGCATTGGTGGCTTTCTACCAGAAGGGATGGAAAATTGGACAGAATTTCCCCTTGTGTGGCATTTAATTAAACTTTCTAGCACTCGAGATAATATTGGTCTTGCGTCTGTCCAGTGAGAAGGCTCAGAATAAAGCTATCACCTCTGATGGTTTCTCCTTATCTTCACTCACCCCTTTTGGGTGAAAGTTTCATGATTTCCTCTGCAGCAAGAGAGGCCGCTTGCAGAGGCGCACGCACTCGTATTGTAAGCAGCAGATCAAATAAAAACCGAAACAAAGCCAGAACTTTGGTGCAGCAGTCTGGGGAGGGGAGGTCATTAGTTGTTTGCAGACTGGGAGCAAAATGCTTGAAGAAGATGAGGTTTATTTTATTTTTTTAATGGAAATAAATTAAGAGAAAAATGAGGATAAATGGAAAGGGAGAAATGTGTTGTAAATTCCTCAGGGATGTAGCAGGGGGCAGATCCTGTCTTCAGTTCAGAGAACAGAACAGGTTGGCATTAAGGCTTCATTTCATGTGAATGATAATGCAAAAACTATTTCTGCAAAAGAGCTTTAAAGAAAAAAAGCAATCCTGCTGAGCCAGATTCTGAAATACAGTTGATTATAGCATGGATGGGAGCGTTGATAAAATTAAAAAAAAAAAAAAATTAGTCATTTAGATAAATGTTTTTTTTGCTAAATGCAGCATTTGCAGGGTTGTTTGTTTGTTTGTTTTTTCCCCTGAGTGAACGGTTCCAGATCTCTTCCCTTGGACCTGGCTTTATTTCTGAACTCTGCTCCCAGAGCCGCCGGTGGGTGGGAGCACGGGGGAGCGGTGGCACGCCGCCAGGCGCCCGTCCCGTCCCCACAGTGTCGATGGATGGCCAGTGTTCCGGACAAAAGCAACCCCAAGACTTTAAACAAATTACGCTTAATGGAAACAAACTGCTTTTGCCCTCCTGTATAACGATTTTGGATAACGTGTTGCCTGTGTGCTTGGAGGACAGCAGAAGGAGGGGAGGGAAGATGAGGGCAGCGATGGAGCCGTGCACACATGCAACTTGCTCTCCGGTGGATGCTCTTGGGGGGCTGAGAGGTTTCTAAGCATGGCGTGCTTTTTAACTCCCAGCCAGCCTTTCTATTGGAAGGTGAGCGGTGTAGTGATGAGGACATTTATTTAGTGGTTGCTTTCTTCCATATACAGATTTGTAAAACTTGGGAAGGCAAATGCCTCATATCTGGTGTTTTCTACAAATTGTGCACAGCTTTGACACTGTCTTCCACGTCATTCACCTGATCTCTGCTGGGTTCTGGTGGTAAGTAGCAGTGACATGAAACCAATACCCAGCTGGCCTTTTTTTTTTTTTTGAAAGCAGAATAGGAAATACAGACCGTAGCCTACTTTGCAGAAGAAAGCACGCCATGGCTATGGTTTGTTTTTTCAAGCTAGTGCTGATAAATCTTTTCTCTCCCTTCTGTTGCTATGGCGTTAGTTCTGTTCAAAAACAAACCTTGGGGTGATCATGTCAAACGCAAAGATCGTTTGGAGAGAGAGATGCTGAAAGAGAAGGGAAGTAGGAGGGCTCAAATTCCAGCTGATGACAAACAATGAATCAGTGTTTGTCTCAGCAGAGGGCCATCAGAAATTTTGCACTGTACTTTCACTGACTTGTGATTGGGCCTGATACTCCACTTGAAAAGGCTCCTTTTTTCCCCTTCAAACCTTTTTATTTTTACTCTAACTTTTTTTCCTTGGTATATAAAAGGAAGGTGGAACACTTCCAAATTCCACACAGCTCAGAAATATTTGCTTTCCACAGCGTGGCCTGGAACACAGAGAACTTATTCTTGCAAGCGGTTTGATCGGCCAATCCACAAAATCTCGGATCAAATTGTGAAGGTTTGTGTGGCCGAAATGTACCTGCTGCCCTTGCTGAGCCACTTGAAGCGATCGCTGAGCTGCCCACGAAGCAGCTGCCTGGGCGTGCTGCTGCATCCAGGATCACTTTATTTGCAAGGGAGGAAGCCCAGCACTGTTACAGGAGCCCTTTTTAACACTTTCTGATTTGCCTGTGCAAATCCTGGTAGGTGCATTTTGTTTACATGCTCGGCATACGCCTGTTGGTTTTAGCTGACATGTTTTGTGAGGAAGTTATCTTGCCCAGATGTCTTATGTTTCTGGAAAACGCTCTGCTGAAAATGCCTGCGTATGCTGTGAAGGCTTCTTCTATTCTTGGGTCAAGGCTGAAAGGGAGGACTGTTTTCTTGGGTTCTGAGTGCTTCTGTGCAGATTGAGCTGCAACTGCGGTAAGAATGCGGTGGGGTAGCCAATCTCAGATACTTACTTGCTTCTCACTGTTTTTCAAAGTGGAAGCCCTGGAAAAGGATTAATTCACATTTTTATACTTTGGCAACTGGGAACTTTCTGACTCGGCTGAATGGACCCTTTGTTTTGGAGTTTCCTTCCAGATGTGATAGATGAAAAAAAAATATCAGGAAAAGCAGTGTGATCATCTGAGGTTTCTTCTAAGGATATTAACTAATTTTTTGGAACTTGGTTGCAAAAATAGACGGTCTCCTTCCACGTCCTTAGCTAAGCTGCAACTCACACCACTTTGCCTTGGTTCTGCAGACACTTAGGTTTGCACTGCTCATGGGAGCCAAAATGTGCTAGAACAGCCAGACCTCCTGGGGGCTGCCTTGCCATACCCCGAGCATCCCCCTCAGGTCCGTCTTGTTTGTCTTTGCTTTTACATCACCTTCCCATACAGAGGGCCTGCTGCCTGCCTGTAAACGGTGCCTCTGAGTCTCCTCAGAAGATGTGCAATGCGTTTTCCAGTCTCATTAGGATTTGCATGAGTACTTCAAAGATAGCACTAGAGCCTCAACCTGTGACCATTAGCAGGAGCATAATGTAATGTGCAAGCAGAGGTGGTCTCTGCTGGGAAGGATGCTTGTGTCCCAGTTTGTCTCCAGTTACTTTGCTCGAGTAAGCCTGGAGTGCCTAAACAGCTACACGGGTCAGTGAGACTGGCAACTGGCGTATTATCACAAGGCTGCGAAATTTCTGCTGCTTCAGTTTTGTTGGTGCTCGAGCTCCAGCCATCCCTTCTTACTGTTACCTTCCTTAAGGCGCTCCTAAGTCAAAGCAGAGCCCTTTCTACGCGGTGGGGAATTATATAGCACAAAACCCAAGCTGATGAGACGGCGAGGATGGGGCATCTCCCGGAACAGAGCACCCACAGCTTCTCCTGGCCATTCCTCCTCTCCCCGCTGGGCACCATCTGCAACGCCAGGACGAACAGGAGCAGTGGCAGCCGTGGGAAGGAGCGTGCCCATGCCCGTAGGAGCAGATGCCACCTGCAGTTTACGCAGCACGCGTCTGTCTTCCATTTTGAAGACGTTCCACCCTGCTGTTTACAGGTGTAAGTTGCCGCTGCTGCAGTGCACCTCGGCACTGCTGGAGGAGCAGCAGCTGATGTTGTGGTGGCCTTTGTGCTGCAGGCAGCCAGGCGTGTTGGCAAGAACGTGAGCCTGCTCGGTTATTTACACTGAAAATGCTCAGGTCCGATAAGTAGCTTCATGGGATTGGGATGTTTGGTAGGGACCTGAGGAGGTCTTTAGCACGTCATCTCGATCAAAGCAGATTCAGCTTTAAATTCAGATAAAGTTATTTAGGGCTTTGTCCAGTCAGGTCTGAAAACCTCAAAGGGTGGAGATCCTCCAGCCTCTGTGGGACTCCGTGCTGCAGCCGGGTGGTCCTCGTGGTGCAGGGTTTTTTGCTCGTGTAGCAGAAATCTACTGTTTGGATATGTGGCCTGGTGGGATGAGTCTGAGCTTTCACAGTGACGTTAGAGAGTTCTCTTAGGGCTCGTGTCTGCATCCCGTCAGGTCCAGGAGCCCTGCCTAAGATTTCTCAGGAGATCCCTACCTCCACCCTCTTCCAGTACAGGGAGCTGCTCTGCTCCTTGAACCCTGCCTTGGTACTGGGGACCAAGCCCTGTGACACATCTCCTTCCTTGTTGGGCCCTTCCCTGCTGTCCGGAGCTGAATTTCGGCTGAGCCCATCCCAAATCTGCGTTCCCCTACCCAGCTATCTGCCAAAGCATATTTGCTGTGCTCTGGGCGCAGCGCTCCTCCCTACAGCTCGGTGCTCTCCCTGCAGCAGATGAGCCAGCAGTGATCCTGAGCTGCGTATTTGTTACCTGTGTTACTGCCCTGGGTGCTGTTCTGTGCAGTCCTGAAGGGTGAAGGGCACGGTAGGCGTTCCTCTTATTAGTGGCACTAATTATTGTTGGCTCATTCCTTTTGTGTGTACGTGTAACTACGGGGAAGAGAGCTGAAGTGGGAAATACTTGCTCAGGGTGGAGAAGCGGCACAGATAGGCCTTTGGATGAAGGATGCTTGGCAACAATTTCACCGCTTTTTCATGAAGTCCGATGTATACTGCTGAGAAGTAAATATCTGAGTAAAGTTTTTCGGCAGATGGTGAAATGTCATTTCTCAGGGATTTAGGTAATGTATCGAAATAAAGGCAGCGTGTAAATGCCACCTGTGTGATGGGAACACCTTGGACAGGGACAAGAGCCTCAGATCCTCCACATTATAACAAAAGGTTTCTCTCTGGTTTCTTCAGCTTGACCTCACCAAACTCATTGAAGACCAGGGCCCTTTGGATGTGATCATACATAAACTGACAGACGTCATCCTTGAAGCAGACCAGAATGACAGCCAGTCACTGGAGTTGGTGCAAAGGTTCCAGGTAAGTGGCTCTTTCACTGCCCTTCAAGCAGGAGGGTGATCTTGGTGCAGCACATCCAGTCTGTTCTCTGTGCAGTTGATGTTTGATGAAAAGAGCTTTCAGGCACACTGCTGCCCTGCCCTAGAGAGCCCACCACAAATGTTGTCAGTCTACAGTGGACTTTCACCTCTGGATAGGTTTTACGTTGCATTGGTAAGCTTAATAATAACTGGTTTCCCACAAAATGTTGTTCTGATGTTCCAAAAGTGCTGGTGCTGTCCACAAGGAAAAGCAGGTGCTTGCAGGGCCCTTTACATATACCTGTCTCTGCATGATAGAAGGTACTGAATTAATTTGGCCCAGTACTGTCCAGTTGTCCTGCTTCTCAGAATGCTGATTTCTATACGTCAAGGCTAGTGTCAGCATTTTTGTCCTCTAATACAATCTCGTTCTATTAACTTTTTTTCTCAAGGTACAGAGAACTGTTTTCCGAAAGAATTCCTATCAGTAGTCTGAATAATGATGCATTTATCATTTTAAAAGGTGGTGTTCCTGGTGGATAGCTTTGATCAAAGGTATATTCTTTTCTTTCAAAGAGAAGCAAAGTTAAATGAGGTACTTTGAGAAATTTATGAAATATGCTTATGTCAGGTGGAAAAACAGACAAATTCTGCGTTTTTGACAACTTTGCTGTCTTGGGAAATCATGTTCTGTTTGCTCTGCTTAATGTTCTACTCCTAGTAATGCAGAGAATACTGCACTTAATGGAGGAAATACTCTTTGCTCTAGTTACAAAGCTTCTCCATATCCACTTCCTCCTACCTGTGTATTATTCAAATTCATCCAAGAGATGAAAAGTTTGGCTTGTGGGTCCGGCCCTCTGGCCCCAGTTCCCTGAAGAGTAGATGAGTAGCATGGGCACCCATTTCCCACAGCACTTGAAATTTCAAACGACCAAAGCAGCATATGGAGAGATGGACTTCAGGGACTTTCTGCTAATGCTCACAGTCTTTGCCCATTTCAAGCACCAACTAATTTGGCTTCACAATACACATATTATTGGTAAAAGCTGATGCCCAAAGACGTAAAAGGGCACACACATTGAGTTGCTCACAGCTGTGTAAAACTCATGAGATTCATGATTCCCAATCCTTACTACATCAGTTGCATTCGTGAGTGTGAGGCACAGAAACTTGCATCTCTTTGTAATACTGTGGCACCTCTCTGGTCCCCTGGAGAACATGATGATAGGGAAACTGTGCAAGCATTAGAGAACAGTTAGTGTGTAGCAATAGTTAGTATCTGAAACACTTCTTTTATTCCTGAGCAAGAACTCTTCAATGGTTATTGAATATTTTTAGTAAGAATTTCAGCTAGCCGACTTACTGCATGTAATTGCTAAGGTCTTAGGCTGTTACTTTTACAAATATCTGAGTGAGGTCTGGAAGAAGCAGTGCTAAGTATAGAGGACATATTTTCCTAAAGCTGCACTTAGCTGCCAAGGTGAAGTTCAGTATGAAATGGGGCAGAGCACTTTGCAGTGAGAGCCTCGGCTTTGGCTGAGAACTTAATGGGCTGTTCTGTCGGCGTGACAGCTTCTGCACCGGTGGAATGCTATTAGAGGGAAAGTGACCTGCTAGAGCTAAGTCCCTTGCCCCAGTACATTTCTTAAAGTAATGACAGTATGATACCTTCACATTACTCTGTGTACCTTTGCTAGCATTTAAATAACTTAATCCGTTATTTTTGTATAGCTTAAATATGGAAGCTTTGTTTTTAAACCTATTTAAATTAGAATCTCGGTGAAAATGTGATTTTTATCTAATGAGTCAGTGGGATAGGTTCTGAGAGTACTGAGAGATAAGTGGTGTGTGCATACATTTATGCATTTATTCTTCAGTTCAGGGTCTTTTCTTTGTATTGTTTTTGGTAGCACTTGCAAAAGAATAATATCACCTGAATAGGGATGTAGAGTGGCCTAAAAACAGAAACATCACCATATGAAAATGTTAAAACCCGAACAAAGCTGCACCTACAAACCAGAAACCTAACTCCCCCCCTCTGAAGTCTCTTCTAACATTCTCAAATGCTTCAGAGCTACGTAAGTTAAAACTGTATCACTGATTTTCTGGCAGTTAATTTTTTCAGATGCTGATATCAAATACGGCAGTATTTTTTAACTACAGACTATTAGAAATTGTTTTTAACTTTCAGAAGTGATAAATGTTTAATTTGCATATAGTGGTTAATAGAGCATAAAAATAAGATGTATTTTGAATATTATTTCTGTTTTCAAAGCTTTTGTCAGGAATAAGGTATTTTATATAGCGCAGCTTGAATTTTATTTTTTGTCAGAAAATATAACTTAGTTTCAGTATGCAATTGCTTACTGCAGAGATCTCAAATTTCTACATATTTACAGTGTACATCGTGGCAGGGGCAGGAATAGGAGACCTTAGATAAAATCTTGGCAAAACTTGCAGAAATCATACATTTCTGTCGGACTAATCAAATTTGTTTGCTGTTGGTGTGCACGATGGCATCAGTTTCACTATCTCGACTTTGATCAAAAAGTCAAGATGCTGGGGGAGCTGGGTGGGAAGGAGTACCGCCTGCGCTGTTGTGCTGGGTCAGCCAAGGCTGTGAAGAAAACCAAGCATGCTCCCAGCAGGCTTACAGCCTCTTTACGCACTCCCAGTAGAAGTTTACAGGTACGCAAATCAAAAAATGGTGCAGACCCGTGGCTGGTGTAGAGGGGTGTTCATTTGGGGTCAGCGTTACAGCCTTTGCTACTGCTGGCAAATCACAAACCGCTCATTTCAGGGCGGCTCAGAAATAGCTGTGCTGAAATCCCCCGTACCTTGGCACACGGGATGGGGACCGTCCTGCTAACGCCGGCTGCAGTTTGTGCCTCCTCGTCGTCCGGGGCCGCTGACCTCCCAGCATCGCCCGCGGTCAGGGCTCGCAGGCCGTGAATGGCGCTTCTGTTCCACCTCCGCTGCCCTTCTCCAGGACGGGGTTGTCCGTGTCCTGCCGTGAATTTACTGACTGCTCTCACGTCTCACAGGCTGTTAACTTCCGTGCTCAAATTGCGTTAAAACTTGTTTTAGCAGGCTTAAGTCATAGCCCTAATAAAAGCTAAGCAATCAAACTGATATTCCCCAGAATACTGATTTATCTATTCGAGTGTAGCCTTGTGTGCCTGTACAACAGTTCAGTCTTGCCTCTCCTCTCCATCCCATTAGAAATAATAAATCAAGTGTTGCCGTATTCAAGGTAATCCCATGTTAAAGGAAGCACAGCAGTAATATTGCTGTGCTTTGCTGTTTCTTAGGACTGTGCTGCAGCTCTTGCTGTCTTTGTTAATCTTGGATATCACAGATCTGTTTTTTCAGTGGACCATTAACAATCCCACCCCCCACACACCTTAAGATTTGGGGCAAACAAATCTGCCTGCTCCCTGTGTGTCCCAGCCCAGCTCTTCTCTCCCATAACGCCAACTTCAGCTGTGTTAACATCACCACCCCTCTGTTTTCATGTGCCTGATTTTTGTTGTTGGCAGCATGGCCCTTATCACGTGCAGTGTAAAGGAACAAGAGACCTCCCAGGTCAGTGATTTGGGCTGGGGATGTGCTTCTTGAGGCACGCTAACTCATGTAGAGGTGAGAACAGTCATCTCAGATATACCAGGGAGTCCTGGAGAGTACTAACAGAGGTATTTGATACAGGAAGTCAGATCCATTCTGTAGGATTTGCATAGCGATGAATAGATTTAAATATCTGCACAGCACGAGAGCATTCTGTTTTGTTACGTATTTTTGCAGACCTGTCTGCTGCCTTCTAAGAATAACAGAGAACTAAAGGGGAAGCAAATTAGGCTGGAACAGGGTTAGGTTACAGTAGAGTAAAACAGAAATAATTGTAATCCAGGAACTGGATAATAGGGCTGAAATTCAGTCTTCTAGTCTGTTACCATCTCCACTATTTTGTTCTTGAAGAATACATCTGCCTTTCTATGCCTCAATTTACCATCCCCTGTTCATAAACTGATCCCTATTTATTAATAAAGGACTTTGCGATTTTCCTGTAAAAAGTTCTCATGTGCTGATGGGAAGTTGGAAGTTTTCGTTCTGGTAATACTGGAAATTTGGATTGTATGTCAAATGTTGTAGAAAGCAAAGTATTGCTCATGCACCTGGAGCATATGCAACATCTAAGTCAGAACACCCTTAAATTGTCTGCAGATCTGTTAATTAAAAAGCAACTGTATCATTAGAAAATCTTTCTCCACAGTAATACCTGCTTTCTATATTTTTTTTTCCAGAGCGTAAGTAGTAGAGGCAGATGGAATTGAGGATAAGGTCTGAGCAAGTCAGATGCAGAAGAAATAGTTCCCTGTCTCCTGACTCGATAGGTTAATACCAATTTTGTTAGACAAATTTGTTCAACTAACAGTTGAACTGTATGGGAAAGAAATAAACTGGGTGAAAAACACCCTGTGGGTACAAAGCATTGTGCTATACCAGTCTTCTGTGCAGGTGAATTGTGCTCATGCGTTAAGGACTCCTCTGATCTTTCATCTTCATTTCATGTCAGTGGTAATGGTGGGTTTGGTCTCTTTTGAGCATTTTTCCTAATTGGAATTTGGCATTACTGTGCTTGCAACAGCAGGCTTTGGCCAGGCATCTTCTAGAGCAGCTGCTGCAGGGCTGCCCTTAGAAACTTAATTCTTCTTACAAAATGCTTGGATACAGCCGGCTAGTGCCTTCAAGGCCTTCATATTTAGGAATATTAAATTGAACTGCAAATGACAATAATCAAAATCCCAAGTACGTTAGAGAAGAGCTTGATATTTTTTTTCTCCCTGTCATTAATCCTTGGTTGTTCAGTAAACAGTGTTTTATCAAATATATCTATTTCTTGAGGATGCCATCTTCCGGCAAAGAAGTAGAATATAATGCCTAAAGAATTAGAAGGGAGTTCGAGGATGTGGGTTCAATTCACACCTTTGTTATGTGATCTAGAGAAGTAGAATATAATGCCTAAAGAATTAGAAGGGAGTTCGAGGATGTGGGTTCAATTCACACCTTTGTTGTGTGATCTAGGCCATCCCCTTTGCATCCCCAAGGTTTCATTCTGCAAGTCATAAATGAAAGAAAACAGTATTAACTCCTCTTTGAGATCAATATGAGGAGCCCTTTTTGTCAACTCAGGATGGCTGTGATAAGGATTTTTTTTGTCTCTTTGGAGCTCTGATATGAATTTGTAGTAGCTGTGATTACATGTAATTTACAGACCAAGGGCTTGTAGCTGAAGAAGACCTTGGGACTGAGCTTTCCGAGGTCTTCATACAGCTTGGATGTGTGGTCTGGACTGCGGTTCCTCTGGAGAGTATTTGCAGCTGCAAATCATGCTCCACTTCACCTAACATTAGTGATGAGTGTTTGGTGATCTCCTCCAAGGCTGCAATGAAGACCATGTGCAGCACCAGGTGAAGTTCATGAAGTGCAAAGTGGAGAAAATTTCCAGTTTGCTTCATAGGATGCATAGGCCTTACATGGCAGAATATAGAGATGATTAGTCTCCCTTCCTACCCACAGCAACACTGGGCTCATCTGATTGAGCATAGATTATTTGTCAGCCAGTAATAGCAAACAACAATAACAAAACCATTAAAGTCCTTGGTGGCTCCTTCTTGGCCAGAGGAATATGGGGGAGAAGTCAGGTGGGAAGAGTCCCCAAGAGTCCCTTTCACTCGCTGGTGCTCGGTTCCCTTCGCTTTGATAAAGAAGAGAACCAAACTCCCCCAGTTCCTGCCCTCCAGACAAAGTTTATGACTTTGAAAGTTGAGTATGTTTTGGCTGGTGTAAGTCACTGCTGACTAGAGAAACGTTGTTATGATTATAGCAAAATGCTCTGCACAGCTGCCTGTCATAGCTATACAGGGGCTTGGGTAGCTCTATTCATTGCAGCTTCCTGCTTGTCTGTTCCGTTCACATTGATGGCCCAAGTGATGGAAAATCAATAGGGTTATTAATTTGTCTTTCTGACATTTTTTTAGAACAGGTTCTCTTTGCATTAGCCTTCTTGAAAAGATGGATGACAAATGGTTTTTATTCCTAGGCGTCTGCTGTCAGGTTGATGAAAATTGAAAACGTTTCCTACCCCTCTCTTCATCCTCCCCACCCCTGCCCCATATTTCCTACAGTTGACTCTCCTACTCTGAAGTTGTCCAGGAAGAGCTCTTCTGTTCTTGATTCATTAGAAGAGTTTAGGGCTGGGATGAAGGGAAATTAATAAAAAAATATTTTGGCAGTAGAGAAGTTAGGCATTACTCTTGTTCGGGGGGGGGGGGAGTGGGTTGTTCTTGCTGCACTGATTGCTTTCATCAGAAGTATCAGCTTCAAAAAGATGATTTGGGTATGTACTTGTGGAGATAATGCGAGTGGATTTTTAGTTGTTTTTTTTTTCTTTTTAATATACTAGCCCATTGTTATTCTAGTTACCACCTTTGTACTCTGAAAATACTTGTGTGATTCTTTTCTTTTTTCATGTGCTCTGCTGAAAAAAGGGAAGTGAAAAATCAAAGGAAACTTTCAAATCTTAGTAGCTTTTTTCATACTGGGGGGGGCCAGGGGGAGAGAGAGAGAGAGAGCTGAAATGGTCTATTTACACTTGAATTCACAGGGCAGTGCCTGTGTTTTTGCCATTTGAAAAATAATTCTCTTATATTAGTGTTGGAAGAGCCTTGTAAGCAGGCAGAATTAACTAAAAATCTCCCTTCCAAGTGCTAACTGTTGTAGGATAGCTTTCCTGGGGATAGGTATTTGCAAAATGAAGCTGTGGTGGACTCTTGAAGGAAAATCAGGGAAGCTGAGTACTCGGAAAGTTGCTTTCAGATGTGAAATTAATAGAAAAGGAACAGAAGAGGCTTCTGTCCACTGCCTTGTGCCACCACTCTCATCCTTCCCAACCACAGTAAGAATCTCTTTATGTTTAAAGAGACAAACAATGTTGAGATCAGTGTTTATTCAAGATCCACCTTGCCTGTACCTTTCCTTCTGGAAAGAGGTGTCCGTGAAAAGAAAGCATCACCACCCAAGACAATGAAAAGGAACTTTTATAATTTAGGTCTGAATCTGATGCAGTCTTTGGATAAATTTTGTTTCTGTCTATACGTGTTTTCTCCCTTGGAAAGCATCAGTTTGTTGTTATAAGCAGTCATCTCTGTGTTTCTGTACACAGGAAAGCACAAATCCAAACACTTGTTACTGTTTCATTTGCTAACATTTTTATATGGAGCTTTTGTTTAATATTAAACAAAAGGTTATAGAAGTTTTATTACTTAGTAATAAAATCGAGTCAATGAGTCAGTGAGTATCTCTTATCATCTAATGACCTAATATTTGCAGTAGATACTATATCAACTTTCTGTTAAAATATTAAAAATGGAAGAAAAAAATCATTAACTACCTTTTTGGGTAAAATGACAATCAATTCTGTTCTCATCTATATATGCTTCTCAAGAAAAGCTATTTTTTAATCTGTGGGCTATATCCAGAGGTACTTAATAGGGAACATCAGATGCTTGGTCTCTCATTTGATTCTCTCATTTGAAGCTCTTCTGATTTCAGATTTCATTGCTGGCCTTCTGCCAGTGACAGGGCTGGTACAGAGCATTACTGAATGCCAAGCCTGGAGTACAAACAAAGGAGGATCTGCTAAAAGTCCTTGTTTTTTTTTCTTGTTTGCTTTTATTATGTCAAAGATTAAGAAGAGGAAAACACAGACGTTGTCTGGGTCAAGCTGAACTGCAGCCCAGGGACAGCCCTTTCAAAATACTGCAGGGAAGCCTAAATATCCAACAGATTGTTGTCTGGGTTGTTGGAGTCTGCAGTTGGATACCAGTCTTTGGTAAATCCATCACAATAAAGCAGTTCTTTTGTTGGAATGACCAGAGAAGAGCTCAACAGTAAAAGCTGAAAGGTTGTGATTTACTGAATAAAGTCCCTTGGCTTCAGTGTTTCTTCTTTCTTTCTGCAACTACTCCATTTTCAAGTTATATTTGTAGTAGCTCAGCTGCTATCAAAATTCTTAGATGCAACCATTTCATGTTCACCGACAGCTGTGTATTTCTGGTGGTGGAGCTATTCTATGCCATGGGAAGAGTGCTACTACTCAGGCTAAATCAAGAGTTTTCTGGTCTGTTAAGCCATTTATTCAGAAAAATGTGGTGGCTGAGCGTGCAGCAGTTCCTAGTAAAGAATCAGTGTACAGAAGGTCTCATATACGCTACCATAATTATTCCTTTGAAGCTGACAAAATTTTTCGTATTGTAATCTCCTGTTGTGGGATGTTAAGTGTTAAGGTTTCGATTTTGATTTTCCTTTAAAGTGCTTTTCTGTGCATAGATACTGGAACTCTTTGCATGCGCTGAAAGTGTTGGCAGCATGCACGCCCAAGGGGAGGCCCTGCATTTGCTTTGGGGATCCTGCTGCAACTCAATGGTTCCGCTTTTGAATGCGGGGTTAATGCTTTGTGATGGAAATCCAAGCAACACACAATGCCATGAGAACAGATGCAGAGTTATAAGGACCTGAGTGCATTTAAATGCTTCTGTCCCTCAATCAGTGTTGCTCTTCAGGAGTTAACCACTAGCTGTGTCCAAACAGAGATGCCCTATACAAATACATCAACCTTGTTCTGCGCTGACAGACTTCTGTGCTTCAAAGAGCAGGCCAGTTCTGAATTAGCTAAAATGAGAGCTGTGTAGCCAACCCCAGAAGATTAGCTCTAGGAGACACTCACTTCTGGTCCCGGTCCTTTACTTTACTCAGTTGATGCAGGTTTTTATCGCCCTTTGCTGACAGTCTCTGAGCTTTGTCCTTCCTGTGCCCTGTGGCTGACTACCTAAGCCTATAAAAGAATATCTGAAGAATAGTTTGTGAAATGCCAAGAAATTTTCTTTTATTTTTTTAATAAAAAAAAGCTTGTATTCAGGCTCCTGTGTATGTTTGAAGGGGCTGTTGTCTTTCACTGTGAAGTTCTTTTCAACATGAGCAGGGGTTGTTAAAGTCCTCCAGGCTCTAAATGGCTTCTGAGAACCAGCCCCCACCTTCATGCTCTTCGGTTATTTTGTGTTTGCCTTCCAGAGCTCTTTGGAGTCTCCTTAAGGCAGCAGGATCAGAAATCAGTCACTGGTAAGCCAGCTGCGATGCTCGCTGCTCTTGAAGCATTGCCTGGTGTACAATTGCCTCAGGAGCACGCCTTCATTGCTGTTAAACTTCATTATGCTGTGTCAAACTTAGTGCTTGGATGAGCTTATAATATGGTTTACAGCTATTATCGTTATAAATAAAGCACCGTGACATTCCCTACAGAACTCATTAAAAAACACTTGTACTTCTGGAAATACATAGAGTAACGTGAGCCAAAATAACGTGGAATGTACCTGAACACAGGACAGGGAGGATAGTCAATAATGCTGAGGTGAGCATCAGGAGGATTGGGGAAGCTGCACAAGGAACCAAGAGAGGGAAAAGTCGTTCCCTCCTTGGAGGGGAGTGAAGGGGATGGAGGCCAAAGCGAGGACAACTGTGTGTGTGTGAAGGGAACAATTAGTGCGTACAGAGGGGGCCAGGATGGGCATGGTGGAGCTTAAATTCAGTGAGGAACCAGGACCGGCCAGGGCAGAGGGGCAGTCACCGCAGTACAAAAGGAAGAGCTAGTACACCTGTCAGAAACACTGCAGGATGTTTGCTGTTAGATCCGTGCTGAGATCAGATTTCTGAGCTGTAGCTCGCTCACTCTGTTTGCTGTGTGTGCTTACACGGCCCCCAGCACCGTGTCGGCTGTCCTTCCCGTACCACCCCCTCCCTGTGCTCCTGAAGCTGCACGATATGTGGTAGCTTCCAAGCTTTTCAGATGAGGCATAGAGGGGCTGAAGGAGCTGTGTAGATGTGTCGAGATACTCAAGTGAAGTTTCACGATCAGCAAGTTTAAGCTAATGCCCTAATCATGGGATCAGCCCAGCCTCGCAAGGTGTCTTCTGGCTGCTGTGTGAAGGGCCTGCGTGCGCGGACACACGCGGGGCTCTGAGAGGCGTTGGTAACAAGTTTTTCTCTCCAAAAAGCAAATCTCTTCTGTATTTGGAAGCTGACTGACTGCTTTGCTTGAAACTCTGGAAGTACTGGGGACAGGAGACTAATGAAAACTGTTCTCAGTGCTGATGACTTGAAATGAACCCAGCTTGTGCTCCAGGGAGCCAGAGGGGGCATTTTGTCCAGGGGCGCTGCAAGGGTGAGGCAGCAGCTGGGCCTGACGCTTTTGGTGGCAGTCCCTGCGAAAGGCTCTGTCCCTCACCTTTTCCAGGTGGCAGCAAAGTTGAGCATACCTTTAGGGATATATAATAATATATAATTCACTTTATATGTTCTGCAGGGGTTATTAACTCTGTCAGACATGTATTGCAGCTAAAGTATGCCTTGTGGGCCTGTAAAGGAAAGCTATTTGTGTGCTGTGGGTGATGCAGTGGGTTCACTAAACCACAGCACTGGATCCTCTTTGCCTCAAGAGAATAATCCCTTTTTAGCAAGCCTTCAGCCCAGACTGTGCAGTCAGCAGCAACCAAGTTTGCCAGTGCTGGGTGCCGGGGGAGAACTGCTTCCCCAGTTAGCGGCAGGAGGAAGATCACTTGCTGGGGACAGAGGGCACCACTCTTTTCTCTCCCATCTCGGTGCCTAGCAAAGTGCATCTCGTGTGGCCACCTCACCACACTCCTTAGTGTCTTTTGGAGTGCGGTTTTTTTCTGTGAAGCAACCGACAAAAGGAAGTAGGTTTTCATGAAAGTGAGGTACTTGCAGGAGCGTTTACCATGCGTGTACATGAACAGATTTAAACAACCAAATGGAAATGTAAAGATGGCTTTGGGATGTTGGGTTAAACAAAGACAGATACTAACTTCAGAAATGTCTGTCCTGTTTTGGATGGGATAAGACGGATTCTTGTTTATTCTTTGACTTTATGGGGTCAAGTTCAAGCAAGGATGAAGGACTGGAACTCCGCTTCTGTTCAGAGAAACAGAAGAAAGTTTTGTAGCCACGGGTGGGTTTGCAAGGGCGGTACCATCAGCTGTGTATACGTTCATGGCCAAGATGCAGCAGTGCAGTCATGACCTCAGGGAATGGGGAGCTGAGTTTGCAAGGAGGAGATCCATGGTAACGTTACTTTGCTTTGTGGTGAGGAGAGTATGAGCTTAGAAAAATGGCAAGATGGGTACTTTGAGACCTTGATGAAGACACAGTAAAACAGCAATCTTCTCAGCTCAGCCAAAAAAAATCCAGCCTTTATCATTCAGCCCTTAACACAGCATTCAGCACAGCTAGAGGACAGTAATAATAACAACATTAAAGAACACAGATGTAGTTCTGAGCTTAGCTCAGGCAGTTTTGATGTTCATGTGGAGTAATTCAATGCAGGGCTGACCCCAAGATAGCAGCGTGTCATCCTTCTTCTCCTAATTGCTCTTCTTTGCCCTGCTCGCAGCTGTTATCGTAGCACTTTGCCACTGGCTCCCTTCTGAGTTGGTGGGCTTGCAGTGCAGGTTTCACTGCTGATGGTGAGTCTACAGGAGGAATTTGCCATCCTGAAAGAGTTAGCTGTCATGTTTGTATCTGTTTCAAATGTCAGCGTCTAGACTATCTGGTCACTTTCTGCATTGCCAATTTGTTTGCCTTCTCTAGCAGAGAAGCTGGACATTGACTGGGGTTTTTAACTTTATTCTCTTCTCCATCTCAGTATTTTCCACAGTCTTCAGCCAACCTAATACCTTTTTTTTTTTCCTTTGTATTTGTTTTGCAGGAGTATATTGATGCTCATCCAGAAACCATTATCCTGGACCCTCTTCCGGCTATTCGGACGCTTCTGGACCGATCCAAGTCTTATGAGCTCATTCGGCAAATAGAGGCGTACATGCAAGGTAGGCCAACTGCCTCCTCGCCCAGGAGGCTTTTATTGTGACTCGTAGGGAAGCAGCTGGCTTCTGGAGGTTGGCTATGAGGTGTCAAATAGTGGCTTTGGGCCTCTCACATTCTTTAGCACCATGGGAGCACAAACACCAAAGCATTCCAGTGTCACAGGATTGCATTCTGGACTCCAATGCTCTTCTTTTTCAAAGTATGCCAAGGAGGTTTACATCCGGTTAAGAACATGATGTGGGTTTAATGGGCAGTATATTTACTACAGTGAGCAACCCCAGAAAGCTTCTGGAAAGCATTCTTTCTGTGCATGCCGGTAAATTGAAATAACTTGACAAGCTTAACAGCTTATCATAAGAATCCTTAGGCTTCACCAGAAGGCTTGAATTTTGGGGAGATTTATGGAAGAAAAAAACATGTTTTGGAAAAGACTGAAAGAAATTAAATTGTAAGTAGAGCTAAGATATATGAGAAAGGCTGGAAGATGGAAGCTTGCTCAAGTTAATTGCTAGGAAGAAACATAAACGCTCTTCTGGTGTTGGCTAGCTACCTGACACAGACTGTTGCCTTTAATTGGTATCATTAGAGTTGCCATCCCATATTTGGAGGTCATGCCTCTTAAACCTGAATAATGCTAGCGTCTTACCCCGTTAACTGTTAGGTTAAGTGAGTCTTTCCCTCCCTTTCTACTTCTTCTGTTGCCGTTTTCTTGCAACGTTTCTTGGCTTTTTTGTTCAGTTTTAGAGCAGCTCTTGAGGCAACTGTTTCATATGTTAGATGACTATAATTTAGGGAAATTGCATTTCTGATCTATGTTCTAATGTGGTGTTACTGCAATTGCCATTACGATTGTGTTAGCACTGTTTTATGGGCTCCTAAGAAGTTCATCAATTTGTATTTTTATAATTGTGGGTTTTATTAGATGTATTGTTTGCATCTGACCTGTCTGGCCCCATAAGTAGTGACTTTGTGAGCCTCTCAAGTATTTAAAAGTATGACCAATAATTGCAGCACTCTCCCATGTGCTTTGGAATCTCTTTACAAGAAAAAGTGCAGTTAGTTTGAAAGGACTTCTTTTCTGGAGTGGTTATTGCTGTGTGTGAGTGGGCAACAGGTTCTAAGGGAAACCTGTGCTCTGAGGAAGGGATTGGTTTTTTTCTAGTAGCAGGGAGAATCAGGATGGGTTTGTTTGTTTTTCCTTAAATTGTTATTGATGTTGTTGTTGGTGTTGTATCTCTGGGAACATTATACTCAGGAGCGCATCCAGTGTTTCCAAGGACGTTGAATTGCACGTATCTTGGCCTTTTCTGGTCAAACTGGTGAGAAAAAAGTAATTTTTTCTTCCTTAGGGAAGAGTTAAAGTGTCAGTTAAAATTGACATGTTAAAGATAAGCTGTTAATAAAATCTAGGAATGAAGTAGAAAAAGGCACCACCTATTTTCACTGGCTGCTTTAGTATTAGGTGACCATATCTACACCCATCCCAAGTCCCCCAGCTACATCTCAGCTTATTTTTTTCTCATCATCAGAAATATTACGGCAGAGACCTTGAACCAACTTTGTACTTAGGAGGGGAAATTTCAAGAGAGATGAATAATTGGCTGACTTCTCGCTCTGGTCCAAGTAGACCAGCCTCTGTATTCCCACATGTAATCATCTGCGGTGAGAAATTCAGGAGGCCAAAAAAAGCTGCATCCCTCTAGACAGTGTGGTGGTTTTTTTCCCCTCCTTGTTTTCACCTGCTAAACTGTGTTTTCTGCTCTGCAGCTGTCATGTCATATCCCAAGGCAATGAGCACTTAGAGAGCTCAAACAAGAAGTAATACATCTGTAAATAGCGTAAGGTCTTAAGAGTTGCATCTTTTTTGTTCTGGAATTTCAGAAGGAAGTCACTACCAAGAATAATATCCTAGTATGTAGCTGCAAGGAGAGAGCCCGTTTTACCACAGGATACAAACATGACGTGGTGGGTTAAGCTCAGTGCAAGGGATTCTCTCTTCCAGAGGAATATCATAAACTCTGGAGGGTTCAATACGTGTGTAAGGAGGAACATTCTGCTTTTGAAAACCTTTATATTTCAGTGTTCCATTTATAGGGCAGTTTTGGATTCAGGCAATCCTAACCTCTAATTGAATTACGTTGTAAAGTAACTATAAACAAAGTAAAGTCTTCTTTTATGATCTTCAGTTTGCATTTCATTTCAAGCCTGTACACCATAAAAGAACTGTATAATTGAAGATTCACGCCAGTTGGGTTGAAGGGAGGAGGGACACGTGTTCTGCTCACTCCATTTTGTACAATGCTGAATCCTCCTCTGTGTTGCCTGCATCGTTGGAAACGTCGGATGTTGCTGAGGTGACCGTGTTCTGCAGCAGTAGGGCACAGTGTTATACCAACAGCTTGGCTTTGAATGAAATTATCTTTCAGATATCCAAGTTTATGCCTTTCAACAGTGAATTCTCCATACGGCCTGAAAAAGGGAATCACTCTATGAAGTGTCTAAAAGTGGGCACTTGGACATTGTTAGGCTTTCTGAAAGTCCTGTCCATGCTCTTTATGGAGTCAAATATCTGGATAATAAGCATTTTGATCCAGCCTCACAAGAACGGGTTGGAAAGATGTTTCGTAGCCCAAGCTTTCTCTCTGCTCTTGCAGTCTGTAGCCCTTAAATGAACAGTGAGGAGAACTGCAAGTAGGCAAGAGCTGTACATGCAGTTTGGTGCAAAGCATGGAGCTGAACTTGAACTTTCCAGGTCCTAGATTGGCACTGTAACCACTCTTTCCACTGACACTTGTGGAAATACAGGGTTCACAGAACTGCAGGCTGGAAGGGGTCTCTGGAGATCATCTAGTCCCCCCAGTGCTCAAAGCAGGACTGTGTCCAGCTGGGCTTTGTATATCTCCATGGAAGGAGGCTGCACGACCACTCCGGGCAACCTGCTCCAGCATTCACCTTGACCCCAGCGTGTAACAGGGTAGGACGTAGCTAACAGTGGGTGAGGTGACTTGCAGAGATCCTTTGTTTTTTTCAGTTCAGATAGTGATATCTCCCTTGGAAGGAAGTGGGACTCTCTTCTAAAAATATATATATGTATATGAAAAGCTATTTTAGCATTGATTTTCATGGATTATTTTTTTTGGAAGAAATAGTCCAATCAAGGCTGTGACTTCCTCTTTTTCCTGTACTCTGTTATTTTGAGTGCAAGCTCGAACAGACCTAGTCATTCTGAAACCTTCACTTCTAAGTCGTTTGAAAAAGACTTCAAAAATAAAGTTAGCGTTCCCTGCTTGTGTCCTACATAGCTGGCAGGTCTATCTTGAAATAAATCACTGAAAAGATTTTTTTGGTGTGGCAGTTGAGTTCTCTTGGCAGCTGTATGGCTTTGTTTACTTATCAGTGAAGAATGACTTGTGATACAAAAGTATTCTAGCTTCTGTAACGTTTAGTGAAAGATTAGGAGCATTATTTAAGGAATTTCATTTTTGCAGATTACTGTATGGTTGGAGCTGGGTCAGCCTTTTTGAAGCTTCAACCTCGTGAAAAATAACTAAATTCTCAGAAGCTGTCTTGAAAAGCTGTGATCTTACAGCCTCGGAGTTCAAGATCTGACTTTTTAAATTATGCTTAAGATGGTTACAGATAATCACTGTGAGTAGGCTTGGGAATATAGCCTTTTTATTTTAAAGATTAAAGGCTTTTAAATGTAATAGTAATAATCTAAACTGAAGGAATTAAAATCAAAACTGATCAACTTGCTACGCACTAGGTGCTCTGTCTAGTTAATGCTTGCATATAAAACTCAGTTTCCTTTTCTGTCGCCCGTACGTGACTTACAGTTTCTTCAGTGGTGTTTGAGCTTCAGATACTGCAGACCCTGGAGTTCATTTCTATAAATATTTTCACCTGTTTTTTTTTTTAATGGTTTTAAGAGTTCTTATATGAACCTAGTTGTGGCTCCTGAATTCCTCTCTCTCCTAATGATCTTTTTTGAAATAGGGGAATTATTCCCTGAGGACAGTGAAACAATACAAAACCATTTAGCTGTGATATTTTCATCGCGGTGTGTAATTGAAATCATTTATGTTTGATTGTTTACTATTACGTGAGATGCTATTGCTCTGTGCACTCCTTTCCGATTTTTGGCAATATTAAGGAACAGAGCACCGCACCATTCGCTTTTCCCTGAACTTCTTTTTATTAGATTCTGAGTCTCTGTCTTAGAAATACCTCTTGAACAACTGCATGTATCTTTTGTGCCTGGGAGAGTGGCTCAGCGTGATGTAATGGGTAAGGCACTTGATCTGTGACTGGGTTTTCTGCTTGGTGCTGGTTTTGACTTGCTTCATGACCTCAGGCACAGCACGCCACCCTTGTGCATCTCTTTTTTCTCCTGACACTTGTCTGCCTGTCTTTTCCCTATAGATGCCGCATTTTTCCAGGCAGGAACCTCTTTTCCAAATATATGTACACTGCCTCTGATGTCGAGCAATGTGTGTGGGCAGTGTTTTATCAGAAATCATAGGTCTATTGTTGAGTAGAAACCTGGGTTCTTACAATTCAACAGCAAAGAAAGTAGTTTGACTTTATTTTTTGGAAGTTATGGAGGATGTACATATCTGGAGTGGGGCATACTCAGAACTTCCCAAAATGAGGCCACCCAGTTAAAGTGCCTGAAAATAGCTTTATATACATAGCTATACATTCACCTTTTGAAGCTGTGGTCACTGCAGTGTGTGGCCTACTTTAGTTAGCAGGTTTGGTCAGAAGGGAGGGAGAAGAATAGTCACATAGGTCAACTTTAGGCACCTCTGTCTACATTTGAAGCTCATATTAAAATGAAAAGAAAAATCTGTTTTAATTTAAAGGCCCTAAATCATCCACCTCTGGCTCACTTGTTTATGTAAGAACGTATCACTAAAACATCCGAGTTAGAAGGCTGGATGTTAGTTAGTGCAATAGCCACGCCAAGTTTTGGATGCAGAAGTCTTCTTTGTTAATTACATGTTCTCTTCCCTCCAGCAGCACATACAAACAGATGTCTTACTACCTCGCTCCAAGTGTGGTGCATCTTCCCTCACTGCATTTTAATTTCTGTCTGAAAACTAGTGTACAAGCATTGAGGGAAGTAACTGGAATATAATCAAAATTCTCTGCAACTGGAAGGATCTTGTCCAAAGAGCATCAGCACACAGCAATGTTGCATGTGGTAGTGCTGTGTGCTCTGGCTGCCAGCACCTTTGTACATCTCAGCCCCACTGTGCCAAACTGCAAAAACTCTGGGACTTCTGACCCAAAGAGGTGTCACCTGGCATCTTGCTCATAAAAGCTCCTTCGTTCATGTAGGAGCAAATTGACAGAGGCAAGGGCAACTTGGTATTACAATAAAGAATGCCAGGCTTTGAAATTCAAAGTAGACAGCTGCTTCCAAAGGGCTAATCCTGTCCTGAGAGAGGTAGCAGGAAAAGAAAGAGGGAAGCCACAATGGGAACCTGGAGTCTCCTCTTTTGTACTGTTTTTTGCTCTTGTCAAGAATGCTGAAAGCTGTCCATTTCATAAACAGAAAATAGGAATATACTCTCCTTTCCCCTCTTACCCTTCTTCCCCTTTCCCAGAATTTATCATTTTGAGCTGTTGGAGAAGGTAGGGGGAACCAGAGAGCTGGAGGGGGCGATGTGGAAATGAAAAGACTTGCTCATGGTCCTAGTTCTCCCAGCCAGGACTGGTAGTCTGCTGGCTTGATACTTCTGGCCTGCTAAGATACATGAGCTTGACATTGTTCAAGGAGATCCTGCAGTCCAACACAGACACAAAACCCAGAGAAGAAAATACAAAGCATTTTAATGGTGTTGGCTCATAGCATGTCAGAACTCCCTGAACCAACAAACAGTCGTCTTCTATCCCAGTAGTTTTGATGGTCAGTCACTAAGCTTTCCAGATAAGCCTGTCTGTGAAGTTCAGATGTTATTTTTGGGTGCAGTTAGGTTTACTCTTTAAATCTTGTGTGCCTTTTCTGGCCAGATATGTGGATTCTGCTTCCCACTTTCAGTCTCCTTTGCTTATCAGCATCTAGAAAGAAACAAAGCTGGCCCTTTTATCCATTTATTGCATGCTAGTGTTGGTGACTTTTGGTTTACACCTACGTGCATCATTTCAAAGCATGTGTGTACTCAATAAAGCTGGAAACATGGAGAAGCTTATAGCAATTTAAGCAAGACCTTTATGAATTTTGTGACTGGAGTTTGGATGTACCAGAAGAAAGGCTGAATTGGCTTTTATGGGGTAAAATCACTGCACGCCATTGTCGTGTGGCTTTTCTAAGACACCTTCAGTTTCTGTTTTAAGAACAGAACATCGATCAATTCTTGAAGGTTATTCTTTCTCTAGAATTAGGAAAGGAGGAGCGAGGATTCTTCTTGTCGTTCCTGTTTGGGACACTCTTCTTACAGTAAAGGTTGGAAAGCGCTGATTTTTTTTTTTTCCTGATATGTAAGCACTGTGCATGAGGTGGAAATGGAGATACCCAAATGCATCCATAGGCAGGCATGGCTGTTTGGGGACAGTCAGCTCTTCTGGAATGTCCCTGATCATGGTTCAGGTCACTGTACTGCTTCTGTATAAAGGAAACAAACCACTGATTCTGCAGGATACAGCTTAGATCGATGAAAATGGAAAGGTAGGACACCAAGAAGAAGGTGTGGTAGTGTTACAGGTATACGCTGCATCCTGTTGTAGCCTGTTTGGTGGGCAAGAGGTACTTAGAGCATGTTTCAGGACTGGTGGGATTTGTAGTGAAATACCCAACTTGTTCAACTTGTTAAACTCTGTACGCTGGGAGTGAACCACTGCTTGTTAAATCAGGGTAAAATAATCAGAGTGGTAGATATTGTGCCTGTCCCACATGGCGCTGTCTGGCCTTGTTGCTCTGGTTGCCTTCAGGCCTTTTGGTCTTTAGAGCCCTTCAAAGTTGTCAAGTGAAGTTTGGATAAGTGGATACTACAGTTTGCACATGGAAATTACTTTCAAAAAAAAAAAAGTGACTCCTGTGAGAGCTGACAAAGTAAACTGAAACATCACAAAGTGCAAGACAAAGACCAAAGACAGCGAGAGAAAGAAACAGGCTGCTTTCGATGTGATGAGCCAAACATCCCATAGCAGTGGTGTTCCAGGACATTTAGTAATCAGTCTGGAAAAGGCGAATGAACTGCCTCTTGAGGTGGCAATTTTTTTTCAGATAAATCCAAATTGTTTAGTTTTTTCCAAGCTATGGGAGACAGGAATATCAGGTGGGTCTAACCAAAGTAAGTTAAGAGTCAGCGTGATGATAGATCAAGTTTATTGCGGTCTCTTGGGCCCATAAAGAAATAATATGAACAGTCATGCATTGTTAACCTCTAAATTGACTCACTGCTCAGGAAAGACCTTGGCGTCACAGTGGACAGCTCACTGGAAACTTCTGCCCCCTCTGCCTCAATAGTCAAAAGAGAACATGCCAACAGAACCAAACAAAAAGATTATGGTGGCCAAAAATAGCGTAGAAGATACTGAGCATACAGTTATGGAAATAATGTGCTTTCTCTCCCCAGAAGACTGTTTTCAGTTCTGCTTTCCTGAATTTAAAAAAATGTGTTAGAAATGAAAGAAGTGTTGGAGAAAAGAGACGTGGTCAGGGCCAAGAGGCAACCATGCAAGGGGAAAGTGAGATAAAGCTGGGGCTGTCAGAGATGGAACAGAACCTGAGCAAACAAAATATGAATATATGGAAAAGGACAAATGGTCTCCTTTTTCCTGCCAGGTCAGAGTGGGGTTCCAATAGGGTTCCACAGAATATCTGTGCAATTTCCATAAAACATCATCTAAGAGAATAGCTGGATTGACAAAGATAGGAAATGTTCACAGCTGAGTTTTGAAAGTTTACAAACAGTCATGTTTTGAGGTGTATGGCAATGACAAGTGGATGTTAGGAAGAAACTTGATTTATGAACTCTGAACTCCATAACTTGGGCTTTTTTCAGATACAATGTGATCACACGTTCCTCTGGTCCGAAGTCCACTGCTGAGTCGCAGAAGTTGAGATCACACTGTCTCAGCTGATCTGTGGTCCCATGTGGTTTGATAATTCCTATCTTCTGGTTCTCACCTCCCATGAAGCAGGAATCCCTGAAACCCTGGTGGTGATTTAAAACATTTCTTAGTTTGACATACATTTTAAACCTGGTACAAGTAGTAATATTTTGGCACTCTTACCATCTTGTGAATAAAGTCTTGGGATTTTATATTAATTATTATCAGCACTCTGCATCTTAAGTGGGAAATTCAAATACAGCCTTACAAGATAGAACTATTATTTTATCAGAAACATAGCTTGATGATACATTTATGACCATTTTTTTCTTCCATAGCTCTCTTCTGCTGTGTTAGAGCCCACACTAAGCTCTGTGAAGTGAGGCAGGGTGTGTACGTGGGGACAGAACCATGGCACGGCTGAGCAGACACTGGTAGTATAATGCCAGGGGCTTTGCATTACTGAACACCCTTGAAGGATTTTGATGATTAGCTCTTGTTCTACTAGAGGATCAAAGACTTTTCTCCAGATCATGTTCGTGCATTGTCTGGGACAGGGCGTTACAACACTGGGAACCTTCAGTGACTTTCAGAACTTCTTGTTTCATTTCCTCCATTGCTGCCTGGCACTATCATGAGGAAAATCGACAAGTTGCAAAGTGCATCTCCCATGTAAATATGAAAATGAACAAACAAATAGTACTTCACAGGTCTCGCCCTCCTGGTTGCCTTAATGAGCCTGGCCAACGATCAGAATAGCTGCTGCTTTTTCCCCATGCTGCACCGCAGCTGCCAGCTTCTTTCATGTCCCATGGGACAAGGAGACAGGTGAGAACCCAGCTGTTACTGAGCCTGTTAAATGTAGATGTGGCATCAGGATTCCTGCATGAGGGAGCGCTCATGTTCCAGCTCCTTCTTTTCCAGCTTGAGGATGTTATGGGGGTGTTTGCTCTGTCTCAGACTCAGTGAGCAGCCAGCAGTGAAATCCATCCTGCAGAGATGCCACGTGTCAGCAGTGCAGACGTCTACCCACCGCGTGTCTTTTCTGAGGAAGGGCATGTGCTTATTCTGAGGAGGGTCCTTCTCTTGACTGAGGATTGTTAAACATATTAAGAAGGCGATGGAAGATGTTAACATTCAGGAAGAGCTTATTCCTTTCTGATCCGTATTTTATTAACAGCTGAAGATCCACAAAGATCTTGGTCCTGTGTGGAGGTTTAACTTCACTGAAGAAGTTCAACTTCTCCTCACTTAGAGCCCAGTCTGTCACACCAGCT
Organism: Anser cygnoides; assembly: GCF_040182565.1. Classification (NCBI taxonomy): domain Eukaryota; kingdom Metazoa; phylum Chordata; class Aves; order Anseriformes; family Anatidae; genus Anser; species Anser cygnoides. The sequence continues at coordinate 50,415,836 of NC_089877.1, read as the reverse complement.
TACTGAGGTGCTGGTGCACAGACAAGACACCCATCCGGTGGTAGGGACACCGAGCTAAGTCCTGCGCTAAGTCCTGGTTCATGTTTAGTCAGGAAGGCTTGGCTTCATGTCAGTCTACACGCAGCATCGTAGGCAAGGCACATATTAAGGGAATTTACCAGTCTGCCAGAATATAACACTGAGATTTGGGAACTGTAAGCTACTGTATTCAGGTTCACTGCAGCCAAATCTGTGGGGATACTTTAGTTGTTTGAATAGTCCTGGTAGACTTGCACTGTCTGATGCTCTGAGGAAATGCCACGAGTAGAGCTGAAGGGCCCAGAACCAGGCATTCTTGATCTCCGCTGTTGAGAGAGATCGAGATCAAGATCTCTGCTGTTGAGAGATCTCCGCTTTGGCTACAACCCTTCTTAGTCTCTTGATCTCCAAAACACCAGCCAGACTTCCTTGTTTCACAAGGAAACCTTTTGAGGGTTAGTCAGCACTTGGGAAGCCTCTCCACCTGCTTGTCTGAAGGTGGGGAGGAGACGGTAAGTATGATAAGATTTGTGGTCACAAGGCTGCTGTATCTCCGGGACAAACTAAGGGAGGCATTAGGAACCTCCCTTGTCGGAGGTTTTAGGGACAGACTAGGCAAACACCTGTCACTGTTGGTGTTAGGAGCATTTCATCTTGCCTGAATGCAGTGTGCCTGGGGCAGGTAATCTGGTGAGGTCCTTCCCAGACCGGTATTTTATGTTCGTTGTGCTTCAGAATGAAAAACATCGACTATTGGCAGCTTGAGCTGGGGAGCTTAATGGTGTCACTCTGGAATGGTGACAGATACTTGTCCACCGCCAGCCCAGCACAGGAGACGAGTAACAACTGCTCACTACTAGGGACATAAGCACAAAGCAGTCGGAGCAGTCTTGGGCTGATGCTGGGGGAAGTCTCCGTAGGTAGGTGCAGCCAGACACGGGTACGTTTGGCCCTGCTCCCTTATGAAAAGCCGTACGTTCTGGTGGGGCACAGCCACGTTACCATGGCTGGCTGACTTTGGGGCTGAAGTTGGCTTCGTTCTGCTCGATTTGGGATGCTGAGAGGGGAACTGAGCTCTGTCTGCACCTGTTCACGTGGACGTGATGCAGCAGGACCAAATATTTCCTTCCCGGCAGAGAAATCTGTGGAATGAGTTTGTCACTTGGTTCACAAGGGTGAGGCGGTTGAGCGATGCATTCCTGAATCAGCAGGCTCCTCCTGCCCTGCGGCATTGGTTAGGCAACCGCACGTTAAATCTAGAGCTATAAATTGTATAATTTGCATAAGATATTAGGCAGAGCAGCACAATGGGACAGATACTAATTGCTGATTTGGGAATCCTCACAAGAATTTGCTAGGAGATAAACTGCAGTTACTTCAATATTGGGCAATTAGTGTTGGTTTTCTAGAAGGAGAGGAGTGTATCGGATCAGCTGAGTTCTTCTCCCGTGTAATTTGCTGATGCCACTGTAGCTCTTTGGGACAGTGTTTTAGTTCCTATTTAAGAAAATGTCAAAAAATAAAAACTGAAAAAACAAACAACAACAACAAAACACAGCAACTTAATTTTGGCAGGAAGCAGATACAGCTCTGGAGGAGCACTTGCAATAAGAAAGTTAACCAGTTCAAATGAAATTGCCTTGTATTTTGCTGCAGGGAAATAAATCCTACCATAAATTCCTTGGCATTGCATGGATCTGATCTAGGTTGTCTTGCAGGTATGCCAGGCTGCAGATGGGTTTTTGTTCAGGTAATTTGTGCTGCTGTGTAACCAGTAGTCTGATTTGACTTTGGGGGAAAAGTCTACCCAGGCGTTTTATTGTGATCATGAATTTTGACAATGAGTTTTCTAACCAATTGTTATGCTGCCGGTTAATTAAACTGCTAAAATTTTGAATTGTGTTTATCTATGTAGTAGAAGTATTTTAGGGACTACAGGTCTCTCCACTTGCTAGTTTTACGCTTACTCTGAGTGTTGTGTCTTCCAACACCTCCTGCAGTGCCCTGCTGTTTGGGAGCTATTTATGAAATACAGGCAGTTCTGTAAACTTGCTTTCCCTCAAGGTCTTACACTGTGGGAAAGTAAATTTGTTCGGTACTGGAGCTGATCATGATTGCTTCTGTTCTTCGGTATTTTGAGAAGGAAAAAAAAAACAACACTTAAACATTAAGGACTTACTATAGCTGTAATGTAGTTATATGGCTAGAGTGATATGAGAGTCCCCTGTAAAATGGTCTGAGGACTTGGCTATATTAGGTGTGTTGCTTTTCATTTCCACGAGTGAATGATAGCTCTAATGTGGATGCTCTTACACAACTTCCTGCGTGGGAAGAGGGATAAACTGTACCAGAATAAAGCACCCTTACAGCCTGTATAGCTACATCAGTGCAGGTGTTGGTGCAGGGTAACCGTTCCAGGTGGTAATTGCACCTCTGGCAGCAACCGCGCCGTGGATGCAGCTCTCTGCAAGTGCACGCCTGTCCTGAGCCAAGATCATGCAGTGCTTTGCCTCTTCCCTCTTGCCTTCTCCTTGCTGATTATTTTCAGAGATGATCTTGAGAATTAGGTAAATCCTTTGTGAAACAATGCCACTGGTTACATGTTTTCAGTTTAAGTGGTTGGTGAAGCTTTTTAGATTGTTTATCTAACCAAGCAGCTGAAACAATAGTGCTGCCTGTGCCAAACAGCCATGTGTTGCCCTTTACAGGCAGGTACGGGTGGAGGACCCGAAGTGGTTGGTGTGTGAAGGTTTGTATGCTTGGAGCTGGCTTCGTGCACCAGCTGCAGCAGCAGTAGCTGCCTAAGCTTTTTGCTGCCCCCAATTTGTGCACATCCCTGCTAAGTGATGTGCCACCAGCTCACACTACCCAGCGCAAACATTTGCTGGGCCAAGCCGTGGACTGGATCAGGCAACTAATCCATTTTTTAAGACCTGCCCCTGTCTCCCAGTCATTATTTTATTTTTGTTCTGCGCTGGTTCCCTGATGTGTTTTCCAGCGCAGCCCCACACGTGTCTATTCCAGTACAACTCAGCGTGCCAGTGCTTGACGGCAGACGCAGGCAGGCAGGAGTGTCCGTTTATGGGGGCACTGGACACAAGAACACACAAAAGCAGGGTTGCTGCTGAGCTGCATAATGTTGTTAAACCACAGCCTGGGCACAAGTCAAAGAAAGACCAGAGGAGCGGAGGGAGAAGAGAGTAAAGAAGTAAGTGAAAGACCTTAAACAAGTAGTTCATATGTGCTGAGGAGGCTGCTTCCCTCCCTGAAAAACACGAAGAAAGAGCAAGAAAGACAGACGGAGTATACACACCAAGCCCTTCCTTTTTTTTGTTCTTCCTACAAGGAAATTGGTTGTTCTGCGGTAGTTCAGTATCCAGGCTTATCAAGTCCTGTCCTGCCTGTTGCAGGCACTTCGGCATGCAATCCATTTAAGAAACATTAAGGTGAGCCGGTGGAAAGAGCAGTCAGGTTTTTTTCCTCCCCTTCTCCCCAATTTATCCCAATTGCAAGGTGGCTCAAGAGCCTGGAGAGTGAGATAGTTAAGAATCTTTTCTAATTTCAAGTCCAAATTGATTTAATTTTGCCCACAAAAGTAAGTACGACCTTCACCTAACAGCACCGATTTCTGTCTGCATTGACCATTTTGCCTTTTGTTGGAGCCCTGAACTTTTGGCACAAACAAAAGCCAACTAATAGAGACAGAGCTGGGATTCAAAGCATATCAGACATTTACTGGATGAGAATGACATCTAGACAAGCACACATGTATCCGAATCTGGTAGCACTTGTCTTATCTTTGCTTTTTTTTAACCTTTGATTTACTAAAAGGATTTTATCTTTGGGAAAAAATGTTCAGGGTTATCTCTGTCTAATCCTAAAATCACATTTATTGTTTTCTTCTGTATTAGGAATATCAATGAATTCTAAACCAAAATGTATCTCCTAAGTGTAAGTATACCTATTCCTAGGTATATTTTTTAACCATGCAAGTTAGAAAATTGCATCAACTCATTAGTGTTTGTTTATTTGGTGGGAAGGTAAAAGCCTGTCTGGAACTGAAGAGTAAAACAACTCCATTTCATACTGAATTGAATGTATCTAGTCATATGCAGCTGGGTTTGATCCATTTTCCTTTTGCCCTCTCATGCAGTCTTTGGTTTTCATTTCATTTCGTCTAAGAGAATTTCTTTTCAATAACTTTCCATACGTGGTTAGCCTTTATAGGAAAATTACTGTTTCCTTTTGTAAAGGTAAATCCACATGCACTGATTGTTTGGGCTCTTAGGGAAGTTTGTTTTCTTTGAAACCGAAATGTAAGTAGACTTTCTCTTCTTTTATGGCTTAAAAAAAAAAAAAAACTGTTATTTTCAAAACGTTTTCTGATCATTTTTATGCTCTGGTGTCCTGAGGTTTTTCCACTGCATATACCATTTAGTGCAACTTCTGAAGAGCAAGGTGTTGATGCGTGCTTTTGTTGGCTGTAGGGCACACAGTATGAATTTAGGAATGGCACCATCATTAGCTCCGCTAGGGCAAGGGCAGCGTGTCAGGCAGGAAGGTACGGAAGGAGATCTGAAGCTGTTAAAGACACAGAAAAACCTGTGTTGGGACTTGGAAAGCTTGAGCCTGTTCCAGGCCTTTTCAGCAGCGCCTGGGTAGGTTTTCATCTCTCCAGCCCTTTGTTTTTTGGTTTCACACCTCTGTCCTTCAGTCCCATTTGTTTATTTTGAAGGTGCTCTGGGGCAGGCGCTACTTCTTATCATGTATTTTGCACAATGCTCAAAATATTAGCTTTCCTACTGCAATACAAATAATCAGGAAGCCTTCCGCGGTGTCCATGTAGCTTTCAATTACACTTGTATACAGAGGAAACACCTTGAAAAAGCACTTAGTGAAAACTGAATTCTGAGCTCTGGTCTAGTTTCTTTAAACATTCAGGTTTCATCGTTATTTTGAAGGCTGCAGTATCTGATGCTAAAAATACACTATGCTGAGCTTCCCGTGTGTAGGTAGTTATATAAATCTTGCCATAAATAATACTTGTTCTCCAGATCATTATAGAAATGTCTTGACATGCAGTTCGTAAGGGATTTGCTCAGAGCAAACCAAAACCGGGTGGAAAAACATAGATTACAATATGAGAGTTCCTAGACCTATTTAGATCCTGCTCTCTTTTATAGCATCATTTCAATCATTTCAGTTTATTTTACCGTATCTCCAATATACGCACACACTTGAAGAGGGCTATGGAGAATCCTCCTTACTTCTTCAATCAGCTGTGACGTGCTAAGGGTTGGTAGCACACCTTTACAGTTGCAAGCCGTAAATTGGCTTAAGCTAAAAACCTTATTGTTGTGTTTGCATAAGCATAGAGTTGAAGGCTTTAATCCGTCGTGGTTTGGATTTCACAGGCATGGTTATTGTGCAGTTACTGGGAAAAGGTGTCATTTTTAACTGGGAGGGGAAAAATGTAGATGAAATGTTTGTTTATAAGGTGGAATTGTTTAGGCTGACAAAACCTGTGCTGTAGGTAATCTCCTGGATCTAGGTGTCTTGACTAAAGCAAAACAACAATAATATTGAGGTCACGGAAAGGTCCAAGTGCATTTGAGCTTAAAAAAAACCAAAAAAGTAGTGCTGAGGGGATGTTCTCTGGACATCGGGCAATTATGAACAGTAATTACTAGAATGGGAAATTCTATATGGGTATCAATACAGCAAAGCACAGATGCAGAAATCCATGTAGGTACTCGTGCCTACTAAGCAAGCTGAAGTGAGAGCAGCAGGACAGGGGAGAGAGCGGTGCAGCTGAGCTCCGGCAGGGTGGACGGGTGCCTCTGCAGCTTCCTTTAGGGACGGCACGCAACGCTCAAAGTGCTGCTGGTAAAAGGTCTCTCGTGTGCCCCCTCCCCACCAAATTCACAGTATAAATCCACACACAAGATGTGCAAGTAGCAAACATATCCTAGAAAGGTTTTACAGGGATCTCAGGGTTAATTTAATTAGGAAGCAAACGGTTTGGCTTAATTCTCAGCAATGAGCAATCCCTGCTTCCATGTGTGCTAGTTTCATCGTAGGATCTTCTGGGAAGTGATGAATGTCATTGGTGCCCAGTCCCTCAGCCCAGCCCATTGCCTTCATGTTTCCAAGTTTATTCCTGCACATTCGTCTTCAAGTTGAAAAATGGGATTGTAAAGTCATTGTACCAGGAACTGCTGTGAATTTCATCTTTGCAGCCTGTTAGAGTCAATACCGGCAGCCAAACTTCACAGAACCGAATTCAAACCATAAAATAAACTGCAACAATGAAGAAAATTACAGTGCACGTAACATCAAGGCTGAAATGCTCGTACAGCTCTGGAGGAGTGAGATCCATCTCCCGTGTACGGTGGTGGGATTTGGTGCTTTTTGCTCTTTCTGTCCCCCAAAAGGGCAGCCTGTCCACTCACTGGGACCCCTGCGCAGCCCTGATTACACTAGAGCACTGGGATGAGAAGGAACAGGTATTGATTTTTAGAAGCAGAAGAATTGCAGTGCTCATTTTAAAAGTATTCAGTTTTCTTTGTGGGTCCCAGATCTCACTTCTGTGTTACCCGCAAGGTGCAAATCATGGTGTGGAGCTCTGCTTTGGGCCGTCCCTGGTCTGGGTGCAGTAAGAGGTAGTTTGTCTGTTTTATAAAAGGCAAATGAAAGATGAATGGAGTTATTCAGGGCATTCTGTTTTACCCTCAGCAAATCTCATCCAGCTGATTTGATCCTAAGTAACATTTGTGGGTCAGCTCTGAGAGTTCGTTGCCTTTTGTTGTAGAATGATGTTGCAGAAGAATTTCAGTTTTCTGACCTTTTGTTCTTATGACATTTTTCTGCCTTCCTTTTTCGTTCTGGGTATGTGATCTATGAAAGTGAGATTGAGCAATGCTCCTTTTCGGAAGGATATTCATCTATTTCCCTCAGAAAGGAAGTAGGGAAATGAATGAATGAGAGAAGGCAGATCGGAGGAATAGGAAATTTAGATGTGTAATGGAGTTTGCATTAATAATGAGAATAGATTGCTAGTCATAGCGTTGGCTTTTGAAAGGGACACAGCGAAAGAAGCTAGTAATTCCAATTCAAGCCCTTTGTGTGTGTGTGAAGCTACATGAAACCTAATTGTTCAAATTATTCGGTAGACCTTAGTGTCAGTGACTACGAAGTGGAGAGAGAGCAGGTATTCACATGGCAGCGTTTTTCTGTCGGGACATGACCATAGCAGTTAGCTTTGTAGGAGAACAGACCAAGGAAAAAGATAACAAATGAAGGTGTTTCATCTGGCATCTCTGTCAATATCAAATACCAAAATGCTAAAAGAGGATACTAAGAGCAAATGAGGCAGTTTGTGTTGTTTGTCCTCGGCTACAGGTATCATCACTGCTGGAAGGAGCTCTTCTCAGAGCTGGGCTCTGTGGGCTGTTGACAGAAGAGGGTTATGGAAATTCAGTACAGGTTACCATTCAAGCAATATTAAACATGGCTAATAAAAAGAACCCCGAGGATCGAGTGTGCAGAAATTTGCACAGTGAAGCTCTTTTCCTACACTTGCTCTCCACCCTAACTTGCTCTTATCTTCTGCTTCACCAGCTAATCTCCAAAAGTACTTGTTGGCTTTCAAGTCTGATCAGATTGTAAGGAGCAGCCTCTCCAAGGGAGGGATCAGAGAAAGATTAACGCTGCTGGGAACTCAGTGTTTACCATTTCAGTTGTGTGATTTAGCTTTCTCCTTTATAATGATTGCCATTAGGGCTAAATAAAAGCAATGTTTTTAAAAAAAACAGTCCAGAAAGAGAGAGAATGCTTTGTAGTTTGAAACAAAACATATCTTTAGGGCTGGGAAAGATATCCAAAGTTTAGATAGCATGATAATTAAAATTAATGATAAGTTAGTGTAATGATCTTTATCCTACAGGAAAACTATGTTTGCATAAAATAAAGCACTGCGTATGTTAAAGTCAGAGTTTGATGTAGGGGAGCAAAAGTCTGTGGGCTGGCAATGTGTCACCAAATGTAGTCCAAATAAACCAGACATATATATATTTTTTAATTACTCTTAATATACATGTCCATGAAGAGTTGCAGCTAAACTTTGGTAGACTGAGTTGACCAGAGAGTCTCTATTTCTAAAATAGGGTTTATTTGTCAGTTTTCTATTGCATTTACCCCTTGGGACCTCTCTAGCTGATGGCTGGTAAGATAATATTGGGACAGACCTGCCATTTGTCATAAGGCTTACTGAAACGTCTTTGGCCAGTGCTGGCCTTTATGGTACAGAACAATGATGCTCTTACTGAAAGCTTTCCCATAGTGGGAAAACATCCATCTCACCATCACCCTGCGACATTAACGAGGTTGGAGAAGTCTGTTTGCTTTGATTTTCAGTCTTCCACCTTCCTGAAGTATTACACTCGGATGCAGCAGAGCCTAAAGCAGCAGCAGCCCTCGGTTCGCAGGGTGCAGAGCGTGCTGTGTGTCACATTGCAGGGGGCAGGTTACTTCTGTGCCGTGGTTAAATCCAGCCTTGAGCATTGCACGTTGCAGGAGGAACGTATTTTTCTTCCAGGCTGTATCTTTTTCTTGGTAATGAGATAACGCTCATTGCCAGGCACGTGTTAGCTCAGTATCATAACAGGCTCTGGATTTACAGCTCCTTTTCAAGGTAAAAGAAGGAAGATAAGTTATGGAAGTGAATTAGGCAGATCTGGTTCATTTCATGCTGCAGTGGGCTGGGGATGCCTGTGTAATCAGCTGAGAGCATCTCCACTGAGAGGGGAGGGAGAGAAAGAGCACTGTGCGGAGCTGCTCTAGGATTCAGAACCAGCATCTGAGCAGCCTTCGGAGCTCTTCAAGCTGAGCCCCAAACCAAACACATCTGCTGCTACACAGCAGATACAGAACAAAAACAGAACAAAACAAAAACCAACAGCTAACCAACAACAAAACAGTTCGGTTATAAAATCTGAATCTTGACTTAAAGTTAACCTTAAATAAAATCTTATTTCTGGTTATAAATTATTCTGACTATTCTTAATTGGAATTGAGGAGCAGAATATGCATGGTATGGCATTTTTTTGTTTTACAAGAGGAAAGTGTTGTTGGGTTTTTTGGTTTTTGTGTTGTGTGTGTGTATAGTGGGTATTTGGGGGTGCGATGGGTTAAGTTCCCTGCAGGCATTGCACTTCAGCACTGTTCCCTGCCTACCTGCATACGAGTCCTTGAGGATTCATGTCTAAATGCAGTCGTGGATGAAAGTCAGAGTCTGACCGGCACTATCACACTGAGCTGGGCCTGCAGCAGTTCTGTGGAGCATGAATCTTCTCCCTCCTTCTGAAACAAGGTGGGAGGATTTACAGCCTGAGTTGACTGCATAGGTATTACAGAATACCTTTGCGATGGTGGCCTCTGATTAGTTTTCTAAATTGCGTGAAAGAAATGTGGTGTGTTTAATGCACTGTTACTGGGTAAGCACAGCTTCTCATCTTCATTATAATTGCTGAAATGTGTTTCTTTCTGAATGAAGCAAATTTCAGTTAGCTCACAGAGCTAACTTTAGACTATTTCATGATATTTTTAGAGCAATTTTTAGTTTTTAGTAACTAGGCTTGTCGCTTTAGCATACTTTCATATTAAAGGTAGGGACTTTGTGTAGGAGACTGTTCAAAAATGGACTTGCAGCAAGAAGCATAGTATTCTCTTGCATTTTTACAACTTCTTCCAAGCAAATCTGTTATTTTCTTTCGGACAGTGGCTGCTCTAGCCTTGCAAGGGCTACCTAATAGCCTGGTACACTGAAACACAGCAGAAGTAGCTTGCCTAAGGTCCCAAAGCAAGCTTAGAGAAATGTATTTATTTCACAAGACTGGGAAAAAAATCACAAGATCAATCTGGTTGCCTGTGTTTCTGTGTCTCTCCTAAAGACTTACCGTAAATCATTGCAGGCGAAGTCAAAGGTTTTCTGAGACAACATGCACCACGTTAATGAAATGCTTCGCTATAGTGGCCAGAGCTTTGCTTTTCCATCCAGTACAGTAGCTTCACTGGGCGAAGGATTTGATCAAACTGAAATAGAGAACTCTGAACTTCTTGAAGCAGCTGAGAGGGGAGTACAATGGGGGCCTGTGTGAATCAGGAGTAGCATGCTGATGATGAATGGGAACAGCAGTGTGTTGTTTCTTATGGTAAACATGAAAGTAGTAGGTGGTAAGTATAAAAAAAACATTTTCATTATCCCTTACTGCACAGCTAAACAAGGAAATTCAGTGCCACAGGATGCTGTGAATGCTGATTTGTGTTGGTTCAAAAAAGCAATTAGACTGATGGCAGAAAAATCCACTGAGAACAGATAAACCCTTTAATTTCCTAAAGAAGTCCCTAAATGGCAGCTGCAATGGGGTATGACTTAGAAAATGTCATTGTAAACTTTCTGTACTTTCATGTTCTTCCCTAGACATCTGCCACAAGCCTTTGTCTCTACTGATTTGTCCTACTATGATGAGGCATCATCCCAGTGCTGGGAAATAAAAAGGCAAAAAAGTTGGCCAAGGGATGCTGAAGATGTCCCTGACAATGCCCAAGGAGAAGGGGAAGTGGGGAAGCTAAGGCAAAGAAAAGTGCAATGAAACTAAACTAATGTTAGGGGACAGTTCCTATGGGAGTGTGTGAACACGTACCCACCACCACAAATTGTACAGCTGAGTTTCCTTCCTTTGGAAACCTGCATTAGCATAAACCGAAGGGCATAAGGAAAACTAGAAGCCCACAACCTGCTTCACGTGGTGTGTTTTGCTGTGTCTAAATCCCAACCCCTTTCGTTCCTCTTGTTGGTCATACCGTAGTCAAGTGGGTATCGGAATAAGGAGCCAACTGGTGTGTTTCAGGTCACTTCTGTTGAGTACCTGGAATGAAATGCGCTTGAAGTTTTTTTTAAAGGTGCTGGTGCCTCCCGGTTGTACCTGCTGGCTGAGATGGGATGCTGCCTGCCAGGCTTCCGTGTGCAGGACCCCACTTTGTGCTGAGGAGCAGCTTTTGAACTGATCCTGAGCTGTGTTTTTCTAAAGAAGTGGTCTGAAATTTGGCTGACTGCAGCTTAACCCTGGGTTTTGGCAGCTTTATATAATGCAGAACATGATGACTAGACTCGTGCTGCAGAATACAAGTGCTCTTGAAAATGGATGCAAAGGTTAAAAAGAAAATTAAATTAAAATCCTGGGGTCTTTTTTGAGAGAAGCTGAAGTAAAATGAGTATGGTGCCTTGTGTATGTGATTATGACCTGTAACAAATGAAAATCCTTTAAAAATCTTCAGTTGTTTCTTAGAAAGATGCATTATTAAATGTAGGCGCTGAGCCTTCTCTGGGATTTTCTGCTCAGAAGGATAAAGAGAAAGTGGAGAGCAAAGGGTAGTAGCTTCATTCATACCGAACTCTCAAACTACTGCAAGCAAAGAAAAGAGAATTGCCCGTTGGCAGCGATGTCTTTGGGATGCTTTATATTTTAGTCTGCTGCATTAACATCTATCCCGCTATGTCTTTCACGTGGAAAATGAATTTCTTCTCATCTGTGAGAGACTCGCAAAGTATTTGTAGGGGGAGAGCTATAAAAGTACACCAATTTTATGGAAAATAACGTGAGTGTGTTAGCTAGCTGGCAGGGATATATTTACAGAATATTCTGTTACTCAAGCTTAAGAAACAGGCATTGAGGACGGGGTATTCACTTCAATACCAGGCCTTACCTACTGCCAAGAGAAATATAATTGCTGTTTCATAGCGTACAGAGCAGAGGTCATCCTACAGATTTAAACGCAAATTCAAGTAAGCATCTAGCTCAGCCTCGGGAGGGAAGACTGGGAACTGAATAAAACGCAGGGTGCAGAGGAGTTTCGATTTCAGAAGATGCTGAGCTGTCCTCCGCATGCCCTGGGCATGGCTCTTGGTTGTTATCAGTCTGGCTTAGACACGCCTTCATCTTTGCCTTAGCCAGCAGCAGCCGTGGCAGCGTCATCCTTCTCAGGATCCCGCTTAGGCTGCCTTCTATGGCAGAGATGAGCTCGGATCCCTCTAGGAAGCAGCATGTGTTTGCTTCCCTTTGCGGTAAGAGTCAGTCACAGGAGGGCCAAGTCCCTGCCTCTTCCAGGGATGGAGTTTCCCGAGCTGGTTGTTCCAGTAAAACATCCGTGTGCCTTTTTCTGTGCTGTCATGGATAATTTACGGTTAAAGTACGTGTGAATATCCCAGGTGTCCTGTCTTCTCCCGAAGCGTTGGTAGATGCTTGCCTTCTTTCCCAGGCTCATACACCTCCATCAAAATGTGGCCGAGTGAGGAGGGCATGTTGGTAACAAAGGGATCTCTCTGTTTTGATGGTTTCATCATCAGTGAGCCTCAGAGCTAATACTTACCTTCCCTTAGTCTGCTGGAGAGTAAAGCCTGTGTCCTCGTGCCCCAAGTAGGACTACAGAGGGAAATGGAAGTGTTTGGATCTATGGAGTGCGTTTCGTCGGTGCTGCCCCAGACGTCCAGTAGTGACTGCAGTAGGTGCTCTGACCTGAAGGGCACCTCCTCGATTTCTCATTCAGAGGGAGCAGCAGGGCGGGAGCCCTGTTAGACTTCATCTCGGCTCTGTTCATCACCGCCTGTCCCCACCTGAACCTGAGCTGGTGCTCGCTGATGGATGACGTACGCAGGATGCCTGCCTTCTCTGTATAGCGCTATAAAAGTAGTCCGTGAAAATAAACACCATCTATGCAGGAAATAAAGTTGCAGTAGCAACAGATCTGTGTGAGGGAGGCAGGTCACTGCCGCCTGCTCTCTGCTGGTACCCTCACTCGATGCCGCCTTGGCCCTGGCTCTGTGGCACTTCGAGAAGCAGCGGCAGAGCCCACACGCAGTCAGTAGCGCAGTCGTGTCCCGTGCAGCACTACTGAACCTGCAGGCATCTTCTGTTCGTAAAAACCTTGGTACGTTCTCTGCTCCCCCATTTAGTACAACACCAAATCTCCTGACGGTTTCCTGCCTTTGTACTCTCCTATGTGCTGTGCAGACAGTTCCTCAGAAACCTAACGGGACCATTAATAAACGCTTGACGGAGAAGCCTGAGATGTTGATGTTACGTGCCTGGAGACTGGGAAATATCGGCACCTGCTGTGATCCTCTTGTTCCGCACGCTGCTTTTTTTCCGCTTTCTCAGCTGAGCGGCGCAATCAATTTCTCTTCCCGCGGAGATGCCCCGAGGAGGGCTCGGTGCAGTCCCTCCTGTTGTTGCGCTAAAGCCCTGGGCTTCCCGAGGACAAGCTCCGTGTCAGGCTGAGACTTCGTACGCTCCTGCCAGCTTCCAGGTTTTACGACGCCTCTGACTCCTATTGCATCTTGGAAACAAAATATTCCCCCTACTCTTGGAGGGAGAATCCCCCTGGAACTGGCAGCGTGTTGTCTTTTGGCACGGCATGAATGAGTTTCTGCAACTGTCTGTGTAGCTCTCGGGTGTCCAACTGCAGCGTTGGCTGCTGCGCTCAGTGCGTAAATGCGACTGACAGCCAGGCTCACGGGAGCAGAGCAGGCTGGTATTGCCCGGGTTTGTGCCCCTGTAGGGTACTGGTGTGCCCTTGTTTACAATACGTAGGATTCCTTCTCTAGTGCTTTTCCATGCTTGCGGAGCTGAATTTAGCAGCACCGAGAAGCAGCAGCACCCCCCACGTTAAATCCTGCAGGGAAGCTGTGATGTCGGGTTTTGGAGGATGTTCCCTGCGAGACAGAAGGTGCCTTGGTGCTGCTGCTTTGTGCGGTGTTGGGGTTTACAGCACCCTGCCCACAGTGGCCTCACGCCTTCTGGTGCCCTTTTCTCTGGTAATGGGAAGGGATGGAAATTACCCATGAAAACTGTATGTACTCGGCTTTGTTGCTTACCACGTGGTGCATGGGTTTCTGCTAATGCATGGCGCCAGCGGTGGCCTCAGGGAAGAGGAAGAAAAGCTAAAATGTTCGTGTTGGGGCAAAGCTGTGGTCTCGGAAGTCTTGTGTTTGCATAATCTCATCTTCTCCAAATATGAGCTGGAGCCTGGAAGAGAAGCTCCCCTGCCCCAGCGAAGCGATGTGTTTGCACAGCACGTGTCAGGCTTGTTTCTGGAGTGCTTGGAGTGCTGATCCTTGTATTTGAGGGGGCTCTGCAGAACTGAGCGTGCTTGGGTACCTGCACCGTGCTGGCGACAGCTACAGCACGGGAAATCATCTGTGGGCACAAAGGCCAGAAAACCACAATAGTAATCGCAACAATGCAAGAACATGAAGTTAAAACCAAACAAATGCGCATGGATTTGAGCTTCCAGAAACAGAAAAGTCTCATCTAAAGCATGCAGCAGTGAGTCTTTGTTGGGTGTCTTTGCAAATCTTAACGTTATTTAAGATCACATTCTGCATTCTTAGAATAAGCTGACATGCTTATGCTCCATGTGCTGGTCATAGTTTTATAAACATCTCCACTGCACTTTAATTCCAGTATCTGTTTCCTTTTCCTCTATCTGACTGCCTCACCAAGCATCGTTCAGCAGCTGCACTGTGAGGCTGGTGACTCAGGGCCAGGAGCTGGGAAGTTCGTGGTTCAGGTGAAATCACACAAAAAAGATGAGGTTTTCTACCCATCTGCAGGCTGTCTGTTGGGCAGACAGCCTTTTAGTGTTTTGTTTCTTATTTTCACTGACTGTGAAATGGAGTGGTGATGAGGAGTGCCTTTGTGAAAGGGCACGATCTCCAAATGAGGAGCGCTGTGTGAGGGCTCGGCAGAAATGCTGCTATATTCTGGTCCTGAACCTGGTCCTGACACCCACTGTAACTGTGCTCGGTTCACTGAAGTGGACCCACTTCAGCTTCCCTGGTAATAACGTGAAAGTCCCACTGGATAGCCCAGGGACGTGGAAAGAATCCTTAATGGATGTGAAGCTTTGTGTATTTGAAAAAATTAGCATAAATGAAATGTACCTCAGTGACAGACGCCTGGGTTTTCTGCGAGCATTCTTTCATGAGCATTTTAGCTAGTTGAAATGTTTATTCTTAGTATTTGCTGTTGTGGCTTTGTTTTTATTTTTTTAAATCATTGCAAATACAAGCTAATTCTTTTCATTTAATAGGAATCAGATTAGCAAAGTTTTGAATGAAAGACATGACTGCATGTCTCAGAAATCTGCTAATTGCCCTGGAGTATTTAGCTTTCCCGGAGCTACAGACAAGTTCCTCATTTTGGAAATGCTATTGCCCTGAATGTCTTCTATCGCCCGGACTTTGTTATAGCATTCTCAGTCTGTCACAAAGAAAATGACTACCCAGATTCCCGAAGCCTGGAAAAAGGTCATTAACTACATCAGACAAAAAGGAAATAGCATGTCTACGAAATCAAAGATGTTTTATACAAACCATGATGGGTCATGCTGAGAGCTGTCTAGCTTGTTGAGCTTAGCAATGTTTCTCTGCTTGAAAATTAGCCAAGAATGTAGCTCTTTCCATAACTTCTAATCCACCTACACAGCAGAGCTCAGATTCTACAACCGGCATGGTATAAATCCAGCATTTTCCTGACTGGATGGTCCTTAATGCTCGTTTGTTTCCACGTAATTAAGAATAGAGTTTAGCCTTTGGTATTACTTAGCCTGTTACTAACTTGTAAATTCCTTCGTGCAGGATGTGCCCTGAGTAGAGCACGGGATTTCAACACACCTCTGCTGCTGCCCACCAGAGCAGGTGGGAGGACAGTCAGCAGGTGTAAATGAAGTTTTCTCAAAGAAAAACATTTCCTGAAGACAAAGGATGTTTCTTTTCCTTTAGAAAAGGCGAAAACTGGGAGTTGACACTGAGCAGAAGGGGAACATTGCTCTTTGCTGATCAGATCGTCTGAGCTGCAGTGTGGTGGTGTTGCTAAATGGATCTGCCCGTGTGGCTCAAGGCATCTTGCAGAGGGCCTTCTGTATGCCACTATGATCCTGGCAGTGGCTGGTGTGAAAGGGGAAAACTTGGCTGTTTTGTTACAAACTGTTAGGGCTCCCAGCCCGCTTTGTAAGAATTAGCTAACGGACGGATATGGGACAGGCTGACCTTCTAGGAGGCTGTGTTCCTGTATTTCTCGGTATAGGTGCAGTGCTTCTAGGAATTACGGACAGGTAGCCAGGAGTTCAAAAGCTTTCTTACGCAGCTCCCCACGCTCACTCAGCACCCTTTAATGTTTCACTGTTCCAGCCTGTGGCTGCATTGTAGCTCAGTTTTATTTGCCTCCTTCCTGATAATTGAGGCTTCTTCCTCATGAGGGATTGTTGGTCTTTTTCATATGGACTTCACTGAGAAGACTCACATACTTAAGACAGTTCTGTACAGCTTTCAAGCTATTAAATAGGAGAGATGTCAAAGAGACCCAACCATCCAGGGAAAGGAGAAAAAAGCGATTGTATAAGCTTGAGCTTTGGCAGAGGAGGCTTGAGGAAAGACCTGGTTTTAGAGCTGTCACAGAAAAAAGTTTATCTTGAGAAAGTGCTTGAAAAGATGGCAGTAGGTAGGTAGGGGAAGGGGAGGAATGGCAAGAGGCCCGAGCCACCAGTTAGCACAGCAGGTGGCTGTGGGGAAGAGGGAGGGAGCTGAAGGTCCCCTGAGGGGACAAACCAGCAGTGTGTGAGAAGGCCCGGGGACAGTCCTTGAACTAAAGGACCCCCGGGATGAGAGGACCGAGACAGTGAATGCTTTCCTACCAGCATTCCTATCAGCAAGGGAAGAAAGGAGAATAATAGAGATGTGGGCATTATATGTAGAAAACACAGCAATGTTTGTGTTGTGTTTTTTTTTTTTTAAGTATTTTAATCTGTAGGAAAAGCACTTCCCGTGCACCTTCGATTCTGACTAATTGGGTTTTAGACATCACAGAGATAGCTCTTATATCAAACCTTAAACGCATAAACCTATACAAAAAAAAGTATGCCTCAGTACACTTGGTCCTTTTATCAGCGGATGGGAACTACTTGCTGAAGCCGGTACAACTCCTCCAGCTTAATGCCATACAAAGATACATAGGAAAAAGATTGTTCCCACTGCTTCAGTCCGTACCAACCAGCTACTCAAGAACAGGACGTGTAATCCAGGGTTAATATGTTATAAGCAAAAGATTCAATAAGCAGCAGCAAGCCTGTGCCGAGGAGCCCAAGATGAAACCACAGAGACATGCTTACAGTCAGATGGAACAGGGTAATATTTTCTTTCTCTTTTAAACTAGTAAGATTATTTGGGAGTTTATTGTTGCTAACATGGAGAATGTGATTCAGGAGACTATTTGTCTTGGCTAGCATCGCTAGATATAAACTGAGCAAACCAGCCACAAGCTCTCTGTCATTCCTGGGCTTTACTTAGGGCGTTTTTGCATACAGACATCTCCTCTCTTGCTGTCACGCTTCTTTGACAGGAGATGGTGGCAGGTTCATGAATTCTGGCTTCATGTAGTAACTCAGATAAGGGTATGTATTTCTTTGAGTATTCAGAATATACAGGTCAGCGTTGTGTAGTGCAAGACAGAAATACACACTTAGGGAAACAAGGAAGATTCTTTTGACTGACTGCAGCAACTGTTCACATGATGGTAATTGTTGAGCAGCTAAGGGCAGGTCATTGTACCTGACGTTATCTAGCTAAAATTTGCTTGTGTACTAGGTGTCTGCATTCCTCTGCAATCACTGAGCAGAGATACATATGACCGTGAGTGATTAATCTTAAACTATTGAACGTATAAGGTAAAGAATGGTCCAAAGGTGCCCATTTCCACTGGCTACGCTGGTACACAGACAGCTAGCATAGACAAGGTGTTGGACTCGATGATCCTTGTGGGTTCCTTCCAGCACAGGATATCCTATGATTTATGAGGTGGGTGAGATGCATGCCCCCTTCCACCATGGCCATATGTCAGCAGGCCGCAGCTGAGCTGCTTGCAGGAGGCTGCAGTCGCTGCACGCCTGGCTCCTGCTGCTGCCGCCGGTGCTGACAAGATGGTGAAGGACTCTGTCCCAGCTGGGTTATCCTTCCTTCCCATACATTTTTGTTGCCAGTCCTCCTGCACAAGTTGTTGGAGGAGATCATGTGCTAGGCCTGCTGCTTTGAAGCACCAAGGTTTTCAGGGCTAGACTCTTCCAGAGGGCGACATGTTGGATTGGGACGCAGCAATAGACTCCAGTATAAAAGGTGGGATTTTTTGTGCTATGGCCGCAGAGTATTATAGAATCATAGTGCTTTGGGTTGGAAGGGACCCTTAAAGATCATCCAGCCCAACCCCACCACCATGGGTAGGGAGATCTTTCTCTAGATCAGGTCACCCAAAGCACCATATCGATGGAGATAGTCTGACAGAGTACATGGATGCAGAGGGTGCAGACCCAGGGGATTACTGGCTGGTGAAAGAGACCGGGTTCTAGAGGAATCCCTTTGTACAGTTACTTGCATAGTTTGGGGAAAGCTTTCACGTGGGGTTTGGCTGCATGCTAAACACGTGGAGAGGGGTGGAATTTCTGGCACAGAGGTGTGCCCTTTTGTGTCCCTCCATGTGAGTTGTTTGGGAGGATTGGTTTGGCTTTGTTTTAAAATCAAAACATGTCGTCCATCTCAGTGTGCTTTAATTTCTGCTGTTTCGGACACAAGAGACGTGTTTCTCAGAGGGAATTTTCGAACCAACCCCACCACCGCTTCAGGGCCCCCTGGGCAGCTTTGCCTCCCGATTGTGGGTGCAGCAGGGTGACCAGGCAGGCACTCCTGTTGTAACAGATTGGTATGTATGGAGTCCCTTAAATCAGCTTATATCTAAACCTGTCTAGAGGTCCTGAACCTTGTTGCTCTCTAGGGAGATGGTTGTATTCATCTCCCTAGGGCTGGAAGGCAAATATATGCAAACAGCTAGCACAGCAAGCACAGGAGAAGTGGTACTAAATCTGAGCGCTAACTGTGAGGACTGGGTCTCCAGTTACTTCTGCCAACGCTTGCACTTCCCGCAGGAGGAGACCACAGAAGGGTTTCTGTATGTGACACGGTCAGAAAGCCATCTGCCAACTGCTTTCACTAAGGAGCAGGAGGCTCCTTGCTGCTCCTGGCTGCTTGATGCGCCCAGCCTCAGACCCATGGCTCAAGCACTGATGGCACCAACGCCGGTGCCCGAGCCCCAGCCTCACGGTGTGAGGGAAGGGGTCCAGCAGTAGGTGTTCCCCAAGGAGCATCATGTGGCTGTGCTATCCATATGAAGTAGAAACCATTTTCTTCTGGATATCGACAGAGGGCTGCCCTCTTAGCAGATGACACAAGCAGAAATACAGAGCTCGGACACGTGCACCGTGGAATTTGCAAGCCACTGCTTTTCCTTCTTCATGATGGCCAGAGTCCTGGCGATCGGTATTTCCTCCTTGCAGTCTGGCAGCGGAGGGGAAATAGTGTCAGCTCACTCAAACAACGCGGCTTCTGGGGTACCCAGGAAGGTCTGCTGGTCCTTGCCCCCTGATACCTTTACATATGTGTAGTACATTGTTTTTGATCATCTAGGATCCAGTGTGGGAATGCTGCAATGTCTACCCAGAGTGTTTTGCAGTTATTTAGGGGAAAAAAAAAAAAAGTACAGAGCCATCTGAAGACTTTTTAAAGGAAGAAATTAACCCAATGTAAACAGAGTGGTGTGTGTGCATTCCTCTGCTAGTTATACTAACATAATTAAGACAGAAAAACATACACCAACAAAGCTTTCCCACGTAGCTAGGCCTTTGCTTTTTCCTTTCCGGTGTTAAATAAAAATGCCCAGAGCTTGTTTGTCTAAAGTTATTTTTCTCAGTGGTTTCAAAGTGGGCCCTATCCACTCCACTTTGGAAAACCATCAAGTTGCAGCAGAGCCCGCAGAGGCAGCAGCCTTGGGATGTGTGCTCCAGTTGTGTCCACTGCAAGCACATGCAGAACAGAACCCTCTGAGGCCAGAAGCAGGTCTCCTGTTAGGAAAATTACATTTTTCCTAAGCATTTCAGAATTGTCTACAGATATTCTTTAAGGTATTAACTTCAAAATACAAAATGTCCCTTAATTAAAAAAAACACTGTTCATTTGGTTGTTCCTTCCACACCACAAAGTGCAAGCTCTGAGCTATGAGAACTGTAGGTGGTAAATGTCCCCCATATATTAGAGGTTTGCTAATCTGAGGAAAGGCAGTGTAGGGCAGGATGTTACTTTTTTTGTTAGATGTAAGCTTAGGGCTCATGGTCATTTACATATGTTGTTGAGTTGATTCTTAAGTCTCTGCTTGGGTTTATCTATCCTTGTTTAAAGATATGTTTGTTTCAGACTAAACAGCTATTTCCGCTGTTACTGAAATACCATGTTCTTGTGTTTCATTCGTGATGCAGCGAGACATCCATTGCTAGTGCATAGTTTTGTTCTGGGAAGCTGCTTTACATACTGAAACACAAATAAAAACAGCCATCACCAAGTCTCTGGAAAGTCCTTTTGACTTCACAGCACCAAGGTGGCCCCGTGTTGTGTTAGGCTCAAGCTGGACCCTCGAAATGTCAGGCTGGAGATGCTCAGCTCAGTTGCTGTCAGCCCTGCTCAGGGGCACAGTGGCAGCGATACGCCTCTCCTATTCGTGCTCTCCCAAGATCTTGCTGTGCTTTATAGGTCTGCGTGTAAGCTCTTGCACCTCACGGCATGCTCACACACACGTGAGTTGGTGAGGCAGTGATGGGTGAGTGGTTATTCATATTTCCCCCATCGCCAGCAGTGAGGTCTGCACTAGAAGCCAGGAGCCCTGTTCCTGCCCGGAGTGAGCTGGAGCAGAGCTGCTGCAGAAGTGGTGCTCGGCTCGGCTCTGCTCTGCTCCAGAGGCTTAATCTGGCCGTGGGCTGGTGCTGTCAGAGCCCGCTCCTGCACGGCCAGCCCTGAGAAGCCTCTCTGCCTCGGGGAAGCTGTATCACAGTCCTTGGGGGCTGCTGCTTTGCCTCTGACCCAGCATGTACAGCTTGGAAGTGGTATTTGCTGAAAGCATGGGACATGCGTTGTGTAGTCTCTCGCAGGATTTAGCTTCCAAAAGCTCATTAAACTGATCTGGTTAAGGGCCATCAGCCCTGTTAGATTAGAGCTATAAAGAGCTTCCGTTGACTCTCTGCTCTTCTGGGTACTCTAATGTCTGCAAATGAACTCTGTCATGGACAAGAAAAAGCTGCCTATGTTGTGTCTGGCATCATCCCCTCATCCCCCCTGGCATATACTCGCTGGTGGTTTTATTTTTTGGTAGACAATATACTTTGTATAAGACATGGAGAGGGATTCTTCAGCCAACAGGAAGTAACTCAATTAAATCAATAGAGTTGCATGCAAATAAAAACAGTAGGGATTTCGGTGTCGGGCCTTCAAGGCTCACCTTATATTCCTCAGTGTGATTAGCATCCTACTGCATGGAGCAAACTGCTGCTCTGCTGTGAGCTGAATTTCTCATGTGCATCAGTTGGCTATGAGGATCCTTCATCCTACAGTATCTGTTCAAGCACATGAGAGCCCTGGTGCTAACACCTTTCCTTCAAGTTCCAACACATAGTATGTAACAGCATTTTTGCACCAAATCTGGTGCTCCCTGGCCCTGTTCGAGCTGTGTGTGTTTGTACAGGGAAGTGCAGGCCACCACCTCTTGCTCTCACCCACCATCTAGGCCAGAGGGATGCAAACCAGCATCCCACCACCTCCTGTCCTGGAGGTGTGTAGTTTGCAGGTGGGCGTTCAGCTTGGAAATTGTTTTGTAACTGTCTTAAGTAGTTTCTTAGCTCAGGATTTGGGCAGAGGAAGCATGAAATTAGCTGCACTGGACTGTTAGATAACTGTTGTGTTTCAAAGGAGGGTGTTGTTGTTCATTTATCATTCTGTGTACTAAAGCAGTCTGGGTTGGTGAGAGTGCTAAGCTTGGAGACTTTTGTTGCTTCAAAATGGCAGTTGTAACTATCGTTACTACACCCAGGTATGTAGGTAAGTATGTGAAACACAGCAGGTAGAAGTTACTGTTTGGAGACCATGGAGTTGCCTTTAGTTGAGGTTCAGGTATTCCACATTAACATAAAGCATACTTGCAGAGCAGATTTTGCATTCTCTCTTTTCTGGAAGTCTCTTTGGGGTCTCACGGATATTAATACTTGCAAAGCCAGGGTTCTGAGTGGAACATTACTGGGGTAAAATGCAGATAAAGTCTTCCTTGTGCCTGCCAAATAATCCCTTTCATTTTTTAACTTGATGAGGAAAATGGCTTTCATTCTTCCTGTAACGCTGGAAACATTCCAGTCTGTAAAATGATTCCCTGAGTTTTGGTACAGCTTCATTGCTCTAAAGAATAAATCTTACAGTTTCAACACAAGCGGTTCTAGCAGTTTTTTCCACCCTTTGTCATGATTTATTGGAGAGTTTTGCCTGAGATAGTTCTTTACACAGAGCCTAAGAAGCGCCAGAAGTTTTTTATTCTTCTGCTGGCAAGCTGGTCCATTTCCCCCACTTCTGTTGCCAGGTATGTCAGAGTGCCTCCCTAAGAGCCTCTGCTTGTGGTGCTACTATGAAACCTGAAAAACAGCGGAGGGGGATGAGGTCTGTGGATAGTCCGCTCTCAGGTGATCCTCTTACACTGCAGGAAACAGAACAGGCTTTAAGCTGGGGGCACAGTAAGTATAAGCATAGCCAAAATGATGCATTCTCAAGCACCTGAAGTCAAGTACTTTAAAAATACGGGGAGAGGGCAGGGAAGGGTGGAAGGGTTGTTCTTGTCTGTTTAAACTAAACTGCAAAGCTTCCTGTTCCTTGTGTTTGCAAGGTGGTGGCAACCGCTCTTACTCACTGAAAAATTAGGCAATTTGATGATCAACACACATCTCCCAGTCTCTCTTCTGATCTGTCTCCTGAATGAGATAATCTTTCACCTCTTAACTTGTTGCATTTCCGTGAGCTCATGTTATCAGCCGTGTCAATGAGCGTGTTTCACCAGAGGCCTGTTTTAACTTAAGGCATGTCTGTAGTTGCACTGGTCTGCTTCCAGATACCCGTGAGGCTCAAACACAGTGAGTAAGCTGCACGCTTGTTTGCAAAGCCTGCTGCTTTCCACCTAACTGCCCAAGAAAGGTGAATTCCTTTCTTGGGAATCAGACAGGAGCACCCTGTTTCTGAGGAAAGTGGGCATAAGATGAAAATCTGGACCTAGAAGGTAGGGGAGGACACTGGGCAGACCATAGCTTTGTGAAATGGTTATTGCTGAAGAAGAGTTCAGTAAGGGAAGCTGGGGGCAAAAACCTCCATTAGTCTGGCTTTACTTTGGCTTTCTTTACTTCTTCTTCAACTTCTATCATTGCTTCCCAACATAAGCTGAATTTATTGTGTTCAAACGCCATCATTAGCACTCCTAAACTGCATGTAAATGGCAGGTTCCTGGGATTTTTTTGAATAGTTTCCTATTTATACTCAGTTATGAGATTTCCTGACTCACTGGCCAGATGCTCCAAAATCACCAGTTTATTAGACATCAAGACTGTTGCTTCTGCAGATGATCGTTTAGCATAGATATGCAGTACAAAATTCCTTGTATTTAAAGGTATGGCAAGATTAGCATCATGCCCACAAAGCTAAGTCTGCTCTGCCCTCTTGTGTCTTTGTAATATGCTTCTAAATGCACCCCAAATACAGCTGCTTTGTCATAAGAATTGGAATTTTCCCCCTACAGACTTAAAAATAAGATGCAAACCCGTGGATATTCAGATCTGGTTTGATCCTCCAGTGATATGTAAGAGTCAACATATGTTTGAGCTAGATCTGTTCTGCCAGTATTCTACAGACACCGAAATTTCTGAAGTAAAAACAACTTGAGAGTATTTTAATACAGCTCAGAAATACAAGAATAAGCTTAATAGAACATTATAAAGCTGCGGTTTTAGTGAAGCTTTGATTGAAAAATGAAATACCAGAGAAAGCGGCAGGGAAAGGATTCTTGCAAATGATAAAGACTAGGCTGCTGTCTCTCCAAGTCATGGGTTGGCTTAGCTTGGCTAACTCCTTGACATACTGTCATGACCATAGCAGAAGTAACAAGTCCAAAGCTATGAAAAGTTTACAGAGATTAAAGTGATTCTGAAGGGCAAAAAGAATATCATGTAGTGATTTAAATTAAGATACCTCCAAAATAAAGTTCAGCTGCATGCTAAAAAAAGAACCTGCCAGCTTGTCTGGGTGTTTGGTTGATGTTTTTTGTTGTTGTTGTTGAAAATGAATTTAGGAGGCAGGGGTGAGCTGGAAGTTCAGATTTCCTCCCCTTATTGTATTAGGAGAAAAAGATGTTGTACCGGCCATGCATCCTCTCTATCCCCATAGGAGCAGAGTGCACTAGTGCAAACTGGTGGCAGCTACAGTGAAGCACAGTTTACTGAAAATCTCCATTTATTTTTAAAGAGGCTTAAGCGTCTTCAAATCACCGAACCAACTATTCTATTAAAGAGTGGCTTTTCCCACTAAAGTAGGAAGTTTAGAGTTTGATAAGGTCTGCTATAAATCTTTCAGTTAGCTTAAGGCTTAACATTTGCTCTGTGAGTGTTTGATAGTGACTGACCTGAGCCAGTCCTGATTTTGACAGGTTGGTTTTCTACTTATCTTAATGGGTGTTTACAGCAGAGACCAGCGCTATTCAGGAGGAGCTTTGTCACTTCTCCGCGTAGAGCATTGTGTGAAGAGCCCGTGCATCCTGTTTCTTCGGAAATAATCCTGGTAGCCTTTCCAGCCACAGAGAGCAACTCAGGCAGAGCTGTGCTCTATTGTGCTTCCACAGAATTAGGGGATCACACCGCCAGGTGCTTTGGGCCAAGTCTGTCGCATTGCCAGGGGATTCCAGGCCTCCTCTTGTGCTCTTTTAACAAACTGTTTCCTCCCTCCTGTTACAGAAATTCACTGCAGGAACTCCTTTTACCCTTCTCTTTTCCTCATTGATGTACCCCTCCTTTGGTGCTCCTCGTGTCTTCTGGGGCTAAACAAAGATGCTGCTGCTAAAGAGGCAGTACGGAGCCTGTCCAGGAGATAAAATAATCCTGAGTAAACGCCTTTTGTTTTTCCAGTAACTTTCTCAGGATTTTGGTTGCTGATGTTCAGACCAAAGCTTCAAACAGGTAGTTTGTTTAGGTGGTGTAATGACCTCAGTAGCGTCAAAAAGTCTTTTCCCTGAAACTCTCCTTAATCTAGCTTTGTAGAGCACCCCCTCACCAAGGATAGGTGAAGCCTTCTCCCCACTTTGCAAATGGAAACTCTGAGATAGGACATGCGTGGTGGTCAGGGTCTCATGGCAAAGGGCTGATGGCAAGGGGCTGAGAATAAATACCTGTTCCTCAGTGTGTCTGCTCTGCTTCCTAATCCCTAGGTTAGAGACAGTGAAGGATGGTGAATTACTATGTAGGGACACATGTTGAGACTATAAATCTGAAGTTTAATAGGCAATGGCATCCTCGTGGTTTTGTTCCTAGCCACAGGTTTTGTGCTTTCCTCACAGAAAATCTGTGACCATGAACTGTGTTTTTTTTAAATCCTTTTCTGAAGAAGTGCAGTTTTTTGATTTATGAATGCAGAGCATTGGAGCTGCAATTTGTTATTTGCTGTTTTATCTCTCCAAAGTTGTAAAGACCACAGAAATCTGAATAGGAAAATATGTTTCTGTTCATTTGTTCTTAGGGTTTATTTTTTTCCACAGCGATCCACAGCTGTCCTCTGCACTTCCCAACTTTTTATAGTGCAAGGACTACCTACCCTTATTGAAAACCATCCAGAGACTTGTACAGCGCTGTCACAGTGGTTTCTGTTTATTATCACTTAAGATTTGCTTAAACTAGGAACAGACATGTATTACTGTTAGTTTTCCTTTATCTGTTTTGCCTACCTGCTGCATGGGAGTGTGTGTTCAGTGCTGGGTTTCTTGCGCCTTCTTCCTTTGAGGGTTTGGGTATTTTGTAATCGTTTTGCAGTCTGTCTGCAGGCCACCAACGATGCACAGGGCCTGGGTAGGGGACCACTGCTCAACATCTCTTGTTTGGGCAAGTCTCAGGCAATGTCAGCCAATTCTCACTGCCAGAAAACTTACTTTTTCCCCAACCAGTTCTCAGTCTGCATCTTCCACATCTTCGCATCCCATTGCCCCTGTCACTATCGTTAAACCTCATCTATAATAATCCCCTCCATGGCACCAACACCTAGCTATGAATACTCTTTCACCTCTCTCCTGTTGTTTAGCAGTGCTAATCGTGCCATACACTAGCCTTCATCAGTCGGGTGTTCCTCCTTCATCCTCAAGTTGCCCCGTTGGAGTGGAGCACTGCTCTGACAAAGCTCAGGCCAGAGTAGGCCCGGCTGGGAAGAACAGAAGAACAGAAACGATGGTTAAAAAAGATCAGCATAGAGAAGAAATGGGGATGGGGATGAGAGGAAATGCAGAAAGTAAAATATCAAGGAGAGAGGGAGCACCCTGTGAGATCAGATACTCTTGAAGAAAAGGGAGAAGAAATTAAAGAAAATACAGAAAGCAGACACTGCAAAGTATGTGCCAAGACATACAATAAAGATAAGGACAAAGATGGCGGTGGGGACACAGTGACAACATTTTGACCTTGCATTTAATGATGATGTGTTGTTTCTAACAACAAGAATGCTACAGATACGTTTGGTAGTTGTCTGAAGTGGGAGCCGAACCCTCTCCCTGTCTGAGTAGCCTTTCCTCATTGCCAGCTCTGGATTTGACGTGGCCCACCTGCAGTTCTGTCGCAGTTTCCAAGGGCAGGCCTCTGACAGACTACCAGGCAGTTGGAAAAATAAAGAAATACCACTCTGTAAATGTGCCCTATAAAAATATATAGCCTCTTTTATCACAGCGTTCCTCTGACATACGAAGAGATTTTTCTTCCTGATGTCTTCAGTTCCAAAGACTGCATGAAGATGGGGCCAGTAACGACGGTTGTCTGCTAATCGCGCGCCTCAGTGTGCGCGCCCGCTGTGAGGGAGGAAGGGCCTGAGTTTTACTGTCAGATCCAAACTGGAGAGCATAGAAATTGCATTTGTAATAATCTCTCGAGAACTAAGGGCACTTGTACATCTCCACAGACAGAAGGCGAGCTAGTCTTTTCCAAGCGTGCTGTTTTACGTGTCTCTTCTAGTCAGGCACATCCCAAAGCGCAGCTGCGAGCTGAGGGAGTCGTGGTGGTGGAGGCTCTGGGCTGGGTCAGCTCGGTGGCCTGACCCACCGAAACGGGCCCTTCTGTGAGTGTAAGGCAGCTGTGTGGAAGGGTGCCACGTCTAGTGGCACGCAATAGTTCTCAGAGGGCTTTTAGAGAAGGGTTAAGTCCTCACTAGGTCTCTGTCATGCAAATAGGAGTAGTGCTTGTCTTCAGGCTGGAGGGTTAGTGTCAACACGAAGAGTCAGTGGTGGGGCCAGGCTCTTGTTCTCACCTCTGGACTGTTATGGTCATTTGTTTGTATATTTAGTGTTGTCCTTTTGGTACTGGTTCCCCGTGGTGACCGGTCACTACAGGTTTGTGAAGGGGCAGTGACAGCAGCCAAGTGTCCGGCACCCAACTGGCACTCGGTAGGATCCTGCTGTAGCTGCTGACGCCGGGGGGAGGCGAAGGGAAGGTTAAAGGTGCCTGTTTGCACTTGGTGGATTGTACGGGCTGATTTCATGCTGGTGAACCACTACAGAGATTGAGCCTCAGCCATGGAATTAGGTCTGTCCTGGACCTCAGGGCAGAGAAGGTGTGCTGAGACTGCAGTCACTCTGCTAGCGGGAGCCTGGTGATGAGAGAGCTTCAGAGTGTGTTTGCCACCTGGAGAAGGAAGAAGGGATCACTACTGACAGCTGGAGGGCTTTTTTTAAACTGACAGCTACCTTCAGAATTGCAGTGTGTGCAATTAAACTCAGAGCAGCACTTCCTAGCTGTAGGCTGTACTGAAACCTTGGATTGAGTGAGGGTTTGTTTGTCCTCGGGTCTGGCCGTGAATTAAGAGTCTGGTTTAGAGGCTTTAGTGGGCTAGAATTGCCTTCTTGGTGGAGAAAATGCCATTGCTGTGCAAAGTCAACAGGAGCACTTTGAGATGCTAAGAGTCTTCTCTGCTTGCTTTTGTTGATCCAGGTGGTCTTTTCTAAGTACAAAGTCAAAGAGATTACTGTTTGCTCCTTCCTTCATCTCCCCATGCAAGTGTCCTGTAATTGGCAGGAACACCGAAACCTCCCTGTCTCCGACTGCTGTTTGCTTGGGAAGTGAGGTGGAACCGTACATCCCTCTGCATTTGCACTCTGAAGGCAAAGTTATTTGTGAGCCCTAAGCATATGGGTAGGAGAGCTGCCAAGGCAAAGTTGTTCCCAAGTATCTGTAAACTAAATCTGATTCCTTAAATTCATCCAGCTAAGGAACTTTAGCTCTGGCAAAGGCTTGTAAATATTCCAGTACCTGTCACTTTTGGGTGCTGCTTTCTGTTTTCATACCAGTGAAGTGAAAACTTTGAAGTCTGGGATGTTTTGTTTAGCTTTTTAGAGGTTGACCTCAAAGTATCAATCCTTCTGCTCTGTTTAGGATGTATGAAAATAGACTTTTCTTTTTGCAGAAAACTTCTGGCAGCAACAGTGTTGCTAGTGTCCTGAGTTCTTGTATGTTCTCAGAACACTGAAGCAGGTATTGAGATATGTATACCAAAATACAGAGTTTTTTCTGTTAGTGTTGGAATTTCCCCTTCTGTATGAGAGAAAATGCATAAGCATATTCTTAAAATGAAGTAACAAGCATTTAAACGATGCTTATAAAGTAGTTTCTGGATGTGCAGCACTCTGAGAGTATATGGTTAGTTTTGCTGGGGTTTTAGTTTACATGTGCTTTTCACTTTCTGTACCATCTGCACAGCATAGCCTCCACCTGTTTGGATTCTCCGTGCTCACTGGGGTAGATATGGATGGTACTAAGTCCTGTTTTGCTTATTTTCGAGACAAGTTGCTGGTTGATGCAAATCTGTGGCTTGAGTTTGCTAGGCAAATGATGTTCCCATCATTTTTACTTGTCTCCAGTTGCTTCTTGGAGCAAGGTGTCACGCTGCGTCCCTTGAAATAAGACTTACAAGTGAGTTTTGGCAGACCCATTCTGAATTGTGGTTCTGTACTGCGCAGCTAACTTGAGTTATAACTAATTTGTGACTCCATAGTTAAAACTTTTTTTAAAGGGTAAAACCCTTTACCGAAAGGGTTATTAAGCATTGGAACAGGCTGCCCAGGGAGGTGGTGGAGTCACCATCCCTGGAGGTCTTTAAAAGACGTTTAGATGTAGAGCTTAGGGATATGGTTTAGTAGAGTACTTAGTGTTAGGTCGGAGGTTGGACTCGATGATCTTGAGGTCTCTTCCAACCTAGAGAAATCTGTGAATCTGTGAAACTCTGTGGACACAATATTTTTAAGACTGTGCTCACTGACAAGTTAATTTCAATGGTTGCTCCTGCTTGGGTGATGTCCTTGGTTTGAATATGTCAATGTGTGCAAAGCTTTTGTCTTTGGGCTCACTAACCTGTCCCAGAGCTGTGGCTGAAGCCAAAGTTCTCTTTGCACTTGAAATCACAATCCAACTCTCTTGAGAGGTGGAGATTTATGACTGAGCACTTTGAGTCCTACAGTGCTTTCCACACATTCCTGCTGCATGCGTAGAGGAATCAAAGTTCTCCCACAGCAAACAGGACGTGAGTCCTAGAGCATTTCAACCTACTGAATCACTAATAGGGCCGAGTTTTGACTGCAGCCATCCCACAACCTCAATTGAACAAGCAAGACATCAGCAGAAACACCCTGGACCAGAACTGCTCTATTCAATTTTACCATGGTTCCTTTGTTGTTTTTTTTTTTTTTTCTTTTTTTTTTTTCCCTCTCTAATCAAAGGCCAATGAACAGTTTTGCCAAGGTGTCTCAGTGGAAAGAGGTGCTCTGACTCTGGCCTTGCCAGACCAGATGGTTACTGCTTTCATGACAGGGATGTCTCAATGGACAGTGGGATGTACTGCATGTCTGGCACCTTGGCTGAAAGAAACCCACACTGGAATCTGCCACCTGAGTGGCCCTACAGTAACGATTGCTTTGGGAGGCTCCCTGTTCCAACCACACTTGCTGACCATACAGGTTTTTGTAAAATGCCTTTGAAAATGTGACTTGAAGGTATAATATTAAGAACTAAGATCCCAGCTGCTTTTTACTTTCTTGGTTACATCTTGTGCAGCTACATATTCCTAAGTGGGTGATGGTTTTTGCCTGCCTGCCTGTGAAGATGTGGACTTTGTATTTCCATTTTAGTGTGTCTGAAAATTGACATTTCATCTTCTGAAATGTTTTCAGAATTGCGAAGTCATGTCTGGCTGATAATCTTTCTGATGCTTTAATATTGACTGTTAAAGTACAGCCAAGACTCTCAAGAAGCAGTTAGTCTGGAGATAGCTTGTAATGATGCAGCTGAGAAGGTAAACTCCTGATCTTCATGTGGACTCTTTTTGTCTTGTAGATGAGAGGATCTGTTCACCACCCTTCATGGAGCTGACAAGTGCCTGTGGAGAAGATACCTTGCAGCTTATAGAGAAGAATGGACTGGCATTCCCTTTCAGTATGTAAATGGGTTTTTCATTGGTGCTTCTGGTAGGCTCTTACTATTGCACATGCTCCCTCAGGAACGTTGTGGCCAACATTGCAGGAGTGTGTGGTTCATTGCCAAAGTGTACAGGTTAAAACCTTCCTGAAGCAAGTGGCTGTGAAGCAGTCTGCTTGGAATGTGGAACAAAATCCCTCCCTATCAGCTTTTACTTAGCTTTTTATTGATGTTCGTTACTTTAAACACCTCTCTACAGTAAACATGTGTTCCTGGGATTTGCTAATAGTTCTAACAAAGTTAGCCTCTTGCCCTGAACTTGTGCAAGAAGTTTCTCCTGCCAGATGTGTTCATTGTTTTTCTTGAGACAATCATTCCCTTGCTGTCTGCCCCTTTTTTCACCACTCCTTCCTTTCCCTGGTCCAGGCTGAAAATATGATATTTGAGGGTAGAAGAAAGAGTGTAAAACATAGCTATCAGGCACCAAAGGCCCACAGTCTCAAACAGCTGCTGTGAACTGTTTGTGCTTTTTAGCAGGTTTTGTTGTAGAACTTGTGCTTAAATTCATTCCTTTATTTGATTCTTTGCAGTATAAAGTGAGCTGAATTGGTTAGTCGGTGTTTGTTCCCTTGGTGTTTGCCTCATTTGTAAGGTTCAGAGGTAAAGTTGTGTGGAAAAAGCATGTTTTGCCCTTGCTGCCATTGCTCTCCAAAAAGAGACAGACAGATCTCTTGAAGCTAGATTGCAAAGCAGTATTTTAGAGCTCCCTGAATGGCTTTGACACCCCCTCCTCACCCCACATGCACTGTATTCTCAGTGTTGTATCAAACAGCATAGCCTACATATTCAGAAGGCCTGAATCAATCCCTCTAAATCATGATAAAATTATAAAATAACAAGAGTGATGTGGGAGTGCTTTTTCCTGCTTCTTTTTGGTTTTCTTTCTTTTTTTTTCCCCCTAAACTCTCCTGCTTTCCAGAGCATGTGTCTGTGAGACATCATGCACCACTTTCCAAAATTTCCAGTTATGACTTATTTTGGACTCTAGTGCAGGTCATCTGCCTTTCATAGCTGCCTGTCGTCTTGCCTGGCAGCTTTATTCTTCCAGCAATCCCCAAAGAAGTCTTGTCTTATCCACCCCTTTACCACATGCAAGTTTTATCTCCTCTGTTTAACATATAAATACCATCAGCTCTACTCATCCTGCGGCTCCTGGGATCTTCAGCCATTTCCTGGTTTCATAATAGCAGGACCATGTATTTTCTTCCCCCCTTACCAGTTTTAGTAAGGAGATGAGAACCAGAATATGCAGAGCAGATAAGGAATACGGAGGAGAAAGCAGAACTGCAGGACTCTTTCTACTTCTTTTTCCCCCTCTGTGGTTGCCTGTGAAAAATATGTTGTATCTTAGTTTGGTTCGGACCATTTGGTTTCCTATCCTTCCCCAGGAACTTGGAAGCAGGAAAAGCAGTTGGTTTCCACTGTATCCCAGCTCCCTTGTTCCCAGGACAGTGTTTTTTGTGCTACATGTAAATAGCTCCAGCCTCAGGCAGAATCCCAGACTTGTGAGGAAGCCCTCTGAGTGGGCAGGATGGCAGTACCAGCAGTGGTACTAACTCCTGAGCTGATGCTTTGCAAATCTGTCCAGTCCTACAAATGACCTCTGTTTGCACGTCGGTTGCAGAAGGAGTAGAGAGAGGAGGGCTTGGAGCAAGCCAAGCTTTGCAGTGGCTGAGGATGCTGTTGAGGCAGAGACTGTCAGTGTTTTCTGGTACAGTCAGTGCCTTGGTCTGGTGAATCCAATGTTTGTAGGAGTGGGTGGGAATGAATTTGTAAAGGTTTTGTGTGTCCTGTCTCAGTGGTGCATTTTTTTTTCTTTTATCTTTATCCAGTTTGTAAAACCAGAGTGGCTCATGGAACCAACTCTCATGAGGTGAGTTAAAAAAACATTGCAGTGTTATCCCCCTGCTTCCACTTCCCTCACGGTGGTTTGTCTGGTGCTCTCTGATCCTGTAGTAGGCAGAATGAAGGCTATGCCCAAACCATTCTCCTTCCCCCTCCTCTCCCTTGGATTTAATAACAGCATTATTTTTTCAAATTTATCTGAATTGTAGCTAAATCTGACTTTAACCTCTTGATATAAAAGTTCTTACTAGCAGTTTCAAGCTTCCATCGTCTAGTTTTCTTCCTTCTAGCAGTTTGGAGCCTCCAGTCAAGCTCCGTCTGCAAGGTGTCTCCTTCATCAGCCTTTCTTTTGGTGGGAAGTTACACTAAGGGGTGCATGTTTCCACCCTACGATATTTCCGTCCAACATGTATATGATAGTGATAAGAAATGGCTTTGTGCTGCAGATGAAGCAGAGGTGTGAGTGAGGGCAGGCTGGTTCCTCTCCTCGTGGGGAAGGGAGCAGTGAGTAGTGGCTGTTTCCAGGCATGTTCAGTTGTAATAACGTGGTTGGAGCTGTGGGAAGAACAGAGCTGGTAGAATTATCTGCTTTCCCTTATGCCCGTAAGGCAATTGCAGTTAAAATGGTTCTGTATTCCTGGAAGGAGCGCATTCTCCGTGAGCTTAGCTTCCTCTAAATTTAGGCGAGCCGAGTCCTGATTTAATTCTTTTCCATTTGTGCTTCCTGCCTTCCTGCGTACCACAGCTCAGTTTTGAGAATCCTGTCCTCCCTGCTGGCTCTAAGAATGCCTGGCTTCCTTTGTTAGCAGCATGGTAATCGTTCCAGGTTTCCCAGCTGCTCCTGAAATGTGCAGTATGCTGCTGCAGCATCTCTGAAGACTGAAGGCCCTGAAGTGAAATGTCAGTCTAGATTAACAGAATGCCTACAGCTGAAATTTTGAATGGCCAGCACTTACTTTTAAAAATGCAGCTAGATTTTTCATTCATACCTTAGCGTGGATCATTTTACAAGCGTGACAGACAGTCCTGTTAGTTTGCTGGAGCAGCTGCTATAAATTTTTGCGGAGAGCAAAAGTGGATCGTTAATGAATTTAAAACCCTGGGTTCTCTGCTGATTTTTCTGTGTAGTTTTCTGTGTTGTTTTTCTGTCTCTGCATCTGCACCCTGATATGTGTGAAGCTTTCAGGGACTTCCATCTCCCTGGTGAATATTTCCTCGCTGTTCCTTTATACAGTGCAGACATACCACGGCCTTCTGCTAGAATTCCATTTTCTGAGCAAAAATTAGGCTAAAATATAGTTGTAGGCTGCACTTTATCACAGGAACGTATAACTAGAGCTTACGAGAGTCCCCTGAAAAAAAGCCTGAAGTTTTGCATGGTGCTTTACATATTTAGTAGTTGTAGTCACTTTTGGAGTTGCTGTGTTCTCAGGAGTGATCCGTAAGTGTATTTATGATCAGAGAGGATCTGTCGTATAAATGCTGTTTTGTGGACAGTAATGACAAGGGGAGCACAGGATAAATAGTCTGCTTACAGTAGAGTCTGTCTAAAAGATGGACCAGAGGCCTAGGAGCAAGAAATTGTTGCCTGTTTTATTAATGGCTTCTCCTTTGCCTTTTGGTAAATTGCTTAATTTTCTGTAGAGAGATTCCCACTGCAAAGCTGACACTGAAACTAGAACCCAGCCTGGCCAGAGACCTGCTTTTCTTCCTAAGATGCCTGTTCAGAAAGATCCAGTACTGGCTAACAGGGACAGCTGGAGGCGTAGGCTTCGGTTTGGGCTTGGTGCCAGCTTTGGCCGGCAGACGTCACATCTTGCTGCGAAGGCACAGGCTAGCAAACCAAGGTGCTGGTAGTCAGTCTTCTGGTGGTGTCCCACAGCTCCATGTGGCCTCTGCACTCCGAGTCGCATCAGCCAGCGCAGCGCTTGAGCCCTGCTTTGCCAGCACCGTTTGTTAGAGTTGAGCAGAGATGGTTCCTAAAGGTTCTTCTGCCCGTTTGCCAGTAGGTCAGAATACAACTGCCCTTTGGGAACCTGCTGTGAGACATCACTGGGACCCATAACCTGAAGAAACACATCCAGAATGGCTCTTCTTGTAAATGTGGAGCAGACAGGAATGAAAAGGCAGGGAATCACTGTGTTTTTTCAGACTGAATTCCTTCAGGACATTGTCAGTAATATTTCTTGGTGCCAAATGTTTGTTTTGCCTTCAAAAGAACTCAGCATCTATAATGAGGAACGCCATTTGGAAATTATGATATAAAGTATTGTTCCCATGTTACTGCCAGAGACAGCAGGTCTGTGCTAGATGACAAAGAGCAAGTGCACCCTGCAAGCAAATTCTTGGAGCTGTATTCATGCATGCTAAAAATCATGAGACATCACAGTGAACCAGCATAACGCTGCACCATGGGAATTGGATGGGTTGTGTGCTAGTCCATCGGGCAGTCAGCACAGAGCTCTGCAGAAGAAAGGTTTCACATGGTTTTCCACTGGGTCAGTTCTGTACTGAGCAGATAAATATTTGGGGTTTCCACACCTGCAAAAAAAGGGTGATAAGTACCTGCTTGCCTTTTGAAGCAGTGGCTTGCGGGAGTTAATTAACTAATATTTGCAGAGAGGACTTGAAGGTTAGGACCGATATAGTTTATACCAGTGTGACAATGTAGCTATTACAAAATGAACAGTCTGTGCACAAGGAGGAAAAGCACAGTGGTTCTTGCCACCAGTGACAAACAAATGAGTTACGATGTTATGGCTGTGAATTATCTTGTTGGACAATTCTGCTGGTTAGAGTGGGCTTCTTGCACAGGTTATCGCCACTCACACATTCAGTCTGTGTGTCAAACGGGTAGCACAAGGTATAACAGAGACAGAGTGAGAATATCAGCTGCACGTACTCATTGAATGCACACACTGACTTGAGCTCAGAAAATGCTAATCTACTGAGTCATTGTGCATGCTTGCAGACAATTATGTGATCCTAAGTGGTCTACCAGATAAGGAGGAAAACAGAATAATAAATAGTCAGGTAGAGATAAAAATGTGCTTAGACTGTTAACTATAATGTGTAGTCACTACATCACTTACCATGGCTATAGTTTTGAACAACAAAGCTGCTGTATTTACTATTTTTATTACAGGAGCAAAGGTGTTAGCAAGAACTCAGTCTGACAGTACACTGTACAGCAAATGAGCAGCTGATCTTACATGTTATAAAGTATGAGTGAGAGAGCACAAAGTGGAAGAGTTTCTTTGTAAAATCCTTCCAGTGACTCTGACTTCACTAAGATGCAGCTGATCTCAGAAGGCACGAAAACTGACAGGAAGCATATGGAGAGATAACTCATCTGTACTGTGCTGAGGCAGGAAGCTCCAATTTTATTCTGTATCTTGCTGTGGAGTCATTGTGGGACACACAGGAATTCTCTTAGCCTCTCTGGACTGTCTTACATCCCAAATAAAATACTAGGCTCAAGGAGGCCAGTGAGAAAATACTGACACAGATGAGGAAAAACTCGTTTTCAGAGTTCAGGAATATTTCTGGCAAGTGTTGGGTGTCCTGTACTGAATGAGGTAGGTGCAGGCACAAAAAAAATGAAGGTTAACTGTTGTCTTGACAGCTCCTCAGTGGGGGAAGGTGCTCTAACCAAAGCACCTCTACCTTTGGGAGGCAGTTTTGCTCAGAAGAAAGGAAGATAAATGTTACGTCAGATTCTCTGGCCGTGGATAGTCCTTACTCACACTGACCTGACTGTCAAAACTCCCTTCTGCCTCTGTGGATAACAAGGCCCGGTGTCACTGGAATGATGAGAGGTCCATGTTCAGATAACTAGAGCACAGCTATCTTAGGGTTTGGAGGATTGAGAACAAACCCAAGTTTATCCTCGCTGCTGTTGAGGGGCACCCGCGTATAAAGTAACTTCATCAGCTTGTGCTGCCAGTCCTTGCATCGGTGTCATGGCTACATTTGAACTCCAACAACAAACCTGCAAGACAGGGCACCGTGTTCATGATAATTTAATGTGCATGTAAGCATGCAATGGATCTATGCAAAGAGCAGTGTAACGTGCTGAAGATATGCTGGCTTGTACTCCTCTGCAACTACCAGCATCGCTTTGGTTGTTTGAGGCAGCTGGTGTTCATCATTAAGGCCCTATAAATGACTTCCTTTTTGGCATATTTTTTCCAGTCCCTTCGAGGGGACTATACATTTGGAATAATGAGGTGAAACCAAGCCAAGAAAATCATTGGCCCAGCATTTGCTACTAGTAAGAACTGCTAGATGCTGGAAAAAGTTCTCTGACAATGTGGGTGAAATCTTGTTGCTTAGGATGCTGCAAGTGGACTGTACCAAACCACAGGAAATACTGCTGCAGAGAAGAACTTGTATTGTTAGTATACAGACCTGCTCATTTGCACTTCTTTTGTTCTTGTGATATAAGCTTGTGTCTGATGAAGGCTTTGTTGGCAGTACTGGTCAAATGTTTTACCATTTCTGTTCTTCTAAAAACCTGCAAGTGCAGTAGCGTCCTAACCAGAAGTGGGTAAACGAAATTTCAGAGAGCTGAGAAAAAAAAATTCACTGAAAGTGAAAGCTACTCGGCCAGTTGTGCCTGGAGAGTTATGTGTCAGTGAAATGAAGTGTAGTGAAATAGTACTAGCTGCTGAGAAGGGATTCACCCTTGGTCAATATATATCCACCAGTAGATGTTCCCCCTCGCTGCTCGTTGGCAAGTGTGAAGCTATTGAAAGGCTTGTGCACAACTCTGCGTGTGTGTGTTTTCAGATGGCGATCATCTTCAACCAGGAGGGCCTGAAGGCTGTCCGCCCCCCTTGTGTCATTCAGAGCTTCATCAATCACAACGCTGTGCTGTATAAAGTGTTTGTGGTCGGGGAATCCTACACCGTGGTGAAGAGACCGTCTTTGAAAAACTTCTCTGCTGGAATCTCAGGTACGTTGTGCCAATTTGAAATGAAATGTCGGTTCTTACAGCCTTGGTAACGACCTTCTCAAAAAAAAAACCTTTGAAAAGGCTGCTGAAATGAAGGCACCTGGTTATTATATACCATATTACCTCTTCTGTATTATTTCACTAGGAAAGGAGATAACTCATGGGCTCTGGAATATATGTGAATGACATTCATATAGTAAATATTTATGTAATAGTAACCTGAGTCTTACCTGTTAGAAACAGTGTTTTATGTCATGTGGAAGGGGGGAGACAGAGAAATTCTCTAATTTCACAGTAAGTTCATGTCATTTGTTCCGGAGTTTGTTTATAAATGTGCTTTGGAGAGAATTTCCTGGATTCTATCCCTTCAGAACTTCCTTTCCCTATTTTTACCTTGATTATTTATGTGTGTTTAAAGATCACTTGTGCTTTCCCCTAAATGAGCCTGTCTGTACATGTGAGGCCCAGTGTTGTAAACCCTAGTGGAAAGCTTCCTTTGGTGTGTGGGTACCAGCTGTGTTGGAGGGCAGGAGGAACGGACTTGTCAGTAAAGACAGTGACCCTCCTATAGGTCACTAAACAGCAGTCACAAAAAAGCTCCTTTCCCTTGAAGAGCCTGAGAACTACATCTTCTGTGGGACGTCACAAGCAAGGAGGGATTAGTGGGGCATGAACATTAGTGGAGCATGACCAGGCACGGCCCTTTTGGAGCAGCTGAGTGTCCTTTTTGGGTTGCGCCACTCTGAGCATACACAAGCTGTGAAGGTGCTTGGTGCTCCCTGGAGCTCCCAGGGCGTGGAGTCCTGTACAAATCCAGCAGGTGGTGGAGGGAGGGGAAGGTAGCAAGCTGAAGGAAATGAACGAACAAGTGCCGGTGTCTTGTCACTTTGTGTTTCTGCTGATCGTAATGTGTCAGTGTGTGCTCACCGTTGCATTCGGCACACGAGCACATACTTGGTTAGTTTATGTGGGGTTCGGTAGGATCCTGGTAAAAGGCCTTGTCTGCAGCTGTGTGTGGCGTTTTAGGCATGCTGAGTGTCCTGACCGAATGAAGTAGGTCTGGATCTGTGCTCACATCAAATACCATGACAGTTGGTCTCTACTTTTGCAGGAAGAGAACATGTTAAGGCATCTTTCTAAAAATAGCTTTGCTAATGTCTCAGCAGTTAGTGTCAGACTTTAAAGTTGTCTGGAAGCCCACACAAAAAGAAGTTTTGTGGGCAGATTAGGATAAGTGTCTGGCTTACCCATATCACTGGGGGTCCCAAGGGGGCTGAGCTACAGGTACCTGACGAAGCAGGACCAATGATGAGGCAGATCCGGTGGCTCTGAGGCACTCCCAGGAGCTGACCGTCTGAAAGCATAGGGCCTTTCTAGACAGGAGGAGAGGCAAGAAGAGTATGTGGTGGTGGTGTTAGAAACCTCCAGGGCAGATGGAGTGGAGAGGGAGGTGCTGGTGCAATTCTCCTCATGGTTTCCACCGTGGTACGTTAGTGGCTTTGGTCATCTCAGGGTGTCTCCTGCATTCCTAAGGTGCTTCCAAAAGGAGGTCAGGTCCAGACCATAAAATTTCCTGCCTTCTTCCACAGCAAAAGTGCCCTCACTGTAAACTGGCTGCTATCAGTCAGCTGCCTGCAGTGACAGCAGCTTTTCTCTTCTGTTGCATGCCTTCCCATATGAACAGTCCTGTTGAATGTATCAAATTAGTAGAAATTTAACTCCATTATTAATTACGTGGAGGAATCAAAACTGGTTTGTGTTAACTCCCTATAGTTCTGCTTATCTGTGAGCTGAGGTCTGGAAGCCATGGTTGACCCGGGCCGTGGTTTGCTGCCTTTGCTCACAGCCAAGTAGTATGAGCGGTCTTGCAGGTGGATGGTGCAGGGGACTGACCAGTATTGATCAAGTCTGGATTCCCTGGGCTGCAGTGCCATCTACTGTTCCTTGCACTAATCCTTGGGAAATTAAAATCCACTATAAAGTTATTTACAACCTTCTTTTAATTCCAGACAGAGAATCGATATTTTTCAACAGCCACAATGTCTCAAAGCCAGAATCATCATCTGTCTTAACAGCAGTAAGTACACTTGATCTTTTTTGTTCTGTCACGGCTGAAAAACTATCTAGTCCTTTCTTATCAAAGCATCAGTAGCTAGCAACTCTCCTTCACAAGTTGTCTGCTTCTGTGTTGCAGGCTGAGGTCTGTTTGGTACAACGAACCAGCATGACTGTGTGTCCCTCTGGTATTCCTTACCGAGCTCTGGTGAGGAAGCACTGATACAGGCCTGTCTGCTGCTCACCAGGCTTAAACTCCCCAAATCTAATCTAGACAAAGGGAAGAGGAAGCTTCTGAATACAAATATCTGCCCTTTTCCTGTCCAGAGAGCTTCATAAGCATAAATCAGCCTTTTAGGACTCAGTTCTGTGAGGAAAGACAAATGGTGAAAATTCACACAGAGAAATTGCATTGGGCACGACCACAGAGGGACAGACAGTAATCGGCTGCAGTGCAAGCTTTGCTGAGCTGCAACCAGAGGACCATTTCAGGGGGTCTTCTGAGTCCCACAGTGCAAGCAGATGCCGTGCTTTAATGCTTGCATTACCAGTCCTTGTAATGAGTTTTGTATGTATGAATCCAAACAAGGCCTAAGGTACTCAACTGCTGTGAAAGTCGCTTTGCAGGA
Source organism: Anser cygnoides (assembly GCF_040182565.1). Classification (NCBI taxonomy): domain Eukaryota; kingdom Metazoa; phylum Chordata; class Aves; order Anseriformes; family Anatidae; genus Anser; species Anser cygnoides. The sequence goes on along the minus strand of NC_089877.1, from coordinate 50,375,618 downwards.
CTGGGTCCTTTAAATCTCTGAGTCTCCAGATTCTTTTCTGTTTCACAAGCTCTATTTGGGAGTAGTTTTGATAGTAGCGATGATTAAATTTGTGCGAATGACTGATGGGCATGTTAAATTTTAAAGCTGTAATTTTGCTAGTCATAAATCCTTCTGTAGGTTGGTTAATCTACTTTTAAACTTACAGAGAATATACCCTCTTGTCATAAACATACTTACTCCATACGTGCTTCTGTAGGCATACGTATACTTTTGCTGCATAAAGTCTTGTTTAAAACATGAAGAAATGACATCTTCCAGTCATAAGTAACCTGAGTTATTCTTAATAATAAATGTCTATGGAATAACTTAGAGTTGAAAACTCACATGAAAGATATCCCCTTTGAATTAGCTGCTGCCTTGAAGATACCAGCTGGGTTGTTCTGTATGGGTCAGATGAAACTAGCAGAAGGAGTCTGTCTTATCAGTCCTTCAACATGGGCCTTAATCTACGTTGAAATAACAGATTGATATCCAGAGCATTTGCAGCACAGGGTTAAACTGGTCAGCTGTTTTTGTTTTCTAAGGTAAAGATGTAGTACTTAAAATAGTGATTCTCCATTGATTCCTATGCTGACATGTTGTTCAAGGAACCGCACTGATATGAAATAAAGAGCTAGGTACTTTAGAGAAGGTGAACTTCTGATACACGTAGGATTCCGAATTACAAAATAAGTTTCTCTTTGTTTCTTTCTGTTTCATGCCACCGGTTCTCTGCAATTAGATTTGGTGGAAATATACCTGGAAAATGAAATTTGATCTTTCCACTGAGAAGACTGTTTCAGAGTCACTTAGTAATGTGTCTTTTTCCACTATAGCTGGATAAAATCGAAGGAGTATTTGAGCGGCCAAATGACGACGTCATCCGGGAAATCTCCAAGGCACTGCGGCAAGCTCTGGGAGTTTCCCTCTTTGGAATTGATATCATCATTAACAATCAGACCGGGCAGCATGCAGTCATTGATATAAATGCATTCCCAGGTGAGAAAGGCCTTTCCACTCCTGCTTTGCAGAAGCCATGCAGTGTGTGCTTAGTGTGAAGTTTTGCTGCTGGTGTCTCACATCATTGCTTTCCAGGTGGGGAAAGGGAGAGCAGCATGCAAAATTATCCTGAGATCAGACACTGTTTAATCTAGCAAGGGCAAAACCCTAATCTAGATGTGGAACAGGCTACTGAAATATTAGCTTTTAGGAGATACAATCAAAGTTAGTGGCCAGCTGTAACTTGACTTTCATGCTCTTCCCTGGAGTTGCCCAGGAACTGGAACATGGACTGTGTGCTGGGACCTGACCTTTCTAGCCCTGTCTCTCATTCTGAAGATGAAGAGAGGAATAATACATTCTATTTTAAGAGAGCTTCTGAGATTATTTTTCTCCAGACTCTGAGCCATTAAAAGTATTGAGGAGGTGGAAGCAGCAAACTGTTCCCTAGAAAATTTCTTCCTGTGCAAATTGATTCCCCATGAAAACACTTTTTGTACACAAAAGCAGTACCAGGAATCTGAGGAAGATGATAAAATTGCAGATTCACAGGAGCTGCTATAAAGGTTGAAATATCCTTGCATGTTATCATAGGTGAATCCTGGAGTGAAACAATAGAATACACCTTGTGAAAATGGGTAAATTTGTCCTCCACTTTGTTAGCGCAATATATGTCTTGGAAACAGCTAAACAAGCTCCTTTACCACTGGAATTGTTAGAAGGAGTTATAAGTGTGTATAATAGGAGACAATAATGCTCTGTCACTTGTGCTGGATTCCTGTCTATCACAGGAAAAGATTATCTCATCTCATCTACTGGTGTTTTGCATGGGATTTTTCTCTTTGGGAATCTTGTATCATTACCTGAATAGTCTTGTTTGTTTCCAGAGATACAGGCAGACTCTTACATAGTTTAAGCTGTCCCTGAAGACTGGATTTTCATTATGGCTGAGGTATCTTTACATCTAGAAGCCCTGCCCTGATCCACCAGTCCAAGTCATCAGTCCCAGTGTTGCCCTGTTGTGCCTTGCCCTTCTGTCTCTGCAGTGACTGGCTTCCTTTTAAACCTCCAGCCCTGCTATTCTAAGGTCACTTTGCTGCTTGGTTCTACCATATGGTGTTGATGCAGTCTGCAAATCTATGAAAATAGTCTTCTGTCAAGAGCAGCAAAACAACCTAAATTAGGTGTCAGATGGAGCCAAATCTGTTTTATGAATGGGTGTATATTTCAGACAGGGTATTGAAGGCAGCGATGTAAGACATCCCTCTGCAATCCTGAATTTTGCATTCCTATTCTGCAGTCTGTTGATGGGGTAACTTTTTATTTGCGAGTATTGTTCTGGATTTGGTACTTTGCACAGACTGAACTTCACCTTTTCATGAAATATTGAAAAGCCCAGACTGGGGGACAGCTAGTGGCAAACTTAACTGTTTAAAGAGGAGTCATGTTTCCTTGTAGTGCTCATGCTCTGCTGTACTTCTGCCTTAAGGCAATAGTTTTTGATATTCAACCCAAGTCCTGCATTTCAGTCTGCACAATAATTGGACCTTGAAGAGACGTCAGCTTATCAGAGTCCTTTCAAGATACTTGAGAGCACAGGAAAGCTTCTTGTGGACAGTTCTACATCATGTCTCACACAGGATTTTTATTTGTGTGTGTGGTAAACGTGAGTAGTGAAGGTAGCTACTGGCTTTATCACCACAGAGTAGGGTGTTAGAGACCATTTGGAGAAAGTCCAGAGGATAGCAGCAGGGACCAGACATGTGGAAGAGAGAAGGCTGGGTGTAGACAAAACTGTCTTCAAATCTGTAGAAGATAGCAGAACTGAGAGATTAGGTGCTTTTAAGGGCTGCTGACATCAGAGAAGAAGTAACGGAGTAAAATACAACAGAGAAGAAAATCTACATCTCAACATGGAATATCCTGCTGCTCAAAAGCACGTTCAGGCCAGGCAGATGCATTTCCCTCCAGGGGCCGGTTTGATTTGAGGATGAGCAGCTTCAAGGACTGACTTCATCAATGAAGTCAGCACCTTGTAAATGAGAAGCTGAAATGCAGCCCTGCTCAAAAGAGTCCCTGATGGGCTGTGTCAGCAGTGGGGTCACACTGTTCCTGGCTCACTGCAGTCCTAGGAAGGGCCTTTCCCTCGTTCCTCCTCCTCAGGTCATCCTGTCCTGCAAGAATTGCAGAAGAGCTGAATTGGAGGCAAGTTAGACCCACTGGGGACCTGATACATTACAATGCACCACAGCATTTTGGGAAGGGAGAGGAAAAGGTGCCCTTTCAGGAGCATTCAAAGCCTCTTTCATGGAGCTCAAGCTACAGCATGGGCCAGGCCTGACCAAAGCCATGTCCAGCTGCCCAGAGGCTTGGCTTCCTTGTCTGCTGTCTTTTAACAGGTTTGAAGCTCCTTTGAATCTGCCAATCCATGGATGTCATCTTGAAATTAATTTAACATTAGAATTTAGAGCAGATGTGTCCTGGTTTCGGCTGAGGTAGAGTTAATTTTCTTCCCAGTAGCTGGTATGGTGCTGTGTTTTGGACTTAGGATGGGAATAATGCTGATAACACACCCATGTTTTAGGTGTTGCAATGCAGTGCTTACATTAAGTCAGGGACTTTTCAGCTTCTCACACGGCCCTGCCAGCGAGGAGGCTGGGGGTGCACGAGGAGCTGGGAGGGGACACAGCGAGGACAGCTGGCCCCAACTGGCCAAAGGGGTGTCCCATGCCACATGAGGACGTGCTGAGCAATAAAACTGGGGGGCCGCTGCACCCCAGTTGCACATTGCATCACTTGCTTGGTATATTCTTTTGTCATTAATGTTTTTTCCCTTCCTTTTCTGTCTTATTGAACTGTCTTTGTCTCTACCCATGAATTTTACCTTTTTTGTGATTCTCTCCCCCATCCCACTGCGGAGGGGGAGGAGGGAGCAAGCAAGTGGCTCTGTGGTGCTTAGCTGCCTGCCACACAACAAGATGTACCCGTAGGAGGATGTTATTTGTTATCTGCTTCATTTAGCACCAGCTACGCCTCAAAAAGATTTTAAAGATAAATGCCCAAAAGGGCTATTGTGTCTGCTGTTCTGTAGGAAACCGCCGGGGCTATATTTAGCTGTGGTTACCAGCTGAGATATTTCACTGCAGGCCTAGGCACGTAGCGCGTGCATTTTGTGTTGGCCTGACCTCAGGTAACTGAGAGAAGAGGCTCCATGGGGCCCGCTGCCGTGTCGCAGCGGCTGGGGATCCGTTGGGGCTCTCACCGAGCCCGAGCAGCTGCCCGTCACCAGGACGTGTGAACCTCTGGCTCTGTGCGCTGATATTTGGTAGCTGGAAGCGTCACATCTGGAGGTGTGCGGCCTGTGTGTGGGCATGCTGCTGCCAGTGCAGGCCCTGAGCTCTCCAGTTCTCTCTGCCCCAGAGAAGATGCAGAAAACCAGAGCAGGCGCCAGGCCGAGGAAGGTCTGTTCCAGTCAGGTGTGTAGCATCTCCAGCACTAGCTTAAAAGTGCTCACAGACATTTCTTGACTCTGCAGAGCTCAGAAGTACAGGATACCTGTTTTCAAATGCGTTTGCTGGGTGGACCTCCTTCCTATCCATGCTCTGCCAGAGGACTCTGGAGGCTGTTTTCATCATAGCAAAATTCAGCCCTGCCTTTTTGAAAGATCTGCTGCAGCAGCCAGTGAAGAGAGTGAGGCAATAATGAGAGTTTGCAGCCTTCCCCATATCGTGGCTCAAGAGTTGAGACACCCTGGTCCTCTTCCTCCCTTTCCTGCATTTTTTTAACTGTGTGAACTTTTTTCTCAGTGACCAAGCAGGATTATTTGGGCCTTTCCATCCAGTGTGCAGTGGGCCCCCACAGAGGAAGCTTGCCTGAAATGTATAGCCTCCTTACACTGTAGCATCTGCTGCTTTCAGGACTGGATAACTAGCCACCTTATTCCCAGTAAATATTTAATGCAACTTCTTTGTGAGTTTGCCGTGTGCCCTCAAACAAGGCTGGCTTGTTTTCACTGAGCAGACGTGAAACACTCTAGGGTACTGTGGGTCTCCTCGCTGAATATTAAAGCTGTTACTATGGAGATGGCTTATTCCCAGGGAGCTGGAAGCACTCTGAGTAGATTTGAAGGCTAATCCCATGGCTTTTACATAAGCAAGAAAGCGTAACAAGCACCTCTGTCAAAAGAGGTGGAGATCTTGTTCTGGCTCCCCTGGCCGACCATGAGAGCCCTGGTTGTCCCTGATGGATGGGTTATAGCAGGGGAAACTGGGAAACTTGAAGTTTTTAAATGGACGATTTGTTTGGGGAATTTCTTTAAGGGTCTTTGAGAAAGGAGCTGTTGTCACACAAACCACTAGCAATACAAGACCTGTTACAAAGTACCTAGGAGAATTACAGTCAAGTCCAGTAAAATCCAAAGCAATGTAGCAGCTTAAATAAGAGTTAATTGGTTAATGTATGAGTTATAAATACGCCATAAAACCACATTTATCTCAAGGTTAAGTTATCCTCTTACCTTGTGTTTTTCAGGAAGTTGGTTTATTACTGCCAAAGGAATTTGGCTTTTACAGGAGAAGGGAGATTAAAGCTGAATTATTTATGGCTCTGAGGGACTCTTCTGCCCTGCGATCACGTCACTAAAAGTGTTTTAAAATATACATTTACTTTGTGGTCTCTGGTTCTGCTCATGTGCTTATCTGTTTGAATGTGTGCTATTCACATGGAACTTTTAAAATGTAATTTATTGCTTCAGCCCCCTGTACTAGTATTGGGTCACTTGCAGAATACTTTTATAGACATCTTAAAACAATCAGCCTAGCCCATCAAATACACTGCATGTCGTGTCACCTCTAAATACTAAGTCAGATTGATGCTAATTTCAGTTAATGCAGTAATAGTTATGATCTATTTCAAAACACTGTATAGACATGGTGCGTGTCTGATTCAATTTTAACATGAATGTAATGATAAAACTACACCCATACCTGAGTGTTTAAAATGGAAGCAGAAGCTCTGTACACCTGCCATCCCCCTTTTTATCGTGAAAAATGTAGTATCTTCAGGTATTTGACCAACTTTTTAAACCAGGAAATAGTTGTTAAATTGCAGTGCAAATTATCTGGAATCTCGTAACAGAACCATGCAGAAATACGGTTTCAGTGCTGAAAACAAATACTGGTGTTTCTACCAAATACTGTATCATCGACATATGCTTAGTGTCCCTTGAGTGTTTTTTCAGATATTGTTCTAGTGGGGAACATGTTTTAAGTGCCAAGGTAGGTTAGATTAGACAAGCATCACACTGCTTCTTTCCTACTGCCTTTTCTGTAGGGTGTAAAGCACGCTGAGCTGCTCTCGGAAGTTTCCCTCACTGGGGGCGTTGTTGGGGGGATTTTAGAGAAGGTCCAGACCCTCGGGGAAAATGCGCTTTAGAGCCAGTCTCTGCAGTATATTCTGGAACAGGATGCAGAAGATCAGTGTTACACCACAGAGGTTGTAAGTTAGGGAAAAACCTGGACTTGGACTACTTTCAGTCACAGGGGCATCATGGAAAAAAAGTCATTTTATTATAAGCTGCAGGGCAAGGAAAGCCCAAGAAATAAACTGCTAGAAGAGGCCTTTCAGAGAACTTACGGAAATGGTTAAATTGCCTTTTTTTTTCTCTGCTTCGTTTTCCCCCTTTTCAGGTTATGAGGGCGTTTCGGAATTTTTCACAGATCTCCTGAACCACATAGCTGCTGTCCTGCAGGGTCAGGCACCCGAGGTGACCCAGCTAAACCGCAGCAAGCTCCTGGCTGAGCAGACCGGCGGGATCATGGACGAGCGGATATGCTGCGCAGGCACGGGCTGCCTCAGCGTCATGGGAAAAGACTCCTCCTGGATTGTGGAAAGCGAGACCAACAGCTCAGTAAAACTGCAACACCAGAGACTAGGCTGCAACTCGGCAGTGTCCCCCAGCTTCCAGCAGCACTGCGTCGCTACGTTGGCGACAAAAGCTTCCTCCCAATAACTTGCCAATGCCATGGACTGAGGAGAAGCCGCAGGGATACAAATTGTGGTCCCAGAACCAGATCAGGCTGTAACAGTACAATTGTGAAAAAAGGAAAACAAAATGCAACACAAAAAAAAGAAAAATAATTCAAAAAAAAAACAACTTCCATTTGATTTAACCTGATTTGCTGATGAAATGGACTGAGAGGGGGAGAGTGGGAAAGTGATTCAGATCCATTTCATCAGATTCCAGTTGCAAATCTGTAGTGAGTTTACACACACGTGGGTTTTAACACTAGACCTTTCATTGTGGGAGGGTTGCTCTTTCGTTTCTATTGTTCTTTGTAATCACTGGTGACCAGCATTTTAAAATCGGACCTCATGGTATCAAGAAGATAATAATGTTGAAAGGAATGTATGAATGTAACAGTGCTAGAGATTTTTGCCTAAAATGCTCCCCATTCCCCTTTTCTAGGTAGGCCATTGCAAAAGAAAGCTGAGACAGCTTCAGTGTCACTGAACCAAATCTGAAACATTGTCGAGGTGTTGCCAGGTAGCTTGCCGTGAGCCGCGGCACTCGGAGTGGGACCGAGCGGATGGGTTGTTGGTTGTTCAGGGTGCACGACTGACGGGGCCGCCCCGGTTCCAGCTCCCCAGCTTTCCCCCCAGGCCTCACGGCGTCAGTCAATAGCAGCTTCTAGCTACACTTGCCAACTGTGAGGTGTGTCCAGGCAGGCTGGAGTCGGAAAAAAGGGGTGCAGATAGTTAGGTTGAGTGATTTAGTTGATTAAATATCATCCTTTCAATCGTTTGCTAGCAGTGAAACCCTAGAAGAGCAGCTCATCTCTTAGCAGAGTGTTTAATTCTCCCTCGTGCACTTGGGAGGGCTCTGGGACAGCTCTGCCAGCAGGCTGCCAAACAGAGCCACGTGCTTTCCTTGGAGCAGCACGCCTGGTCTGTGGATCCGAAGGGGTAACACAGTCGCTGCCTTTTTTTTTTCTTTTGCAACGTAAACGTGAGCAGAACTGTGTACCTTTGTATGAGATGGCAGGATGTGACAGTCCTAGCTTAGGGACCACGTCCTTGTGTTGCAAGCTGCCAGGTGAGGCTGTGTGGTAATTTGCAGGAGTGCTTTGTGCTATGTGGAAGCTATAGCACAGCCTCATTGTACCTCTTGAGATGTGCAGTAAACCTACAGTGTTCCCCCCTGTTGCACCTTCCAGCATGGCAGCGTCTTCTGCTGCTGAGAATTTCTGCAGCTTTTGCCAATTCCGAACACTAAACTGGAAGTATCCGAGTCTGTCAGTGCTGAGAACGTAGACACTATTTTGGTAGACTAAGTGGCCTGTCCTTCCCTCTACAAGCCCTAAAATACGTCTGAGAGGGGTGGTGTTAAGAAAATGTCCTTAGTTCAGCTCCTAGCTTACAGATATGGTAATCTACATCTTTCTATAGCAGGTATTTGAAAAGCACCCATCACTGCAGCATTTAATACCGCTTTGTTCAGTGTCATGTATTAGATGCCTGCTCAGAAGGAAAGGATCTAGAGTTTGAAGCCTGGGTAGACCACAGAGAGAGGAGTGTAAAGAAGTCACCACCCTACCTGCTGGTACCAGTCCTGGAGGGGATAAAATTTTGACGAGTGTTGTGTAGCAATTACTTTGTGCAAACTGGATTTTCCCTGGGCGAGATTGGGTTTGTTCCCCAAATGCCATTCTAGGGAAATTTCTGTAGCCAGGACTGGATTTCTGTGGGTGATCTGCACAAGAGATTATTCCACCGCCAGAGGGGTTACTAACTTTCAGATGTTCCTATAAGGACTAGGAGGACCTTGTCAGCGTGGTATCTGTCGGATCCCAGGGTGCAGATGACTACAGCCCGCTCCTAGGCTGCTGCAGGTCAGTTGTGAGCCGGGCGCCCCTCACAACCCTTGTGTGCTTCGAGGCTGCCGAACCCCGCGTTGACTGCAGCTTGCAGGTCTGGGTGCTGGTGGTGTGCGTGAGTCAGGTAGATGTACATAGGTAAGGGTTTGTACAAGTATTCCCGGTAGACCAAACCTTTCGTAAAGCCATGACTGAAATAAAATCGACATCGACAGTTTGGGGTTTGTTTTTGTTTGTTTGAAATAAAAAGTGTTTTTATGTTACGTGTGTAACAAAAGATACCCTCAGGAAGGAACTTGCCAGTGCTTATTTTTGTATGGTACTTTCTTGTAACCAGCTGGTGGAGTGTTTGTAGACTTGCCTTTTGCTCCCTTTATTACAATGGCTTGGGGTTGGGCTTTTTTTTGTTTTGATTTGTTTTGTTTTTGTTTTTAATTGGGTGGTGGGGAAGAAGCGATGATGTTAAAACTGGGTTAGTAACTCAAGACCTTTCAAACCAAGTATGTTTACATGAATCTGAGCGTCGGATCCAATTGAAATGTCTGTATGCTGTTTCCTAGTTAGAACATCAAATAAGAATTTTATTTTCCTGGCTGCCTTCTGAATTTTGGTTGGCCTATTTTGCACTGCTTTATTTCTCCAAAATAAACTACTGAAATATAATTGTGCATTTTAAACTTGTTTACAAATGATTGTTAAAAGTTTATTTTGTAATTCTCTGAAGGCTTACAGAAATGCTATATTTAAATATTACTCCAGACCTTGGCTGTAATTAGAAAACAAGTTTAGGTCATTGGTGTGATCAGTGACATTTTTCCCATAGTCTGTAATTTATTTTTTATTTATCAAATGTATTGGTATCACTTTAATTTACCAGGTGCAAATATGCAGGTACCTGTTGTGATGTGGCATTACAATAGAGTTGTCTCATAAATTACCATGCGATTGCTGTACTACTCTATTTCCTTGCAGAAATTATTGTTATGGCTCGTATACTAGATTGTTGCTGAATCACATGGGCAGATAGGGAGACCAACTTTTAAAAGCCAAAACTGTAAATTACCAGGTGTTCAGATGTACAATTACATTACTGCAAAACATTCGAGCATGCATATGTTATTAAGCCTGTGCTAAAGTGCTTTTCTGAATTGCTGCCTCATTTGATAAGTTCAGGATAGTTTTGATTTACGATAAGCTTCACAGTAAGTTGGTTAATGTTCTGTAGTCTCTTCTTTTCCTTCTTTCTTTTTGTAAAAGTGAGGACGTGTAGTAATATTAGACCTTATCAGAATGCCCTTGCTCTTAAAATTGCAGACAATCTGAGGGAGATTTTCCATAACGTCTGTTTGAACTCTGTTATTGGGGGTTAGAAAAGGTTCTGCTGTGTTTTCAGAGGCATAGTTATTATTGCTGTGTTGATTGGAGCAATTGTGTTAAAATTACATAGTCACCAGTTAGCTTCTTACGGATCTATTTCTGTTCTGCTTCACTGTTATAAATCCACAAAAACACCATTACCTTGACTGGAACTTCTCCAGGCTTTATGTCAGCGTGAGGGAGGAGATTGGACTGTGATTTCCGCTCTAATTATGTGTTTGGCTTCAGTAGATGGAGATTTTTCCTGATTGAAGAGAACTTGAATGGTGTCATTAGTGCCCGTGGCGCAAAGCCATCGCCATCATCCTCCCTCTGTAGCTGTCTTTGCCATGTTATGGGCGGGTTTGCAACGGCGGCACCAGGACGTTCAGATCCTTACAGGAAGCTCAGCTGCAGGAATGCGAGTGTCGGTGTTGAGGCCTGGGGTTCGTGTAACACACCCACCGCCCAGCCCATGCTTTTCTGCCTTGGCTAACCACGTGCCCGGCTATTCCAGGCTCCGCGTGTAGCTGCCTGTTGACTGGGCCGGCTGGTGGATGAGGTGTGCTGCTTTTATTAGTACTCTTCGGACTGTTGGAATGAGAAAATTGACTAACGATCCCCATTTGAAATGTGTCAGTGTCTGCACAGAGGTCTGCAGCAGGTTGCTCAGATGGAGAACCACCAGCTTAATTTGCTGTCCTAACAGATGGATACGAACTGAGAACCTCACCCTGTGGCTTCAGGAGGAGCTGAAAGTAATGAGGATGGCTCGAGATACGGCCTAAAGCTCTCCTGCTAACCACAGGCCGTGTCCAGCCAGGGAGCAGTGTAGATAAAAGCGGCAGAACACAGTCCAAAGGCAACAGAGTAAAGGTGGCCAGAGGTGTTTGAGTTGACTGGCAAGAATAATTAATAATAATAATAGAGCAAAAAAGGTAAAATGGAAACTTTTGTTTCCCTCCAACAAAAATAAGTTCCAGGCTTATCAGTTCTTCGACTAACACTGGTTTCCCAAAGTCTTCGTGTGGCAGCAGTGACAAGTGAGTCAGGCTTTTTCACACTAGCTTACAGCCTTGCCTTCCACAGCCGTGCAGAAAGTCTTGGGGTTTGTATTTTTTTAGTGAATAGAGTCTATTTTGAGTCTGTAGCAGTCTCCCCATGTGCACACTTGCAGGAGTTCACTTGCATTACCCTGCTATTTTTTTCCCCTCTCTCCTTTTTAGTAAGAGATGTATTGATTTTTGTATTCAGTATACAATTACTTTATGGTGTTGCAACCGTGTGTTCTGTAATAGCAGTATGTGAAAATGCTTTGTGTAGATTAAAATATTTCCTTTAATATAATCTCCTCTCGCTTTCATAGATAAACAGACACACCGTTGCAGATCACATTGCTGATTTTATTTGTAATATTGCTTTAATATCTATTTCAGAGGATTGTAACCTCCAGAAAAGTACTTTCCACATCTTCACTACCTTTCCTTTCCCTGTTCACTCTGTGTGGATCCAGGCCATCAAAAGTTGAGCTTTTGACTGGGTGAGTTTCACATCCTCCGTGGATTCTGTTGTGTTTACATGGCCACAGAAATTACGGAAGCTTGTTGAAGTTTGAGAGGATCCAGGTATAGATGGAGGTGTTGGAATCATCCCTCAGCAACGCAGGCACAACAATGCCTGTAGCAAGCGAAGGCGCTGAATTGTTCTCGCTATGTGTGTAGGGGACTCTTGGGATCAGGTCCATCCCTGCTGGTCGTGCAGTTTCCCTGTGGAAGAAAAAAAATCAGTGTTAAAAAATGTGCTGAAGTGGGGCGAGGAGAGGTAGGGTTTGGGGGTGAAGTCCTGGCCAGTGGGCCCTGATACCAATAGGCCAGGATTTCTTTCCACCGGTTTGTGTAACAATCTGGGGAGACTTTTTCTCTCCACCTTTCTCTCCCCGAACCCACTGGGGCTGACACCAGCAGATGCCCGTGGGCCATGAGCTCAATTGATGGTGGCCTTGCCCAGCGTGCCGTGAGTTTGCAGAGGGCTCCTGATGTGTTGTGAAGTGTTTGTTGATGGCCTGGAAATCTCTTGAAACTCTAGAAATAGCTGAAACAGTGAACGGAGTTCATGAAAATCAGGTCTTCCTCTTCCATACTTTTTAAGGAAACCCACATTTTATTTCCTCCTTCATTCTTTACACAGTAGTTTTTAGGTATAAATTATTTTAACATTTTTGTGTGAAAAGTCATATATACATATATAAAGTTATTAAAAGGTTGAGTATATGTTGAGTATAAAATAGTGACTTCTTTGTTTCAGATGTTAGCAGCCCCTAAAAATGAGTTGTTTATCCTCTTGTAAAGTCAGTGCTGTAAAAAAAAAATTAAAAATAAAAGCTGTATTAGATGTATCTTTTATTATTTATTTCTCATTCAGTATGTGATACAGCTTGTGTATACCCTTGTGAGGACGACATACTAAAATGCAGTCATTCTTAAAATCAAGTGACAGTAATTCCTCGGGACCTCGGCAGTCCTGAGACAACTGGCCCCTCACACGTGAATCGTGTTGGATGTTCTCCTTCACTCGCCAACCGTGCTCCCCACTTAAGCATGGCTGAAACTTGGGGACCATTCTTCATGTGTGCTAGGTGTCACACGGTCATCAGTATCTGTGTTCGAATCCAGCTGTACAGTGTTAACAAGTGTGTCTTGTGATTTGCCTCAGCCCTCTTCACTATGATTTCTGAAACGTAATTCCCATTTTGTACTTAAATTTGTATAGAATGATAAAAACCCTTAAAAGATCATGGCTTACTGTAAAAAACAGAAGTATTTGCTATTTGGCGTCTTCAGTTGCATGACTGATCAGATCTGACAATGAAGATGGTGCTTTCGTCTAACAGCAATGATTTTAATGGTAATACATCCTTTTTTTTCTTTTTTTTTTTTCATTTTTTATTTTGCCAAGCATCTGTGATGGACAATGTTTTGATTTCACCAGTAAAGCAATATACAGTAGGTATTGTGGCATTCTCTCTGTAATTGTTTTGAAGACAGAACTGTCCCTTTCCAACACGTAATGAAAATAAATGCCTTATAACAAGTTTTCTTTGCTTTCTCATTATGAGTGGATAGGGCAGCAAGGGGAGCAGCTCACTGGGGGAAGCTTCCTCAGGGTAGTTGGTTGCGGTTACTTGAGACCATCTTGTGGCAACACCACTAGTGGCTGGTTTGGTTTGGTTTTTATTTCCAAGACTAGTGGATAGTCTATTTATGTAACTGCTATATAGCGCATCTAAACAGCTTTGGGATCCAGGCTGTACTTGAGAATTTATTCCTTTTGCAGCCTTTTGAGCTGATTCTTCCTTCATCATCCTGGATGGGGAATTCCAAACCTCGCAGGGTTTTCAATCGGGATCATGTTTGGGCTAGCACAGGAAAGCTGGATGTCTCACCCGGCAGTATGACATTTTGCTAAGCAACAGGCAGGTTTGGCAAGGGCCCTCATGGAAACACTGCCTGCAGATCAGTGCTTCGTGTCATCTCCAAGGACGAGCCGTGCAGCAGGGAAGGTGAGCGGGGCTGTAAAGCAGAGCTGCTGCTGGTCAGACGGCGAGCATCTGCCTGCTGGTCGGGTGCCTTGCCTGGCCCTCGACTCCGTCTTCCTTTGAAGAAAGTCTCTGGTTCCCAAAGATTTGTCATTACACAGTCGTCCAACTAAAATGTTTATAGTAGGCCCATCAAGTAACAAGTTTTCCCTTTTGTTGATTTTGTGAAAGACAAGTTATGTCTGCTACCACCATCCTTTATGGAAAAAACCTGTCTAACTTCTTTGGAAATGGCTGCGTTTCTGTTGTGGGTAGTTTGGTTTTTCTTTGGGGGGGGGGGGGGGAGAATGGGAGGAAGGGGTTCTCTGAATTCTTTGCCATATGTAGACCTCAGTTTGCAAGGAGTTGTATGGGTAGTGCTAAAGGCAGGAAATTAAGTACAGTATTCAAAGTAAAATCTAAATGGTGAGCAGTAGGTAAAACAAGGTGTTTGCAGCCGGAGGAATTCGCGAATAACTGAAATTCTAGTATGTTTTCCGTGGAACAGCTTTGATCTCATTTCTGTTCCTAAGCATGTTTCTATGGGGTTAATGAGTGTGATCTCATCAGGATGAGCCTCCTGACCCACACTTGGCTTGGGCATCACTCACCCTGTGGCTCGTCCCAGCCTGCGCCCTGTGCTCAGGGCAGCTTTCAGGCAGTGCCTCGGCCTTGCCTCCTCCTCCTCCTCCAGGTGCTGCATGGGCTGGGAGGGGACGAGGAGCGCTGCCCATCGCAGCAGCTTTTGCCAGCCCCCAGGGGAAGCTCGTCGTGTGATACCCACCTCCTCTGTGCCGAGGGAAGTCCACACACCCAAATCCAGTCCGATTCACTGCCTGGGCCAACACGGCTCATGTTTTTAACAGAACACAGGAATACATCGAGTTTAATTATGACCTCACCATTATAACTATTAACCCTATTCCTACACCCTCTAAAAACACTTTCTTCCATTTTAGCAGGGGGAATTCTCATGTTCAGAGACTTTTAGGGGAAAACCTCCCCAGCCTGCAGACTGCCCAGGCCTCCAGCTGGCACCCAGCCTACGCCCCAGGACGCGGGTACTTCCACTGCAGCACCAGTGCCTGAGGGGAGGGAAAGCACAAGATGGCGCCGCCAGACCGCGCCTCATGGTTTTCCTCATGACTAGCCCATTTATCAGCTTTTTATTAAAACCCACTCGTGTTGCCTGAATAACTTGACTTTCTCAAGTATTTACACAATGTTGAAGATCCAAAACCCCCGCCTTGGCCCCAGGGAGGTGCCCACAGGGCTGGGCAGCGGTAGGACTGGAAACGCCACCGAGATGTGAGGGGACGCCGCGGCTCCCTGCTCCCCGCACGGGCCGGACAGCCCTGCCGCCGACTGAGACCAAAGCTGGCAAATAAAACAAGGAGCCCACCGCGGTTTTATTTTTCCTTAGATAAATTTTTTTATATAGAATATATTACAGTCAGAGTTCTCAGCTTTTAATCAAAAGGTAACAAGTTATTGCAATTTTACCCAGTGAAACTACCGGTGGGAGGAGAACTTTCTAGAAAGCTGTCCTGTCATTTAAAAAACAGAAAGGGGGGGGGGGGGGGGGAAGGAGAGAGAGAGAGAGAGAGAGAAAAGAAAGAAAATACAGGTGCAGGTCGCACTTCTTGGCTACGGTGGCCCGTCGGGGCAGTTGGACGTCCGTAGGGGGCAGAGGAGCGTGGGGGCAAGAAGCGGTGATGGGCACAACACTACTGCGAGGGAGGCAGGCCTGGGCGCCCGCGCGGCCGGCGTCGAGGCGCGGTGCTGCTGCTCCGTCGTACTCGCCGAGAGATCAGGAAGGGAGACCGCGGCGGGGAGGGAAGGGGGCGGCCGCCAGCCCTCAGCCCCGCCTCAGCTCGTGCAGCTTGTGGGCCACGCGCTCCAGCTCGGCCTCGATGGCCGCCAGGCTCTCCAGCTCCTGGTCCTGCAACGAGAGGCCAGGAGGAGCGTCAGCCCTGCTGCTCCTGAGGGATGGGAGATGCGTGGTGCCCGCCCCGAGCCCAGAGGTGCTGCCGGGGTGGGTTCTGCTCCCTGAAGTGAGGGGGAGCAGGACGGGTGCTGTCGAACAGCGCTGGACACCCGCATTTAGGCACTGGAGTCACCTCTGTGCCACCTCTCTGCACGCTGCACCGGGCACCCACAGGCACCTCTGCTATCAAAAGAGGCTTTTCAGTTTGGAAATAAACTTGGACCAGTTTAAAGGCTCAGCTGCCCACCAAGGTGGCCCTTCTGTGGTTGCTGCCGTGTGTCTGTGCTGTCCCCATGCGGAGCCGAGCACGGGCTGGCAAAACCAGCAACCTGCACTGTGTGTGGTCAGTGTGAAAAAACAACAGGTGTATTAAAAAAGGCATTTTTTTCTCATCCCTGAGCTGTTCTCCTCATGAGGAAAAAGTAGCCCTGCCCTCCACAGGTCTGGCACCTCCTCACGATCTCCCTGAGGCCCTGACCTAGTTAAAAAAAAACCCACAAACAGTAAGAAGTCCCTTTACTGGGGAGTGGGGGGTGGGTATCTACATCCAGAAGACTCCCTCCTGGATGCTGACAGGTGACCTCTGGGCAATGCCGGTGCATAGCTAAGGCAAGAGAGGTGTCTGGGAGGCAAAAGAGCTGCAGGAAACGGGCTCTGCTCTTGGGCACCTGAGCATGGCTTGTCCCAGAGCCTGTGCCCAGCCCCCTGTGGCTCAGATAAACTGGCGCTGGGTGTCAGCACCATGGCAAAATCACAGCTCCCGGCTGCCAGGGGACCTGCTGAGGTACTGCACAACATCACACGAGGCACCAGGGAATGAGTACATTCAGACACACTCACATCCCTTCCAGCCATTTCCACTCCATACCCCAGCTCTCTCACCACTGCTGTGCTCCTGGTTTGCCTCCTCAGGAGGTCTGACACTGCTCACTCCATACCGGAGCCAGGCAGAGCCTTCCCCTTCAGTTGAAAGGGCTTTGGGACACAAAACCCACCCCCCAGCTGGTCACCGTGTCCAGTGCAGACCAGCACAAAGGTTCTGTCACATTTTTAAGGCTGTCTGGGACAGGGAACATTTTTGCACTAGATACTAAAAGAAGAAAAATAAACCAAAGGCACAGACAGGTGAAAACCTCAACAAAACCTGGCTCTAGAAAACTTAAAGGTTACCAGGCATCTTCTTAATGTCACAGAGAACCAATGCTGGCTGCAGGAGGCCAAGGTATCATCCACATCTCTAAGCATAGTTTGGATTCCCAAGAAATAACCAGACAAGATTTATTCTTAAGCCTATGTGCACCAACCTCTGTTCTCCTGTTAGCACTGCCTTCCTCGTCCTTCTTTTCTTCAGGCATGGGAGCAAGTGGAAAGCCTCCCTCACTGCTGTCCTCCTTCGAGTGATGCTTCCGTGACCTTCTCACACCTTCCTCTGGGCTGCTGAAGTCGTACTTGTGGGACCTGAATGCCATTTTCATGGACCTGTCTGGGTCTTCTCCACTGTCGTTTTCCTCCATGCGCTTCTTCGATGTCAGCTGCTTGGCCAGCTCATCCATTTTGTTCCACCTCTTGGAGTCTTCCCACTCCCTGGAGGACTCGTCCTCCATTTCCTCGCTTTTGGCATCCCTGGGCTGGAAGGTGTCCTCATCCGCCTGCATCCCCTCATCCTCCAGGCGATGCCTTCCTCGTCTCAGTGCACGTGGCTGCTGCTCCTCCTCCTCCTCAGAGCTCTGCCCATCTTTGCCAAATCCCAGAGCATCGTCATTACCTGAAAGAGCATTGTACACAACAGTGAGCACAAGTTTGAACCTGGCTGGGCTCCACCTTCGAACCAAGCCTTCAGAGGTGATGCGAGGTGGGTTTCCTGACTCAACCCCACTCCCAGGATTCTAGAAAAGCCCACCCTGAGGTCACAGTGTCCGTAAGGGGGGCTGGAGGCAGTAGCCAAAAACCACGCAGGAAGCTCAAGGAAAAGAAAGGAGTTGTCCCCAGGAGGCAGCTGGGCAGCAGGCAGCGAGGCAGCTGCAGGGCCTGTGCTACTGCTGTGGGTGTGCCCAGGGGTCGGGTGCCTGCGGGGTCTGGGCGATTGCCACGGGGGTATTTCTGTAACCCCTGTAAGCACCTGCCTGAACCTTTGGGCTTTAAAGCCTCATCAGTCTGTCTCAGCGCTGTCAGCTCACCCCGGGTAGGTATCAGGGCAGTCTCTGAGATACGTACTGTCCTCTCCCTGCAGCTCCTCAGCCCCCACATCCTCCTCAGCCAAGACAAGCGACCTCTCTGCTTCAGTAGGGTCCTCCTCTGCCAGAGCATCTTCTCCGTCGTCCTCCCGCTCCATGCGCTTCCCCACTGCCTCCTTGCTCTGCTCCTGGCCCTGCCTGGAAGGCTGCTCTCCCTCCTCCTCCATCTCCAGGCTGTCCCTGGGGCCTCCGGGCTGCTCCTCTTCATCCTCTCGGGGCTGCAGCTCATCCTCACTCGGATCTTTGCTGATGTGGTTTTCCAAAGCTTCTTCTCCCTGGGCATCCTCCGTGTCCCTGATCTCATTGCTCTCTGCTTCCTCCTGGTCCTCCTTCTCACCAGGGTCAGCATCCCGTGGCCTGGGCTCCCTCTCCTCCAGCCTGTTCTTCCCCTCCTTTCTCAAATCTTCTTTTTGCTGGGTTTTCTGTGCTGGTAGCTCAGCCAGGGACTCCGTGGGCTGCTCCTCCTCGGGGTGCTGCCACGCTGCATCTGCAGAGTGAGGAGCAAGAAGCAACACCTCTCCTGAGAGCCCATTTCACAAACAGGGGAGCCTGCATGTTTCCTAGGGAGCGTCAGCCTTGCTCAGCAATCTGCTTAACCAGCCCGTGGCTCATCCTTTTGCAAGTCACTTCAACATATGCTTGCACTCAAGCAAGCCGGTGTTCTCACCGGTGCCTGCTCTGCTGGAGAGCCTCACAAGGCTGAAGGCAAACATATGCCTGCGTGCTCTGCTGCAGCACGCTCCTCGCAGCCATCTCCCGAGATGTCAGCAGCATACTTTCCTTGCATGAAACCAAACAGCACGAAAAATGAAAGGATTTAGGGCCGTATGTAATACACATGCAGCTCTCTGCTCTCAGAGGACCGCACTGGACATCCCTACCTCCCACCCCACCACCAGGAAGAGGAGCGAGCTCTGCAGGGTGGGAAACCATCGCACGCCTCAGGGGCATCGTCGCCTACAGAGGTGAAAAAGGGAGCGGACTGACAACCCTCCTTCCTGCAGCACCGCCCGTCTGCAGCCAGGCCGTGGGCATGCGGGGACGAGGGGACGTCCCGGCTGGTGCGTTCCGTTCAGGATGCAGGTGAGCTGTGTGTGTGTGGACTGCGTGTCCACAAGGCTCAGCTCGCCCTTCAGAGCCCCACAACCACATGCCTTGGAAACAAGGGTGGCAGGAGCGGACCCACGTTGCTCTTTCATCCATCAGTGAGTGTTTCAGCACGGGATTTCCCTGGCTGTGACTCACCGCAAGCATTAAGCATGAGTGTTGGCAGCAGGGTGGGAGAGAGCAGTATCAGCCTGGTGACTGGTTACTAGAGCTCAGAACCGACATGCTGTTTAAGCTGGTAAATAAGACCGAAGCAAAGAGGGTTGCCTGTGTGTGTCACATCAAAGGCGAGGCCCAAACGAGAAGCAGATGGACGCACCAAGGCTGTTAGAAAGAACATCCTTGTTTACAGCCTGACGTGCTTTTCCCGGGGGGGGGAGGCTGACACTGACCTCTTTGCTTGTTCTCATCATTCTGACTTTCAAGGACTTCAGAAAGTTCATCTTCAAAGCCATTGTTTTTCTTCTGCTGCTGAGTCCTCTCATTGGCACCTGTGTCAGGTAACAAAAGGTAGCAAAAAGCAACATCCCCGCCCGCGTTTCAGAAAGCACAGGCAGCACAATAGCTCTGTGCCCTTTATAATGCTGTGTGTTTTCTACAATGTCAAAGGAGAGCTGCAAGGAAAACTGAGACTGGAGGATAGGTGAATCAACTGCAGGAACAAAGCCATCATCAAAAACATTATCTGCAGAAAGAAAAAGGTCTCTAAAAGAACTGAGAGAAGCGGGGTTGCTAGGAAAACAGCGATATTGATGGAGAGCTAGGGAATAAGAGATGCTGAACCGCAGTGCATTGAGGCCAACAAAATACCTAAGCATCGCAACGCTGAAGGATAAAAAATGCCTCCTTCCAGATGCTGCCCGCATACCTCTGCTGAGGTGAGCACTGGGTCGTGTAAATCATTGGATACACATTGGAGTTACTACAAGCAAAATTCCCCCAAGCCTGCAGGCTCTTCTTGAAATCCTGGAACTATATGCCCTATGCCACATTCATACGATATTAAATTAATGTAAAACAAAATGAAAACACAGCGAAAACTGTGCAAGGAGCTACAGCTGATGAACCCCCTTTTCCCAAACTACTGTACCTTGAGCAGCTATTTCCTGGAGTTCCTTCAGTAAATTTTGGTGGCGAAGGATCGAAATGATTCGTTCATCTGCAACAGGGGAGACTTGGTACAGAGGTGCTCAAAGACAACTCCCCCACCCTCAGGAAACACAACAGAACCCCAAATGCCACCTCCCTCCCCGTTTGCTCTTCTCTCTCCCCTGGCCTGGTTTGCTGCCACATCTCTTAGCCGTGTGGTTGGCAGAAATGGTGGTTGGCGTGGGATATTTCGTATCCCAAGAAGAGCAGGCAGCTAGGTGCCACCCAGCGCCTCACCCAGCCATGGTGCCCAGGTGAGGCATGGCCGGGGCCATGCAGCAGCTCCTGGGGCCTGCTGCAGCCCCGTGGGGTCACTGCGAGGAAGGTGAAAGTGTCAGGGACCCCCTGTCAGGCCCTGATTGAGTGTGTGCCAGACTGGGCCATGGGGAGCAAGACCAGCCCCTGCTTCTGTCCCTAACAGAGCTGTTCTGGTCGATACCCAGCACTAAATCTGCAGCCGTACCTCCTCGGAGTGTTTCCAGGCATTCCTCACTGATTGGCAGTGGGTTTGGCTTCGATAAAGTATCAGAGATGACCTCTACGATGCACTTCATCACCTAGAAGGAGACGAAATACAAAGTAAAGCTCTGCTTTTCTATTTTTTTTCCAAATCTATTTGTTACCAAGGCTGAAATGCAGCAGATGATGGCACAGATCCTCTTGCTTTTCTGGTGGAGCCAGAGCTGAACATTCGGTTCCCATTTTACCTAATGCAGGAACAGAAGGTACCTCCTGAAACTGAGAAGTGAGCGAATGACACATGGCAATGGAAAGAGCTTTTTCAACATGCTGCATGCTTCAGCGGAGGATCTCATGACTCCAGCCCACCCCAAAGGCTGGGCACAAGAAGCGACTGAAGGGAAGCCGGATAAATACACAGGGAGCTCCAACCCATCTGTCCTGGTTTCAGCTAGCATAGAGTTGATTTTCCTCCTAGTAGCTGCTATGGTGCTGTGCTTTGGATTTAGGATAAGAGTAATTTTAAGTCAAGGCACCTCAGCCCTCAACCCACATCTCATAAAAGGACTCGGGGGAGGTCACAGATAGCAACAACTGGCCATAGCTCTTAAACAGGAGACCTCGAAATCTTGCAACCTATTCAAGCTCGGGGCATCCTAGCTGGACTGCAGCCAGGCATTGAGGGTGAGGAAAGGCAAGTTGTACCCTCAAACGTGGCTGAGAAATACTGCTGTGACGTCCTAGAGAAAGACAGCGCGCTCTGGAGAAGTGTTTGACCTCTGCTGGAGTGCAAGCCACCTATTACGGACTGGAAGAGCTGTACATGGCCGTGGGTCATCTGAAATGAAGGAAGTTCCCACACTTACATCCGAAGCATTTGCTGCTGCCTGAGGCAGCTTCCCAGGCGGGATGGACTCTGGGCCTGCCCTCTGCAGAGCCCTTTTCTTCAGTGTGTAACGAGAAGACATTATTTCCATCACCCCCACTGAGATTGCAGGCCTAACTCTGTACCCAGGCAACTGCAGCACCGCTGGTCCCACGGGGATCGCCCAGCGCGGTACGGATGTGGTAGGAGAATCGAGGCCACCGGCACAGAGGCAAGGTGGCACGCTGGCAGGGGTGAAGGCACCCTCGCCACAGCAGGAGCCCCGTGGGGTGCCCATTGGTCATGGGGTGGACCCAAGTAGTCACACGGGCGAGAGAACAGCATTTGCTACAGCTCACCCCAATTAATAGTGCAGGAACTAGGCTGCCCAGTTCAAAAGGATGATTATTCACAAAATAAATTAATAATAATAATAAAAAAAGCACAAACAAACAAAAACTAAGAAAACAAAAAGATACAATTAAGCCGTGGGGGTAAAAAAAAATTCAGACTGAACCTCTCACTCGTGATTTCTGCAGGCATCCCTGCGAGTCCTGACCTCCCTCGCAAGGTGCCGCTCCCAGGGGAGCAGAGCACTGTAGCTGCAGTGGAAATTAAACACGGTCAGCAGTTCCCAGTCCGCTACAGCATTGCTCATTCAAGCAATTGGATATATCCATTGACCAGCTAGAATGGGTCCATTTTCACCCCGTGTAAGGAGAGAAGCCTCCTTTTGCAGATTACAGCCATAAAACGCTGAACTCTTATCTGCTTACTCGGTTTGAGGGGATTGCCTGTTGGAATAAAGATGTTGCAGGAAAGATCTAACAAAAGGAGAGCTGAGAAATTTCTCTGGTATCTTTCTCCTATGCCACAAACAATCCATTAATATTGATTTTAGATGGCTTAGAGTTACTTCACTCTACCATTAAAAAGAAAAAAACCCAACAAGACAGGTTCTGATACTTCCCTCCCATGTTTCCCAACCTCTGGAGCCACTTACTGCAGCAGTATTTGGTGCAGCTTCAGGAGTAAGCACTTTCTCAGCATGAGAAATAAGAACCTGGTCCAATGAAACACCCTATACAAGCTCCTTGAAGATTTCTAAGATGATTTAGGGTCTTTATCTCAGCCACTACAGCCGTTTGGCCAGCTCTGTGGAGGAATTATGCAACTTAAAGAAATGAGGAATGCAATCGTTCCAACACTTTCCAGGACTTTTTGTAAGAGCAAATCCTGCAGAGTGAGGCTTCACAAGGTCACAGAACAGCCAGCACCAGGAAATGAAGGATATCCTTTCCAAATGGGTGTAATTAATCCAGTGCAGAAACTCAGACTGGAATTTTGCCATAGCTGTCCTCTAACTGTGAGTACATACATAGATTCTTAAGAGTTGGTCCCCACACAGAAATCTCCATAGGACCATGTCCTTACTAGGAAAGACTTCCCCATATTTAAGCTCAGGGGTGCTCAGGCCCTTTCTGAAATGTATGTTTGTAAGTGTGAAATAGTGTCCTTAGAGCACGAGAGCGGGCATACACCAGAGATGTTCTGAATGCTGTGGCTGTGTTCAGCTCCCTGTGGAAAGCCCTTGATGCAAGGAAAGCCTGATGAGCCGCCCAGGAAAGTCCTGCAGGTGCTAACTTGTCGTTTCACAGCCCTGAGCCACCCACAAATACAGGTGGCTGAGGATGTCTACAGCAGCTTGGTGGGCAGGAAGAGCTGCGGTGCCCAGTGCCATACCTACGCAGTGATATCTGTCCCCTGAGACCAGGAGCTCCCTCACTGAAATGCTGTGTCTCAGGGGACAACGAAGGCAGAAGAGCCCTAATGGCTCCTTCCACTTGCAGCAAAATCCAAAAGAAAGCCGTGCTCTGATTTGCTCTCAGCTAGAACCCGCGCCAGTGCGGCACCTGGGGAGGGGACAGGCCTGGGAGAGGAGCCTTCCTTGAAGGAAGGACTTCCATGGAGTTGTACCAGCTTCCATAAAAACTACATGTGTTTTGCTGGGACTTGCCATGGTGAAACATACTGGGAAACAGACTTCACAAGGACGATCGTGGAACTCATGGACTTTCCCACTGGATGCCCAGTGAGCATCCTGTTCTGGCCCAGCCCGTCTGAAGGGACAAGTGCCTGCTCCAGGCCTCCTCTCCCAGCCAGCCGTGCACAGCCTGGAGCTGGCACCCAGCGGCTCGTGGCTCAGCCCCAGGAAGGGCTAAGCAGGCTGAAGGTCTTAGCAAGGCTACAGCTCTCCAGACCCAGGCACATCTGACGCGGGATGGGGAGGAGTTTCTCCCGGCACCTGCCCTGTAGGTAACAGTGAGCAGGGACACCGTAAATCGGAACCTGTGGCTGAGAGTGACATGAGCGTGCCTCCCTATTGCTGCCTGGGGAAAAAAACAAACAAACAAACAAAAAACCATGTGGCTGGAAGATTTCAGAAAACAAAAAGGTTCAGGAAGTAGGGGGAAAGGTCTGGCGTTTACTTTCTGGACATTAATTTCTGTAGAAGCGTTAATTTGAGCAGCTAGACGGTCAGCTCATCTGAAAGCCTATAGGCATTATAACATCGGGAAGGGGGTGGGGGTCTCTGCTGCAGATCAGCACAGGCACACACACACCTATCCAAGCACTGGGGAGTGCACATACATGTGAAGTGCACCTATGGATGGCAGAGATGTACATAGATGTAGGCACAGAAGGCTATAAAAGAAGGCTGAAGAGGTCAGCCAAGTCACACACAGCTTGCAGCCTCCCAGCCAGGATGATGAGGACAGATTAGGAGTTTGAGAGTAGCTGGTTGAGTATTTTTCAGGAGCATACATAAATAACACACCACACACGTACAAAGGCAGGCAGATGCACACACGCCCCCAAACACACGCCGTACCAGCGATGCCCATTCCTGAATCACATCTCCCCCCACTCCCCCTGAGTCACATCCTGCTGGGAGCTTTGAAAAGCTGAAAGTAGGATGAGGAAGGGTCATACCCAACCTCCATGCCCAACCTCACCAGGCTTCAAACCAGCTCATTTGGTCCCTCTGGTACATTCTGAGGGGCTTTCGTCCTGCTCAGGTGCCCAGGAGTGAAAGCACAAAGGATAAATCCTGGTGGGGAGGCAGTCGGGGAGGATGGAGCCCGCTGTAGGGATATCTCCTGCAAATCCCCCCAGCTGTCACTTCCTACGGGGTATTTCAGCAGAAGCAGCCAAAAGTCAGCCAGACAGGTGGAGGTTAAACATTGCACCCTTCAACTTCGTTCCCCTCTTTCGCTATAGTCTTACCCTTACCTTGGTGTCCCCTTTATTCATGTCGTTCGTCACGGGAAGGGAGAGAGCTGCAAAATGAGGGAGGGCAGAAAGAAAGATCGTGTTATTTACCACCCCTGGGGGGCAAGCAGAGAAATCCTATCCTGATAAAAATGGGGTGAAATCTGGCCATGGGGGAAGTGGTCCCTGGGTTAGGGGAGGGGAAGGGAAGGGAAGGGAAGGGAAGGGAAGGGAAGGGAAGGGAAAGGGAAGGGAAGGGAAGGGAAGGGAAGGGGGAAGGGAAGGGAAGGGAAGGGAAGGGAAGGGAAGGGAAGGGAAGGGAAGGGAAGGGAAGGGAAGGGAAGGGAAGGGAAGGGAAGGGAAGGAGCTCGGGGCGGTGACCTTGCGGCGGCCGCTGTCCGCGGTGCTGCCGGGGCGGGGGTAGCGGGGCCGGGCCGGGCCGTGGCGGCGCTGCCCGCGGTGCTGGGGCCCGGCGGCGGGGGGCCGGGGGCCGGGGTCCCGTTGGCGGCCGCACTCACCGGGCACGGCCAGCAGCAGGAGGGCGAGCGCTGGGCCCATGGCGCTGTGCGGGGCGGGGCGGAGCGGGGCAGGCGGCGGGAGCGGCCCGGCCCTGGCGAGGAGGGTCCCGGCGGGTGCTGAGGGGAGCGCGGCGCCCTGCCTGCCCCCGGCGGCGCCCTGGCTGAGGATCCCAGGCGGGCACTGCAGCAGCGGCTCGGTTATATATGGCAGCCCCTCGGAAATGGCGTCAGGAGGAAGCCGCCTCCTCTCCCCCCTGCCCTCCCCTCGCAGGCAGCCGGCCCCCAGCCGTGCCCGGGCAGCGAGGAGGAGCCGCACACCGGGCTCCCCCAGCCCCGACCCCCCCCGGCTGCCAGGCCAAGGGCTGTCAGGCTCCAGTCCCTCCATCTTCTTACTCCCAGCAGGAGCAGGATGGTTGTGAGGTGTATGTCAGGATACTGGTGAGGGTGGGATGCGCCTCAGCCAGCACTGGCCACCTACATGCATGGGTGCCCTCAGGGTATCACCAGAAACGAGAAGTCAGGGTCTGTCACCTCATGCACCCCAGCCGGCACAGCCACCTCTGGGTGGATTTGCCCTCTAGGGGTGCCTTCGCCTTTCACTGACCACAGAAATCTAGACAAATAGTTCAGAACAGACGCTGAACTTTTTAGATGGCTGCTAGATTCTTCCGCAAAGGATAGGAGTGCCTGTAAGAGCGGTCAATTGCCAGGGAACCGGCCACAATAACGCCAGTCTGCCAATGGAGGTGACAGGTCCCAGCTGTTTTATGACAGATCTTTTAAGTAGTAGGATAGCGTTTGGGGTAAATAGCAAAATTTGTTGGCTTTTACCTCAGCTGTTGTGACTCTGCAAGCAATACGTTGCTGTCCTTACCTTAATACATCACTCTCCTTTCTCTAGTGGTTCACAACAAGCAATAGTATCACACTATAGTGATACACACCCTCACTGCTAAGCTCTGCAGCATTGAAGTAACCAAGATTACCTGATCACAGGACAAAGTAGTGAGATGAAATATTGACTTGGACTATTCCCTTAGTCACAATCTTCCCCATGCTGTTGACAAAATGCCTGTTTATTCTTTGGGTGCAGTGTCTGTGAAGGCTGCCGGTTGGATTCTGTTTTGAAATTGACCGCGGTGTTTCGTTAGAACAAGCTCAGAGTTTTATTCCTTCTAATGTGCACCTCTGTTACTCCGTGTCAATGGTATGCAAGGAGTTTATTGTACCTAAAGCAATTTCAGAGGTCACAAAAGTCAAGGACTTATACTAGAAAATTAAATTCAGAAAAGTGCACAGCCCTGTTATGGAAGTCCTGTGCTCAAGAAGGACGTGAGAATGTTTTTGTTTTTGACTAAAACTTTTATTTGAGACCAGGGAGCACATAGGTTTCCACTTTGTGCATGGAAATGTGTTCCCAAATGTACTCTGAAATGTCCTCTAATATCTTATTTAAATATATGCCTCAAAATGCACATTTGGATTGTAAAATCCCCCTCATACAAAATCAAAGTTCTTCTTCCTTGTCTGTTGCATTTTTTTATTTAATAGCAGAGAAAAGCTGGAAATAAATTGATCTTCTAAGCAGTACTTTGTGAATAACATTGATTGATGGTTATATGTTTATAAGACCAGGAAATGAACACCCATGACAGTTCTTGTTGCATGGGAAACCTGCATCCAACAGGAACAACAGCTAGTCTTCTTTTTCTTTTCTTTTCTTTTCTTTTCTTTTCTTTTCTTTTCTTTTCTTTTCTTTTCTTTTCTTTTCTTTTCTTTTCTTTTCTTTTCTTTTCTTTTCTTTTCTTTTCTTTTCTTTTCTTTTCTTTTCTTTTCTTTTCTTTTCTTTTCTTTTCTTTTCTTTTCTTTTTTTCTTTTCT
This sequence comes from Anser cygnoides, assembly GCF_040182565.1. Lineage (NCBI taxonomy): Eukaryota > Metazoa > Chordata > Aves > Anseriformes > Anatidae > Anser > Anser cygnoides. Next base: position 50,348,322 of record NC_089877.1, on the reverse strand, counting down.
TTTCTTTTCTTTTCTTTTCTTTTCTTTTCTTTTCTTTTCTTTTCTTTTCTTTTCTTTTCTTTTCTTTTCTTTTCTTTTCTTTTCTTTTCTTTTCTTTTCTTTTCTTTTCTTTTCTTTTCTTTTCTTTTCTTTTCTTCTCCTTCTCCTTCTCCTTCTCCTTCTCCTTCTCCTTCTCCTTCTCCTTCTCCTTCTCCTTCTCCTTCTCCTTCTCCTTCTCCTTCTCCTTCTCCTTCTCCTTCTCCTTCTCCTTCTCCTTCTCCTTCTCCTTCTCCTTCTCCTTCTCCTTCTCCTTCTCCTTCTCCTTCTCCTTCTCCTTCTCCTTCTCCTTCTCCTTCTCCTTTTCCTTTTCCTTTTCCTCTTCCTCTTCCTCTTCCTCTTCCTCTTCCTTTTCCTTTTCCTTTTCCTTTTCCTTTTCCTTTTCCTTTTCCTTTTCCTTTTCCTTTTCCTTTTCCTTTTCCTTTTCCTTTTCCTTTTCCTTTTCCTTTTCCTTTTCCTTTTCCTTTTCCTTTTCCTTTTCTTTTTCCTTTTCCTTTTCCTTTTCCTTTTCTCCGTGTGTGTGTTTCTGGTTGCCATTGAATTTATTTATTAATTTATTTATTATAGTCTTATACAATAGCCTTTTACTCCTTCAGGTACACTAGAACATTTTAGTCTCCGAGTATTAAACACTGAACATTATTAAGCTTGTTAATTCCTATGTATTTCAAAGAGAGAAACAGATTGATCTGTTTATCAGGTTATGTTTACCTAGTCAATATTTACTTATCCTTACTTATAAATGTTGATGTTATGAAGGTGATAAATTATCTCAGTTCTAATCCAATTGCTTACACAAGGCCCTTTTCTTCCCTGAGGCCCCTTTTTGAGAAATGTAGCAGAATATGCAGTGCCCGTGACTATACATTTTCCTCTCTCAAGCTGTGGGCTTGCATCCTTTATGCTCATTGCAGTGAAGAAACTAAATGTTTTCCAGGTAGGGTATGCAATCTTCCACTGTAGTAGCATGATGGATGATGAATTTTTCTATATCTTGCCCCAGGGAAATGGATATGAAACTGTTAATCCAGCAATCAGTACTTCTGCTATTGGAATTTGTCTCATTAGGCACAGCTATATTAGGAACTGTCAAAGTAAAGCATGTCAGGGAAAGATTTATGTCAAAGAGCAAAAGTGATCAAATAAAAAAGTGGAAGGTATTCTGCCACTCAGGGAAAGGCAATGCCAGAAACAGACTTCAAGGGAAGAGCAGGTTTGTGAGTCTCTGAAGTAGTTTGTGGTTTAGTATACGGAGAACAGGAGTAGATCCTTAGTGGCTGGCAAAGTGATGATGGCAGACATTTCTGACCAATTCCAGTCTTATAAAAAGGCTGTTTATGTCTTTAGAGAACAATGCCTTTTTTCCTTATAGCTGTTTAATTTCCAGTGCACGATGTGTGGTGAGAACATGGAGAGCTATATGCTATGACCTGCCTGCAGTGACTACTGCAATATGTGCAGTTGGACAGGACAATGAGTTATTGTGGTGGGAAAAGGATATTTGCCCTCCTAGCCTGAAAGGTGATTAGAGAAAAAGGCAATGCCTGGATGGATGGAAGTAGGCACCCTGTGCTGTTGTACCAGCCATGCTCTAAGCTCAGAGAACAAGAGGGTCAGCCTGAAAGCCATGTTGATGTATGAACATCTTCTATGAAAAAGATTACTCGGCTCAAATGTTATTCTCAGTCAACACATAAGGGCCATTTTTTTCCATCAGAATCTAGGAAATAAAGCCAAAGGATCTGGGGAATGGCTCTGAGCTACTTGGAGAGCTTTGTTCTCTAATTTCTTGGCTGAAACTGGGATAAAAATTCACTCCTCTCCTGCGCTTGGAAACACTGACACTGCATTTCAGACTGCTGTGGTTTTACAGATCTGGGAGCTGGGGCAGAGAAAGAAGAAAAGTGTCATATCAAAAAAATTTGAAGCCAATTCATGGCTATTACCTGCACCTGAGCCAAACAGACCAGTAATCAAAATATTAACAACAATTACATTCTTGCATACGAAATCAGTAGATAACTGACTGAAAACCAGAATGTAATCTCCCTGCCAAATTAGCAGCAAGGCCTATTAAAAACCCCACATAACACCTTTCCTTCTGGCCCGTGTTAGTCAGTCATGCTTGCCTCTCAATTCCCTGACACAAGCCACGCTCATCTGCCTGCAAATAGAAATGAGCTTCAAAGCTCAGGCTGCTGTTGTGAATATCCATCTATGCTGCTAAAAGGCAGTCCCCTCGCTTCTTTTTTTTCAGGTCAGAGGCAAATTGATGTTGATTTGCTTTGATTTTCTTCGTCTAGACTGTGATTGCACCAACCTGAAATTAATTGATTTTCCTGTTCAAACGGTTACTTACACACCATCAAAAAAGCCCAACATCGTGCTCAGTCCTGACAGTGGCTGCTGCTCTGCCTATCCGTTTCCATCCTTGCCTGGCATGCACAGCTCTCACTGGGGCGGATGGATGATGTTCCCTGTTGGGAGAGGAGACTTCTCCATAGCAATCAGAGAATACCATCTGGGTGCCCTTATGAATAGCTTGGATCTTGCTATAGTTTTTCTAAAAAACATTCAAACACCAGTCTGGAAAATATCATACTCCTCCAATGCTTTGGTCGGCTCACCTGGCACATACAGAAAGACCTTGCTTATTCCTGTGAGCACCACTGAACCAGTAAGAAAAGCTGTGGAGATGGAGGATCTCCCTGGCCAAAATGATCCCCAACAGCCTCCTCAGGAAATTACTGTTTATTCCCATGGCCGTGGTTATATTTGACTTGTGACAACAAAGTCTGTGTCATGCTAATGTAAATATTAAGTAACACAAAACAATTTTCTAAGTTCTAGAATGGTCTTAAACAAGTTCATGTGAAGTCCGTTGATATTGCTCAATGTTTGCTTACCCCCAAAGTGAGAGACAGATAGTCCTATTTATTGTTCTCAGGCACTAACAAGGTTTATGAGAGTTAGTGATGGCAAACAAACACTAGGGTTAATTAGTTAAGGGTTTGGAGGGTTATTTTATTTTATTTTTAAATACAAGGAGAAAACAGTTATCTAAATGGAAAATGTGGAATTATAGTGTTGGAAATGAAAAATTTATAGAGACTAAACTTAGCAGATCTTTTCGCTTTTTTAGCCATACAGTCATACAAAAAATTATTAAAAAAAAATAAATAAAAATGAGAGTGATTCAGGTCTTTGGACCTGCACTCCTCTCCTGGGGATCCGCACGCTCACAGGATTACCCCCACACTGCCTGCAGCTCACAGCTAACGTGTGGGCCCACAGTCAGCATTGGCTTCATCCCAGATTATGTACGTTAAATGGCTACCTGGTAAATTTTGTACCGATTAATCCTATTCCTCATCTTCTGCCTTTAAGCACCGGCTCCTTCCTTCCTGAAGTGTCCCAAGCTGTCCGTCCACTTGCTAGTTGCTAGGCCAGTTGCTCAGTGAACACCAAGCCCACTGAGGCATTAGGGTAGATATGTAGGTCCCATGGGATGCCCCCACTGCCAGAGCATGCACACCGATCAAGCACTGTGAGCACGGCAGGGGTGTTTTTGGAGGTGTAAGTTAGATGCACTTACCCTAACTCTCCCAATGTACATAGACGAAGTGACAAAATCCGTAATTAAAAAACAATTGCGATAAAAAGGACATTTTTCTAACAGCGGGGTTTGGTGTCGTGGAACACATGAGCACATTCCATTCTAGATGGTTTCTTTGATCTCCTTGGCTTACATCAGAAATATCGCACTTGAGGAGATGCAAAGAAAACTGAACACAGCTTGCTTCCCTGCTGCTGCAGGAGGAGGGAGGGAAGCGGTGGGGAACCATCATCTGAGCATCTGCTTCCTACCCTCCTCTGTCCCCTAAAAGTGCCAGCCACAAAAGCCAGACCTAAGGACTTCTGGGACACTGCTCTCCCCCAAGAATATTCTTCTCTAAGCAGTGGTATTAACACATCGGTGTACCCACGTACCTGGAGATACGGAGCATAAGGACACAGCAGTTGCCACTCTGGGTTGGAGAAAGGAGGCAGGATCCGCCCAGAGACCTCACAGGGCCAGGGGCAGGGTCACTCCCTGCCCTTGTGCCAGGCTGAATCTCAGCTTCCAAACCTTTCAAAACCTGGCCGTCCATTTAACAGTGCTCCACAATGTTTCAGTGTTATTTAAAAGTAGCTAGTTTGCTTGTTCCCCTGAGCAAAATCTCTCTTCATACTTGGTACATTCTCAGCCTGAGGACTTCTCATGGCAGTCAGTACCACGGCTTGCCTAAACATTGTGCAAAAATACCTCATCTGTTGTTTTCAAACTGCATCTTACCCTGCTGCTATGAGCTGGGAAAAGCAAAAGGTCTTGAATAGATTTCCCTAGACCAGTGAGGCTTTTATGGATATTTACATTTTCCCCTTACCCATCTCCTTTCCAAGAGGAACAGCCCCACCATTCTGGTTCCTCGTACGGCTCCTTCAAACCTGGCTACTAGCCAGGGAGTCCCGCAGCTGAATCACCTATAGCATGGGTAGCATAGCGAAGACATGCGGGTGTATCCTGTGCTCCTGGGACATTTTTAGTCTTCACTCACTAGTGTCATAGAAACTCTTTGGGGGATACCTGAAAGCCCTGCTTTTAATTTCAGCAGTCACCACACGCAGATGCCTCAGGAGTCTGTATGCCTTCAAGATGTATTTATTCCCTCATGAAAGACATCGTGGAGAGGAGGGGGAGAAACTGGAGCTCTCAGACCTGCCGGCAGTAAGGCAGTAGCAGAGCGGTCTCGGCTTGCACCAGACAACCTGACTCAGCCTGGATGGGGCAAGGAAAAAACCTCCCACCGTAGCTTCATTTGTCGCAGTTGCCCCTGGCCCCTTTCCCCATCTATCCCCCTGCTCTGGGTCAGGCCGTTCCCCGCACAGCCCGCGCAGAGCTGCACCTTCGCAGTGCAGCTGGCTCTCCCCTCAGATGTTCTCGTGATAAGGCCGTTTTTGAACACCGAATTGAATGTTCACGCCAGTTAATGACTGTTCTCTCTACAGGCAAAGCAAACCTGTTCCTGCTGTATTAAACAGAGGAGAGGAAGAGGTAGCCTTTCAGGTATTGAATTGCCCGAGAGCATTAGCACAGAGCTTGAGGAGCAGCCAGAGAATCTTAAATTACTGCAGCTGAGCTTTTCCTCGCCGCTCAGGAGCTCAGGTTTCCTTCCTCACCAGCACTTTGGCTTGCTGGGAGAGCAGAGGCTGCAGGGCTGCTGTGCCTGTCCTTGGGAGCAGCGACTGCTTGCTGTGGAGCAAAGGACATCCCCATGCTCTGTGGACAAAATGGCTGGGACAGGTTCCTCCTTGAAAGAGAGAAAAGCCTAGCCATGTGTTTCTCTCTGTTTTTAGTGTTTGTTTTGTTTTGTTTTGTTTTGCTGGAACAACGTCCACTGGCTCACAACAGCTTTTTGTTTTATGGAGGCAGCTAGATAACCACAAACACGGTGAAACCCTCGTACGTGTTTCATGCCCTGTGAGAAGCAATTGCTGTCATGTGCAGCCCCACTGGAGCAGAAGTGGAAGGGTTCCCCCAGGCAGGGAAGATAAATGGGTACTACATTTGCTTTTCATTTAAACCCACAGTGAATACGTGACTTTCTGTACTGAGAGGATGCTGCAGCTGTTTTACTTGATATAGGTACATGCAGTAAGCACTGGGTATGTAAGGCACAAATTTATTATTTACATTTCTAAATAAATCATTAATTAAAAACCTGAACCCAAACATATGCAGGTCAATAGGCAGACTCTTACCCATTTCAGTGAGCTTTGGGCTGAGCTGTACACCTGGCACTGGGGCCTGCTGCCTCACACAAGCAGTGCTGGCCTCTGCCACTGAGCATCTGAAGGTTTCCGGCAGCCTGGGCTTCTGCAGAGAGAGGAGTTGGGGAAGCATTCCCCAGAGGCAATGATGCCATTTTTACTGCACTCAGGCGAGCAGTGGAGGTAACAGTGAGGATGTCAGCTACAAGGTGGAATAACTGCTGTTCAGAGGAAGTCTTCAAAAGGTGGGGGTAAAAAAGAAGTGTCAGTCAATGTTATTCATCACCAAAAATAAAGATGAGGAATCGTTTTGTATTCTGTGTATCTGATGGCAGACATCAATGCTTTCTATCCCTCTGAACATCAATTTAGAGCAACCAAAGACTAAACAGGTCTGCTTTGGTCAGCTGAAGATTTTTGTAGACCTAAGCCTGTAAGAGTATTAAACACATTATAGAGTGGAAAGTCCTAGAAAGTCTCCTTTCTATGGCCCACGTAAATCCTGAGCTGAAGCTAGCTCCTCATTACTGAAAGTTCACCTTGTTGTGGCTGAGAAGGGTCCATTTTCCAGGGTCACTTGGAGAGGAAGCACTGGCCATGTCGGCCACTGCTTATTAAACTCACTTGTGAACACACTACTTGACCCAATTCCTTTCTCTGGTGTCAAACGTTTAACTGGAGCCTTACTCCAGGTTTCCTCTACTATTCTGTGGAAGGGTGCAAGCTCCAGATAGCTCAGCTCACTAATGGGTCTTAGGAAAATGGTCCGGCCTTTCTTCCTTTGTGAGGCTCTTGGCTCAAGGCTTCAGGACTTGATCTTCATGTAGTCACATTAATGGGAACTTGAATTTGAATGGTACAGGATCAAGCTCCTTGTAGGTACAGCTACTGGAAAAAAAGCCTTCATGTATACTGGAAAGCCAGAAGCATTAATAATGCTTCCAAAGCCCCAGAACAACACTTAACAGGTGGATCACAATGGAAGAACTACTTCTGATTTGGAAGGGATTGTCAGGCATCAGGGATGGCTCTCCTTCTGTCCATCTGTGCTGGCTTAGCATTGCTGTCCCTTGCAGCTCCAGTGTGGCCTTATCTTCTGCCTTGAGATAGGGTGTGGAGAGCCAAGTATTGGTGCTCTTCTCGGCTGCGGCAAGAGCTGACCTCTTGGGGTAAGTCCTTCTGGCCCTCCCTGCTAGGATGTGTGAGCTCCTTGGCTTTTGAGAGCTGCCTGCTCCTTTTCAGCCTGCTTTACTTAGTGCCAAATCATCAAGATGCTCCCTGTCATCTTAGAGGTCCAATGACCCAGGGCTAACAGAGAGCTAGAAAACACAGCTCATCTGAAGCTGTTCTTCAAGAAGAAATGAAGTTGTTTCTGGTTTCAAGCAAGTTTTGGTGTGACTAGGATTCACACATGGGAGAGCTCAGTCAAAGCTCAGCAGAACTGCTGCGTATAAACCAGGTCTGGTCAAAGAGCCCATTTGCTTCTTGCTTGGGACACAGCACGACCTCCCTGAGCCTTCAGGCTGGTTGCAAACGCAGCTGGAGGGGTGGTGACCACGTCTCCCTCAGCCACCTCAGCAGTCAAGGAGGACATTTGTTGCTTTCCTCGATCACTCCCAGGCTTCCCACGGGCTTGAGATCTGCTGTGCAGCAATCCTCTGGAGGAGCTGAGCCTCAGAGGACCACATCTCCACGTGTGCTTCTGGGAGACCGAGCACAAGGGGTTACGTGTACCTGCTGCCAACAAATAAGCTTTCTTGCTGACAGGTACTGCTCCTGTGTTCACCTGGGAGCTGGAGGTCATGCTCTCCCCTTGTCTTCCTTTCATTTTGGTGTAAAATCCGTATGCCTCTCTGGCTTTGAAGCTATGAAATACCCATCAAGTGATGTGACTTACTGATAACTGATATTTTAGAAGTCAGAGCAGGAGGAACAGCAATTCATATAGATGTGGATCTGACTGGCTTTGAATTTCTTGTGAAGTGTGCAGACACGGGCACAAGCCTGACATGGATGAAGATGGCCCAGATCATTTCTGTAGAAACTCTGCAGGATCAGACACTCGGAGAGTAACTCAGTTTCCTCCTTGAAAACTCACTGGCAGTCCATTTTATAGGGTTTTTGATCAATGCAAATTGTCAATATCTATTTTGATGATATTTTAACAGATAATGACAGAAGTGGAATGGGTTATTTGTCAAACACAAAAAAAATAAGGATGTGTATTTCAAACCCTTTGGTCTGAAAACGGCTTTTGTTCATTGAAATATTTTTCAGAAACACTTTTCCATATTTTGATCAGCCCTATTTATAACTGTGCTGAAGTCCCTCTCTAGCACCATCAGTTGGTATGTTTATAGCCATCTGGATCGCAGGCTACTCATGTTTTTAACATGCCTATTGCATCTATTGATGATTCGTTAGCCCTTTATAAAGAGCAGGTACACAATCTGAACAACAGCCACAGAGAGAAATCGTGTGTTCAGCCCTGACCGCCCCACCTCTGCTCACACACTCCTGGGGAACACAAGCAACTTTATGTTATTTTATTTTATTTAAAAAGTTTATATCTGAGTGCTTCGAATTGTCAGCCTTCTGGGGTTTATTGCTTGACTTAAGCAAAGAAATTAATTCTTCACTTTCTGAGAGAAGCTTCGTTAATTGGAACTGTGGAGGGGCCCCTTGGAAATTCACACTGCAAAAGGGGCAGGGAGGCACAGAGCTCCCACCGCTCTGCTCACAAGATACCATCAGGAACATCAGCAGCCCTGACCGCCCTTGCAGCGGCCTCGAGCACAGCGCAATTAGACCAGCTGCTTGTATTCTGTGGTTAAAGAAAGCTCCCAGGGGACAAAGTATTGCTGTTTGATTGGAAGAGCACTCAATTGCCTAATGAAGCTGTTATCTTCTATTTAGCCAGAGATGAGAAAAGGAAATCTTTATGTATCACTCCTATGTAACAAAAAAAAAAAAAAAAAAAAAAAAAAAGCTAATTAGAGAAGTCAGACCCTCAGGGGTAAAATAAAACCACCACAGAACAAGGCAACGGTGCAGTGAGTAAAACAACCAGAGGCTTGGCTCAGCTCCGCCAGCTGCTTGGCTCGCCTGAGCCCCGATGCAGGCATCCTCCCCATGCCCCTCTCTACCCCATCCATACCACTCGGGGGTAACGCTTTTATAATTTTCATCTCCTGTATTAGAAGCGTTGCCTTACCACCAGGAATGACCCGGGAATATCCTTACTGTTATTGAGATCATCAAGTGAATACCTGGAAGTTTGATGTCCTATGTAACTTTATTTTTTTTGTCAGCCCATAGCTCCCACATCCACTCCTGAATTCTATAGGATTCAAGTGAAATCAGGGCACTGACCCTTTGCTCTGGCGGGAGCAACAGGCTTTGCTTCAAAACCTTCAGATACACGTTAGGTGCTTCTTCAAGAACGTACGGGGCTCCCCTTATTAGTGGGATGACCTTGCACGGTGTTTCTATTCTTACGAACATCCTGGGATGACACTGCCGTTTTTCTTGTATGGATTAGTCTGAAACTTTTCTTTGGATCATTAGAGCCGAACGATGAGTTTGTACTCACAGGAAAGTTCGTTCTGCAGTCGCTGAGTGCTTGCAGCCCACAGTACCTGCTGCAGTGACAAATGGGTGCTTAAAATAAAGAACTTCCCAGGACAGGCATTCATCCGGCAGCAAAGCCTCCGTTTTACCAAAGACACAGTTTTATGAAGTATTTTCAAATCCCCCAGTATCAATCACGTTGTGGTGATCTTAATTTCAGACCTCCAGTACACAATAATATTTTACCTTTGAACAAGAAATAAGAAGGCGCGAAGTTTTACGGGTGTCTATTGAAGTGGGCAGCAGGAAGGGCTGGATGTTTATCCTCAGGGCTGTGGGAGCTCGTGCAATACCCAGGGATCGTACTGACCAAGGGCCGTGACATCCACACAGCGAGATGCTGGGCAGAACCATCCAAACCTCTGTTCCTTTCAGCAATGCCCATTACCTACGACTTCCTTTCTCCAAAATATCCTAGCTGACATCTTTAGTTGCCCCATCCCTGCTATCCATCCGCTTTTCTTTAGAACCATTGACCCAATTCTTCAATTTTAATGCCAGAGGGCTTAACTGCATCCTGCACTTGCCCTGAACACCGTGTCTCCACACCACCCTCACCAACACCAACACCCTCACCACACAAGTTTCATCTGGTTTAGCGTGCAATGTTCGGCTGTACACACCTCCCTGCTAGATGCATCCTTCCTCACCTACAGGTGGGTTGGTACGAAGACCCACCATGGCTCATCCAAGCCTTTGTGGATCTGCATGTAACAGGAACCCAGATCAGGATTTGCTGAGCTCCTGATTCATTGCCCTCTCCCAGAGGCTCCCTGGACTCTGCTGCCAGTCTGCCAATCATTCTGCTGAATATCGACGTGCTTTTCTGTTGTGCCTTAGCTAAAAAGGGGATGTTTCAATAGCAGCCTCTTCTGCTTAGTATTTTATCCTCTACGTCTTTCTGCTAGGCTGTTTTACAATGCACCTGGGCCAGATTTCTTACCATGAAAGCAGGGCACAGCTTCCTAGTACCAGTCCTTATCTTCGTAAAGATTTCACACTGGAAATTTTGCCAACTATGTCCTAGATGCTCCCCATCTCCAACACTGTTCATGAGACCTAATTCATTTTATGCAATTAAGTCTTCATTTGCCTCTGGTTACATTGCTTGAGCTGCAGATGGTAAAGAAACCTAGAAGTCAGTCTGCTGCCTTAATTTCCTCTGCGGCCTTTGCAATAGCTGCTGGCAACACCTGGGCCGTGCAGCCCCCCGAGAAAAATATTCTTTTTTTCCTAGTGATAGTCCAGGGATGGGAAAGGCCTACCTAACAGATATCCCTGTTGTCAGAAAATTGGCTCCAATTTTCCAGTGAATCACGGTGCTCATTTTTCCTTTCCAGCAGGCCCGCTGGCTTCTCCAGCGCTTGCCTGCCAGCCCGCAGCTGCTGCCAGCAGAGACACAGGCAGCAGCAGGCAGCAAATCGGCGTGAGGGCGTGAGACAGCCCATTGCATACTTTGGCTCTAACCAGCACTAAGTACGCAGGGAAGGAGTCGGATAATGGATGTGCTTAAACTGGGGAAACATTTCAGCTCAGTTTACTCCTCGTATAAAACGGCAATGATATGTCAGTGTCACTGGAGAGGACTCTGCGATGTAGGGATGCAAGCCCCAAGATAACAATGACTATTTTCCTATTTTGAATGGATTCCTCATCTTGTGTTCTCATCAGGAGGGCATGCAAACACAGAAACAGTTTTAGTGGTGATTTGGTACAGCAAGCAATTCAGGGAGAGAGCACGTCAGTCCCGCAGGCTTGGCTCACACCGAAAGCAGGGGAGCTTTTCCTGCTAGAAACCAGCAGGAGCCAGCTCCCATGGAGGAGAAAGGAGAGCAACACCTGAACTTCTAACTATCCGTGCTTCGTCTCCTGCTGCTTCTCGTGCAGCCTCGTTCATCTGACCGCAGGCTCTGCGTTCCAGCGGGCGCTCTGCAGCTCCGCCGCCTTTACGCAGGGCACGAAGCAGAAACCTGCACCCCTGGGAAGCATCCTCAGCTTCAAGTAGCAAGCACAGCACCGCTGAGGCGGAGGTTGATCTAACAGGGGGCTGCAGGTGAGGATCCAGCCTTCTCGGCTTCCAGATGTGAGGAGGGAGCCAGGCGGGAGGGGAGCGCGGAGCACGTTGGTACAGCGCATCTTTGCCACCGCAGCCAGCCATCTGCTCTGAGTTTATTAAAAGTGATGTACTCTGCTGGGAGGATCAGGAAGCATCTGCTGGTGCATTTGCATTCAAATCCTCACAGCAATCCCATCCTTTTTTAATTAATCAAACCCACTTTTTTTTTTTTTTTTTTTTTTTTGTGAAACCGCCCAGATAAAGGCTTCCTCTGTAAACGGGAACGCGCATTATGCTAATGCCATCAAATAGCTAATACACAGAAAAACAATTCAGCGCAAGTAGCAGCATCTATCTCAGGATTTAAGAAAGCTGTTCTGACAGAGATCATTTCTGGTTAAAGGGATCACCATCTAAACCTGGCTTATGCTGTATGGCAGTTTCGCTGCCGCAGAATCGCTAATCAGAGGCTCGGAGGCAAGGAGCAAGACCCGAAGCAAGGAGCTGAAGCACGGGTGCTGTGGGGGCACGTCTGGAGGATACTGAGTGGCCCAAGGTCCCCCCCAGTAGAGCAATATCCATGGGTGTTTGGATGGTGCAGAGCAAGTGTTGCGTCCTGCTTGGTGGGAAGCTGGGCAGCGGGACGCTCTCAGCGCGTAGCAGCATGGCCTTGTGTTGGTACGGCCGCTTCAAAAAGGGGAAGAGCTGGGGATGTTCCTCATCACTTCTCAGAGGGGCAGGGAGGAGGGAGGTGGTGCCGAAGGTGCTGCTGTCTCTGCTGTCTTTGTTCGGGGTGTGCGTGGCAGGGATGATCGTCCCTGCAGGAGCTGCCACCTGCCCCGCTAGCCCTGCTGTATGGTTCAGGTGCACGGGGCTGCATGCAGCTGGCTCTTGGGGCTTCCCCAGCAAACCCAAACTGGGCTGCAAAGGCAGACAAGGCTTCGCTCTTGGTACAAAGACCTCTCCTAGGAGTCTCCCAGAAAGGCCAGCAGGAGTTTTGGGAAGAGTCTCCTTCTCGGCCAGTCCGCCAGGAACAAAGCAGGACCCTCTGGCAGGAGACCCACAGGCCACCGCTGTTTTACACGGAGAGCAATGGCCCCTTGGCAGGGGTTTCCACAGACCTTCTCCTCTGTGGATCGGGCTCCAGCTTTCCCAGTGAAGACAGCGTGTGCCCAGCCCTTCGCTGGTGGCTCCAGGCCCCTCTTCTCACAGTTTGGTGGGACATGGACAACCTCCAGCCCGTGGTTTGAGGGACTAACCCATGCCATGTTCCTCCCATCACATCTTTCTTTCTAGGCTGACATTAATGATGCTGGGAATTTGTCTGCAGCCAGCCTCCATGATGCCATTCCAACCAGACCCTCCAAGTGAGCAAAGGGGTTTTGCTGTGCAGCGAGAGGGATCAACCTTCCCCACCGCCCTACAGAAGGGATCAACAATGTCAACGGCAGCACTGAAGGTGTTGGAAAAGCAGCGGGGCTCAGCAGCAAGAATGGCTGCTGTGTACAGGCAGGAAGACACAGGTGAGAGCCAGCACCAAGCTGGGCTGCCTGAAATGATGCAGAGACATCAGGAGGGATAAACATGGGGGTCTAAACTTGCTCAAGTGAAAGAAACCTCTGGAAAAGGTTCTAAGCAAGAGTAAGAGAGGGAGCTACTCAGGTCCCCGCTGCTAGACCAGGGTGGTGACCCACGTGTCACACAAAGCCCTGGTCACAGCGGTGCCTCCACGCCTGGGTGCGTGGGGGAAACGCAGCCCTGGCAATGCGTGAATTGGGCTCACAGCATCTAGCGGTGGAGGTGAGAGGGGAAGGTGAGCACCTTGGGTGCAGGGGAGGGAAGGCAAACGGTGTGTTTGTTTGTGGATGCACTAGTGTGTTTGACACCCGGACTGCCCATAACATAGGCGAAGGTTCAACTCACTAAAATGCCGCTGTGGCACCAGTGAACCCAGTGGCTGGAGGGAAGTGAGCTGGCAGTGCTGTGCCCTCACTGGAGCAGGAGAGGAGGGGGAGGATTTCTTCTGAGATATGTTTTCCTGGTTTGCCTTTGTTTTTCTTTTAAGAATGGTTGCAGAGGGGAAAAGCCGAGCACGTGGAATGGGAATGTGGATTTTTCTTCCTGTCAGGCTTAACTTTGATGGCACAGTCTGCATTTTAACCCCTTTTCTCAGCTATGCAGAGGGGGTTTCTGCATGCCTGGGCGTTACAGCCCTGTCCCCTGCCCAGCCTCGCTAACAGACAGCCAACACACAAGAAACAGGAACCCTGCACTCCTGGGCTTGGTGTTCCTTGTCTTCTCACCCTGGACATGCTCTCTGGGCCTCTTTTAAACACAGCTGAGTTATCCTGCAAGTCCTCTCTCCATGTTACAAACAATAGCGCCGGCTGAAGCATCTGGAAGACATAAAGTGCTGTTGGTCCCACCTTTCCCCAAACACTCGGCTCCTGGCAGGGGTCTGGCTTTTGCCACAAAACACCTGCTGCCGTGGTGAAGCCCTTCTCCCCGTGTCAGGCTGTGTGTGTGCAATCCGGGACGTCTTCCATCAGCACGCAAGGCAGCCTCCTGAGCTAGAGCACACTGCGAGCTCTCGGGGAGCTGTAACCTCATTTTTTTCTTCCTATTGTTGAGGCTGGTTATTTTTGCACTTCCATTCTTCAATTGCAAATATTGCTCATGAAACTGCAAGGCTGCAGTGCGGAGGCTGGGCAAACAGCATCTGGGTAGCTAGTGGCTGTTGGCCTGGTGGGGACTGTGGAGCAAATAGATGTGTGCATGAAGTGATATTCAGCAATTACAGGGCTGGAAACTGAATTAGTGGCAGAGAGCGTGGTTTAATGAGCGATGGGCCTTGCTGGGCTCGGAGCAGCGGAGAGATTTGCTGATAAGGACAGCTGCTGTGCTGTCCCCTCCCTGCCGCCCCAGCAGGGGCTCGCTGCCCACAGCACCTTGTGGTGGAACACATTGTGCTGCGAGCAGCAGAGCTAACAAAGCCTGGGGCTTCACAGTCCCCTCCAGCAGCCCCACCATGATGTCCCAGCCCTGGGGCTCCTGTCACCGACCGGGTGACAGCTCCCAGGGCTTCGAGAGCAGCTGCCACCATGAAGCCGAGCAGCAGCAGCGTGCACGAGAGCCGGCCCTCAGGCACCCGGCCCTGACCTGTCCCTGGCTGCCTGCAGCTGAAACGCTCACAAACACAACCTGGGTGATACTCAGTCACTGGGAACCCTCCCAAATGAGTTTTCTGCAGTTGCTTTTTGTGGTAGCTGTGTTTTCAGTCTCACTGTTTGTGAACCGAATCCTCTGCTGGAATCAAACTTGCTGCTCCTCACCCGAGGCCTGGCCACCCCGTGAGGCCAGGCGTGCAGCCTTTCTCGGTAAAACCATGCTGCAAAATGAGTTCTAGATGGGGTGTTCAGCCAGAGCTGCCAGAGACAGGCCGGGGATGAGCGGTGTTGCAGCAAGTAGGGGGAAACCCCCACTGGCCCGTCTAAACCAGTAGCTCCTTGGTAAGCCAGCGCTCAGCACCAGGAGACCCACAGCCTCTGCTCTACTCCTGCATTTAGTACCAGGAGGCCTCGCCTCTTTTGTAGCTCCTTTCTTGTGGCCAGGCTTATTCTTGCCTTATTAAATAAACACAGGTTTCCTCTAGTCAGTATTATTTATTTGAGTTTGTCCAGCAGAGTGTATTTAAAGCCATTTGTGTATCAAAATTAGGAGGAAAAGATGGATTGTTTTTTGACCGAAGGGATTTGTCTTTTGAGTTTCTTTGTAAATTCAGCAGAAGATGAAATTAGCCAATAGCTGTATTAAGCAAAAGCTCTCCAGAGCTGTATCCCTTGTTTGGAGGAGACTTCTCTGCCCTTAAGCAGGCCTCTGGATTCCTCCTGTCTCCCTGAAGATCTCTTCCCGAGGGCTCTGCTTGTTGATTCCCATCATGACAATCAAAAGAGCTGTGGGCAGTGAATGGGGCAGTTGCGTATGCTTGTTACAGCCTGGGGACCAAAAATTTAACATTGCCTCAGAAGGAGGGAGTTGGTAAGAGCAGAAGAGCCTGCTTTATGGGCGTGGGCAGCCCCATCGCATCCTGCATGAAAAGCTTCATTTTGCTGGATCAGTAAGTGCCATGGGGCTGTGGTAGCTTCCCAGTGGGTTAGAAAAGTCCCTTGCCAAGTCCCGGCTTGGGGGAATCTGCTGATCCATCTGGTGCAGGGTACATAATGGTGAGAGCAATCAGAAAACATCAGCACTGCCATGGCCCCAAGGCGCAGTCATTTTTAACTTTGGGTAGCAGAGTAAGAGATCAGTGTTCCTTGTCTGTATTAGTGATAAGACAAAGATTAGTGATAAGATGAAGCAACTGATTACAGTGATCCAAACCCAGCTTCTGTAATTCTTCTGCACAACAACACAAAGCATGCAGCTCTCTGCCCGCACACGCTTTCATCTAAGCCTTGTGTCCCCTCTGCAGCTCATGGCATCCAGAACGTGTCCCCCTTTGAGCAAGTGCGTGACTGCTCCACACTTCCAGCCCCACTGCTGGTTCACCTGTCAATACCTGCACACATCCTCTCTGGGGTCTGGTTTTAGCCTTTCCTTCCTCTGCAATTCTTTGGCAATGTTTTTGCAGCCACCTGTGATGCGGCTCCATAGATCTGGGCAAAACAAAACCCGTGAGGGATGCGGAGGGGCTGCGGAAGAGCCCTGTGTGCATGGTAGGGGGTGCCTGTTCTCCACGAAGGGATGAGCTCTGAGTAAGGGCACAAGTGGAGGGGCATGTTCCGAGTCCGTGTGCCTTGACCCACAGGCACCCATTATTAACCCATTTCTATTTCTAAAAACCCTCGAGGTTATTAGGGAAGAAGAGAACCCAAGCTTTCCAGGCAGCACCTGCCTGTGTTTGCAGAGGTAGCTGCAGTGCCTGCCTGTGGACATTGCTGACATGGCCATTTGGGATCACCTGTGCAGGTGCTGGGTTGCTTTTTTGCTTTTCCCCCTCAAAATACTCCGTGGTGGCAATAGGCGGGAGAAATGTCTTCAGTTTGCTGTGGTTATTGAACATACCCTGGATTAAAAGGAAGAAAACTTCCATTTCTTCCAAACAAAGCACATCTGCTGGAGCTGGAACCTTCCTTTAAAGGCTGTGAGAAGATTAAGTGCTGCAGAAGAAAAAGATATGTTCTTTGTGTAAGGGGAACATTCTTGTAGTACCGGGGAGCTCAAAGCTGAGGGATGGTGCCAGCTTCACCTTCCAATTAATGACCTCTAAATAATTAGCAGCATAATCTTTTGTAGAAATGCTCCAGTAGCAGTGCCCCTGATTACCAGATAAACAACGTGCTGGGAGGGGGGAGAAGCTGGCAGTGATGAACAACTGGCTGAGGGAGCAGAAAGAGCACGGGCAGTCGTTAAGCCTGGGGACCATTCATCAGCCCTCTCAAAGGCTCCGAGTCAGAGCCGTTTGCAATACAGGCTAATTGAAGAAAATAATTTATTAGGAGAGTGAGCAGAGATCATTAAACACTGCAGTTTCAGTCTTCCAAACAGTAAAACAACAGTTTTCCTGTTGACAGTCATTTACTGTTAAATCCTGGGTTCCTTCTCCTTTCCCCAGGCTTCAGTCCCACAGAGTGTGGGAATTTATTGTCCCAGCAGCGATTGCAGTGGCAGGGGCTCCGGCCGTGGGCTCACCTGCTGTGCTCTCTCCCTCACGCCCGTCACCTTCCCCCTCTCATTCCAGTGCCAGTTAGCACCCTTCAAAATTAATGTGTTTCAGGGCTGCAGACTGAAGAGTATTCCAGGGTACTGGGCAGGGCTAAGGTTAATGGGGCTTTGAATATGATTCCCAATACTGAATTTTTTCAAGCCATGTCTAAACAGAAATGATGAAAGAAGTACCACGTTACTGTGTGGGGAACTGAGAATGTACTGGTTTTTTTCTGCCTGGGCAGTCTGGTGTCTGAGCAAACCCTGAGCTAAAACCCCCCTGTGCAGCTGTGGGGGTCAGAGGGAGGTGAAGGATCCACCTCCACCAAGACCTCTCCTGTTGGCACCGTCATGGGCTCAGGTAGACAGCACACAACTGCAGCCTGATCTTAGCACCACTGACTCACAGAGGCACCAGGCTGAAGGGACCTCCCAAAAAACATTGAATCTGCCTGTGTTTTTGGGGTGGATTAGGCACTGTGGGACCTTCCTGCTGGAGGAGTACCCTGGCCACACTTAGCAGCCACATGGCTAATGGGTGGGTGAAGGCTTCACTCTGTGGGACCCTAAACACAAATGAGTTTGTCTGAATACTTAACTATCTTCATCTTCTCTTCTCTTCTCTTCTCTTCTCTTCTCTTCTCTTCTCTTCTCTTCTCTTCTCTTCTCTTCTCTTCTCTTCTCTTCTCTTCTCTTCTCTTCTCTTCTCTTTTCTCCTCTGCTCTCCTTTTCCTTTTCCTTTTCCTTTTCCTTTTCCTTTTCCTTTTCCTTTTCCTTTTCCTTTTCCTTTTCCTTTTCCTTTTCCTTTTCCTTTTCCTTTTCCTTTTCCTTTTCCTTTTCCTTTTCCTTTTCCTTTTCCTTTTCCTTTTCCTTTCCCTTTCCCTTTCCCTTTCCCTTTCCCTTTCCCTTTCCCTTTCCCTTTCCCTTTCCCTTTCCCTTTCCCTTTCCCTTTCCCTTTCCCTTTCCCTTTCCCTTTCCCTTTCCCTTTTCTTTCCAATAGCTTCACAACATCACCGCATATCCAGTTGGTACTTGAACCTTCTCTGTAGACCTCCTGTTTTTTCTTCCATTTTTATGTAGTTGCGCATTGATCTCCCTTTTCTGCTTGCAGTACCTTGCTCTTCTTATTTGATTTCATCTTGAGGATTTCGGAACACTTTTCTTAGTCATCAACATTTTGAATTATGAGCCTGCCTTCCAAATGTTCTGCAAGCTCTTATAGCTTGGCTTTGTTCAGGCATCTCATAACTGCTCTCCCTTCTCCATCATCCAAGCTGCTCTTTCACGCACTGGCCAGATAAGGGCTGAGCACACATTCCCTGGGTCTTGCCAGACTCTGGCCCACCCTTTAGTCTTCCAGCTTACCAGATAGCTTGACCCTGCTCTCACAGTGAAGCCGAGACCGTATTTCCCTGGTGTGCAGCTGAGCATGATCTGTAGGAAAGTGCTCAGACTCTTCTTAGAATTAAGTCCGTTTCCTTTAACCGCTGGGCCAAAGTGTTAAAAATGAAATGGACTGACACAGTTTGCTCTTGGCAAATCCCTGCAGAGTGTTTCTTATCAACTGACTAACAAGTGGCCAACAATAAATTGATGGTTTAATAATTTGTTCCAGCAATCTTTCCAGGAATTAGGCATATTGATTTAAATTCCTTGGCTTTCCCTGCAAGACAGGTACTAAGTGTTCCCCTGCTATTTCCTTCCTGCCCCTCTCATCCCCTAGCTACCCAAAAGCAATTACTAGTAGCTCAGAAATGGCTTTGGATGGGTCCTTAAGCCCTTACAGGTGAATTTTTATCTGATTCTGAAGGCTAGAACACATCTCAGAAATCTAAATATTCCTTAAGCTCTTCTTTCCTTATTCCACTCCGTGGCTCCAATCCTCTTGTTATTCATTGCAATTGTGTTCAACGTCTGGTTATAATCAACCTTTATAGGAAGTTTGAAGCAGAAAACGACAGTGAATCTTCCAGCCTCTGCTGGGTCATTACGTCTCCAGAACAGACCCTTCTCCTTTGGGGTATTTCCTTCTCCTTCGCAGACTGTGGCACCTTTAACCCCTTCCCTACGGCCTCCTCATACCTCCTCTCGGGACTTAGGAAAGGTGCGATGTTAATGTCATGCAGTAGAAATCCCATTATTTTATTAAGGCAACCAAGTCAGGAAAAGCCCAAACGGTCTGAGGTTCTGCCCTGCTAATGTCCCTTGTCTCCTTGTCCATAGGCTCAGAGCTATATGTAGACATTGTTTAGGCAAGGCGCATAGTTTGGTGTTTTGCCTTATACTCCGGACCCACGCAGGTCTAATGACTGAAAATAAGCTGTGTCCCCCCATGCATGGTGTGACACCAGACAGCTTGGCAGAGGGTTACTTTTATTTGCAGGAATACCACTGCAGAGGTTACTTAACACAGGAAAGTTAATTTCACACTTATTTATTGCACTGTATGGTAAAATTAAAGTGGGACAAAAGTGAGTACACATATATGTGTATACATGGGTGAATTGTGGAAGATTAAAAAAAAAAAAAAGAGACAATTTTGTTCCAAAACAATTTGGGGAACCCTGAAGAAGAGGTAACTTGAGCTACCTTCAAGCTACCTTCATGCAAACTGTCACCAATACTGCTGGTTTGCCATGCATGGTCTCCCTAGAGCATCAATGGCAAACTAGAGCCTGGGAGTCCTTATAAGTACAACGAATAATCTTAGGACTTAGAAAACTTATCCATTAGGTTTAGCAGGCAGGTCATGTAAGGTTGAGGGAATTTGCTCATGGAGAAAAGGGGCAGGCGTATAAATTCAGAGAAGCTCCTGCAGAGGGAGAAAGACTCCATGTATGACATTTGTATTGGGAAGGCAGCAGGTGCTGGATTTGAAAAGAAAAAGGGAGATGGAGGGGTCTGCTGCTCTTTTCCACACCGTGGTAGGATGTCCACAGACATCCAGGGGAAATTACTCTGGGAACATTAGGCGAGTCATTCCTCCAGATCCTTCAGCTGAGATCTCTCAAGGTCGCTCCTGGGCAACAGGCACAAAGGAAACTTGATGTTATGTCTCGTTGTATTCCCAGGAACCCGAGACTTGTGCCCAATCTGGCACTGCAGTCTGCTGTTTCACACCACCCTCCGGTAACCTTGTCCTTGATCGTGACCACGGATCTCGCCTTCTCACATGGCTTGTAATGCTTCTGTACCTTTTGGCTTGCCTACCATAAGAGCAAAGCACATTACCTCTGTGGAGGTGACAAGGCCCATTGAAGCAGGTGAGTACAACAAACCTGCTCTCCCCCAGGGCCCACAGCCTGGTTGGTGTCTGGGGCTCCTGAGCGTGTCCCTGTCACCTGGGTCCTGTGGGAGCTGCGGTGGTTTGTGGGCAGAGGCACGCCAGCAGTTGCCCTGGTGAGAGGCAGGTCTCGGCTCTGAGCACCCTCTGTGTCCAAGCTTCACATCAGGGTTTTGAAGCCATGTGGTAGAGAGTCACAAAATTCAGATTTGACGGTGGTTTCTAACCCCGATCCTTAGCATTCATGCCTAAAGATCCAAGGGAAATTTCCCTTCTTTAAAGCTGTCCAGCTAAAACTAAAAACGCTTCTCATTAGGAAACCTGCATAGAATATTTCTTGCATGACATCCTTTTTATCCAGACCCTGCACCTCTGATAACAAAGCAGGATGCGTGTCTCAGGGGGTAGAAGCAGTTATTCCAGGAAGCTAGGCAGGCATGTGAGCAACCTTTCTGAAGCACACATGTGATAACTGTACCAAAAGTCCTTGTTCATGAAAAATCATCCAAACAATTGTAGAAACAGCTTTTGAAACTTGCATCTCAATCACTCTCTTGGCTGCAAAGTTTAAACATTAAGAGCTTTGAGACCCCATGGCTCAGGTGCAGTGTTATTATAACTTCATGGGATTAAATACACACCAGTAATGAATTCAGCCTAGTAGCTTTGCTTTTTGTTTTGTTTCTAATAAGATACTTGGAACAAGGTCTTTTCAGTCTACATCTACTTTCATTATTTTTTTTTCATTGCATATTCAGTAAATATCAACCAACTAAAAGGACCATCTAATTAAATCTTTGGCTTTATGAGCATCTGTGAAATTAATTGGGGGAGTGCAAAGATACATAGGAACTTTATTAGTTTTCAAAACCAAAGTCACAAATTAAAACACCTTTTGCAGTTTGTACAGGGCATGTTTGCCTAACAAGCCTTTCAGATAGCTACTGTATACTTACAGTCAAGCAAACACACAAAATGATTTTGGGAAACTAGGGCAAAGCTGTAACTACAGTTTGATGCACATCCTGACCCGTGTCTGATCAAACATTACCTACTACAGCCAAGCCTATTAGAGCAGCAGTTGCAATATGATTTTTTGCAGGGCATGGCTGGGAAGCTCCTTGCCAGGTGACAAGCAGGCAGAGAGGAAGGTCTGCTAACACTTTAAAAAAACCAGTACCCAGGAACATTTGTGCCTCCTGTCTCCCAGGCAGGGGTAGGTGGCATTCCTGCCCATCAGTGGAGGTGTGCCAGCACTCAAAAATATGCAAAACAAATTATATTTCTCCTTGTGCCTTTCAGAGGAGGGGTTAAAATAGGGCTACCCATGATTAAATTTATTTGACTCTAAGAAGTGTGGCTGATCAGAGCTGCCGTCAGCTCCTGGGGCACGCTGCATTGACCTCCACGCTCTTCTGCAAGGTTTGCTGCGTGTGCGAAGCCGGGGCGATTGCTTCTGCACCAAACCTCCCATCGGCACAGCGGGACCGCTCTGCGGAGGACACTCACACTTTGTTCTTCAGCAGATGTTCTGTAACTATATCTGGCTGCAGCCTTCCCCGAGCCATGCTGTGTGTTGCAGGTGATACATGAGCAGCAACAAGGAATAATGCCTTTCAAAAAGCATATCCTAATTAATTTTTTAATGTTCCTTTTCCCTAGCACCAGCCTCATTAGGTCTGTGCATGAAATATTTGTTTATCCAGGTATTATACTGCTAACCATGAAGACTGGCTTGTTGCCTGGATACTTCACTCAAGCTTCAATGTCACGACTACAAATGCAGAACTAAAAACCAAGTCACTCCTTAATCTTCAAGATTATCTCAGGGTGCTGATCCCTGCACTGCAGGAAACAATATTTTCTTGAGCAACACAGAATGACTCGCTATACATGATGTATCTATGAGAGATTCAGGTCATATTTTAAATTTATTATTCTGAAATTGTCTTTGCTAACTTCTCTACAGTTTGAAATGCCTGTTTGTCTCATTGGTACCTTCTGAAATTGAACAACTTCTCTCGCACCAGTGGTGAAATAAAGCAGTGGTTGGGTCTTTAGCACAGCACTGCACACAATATCACACAACCAGGCACTTTGCACCAGCACCCCATGAAAGGCAGACCTTATACACCAGTTCCCATCCCACACCTGGGGAACCTGGGAGAGATTTCCATCCAAACTGGGCCCCCATTGACCCTATTTATGCGTTCAGACCCTATTTATGCATTAGCCACTCTACTGGCCAAATGTGAATGGTATTGAAAAGATGTGGGCTAAAGAAAGGAAACCTCGGACAACTGGGTTGCAACTTCACTGTCCATTGGAGGACAAACCCCACACCACCCACTCTGTGCTGCCCCAAGGCAGATGATTAAAATGCCAAATTCAACATTGCGTGTAAAGGTGGGGCCTTTACACACCTTACCTTTTGTTACTAGCTTCAGTTTTTCTGGACATACATTTTTCAGCAAGGCGTTTTCCCTGAAAGATGTTGCTCAGCTCCCACAGGCTGAATGTTCAGAAAACCACAGGGACAGGGAGAAGTTGTCAATAAGCCATTTAAGTAGTCTTTCTAGTCCAGCTAACGCTTTTTTATAAAGTCCCATGTTCTCCTTGCCATTCCCCTTCACAGATGTGTGAAACCTCGTTGAAGCCATTATCCCTCTAATGGACTTAGTGTTTACAGCTGCTACAGCCATTTCTGTGTAATTAAGTGCTGTGGACAGCAATGACCTTCATCTACCTTCTGGGTACGTCCCACAAATACGCACTTGAGTGTCCAGGTGAGGTGAGATCACTGCCAGGGTTGCTCTTTAGGAAGTTACCCAACGGATAATAAAGCCTTAGTGGGCAGCAATCTTCAAATCAGAGCATGCTGCTCCAGAAAGTAGGTTTTCCAGGCCAGTGTTAAGGGCAAATTTCCTTGTGTAATTTCGGTTGGAGCAGTTTTTCTGGCACAAAGTCACAGTCCGACAGGGGAAGAGCAGTGACCAGCCTTTGGGATTTGGGAAGCTAAATTTTTAAGATGTGCTGTCTGCCTGACTCCACGGTGCTTTGGAAGAGCAGACAACACTTGGTTCACCCATCCCGAGAGCCTGGGGTAGGTGAGCACAGAACATGCCCAAGGCTCACAGGACAACCTGGCACATCCGGGCAAAGTGTCCCAGGCTTGTACCTCGTGCCAGGGCAGCGGGACTGTAGGAGCATGGGTTAGCTCCTCGCAGGGAGAGGAAGGTCAGCCAGGGAGGGTGTCAGGGGCGGAGGGGCCGGACCCTGCGCCCAGCTCTCCTACCAGCTCCCCAGCCATTTTCCAGCTGTGCTCGTTCTGCTGGCAGGGGCCGGGAGCCCTCCCTAGCAGCCGAGCTCTGCTTAGGTAAGGCCAGTCACACTAACACACTAAGGACAGGAGAAGTCATCCAATGACTTTAAAAAGAACTGTGTGGAAGAAGGAAAAAGGGGCCGTAACAGATATTTCTCAGCAGCTGATGAGGGCATTTTCAAAGCACTAGAAAAGTATAACTTCAGGAAAGCCACTTACAAACATAAAATGACCCTTGGATGGGGGCTCTCAGCTTCCCCATGTAGCCAACAGAGAATAGCACCTCCTCAGCTCTTCTCCTGACTCAGCCACCAATTTGCAGTATGAGGCTGGGCAAATAACTTAATTTCCCTTTATTTGTACCTGTATCTAGCACCCTACCGAGCCTGTGAATAAATGGATATGTCGATACACAGGCATATATCCCCTACATTTCCATATAATGCAGTTTAATATTTGATTTTTAAAATGTAATAAGATTAAATTCTTCATAATGAATAAAACAGTGGGCTGTATCCGTGCTTGGTGTCCTTGCAGAACAGCAATGTCCTAATGCTTAATTCATGTTTGCAGAATAAAACGAAGGCAGAGACTGAAAGATGCCAACCAATGAAGACTTCTGCTGAAGTGGTGGCCATGCCCCGCTGGGAGAGCTCAGCTGCTGGGGGACACCCCAACAACCCTTCCCGGGGCTCCTCTCTGTCTGGAGGAGGGGAAGGGTCTGAAACCAAGACCCGGAGGGCCGGGAACCCCAGGAGTAGCAGTGACCATGGCTGGGCGTTTGGGGTAAGGCAGGAGGTGGAAGACCCACCCCAGAGCTGCGTGACCTCGGTCCACGGCCTCTCTGCACAGGGGCAAAGATGAGCTAACCTTGCCTCCAGTGGCTGAGTCAAGCCCAGTTTCAACAGCACAAAAAAAAACCAACAAAAACCACCACCCTTCTGATGAAACTTGGCTGCACGCTGAATTAGCAGCGGCCCTGGAGCAACATTAGAAGGACACAGCAAATGGGAGTGTGCTTAATTAAAGTTGACAGCCATAATGGCAGTGCCTGTAATAGTATCAGGAGATTATCGGTTACAGGCCAGTGCTACAGGCTCTGTGACATCCCTGCCAAGGTGTCACCCTCATGCCAGCTCTGTCAGGCCAGATCTTAATATCTGCTCTTTAAAGCTGAACATTTCATATTTATGGGGAAGCTTTTTCCCTCCTGGTCTCCTTATCCAGCTGCACGCTGTACTGTGCAAACAGCAATTATTGAGAAAGCCAAGACAGAGTTTATCTGATTGATCTTTAATAACAAGCAAATGAATGAAAGTCAGAGAAAAGAGCTTAGGAGGGAGCACAAGGGATGTGTTTTCCCCTCTTCTGATTTTTATATTCAAATATCTAACCTGTATTCAGGTCATAGCAATGGGGCACCGGTTGTTGAGTTAGCATATCACTTTGTCAGGACGAGATCATGGGGAAGGCAGCACCACAGCACGTGCTGGCAGGCTGCGTGGGCACAGCCCCGCTGCGGTGCTGGTGATGCCACAACGCCAGCCTGCCCTGCACCGGGCATTGGGGAGCCACGGCGAGAGGGTGAACGTGAGCCAAGGCACTCACCCACTCTCAGAAGATGCTGCTAAACCTCTGCATGTCCTTCGAGCTGTTCACATGCAGCATCTCGTCACCGGGTGGATTGCAGCAGGTTAGTTTAGAAAATAAAGGAAAACCCACTAGAAAATCAATCCGTGAGGCAACGCTTCAAGAGCGCAGCTGCTGCATGCTGTGTTTCACCCCAAAGTCAGCACTTCTTGTCTCGACCGCACTGGGTTTGGCTCCATAACTTGCTTCCAAGTGATCAATGATGTGTGTGCAGCACCACTCTTCTGGCTTGACAGGAAAATCAAACGTAGCTGCCGCTGTTTTACAGGAGCTGAGAGCAGCTCCACTTCAATTTATTTTGTTCCCACTCCTTTTTTTTAAGATCCCTGGGATCTTAATTACAGCAACATTTCCCACTGGAACTAGAGCGCTCTGATTGAGTAGGTTAATGAGGTGCACAGAGTCTAACAGTGACATCGACTAAAGACCCAGTCAATATCTTGATATCTTATCTGTTGAAGTAAGTACATTTTAACATTGATCCCAGCAGAATTTGGCATATGTGTATGCTGCAGCCAGATGGGTTCAAAACCCGCCCAAGGAACATGGGGAATTTGAGTGAGAAAAGGGAAATTCAAGAGATTCTCAAAAAAGAGGTTCATAGCCATCAAGGTGGACTTAGCACTTCCATGGAAATGTGAGCACAGCCTGTTCTTTTTTGGTGACATTTAGGGTTCTCAAAATAAATGACTTATGACACTGAAAAAAATCTAGACAGTCCCAGGGGTGAGAGCTAACAGAAAATCCTGGGTAGCAAACACTGCCTGCTGGAAGCTAATAACTAGTGTCACTCTAAGGAAAAGGCAGGGAATAGGCTGCTCCAAGGACTGGGCAGGAGAAAGTGGTTCTTCTCCACCTCGGTCTATGCCTAGCTGCATGAATCTATGTCTGTGCACCCAGAAAACACAACCAAGAATGCAGAAACAAACTCTGGAGAAATCAAAAGCCTCCAAGGGAAAATATCTGAATATTGCAGCTCAACATTAAAGGAAAGAACTGGTAAAGGTAATCTGACTTTAGATATGATCAAAACATCTGAATAAACTCCTTCTTGCCACAGTAGATAAATGTACTTTAGATGGAATCATACGTAAGGTAAAGGGGGAAAATCAGTCCATATTAGTAGGGCTATCAGCTGTTGGTATGAATACATTGATGACGGTATTCTAAAACTATCCAAAGACCATTAGCAAGTCTTTGGGATTCAAGAGATCCTTAAAGCTCACATCCCTTTTTTACATCTCCTTCAAGATATGAGCAATGCAACCGCCTCTGACTTTATTAAAGGGTTCAGAAAGACAAGCTGTGCACACTGCAGGCTGCTGGGTACTTTTGATAGTGCAGCAGCCAGTGACAACACCTAAAATACTGTAATTGAGCTCATTTCTGCAGTCTCAGCAGAGAGCAGGCAGGAAGCTTTTGCAGGATCAGGCAGGAAAGGGAGCCTTGGGCAGAGGGCTTGTTAGAAAAGGGCTGGGACTCCTGCTGGGGGAAATGCTGTCCTGGGGTTTGCACTCGCTGGTGCTGTGGGGAGCAGGACATTGGGTATCATGACAAAGCCATGGGACATGGCAGAGAAATGCCCAGTTCTGTCCTCAGCTCCTCCCCTGACAGGACAACCTGAAAATTAAGAAGATATTTTGCGTAGCTATTCAAACATAATAGCAGCAGGGATTCACCACGTCGTTGGCCTGCAGTGACCACACTCCTTTCTGACAGGTAGGGAACCTGTTGCAAAGATGTTAGTATGGCTTGAAGCACATGTTTTTCAAAATCAGCCTTGCTTCTGGGTGCCTCCATTTCTGGACACCGTGGCCAGGACTTGCTAGGCCTGGTGCAAAGAGAAGCCTCCAGACCAGAAGAGATGAACAGGAACCTGCACTGCTCAGTAATAATAATACTGAAGCTGTGCACTTTATCTGGACACCACAAATTAGCAAATTGGTTTTGATTTATGTATTTTCCCCAACAGCATGGGCAGTGAGCCTCTCAGCTCTTATCTTAGACATGCTGCAGAAGTGGAATTTCATTAGGGTGCTTTTCCTATCTGAGCTCCATCAGCTAAGAAGTGAACAGCTACTTAAAATAATTTAAAATACCCATGGAAGGACTAATTCACAGTCACAACTGTTTGTGTGCAGATCCCAGACCGACTTGGGGCTGCCAGCATATTCACTGCAGTGCCATTTCCAAGGAGTGGCTGAGCTCATCTACAACACCAGCATGTCAAGGCCCATCTTTTTGATCCAGTCAGCAGCTGTGTTAATTCAGAGAGGGACCTGCCCTGTGGCAGAGTGCTGGTTTGTGTGGGGAATTGCAGTGCTTCAGCTGAGCTGCCAATCACTCAGGTCCCTTTTGAGCTGTGCTGGTGTCACTGCCCTCAGCCCTGTGCACGGCCGAGCTATTATCAGTAAGCTACTAATGAGCTCGTGCGTATGGCAGTGAGTGTTCTGCCTCAGTTTAGCATTCCACTTCTTGCTTCTAAAGGTCAAAAGTGGATCCACAGCCATATAAAGCCGCGCATTAGTGTTATGGTCCCCTGACAGAGCAGCCGTACCCTTTGCATGCACCCTGCCACCGCTTCCATTCCCAAGGCCCTCGGGCTTTGTGCATCTACAGGGCCTGTTCCACCAGCGGCTGGTCGGGCTCTCCTCTCTGCCTGGATGGTGGAGAGATGATGGTGCAGGCACAGGGCTGGACAGTGAGGGGACAGACCCCTGCTCTGGGTTTGGGGGTTGTTTCTTGGATCTTTCCATCTGTTGTCTCCAGAGAGCGCTTCCAGCCTGACCACAGATGTTTGACACCTCAGCCCTAGAGCCCAAGCCTTTTCCAGAGCTAGTCCAGTGGTAAAGAGGTAAACTGTTGGTCCCAGGTCACAGCTATGAGCTGTCATCACAGAAAGTGTTACTCAAGTCATTACAACCACTGCTCACCACCAATTTCTCCACCATTTTGTCAAGCCTTTAGGTCAGACATCACAGCAGTGATAGCAGATGTCATTCTGTGTTGAGCCTGAACTCAAGGGGTTGGGTTTTCCCCACTTCAGGCACAACACAGAAGAGGGAGGAATAGCTCACAGAGAGAAGCTGCCCACATCATTGGCTCCAAAATGTTCCCAGGCCTGCAGGCCTCTCTGTTATACAGACTCTCAACCCAGGCAGCTGGACGTTTGTGAAAGAGAGTGTCCTTTTAACTTTTCTGTGTTTCTACATCAGCCCCAGCAAGACCAGAAGCTCCCTGAGGAACACGTGCCTCTTCCACCAAGCCCTGGGTGCAGACACCCTGCTGCGAGCCCAGCATTCACACAGAGAGCTCCAGACACAATCTGCCAACAGTTTTTGGCACCATGAGCCTCATCCAACTGCAGTATGCCGCTGCCAGCTTCTTCAGCACCAACGGGTGGAAGCGCAGTGCTCACTCGGCCCGGAAAGGCTGCAGTCACAGCCCGCCTCTTGCTCCCACCGAGAGTAGGGTGGAAGATGGTTTCTCCACAGGCACAGCTTGAGACTGGAAGGGGACGGCCATGAGTCATCGAGCCCACATGAGCATGTGGGCAGCATATTTTGCCATGGCTAGAGGATTAAGGCACATGGCCACATGTATGCAAGCCTTGTTCAGAGCCACTGTTGGAGCTCAGCATCGAGGGAAAGCCTGACAATTCAGACCTCCTCTCGTAAAAGTGTTCCTCTCTTTATCTCCCATTGTAATTAATTGTCATAAAGTTGATCTTCAGAGAGGGTGAATGGTTGGTGTCAACTGAATAACTTCTTTCCATTTCATGTATGTGGATGAAAATGTGCACAGGCAGCAGAAAGCTTTTTGTCACCACCACCATCTCTGCAGCAGCAGCGGACATCCCATTGCCAGCTGTCACAGATGCCCATGGTGCAGGTGGCTGCCCGGGACCCCACAGGTCTGCAGCCTGCTCTGCCCCATGTCACACTGGCCAGCTGCTGCCTTGTGCACAAGCAGCAGGTAATGTGCAGCTTCCAGGGCTCATGCTAGCATCCCCGTTGTATGAGAGGGCTGAATTAGGTCAACCCTTGTGCTCCCCCTAAGTGAAAACAAAGCCCCAGGCAGCAGCCCAAACCAGGCATTCTTGGAGGCGTGCAAGACCTTGGAGGTGTTCATAACCACATGGTGATGTTGCCTCAGCAGCTCACAGACTTTCCACACCCGAAATGGCATGTTTTGGTTTAAGAGCCCTTGGTAGATTTTTCTTCTAAGGAGCCTAATCAAAGTTTGAGCACATGTAAGCTTTCAGCATCCTTAACGTCTTGAGTAAAGCAGTTCCACAACTTACCGCTGTGTTATGCCCCGAAGGAAATCCCTGTGGTTAGTTTGAGCCTGCCCATGTCCAGGGTGGCTGTGTTTCTGGGTGAGGACATGAGGGGGAGGCAGGGACCTGGGAGCAGGGGGCTGGTTTGGAGGGGCAGGATTCAGGTTAAGCAGTGTGATGGCTGGGCTAAAGGATTAAAGGTTCAGGGTCAGATGAGGCTATTGAATGTGCCTCGGAGAAGCAGCTTTTTAAAAAATTATGTAGGTCCCAAACTGGCTTGGGCAAGCCGTGCCTATTCAGTACAAAGCACCTGCCAGCATTAAATGGAGCACTTCAGAATTAATTTGAAACCAGAATAGATAGTAGCAATCAGCAGTAACATGTGCTCAACAGTCCTTCAGAAGGATATTAAAACTCAGAGTCTCGGAAAGCAGTGCTCCAGAACACCAGCTGCCACTGTTGCACCCTTCAGAGAGAGCACAAGAGAAAGTCTGAGCTCTTTGTAAGTGCTTAGTAATCTCATGCTAATCAAGCATTCGGGGAAACAAAATTCTTTTTACTAGGAAATTTTGCATCAAGGTGCCTATTAAAAGCATAGAAAGTCATGTCCATTCTCTGCCTCATTTGTCCTGTTAAATCTCAAGTTCTGTGATACAGGAGATAATTCATTTTTGAGGTAAAGGACACAATTAAAATACTGAAAGGTAGGAAATATTGGCTTTCGGCACCATGAGGAAATAAAATTGAAATAATAAAGTCTGTTGAACCGATTTAAGAGACGGTCCATGTCTTTAAATGCAAATGTGAGAGATGATGCCGTTAGCCAGGGATGAACTCAGCCTTTCCAAGTCCAGACTATATTGATGGACTCTGGCCTCCAGCACATTCCTCAACCTCAAAACCCATTGCTCAGGCCTCACTGCTTCCTAAATGCTGCAGATCTGCTACCTCTTCAAGCGAAGGTACATGCCACAGTAATGCAATCCATCACATGTGGAGTTGGCTAGACACCACTGGATCTTCTAAACTACTAAATTTAGACCATGAATCCAGACTGAAAAATACAGGATCCTAAGGACCTTCAGCACACATTTCCATCCTCTCCTGTGCCCTACGTTATTTCTTCTGTTATTAAGTTGATTATTGCTGCTGTTTTTTGGAAGACGATAGGACTTTTCTTCTCAGTTTGCCTTTCCTGCTAAAGCCTGTCTGGACAATGACTGGAGGCTGGATGAACAGAGGAATTCATTTCTGGTAGGGTCAGTGCTGCTTTCTCCTGTAAAATGGTATTTTTACTGTACCGGGGTTTCCTGCCCTCCAGGGGAATAGTTTTAATGAAAAGGCATTGACATTTCAGAAATAAGCTGTTGCTTCTTTCCATGTGGCATTCAGACAATTTCATTTTAGGAGGCCGTACCCCAGGGGCTGGGGTTGAAGAAGCGAAGGACAAGCGTTCTGCCCGGCCACAGCGCCACGGGGCTGAGGAAGCCCCAGCTGCCCTGGCACCAACAGAGCCCATGGATAACGCAGGATGGGGTCTGAGCAGCCCAGGAGTAATCCTCCCTGTGAACCCCAGCCTTACAACCACAGACATCCAGCGAGCCCCAGGAGCTGTGACGGACACCAGGACACCATCCTCTGGAGGTGCACGGGATGTCAGGTGGCCGCAGGGCTGTGAGCACTGCTGACCTCTGTCCTGCTGTCACCTCCCAGCCACACAGACGCTGGGAGGTGCTTGGCCACCTCTGCAGCACACCCACGCTGGGGGATGAGCACAGCGGGGCGCTGGTGCTGGCCACGGTCCCTCACCCAGCCTGCTGGCATGCTTAGGCATGTGTGCAGTGCAAGAACCACATCGGAGCAGCTATGTTATTGTGACTTGTTAGCATGCGGCACTGGTAAATAGAAGAGTACTAGTCTTATCAGCTTTATGAAAGTGCTGCTCTATAGACCTGCCCTTGGGATGGTGTGGGAGATCTGCAGTGTGTCTGCGTGTTCACAGCAACATACAGCTGCATGAGTAAGGTGTTTGTTTGTGGAAGAGACTGTCTTATAGAGGCTCTGCAAAGGTGTGGCATAGGTGATGATTTTATTATTTTGTTTTATTTTATTTTATTTTACTTTACTTTATTTTATTTTATTTTATTTTACTTTATTTTACTTTATTTTATTTTATTTTATTTTATTTTATTTTATTTTATTTTATTTTATTTTAATTTTATTTTATTTTATTTTATTTTATTTTATTTTATTTTATTTTATTTTACTTTAATTTTATTTTATTCTGTGTACAAGCTGCAGCTCCTATGAGAGCTAGAGATAACTGCTCAGTTCTCCAGCCAGCTCTGGGCTAAGTCACTCTGCTCTCCCTGGGAAGGCAGCCAGCCCTCTCTAACACCATTATATTCCTTCCATCCTTCTGATATTGAAATACAGAATTAATTTACCTCACTGTGGACACTTAACACTGAAGCTGAGCGGGAGGCCTGTCCCTTGGGTTAAGCAGGAGTTCCGGACCCAGGTGGGGCCGCAGTCAGAAATCTGGGTTCATGCTCGGTATGGCTGAGGAGATGGGAGAAGGAGGGACCTACGTGTCAGCTGCTGCTCCCCAAAACTTATCCTGGCCAGAAGCTGGGGGGCAAGAAGCTGCAGTAGTCCCAGCTGCCTGCTGTAGCTCTGGGAGCCCAGCCTGTGCCCAACGTCACAGGACTGTAACTCAGGCTCAGAGGATTTGGAGCGAGGGTTGGGAAAAGGGACCACGTCTGTAATTAAGATGGTAGTTAAACCTCTGGAGCTTGATGATCTGGGATGGGTGCTGTGAGCAGCCAGAATGGTGATTTCCAAGCGCTCTCAGGCCCTGCACTAAATAGCAATTTCAGCTGTTATTTAAACCTGTGCAGAAAATAAAAAATGTGCTGAGCAAGCCCTAAAAAACACAAAATTTGGATCAACCCCCTTTTTTTTCCAGCCTCCTGGCTGTTGCCGTTTCACAGGGCTTGCTGTGGTGATGCAGTCTGCTCGGGGCTGCCAGGCTCTGAGGGTCAGTGTTTGGGCCTGGGCCTTAGGAAGCAGAGCAAGAAGTTTCAGGTGGGACAGTCTCCTCCCTCTTTCCCCTTACCCCTCTAAAACACGCATTATTTTCCTCATTGATAATTCATCACCCACCCAAAGAAGCTTTAATGCCAAAGCAACTATATTATTATTATTGACTATCTTATTAGTCACTATATTCAAAGAAACAGCCTGTGCTGAGGCACTGAACTATCAAGATCTAAGTGGAAAAATTTAACAAAACAGTAGCAGTTGGTAATGCAAGCACCTAAATTTCCTGTCTGTGTCTTGACAAAGCTGCAGATTGAGTCATGTTTCCTGACATGTTAATAAAAAGGTTCAGTGTGTGGGAAAGGGGGAACTGGTGGTGTTTGTTCCTGCGGAGGAAAAACAGAGAAGCACCTTGGAGTCCACAGAATTTTCCAAGCCTGTTCCTCTTTGCTTATTTAAGAGCTTTATTTTTTTTTAAATAAAGGAGAGTTTACAGAGATAGGAAGACAATAAAAGCCACTGCCATTTCCTTGCTTGCTAGCCTTGTATAAAGGTGACAGGCCGAACAAAATCATCCGTGTCCTTATAATATTCCTAGTTTGATTGCTTGCAAATAAAACAGTTTAATAAAGGCTCAGATATACAAATGCCACATGGCCATATTGACAGGAGTGAGGGAAAGAAGAACACTGTAATCATGTTAGCTCTATCCCTCAGATTAATTAGCTAGATAAAATGTGCATTTACCTCATTCTAGACAGAAAAATATCATTTACCTACCAGCAATTTAGGCAGGCATGCTACTGCTAAAAGCCAGACCTGGCTGATCCTAATTCGCTGGGAAAGACGAGCCCTGCAGCCATGCGAGGGACGGGCTCCTCCTCCTCCTTCTCCTCCTCCCTCTCCACAACACCAGGTCAACTTGGACGTAAAACATGGCCAAAATCTCAAAGTAATTAAACTTTTCTCACT
Source organism: Anser cygnoides (assembly GCF_040182565.1). Lineage (NCBI taxonomy): Eukaryota > Metazoa > Chordata > Aves > Anseriformes > Anatidae > Anser > Anser cygnoides. The sequence goes on along the minus strand of NC_089877.1, from coordinate 50,314,535 downwards.
CAGACTTTCAAAAGATGACTTGAGGTAGCTGAAGTGCTAAGCAAAGTGCAGCTTTCCTGTGGGACAGCCACACAGTGTGTGGAGGAGAGCATCGTTCAGAAGTGCCTGGGGTTTGAACATCTCTGCACACGTGGGGATGGGTGGCAGGTCCCCTCGGGAAGGCTGGGCTGATGTGCATGGCTAACTAATGGGTGTCCTGTTCCGGAACCAAGGAGAACTGAAACGTAACCTCCACGGGTGTATTGTAAACACATTTTTGCAGCTATGCTTGGAAGAGTCCAAGGGAAAAAAATTACATGGAAACTGATAACTTCGAATTGCTGCTGACCTGAACCCATTACTAATGAAAAATGAAGAAACCTCTGTGTCATCTCATCTCTAACATCCCTGGGCCTTAGGATCATATAGGAGTAGGTCCTGGGAGTAAAGACAATGTAATATTTGTGAACAAAATGAGAGGAAGCAGGTGAGACTTAACGGCACATATTTCATCTGCTACTCCAGAAGCAAGAGAGAGCACTGGCTGCCTTCAACTGGGAGGCAGGAGGTTCACCTAAGTGGAAACCAAGTCAAAGACACCTGATGGAAAATCCCATGGGTAGGGTCTGGTCCTGACCCTCCCAGAAACTCCCCGTGTCCCAGACAAGCTCATTTCAGCCCTCTCCCCACACATCTTTCAAGTGCAGGAGTGGGCACACCGTGGGTGGGTGGGTGCAGCCTCCGTCCCACCGCCTCCGTGGTGGCCGAGGTGGCCAAACAGGGTCAGCCTCGTCGCTGGCGGTTTACAGCCTGTACTCACACATCCCTGGACAAAGCAGCAGCTGCCCGGCTTGCTTTTATTAAACCTGTTGCATAATTATCTCTGCGTGAACCCCTGGGAAACAGCAGATGCAGGAAGTTCAAACCAACGCTTTCAATAACCGTGGATTAATGATAAATAGTCATGTATAACTGATACAGGGGATCACACCGCTCCACGTTATGCCTATGGAAATGTCTGTTCTTGCTGCCAAGCAAGGCCCCCAGTCCTCAGGCAACCTTTATTTCCCTTCCCGGCCTTTGCAGGACTTTTGGCTGGTTAAAACGTGCCTGCAAACAGCCCTGAGCTGTGCCTGGCCCTGGGGGTGCTCAGCCCCAGACCCTCCCTCCCCCTGGGCACCGCTCCTGCATCCCACCGGTGGCAGTGGGAAGGGGCTTGGGGGCTGTACCAGCCATCTCCACATCTCCTGTGCATCTGATAGAGCTCTGAAAAAAGGGAAGGGTGGGGAGCAGATGGAAGAGCAATATTAATATCAGCACGCTGTCACCTGCTGTCTTTGCCACCTTTCTGAAATAAAGGCTGTGGAAGTTCCTGTGTGGAGAGCTCGCGGCCAGCTGAGCGTCTCATGAAGCTCAAAATGTGTCCCGTCAAGTTAACAGGGCCCAAAGGAGTTTCAGAAACAAGATGCAGACACCTTCCTTCAGGTGTACAAGTAGGCGTTTAGGAGACCCCACCTGGGAAAGTCTCGGTCTGCACATCCAATTGGCAGGAACCAAGATGCAATTCGAGCTAAGCTGGCTTTGCTGTACCGGGAGGCTTTGAGCATCAGAATGAACAGCTGAGAAAACACGAATTTCTGCTCTTGGTTTCATCTGTTACATCTGTGAGGAGACAAAAAATGTGCCGAGCTGTGGCAGTGAGAGGGCTCCTCCATGGGACGCTGTGGTGGAGGTGGCAGCTCCTGGGCAGGGAGCTCCGGGAGCACCCCCGGCTTTGGGCAGGGACAGGTGCTTCCCAGCCCTCCCCCAGCACAGTTTGTTTTCTAATTACAAATTAAACACTAATTAGGAATTGTTATGCTTTCTTGCCACTGAAGAGATCAACACAAATACTTTCAACAAGCTTCCTAATTTTCTTACTAGAACCTTTCAGGATTTAATTATGGCTTGAATTTGCATACAAATAATAATCTTTGTTCCAGTTTGCTGTGAGACACTAGTATTGAGGTGATAACTTCTTTATAAACTTTTGAGAAAACATGTCAATACCTGGAGAAGGTGCTCTCTTTGTTCATGTTCCTCTTCGGCAAGAGTGCCAGAACAGATTCCTTTTCTACATGAAAATAAAATAAAATAAAAAAAAAAACACAGCACCAAAATTCAATCTATCGCAGTCCTCCAAACCCCAGTCCTTCCTATATCACATCAGATATGTTGCTGCAGTTGATTAGTTACAGCTGAGGTAGCCATAGCAAAGGAGAACATCATCTTCTTGCCACAGCCCTTCCTCAAGCACAGCCGCTTGGCTGGGCAGGATGCCCAGAGCCCAGCCACTTGCTGCTTCAGAGTTCAGAATCCTGCTTCCTTGTGTCCTCCTGCACCTTCTCTTGAACACGTGTGGGCCCAGACTACAGTTTGCCTGATTTTATCTGAACCTACAAATAAAATTTAAAAAAGCTGCATATGCAACATCTGTCTGAAAAGAGATATATTCCAGCATAAGTAGGAGGAAGAGTCAATTTTAGATGAAAGCCCATCCAAGCTCCTGATTCCTTGATTAGAGGAGTCTAATTCACAGCACAACAAGGTCATTCCTTCTCTATTATCTTTTCCCACAAGATGTCTCTTACATGAGATTTGACCTGTCAGAATTCTAACCACATCATTAGCAGAGTTCATTAATCCTAAATCAGCAGCTTTTTTTTTTTTTTTCCCCCCTCCAGTTTGAGAAACTGTCTTTGTGCTCCCGGCCCACGTTTTTTCCTCACTTTGCTTCACTCACACTTTGGATCTATTGAACCGTCCCGGATTTCCCACGTTCCCTGAGCTGCCTGTAGCACTGGATGCATTCCCCACAGAGCCAAATTGCTTGTGCTTGCTCCTTGACGCAGAAGCATTGAATTCAAGCAATGCTGCCAGGAAGCAGCTTTAGGTAGGGAGAGCTCAGATCATTCTCACTGCTTGTGGAAGTCAATGGAAGGGTCTGATCCTGTCAGTAGCCCAGTACCAGGTCCCCATAAGATACAGAATAAATTCATGAGTACACATGGAAAGGAAATGACATTTAAGAGGATGAGCTATATGAGTGCATGCACATGGATGCTTGTTACCCTAATGCAGATAATTGCGTGAGCTACTGTTCATCTTGTGTAATTTCTGGTTTGGTAGCATCTGTCTGCCTGCTTCCAGTCAAGGATTTCTAAAATCAAGTCATAGGGCAGGATGGCAAGGTACAGAGGGACAGCCACCAAATTTCTAATGAATTCTCAGTATTTGCAAACAGTTATTCATAAAAATTGCCTTACAGTTTTATGGCTAAATACCCAGCAGCATAGCAGAAATACTGATCAGCAAAGAAGGACAGAGGCAAAGAAAAGCAATATCCAAGGTAAAGTAGCATCCTTTATTACTGATCAGGAATAAGTAGGTTAATGACTGTACAAGTCTGATTCCTCCCTTGTTACCAGCAATCAAGCAGTAAAGTCCCTTCCTTTGTGCAGGGTCTTGGGTACACATGGCTGACCTGATAGAGCAGCTGAAGCCCAGAGGCTGAATATCAGCAAATCAAGAAGGCAAAGAAGTTCGTTGTTGTGCCAGGGCACGCGGGTGCTCACCCAAAGCTCTCTCTGCAGAAACTGAAGCCTGGTGAGAGCACGTGTCTAACTGAACGCGTACTGAGGTAGCTGGCCTCTGACAGAAACATGCCTCTTCTAGGCTGTAAAACATCAGGAAAAGCGCACTCTCATTCTTGCTACCTGTGCCACTCCTGCCTGTGGCCTGCCAGCTGCCCCCTGAGGCCACCGTGTCTTGCCCGGAGGGGGAAGCTCCCCCCTAGAAAGGCCAGAGTGATGCGCCATCTACCCCAAACCATAATATGCAAACAGCACAGATGGAAGGAGAAAATAAAAATAAAATAATAATAAAAGGTACTCTCTATCAGCCCTCTCTTCATCATTTTTTGTTTGGTTGGTTTTGATTCTTTCAAAATCGTCTTTCTTCTTGAAAGACGTACACATGGTACCTGGACGAGTTTCAGTCAAGGAAGGAAGGAAGGAAGGAAGGACGGACGGACAGACTTTTCTTCAGCCACACAATGGTCTGTCGTGCTCTCAAGAAAGTGAGATGCTGCAGCTGGAAGAGATTCCTATTTTCTGTGAGTTCCTATGGCCATTTCTTTTCTGGTGCAAAGACAGGACCAGCATCTGTAAAATGCTTATTAAGAAATAAAATAAAATTTGCTATGCTAGTCTCTGAAGTCAGGGTAGGTTAGCTGCTCCGTAGCACGATAGCCCTAAATAACAGACTTGGTGCTAGGAACATCCTCCCGTCGGTTAAGACGCAGGCCAGCAGCAGCTCCTCGCTCGCCCCGAAGCCATCTGTCCCCTCGCCGGAGCTGCTGGCTGACGCTGTCCTTACAGCGCCTCTGGCCTGGAGCACACTTGGCTGCAGCAGGACAGCTGACATCAGGGAGCAGAGCTACTAATCCCAGGCAGGAAGTCCATCTTGCCCTTCGACTTCAAATCCGACATTTATATCCAGATAGACTCCATTATGTGGCCTTGTGTGCTCTTGCACCTCATCATATGCAGTTTATTAACACGAATTGTGGGGGGAAAGAACCCGCTATTTAAATAAAAGCATTAAGGAGTAGTTCTTTGTATTGCTCGTGTAACTCTGAAGTGTTTAACATGATCACAAAGGCTTTTCACACATTTCTGTGATTTAAAGAGAGCTTTGAAGGTGGTCGCTTACACGAGTATAGCCTATAGTGGCACAGGAATGTTTCTTTCCTTACCCCATGTAATCCTCCACACGGAACTTTGTCCGGCGAGGACTTCCAACTATAAACTGCCAACTTCCAGATTTCTTACAAGGTGAAACCATACCCATTCACAGCGTGACAAAATTGCAACTTTTAAAAATCAAAATGTAACCAGGTACTCCCCTCAAAGAGCTGTGCCCCTCTTTCACAAATAGGAAAAACACAAATTAAAAAAAAAAAAAAAAGTAGATAGATAGCAATGATGTCAACTGAAGTGGCAAAAAAAAAAAAAAAGTGAATTTCTGGGACAAGGAATAAAAACCAGAATCATCTTAGCAACATATGCTTACGTGGGTCAAGAACACAAGGCTGATTCTACTCCAGTAGAGGGAGGGGAAAAAAAAAGTATCAGTGGATTAGAAGATCTCCAAAAAAAAATAGAAAAAAAATACGCAAGAGAGAAGCAAGAATAGCTGTGCAGCTGGTGTAATGCCAGCAAAGGTGAAGGGCTTATACCACCAAAAATGTTCTCCCCAAAATTGTCACAGCATATTGGAGTACCCAAAATGTTAAGATTCAGTGGTTTGGATGTTTTAGAGAAAACAACAAAAAAAACCCAACCATCCAACCAAGAAAAACACATATAGAAAAGGTTTTACAGATGCCCATACCTGACCTCCTTCAGGTGCTAAGATTCAGTTGTTTGGATGTTTTAGAGTAAACAAAACAAAACCCAACCAACTAATCAAAAATAAATAAATAAATAAATATAGGGAATAAGGTTTTACAGATGCCCATATCTGACCTCCTTCTACAGCAGTCAGCTCTCCACAGGGTTCAAGAATGGCTTGAGTATCAGAATTGAAAACAAAACTAATAACAGGAATTAGGAAAAGTGCATGAAGTAACACAGAGGGTACAGAAACAGCTTTTTGAAAATGCTCTTTTATTATTTAATTCATCAAAACATTTCAGTTTTCTCTACTAGATCTGAATCAGAGCAGCAATAGTCATTTTTCCACTGTAACATTTCCATAGGAGACAGTATGACAGACTTCGTGCACAGGACCAAAGCTTAGTGTGTTCAAGTCACATGAAGACTGAACTATATCCATTAGAGTAGGTGTGACAAATTGCTTTTAGTCATCTTTTCATTACTCAGCTTTGAGTACTACATAGGAAAAAAACTCTTAAGGAAAGAAAGTGACCTTGTATTATTGTGCTAGTGTATCAAGAATTCATAATTAAAAATGCCAGTCTAACAAGAGAACTATTACAGTAGATTTGGTTTGATTTTATGGGTTTTACTTAAGTCTTTGATGAGATGTATTTGATGAGATGTGTTTATTAGTACATTTGGTAAGTATTTAGAATTATTTTTACATTATACAAAATCTGTCAGAGAAATAGTTTTAATTAGGTGCCTAAAGTTTTAGAAAATAAATATTTCAGTGATTATAAGGTCTGATTAAGACACATAGTAATGAGAGGTATATAAGAGAATGCAGTTAAAATACATAAATTTCAAGAGGAAAAGGAAACACCATTATTTCTGAAGGATTTGAACCTTCCTTCTTGAAACCTCCATTTCTCTCTCTCTCCAATAAAGCTCTAGTACCAGCATTTAAATAGGCAACCCCACTATTCAGCTGATAGGGAAGATACATCTATTGCACTGAAGTACAAAGCTAAGAAAAATGTATAATATTTTATTTTTCAGCTTATTTACAAAAAGATATTGCACCAATCCATTGTTATTTTTTCAGCTTAACAGTTTCCTTAAAGAAAAGACTACTATTTACAAAGTTAAAAACACAAGTGCAAAAGCAGACTGAAAGAAACCAGAAAGAAAGGTTTATTTAAATTGCTAAGTACAGTTTTTTACCTGACCATAGCCCATAACCAGCACTATCTAAAACAGTTTATTTATCTGTAACTTCAGCAATCCTTGCATTTCTCTGTAGGTGCAAACTTTATCTTTTACACTAACCATGAGAAGGTTTATGTAAAATGTAAAAGCTAAACTGAGCTTAACTTAATAGCTTTATTTCTTCAGGAAACTGATGCTTTTTTAGGTAAATTGGAAAAGCTACATAGTATTATACGTGTATTTAAGAAGTAGTGATAAGTCAGGCATGATCGTTTTCATTCTTCCTAAACACCATGAGAAAAAGTTTGCCAGTATTTCTGGACTGGTTATTCTAAATACACTGCCAGTCCAAATTACATAGCACAGCATATGGTCCTGTCTCGGTCTATCTGCCACTGGGACTGTCGTGATGCATTTCTGGGGTATAGGTAAGTAGAACAATCATTACCCATAGATGAAGCAATGCCTGGGAAAAGAGAAGAAAACATTAACTTATCAGCACATACAATCATCATTTACAGCAACACTGTGAGCTAAAAGAAGCTATTTCTGTACAAATATTTTAAGTATTTTTCATACTATTTTTACTTGTAAAAAAATAATTCTTACTTGCACAATGAAATGCTGAGTCAGATTCCAAAGACACCATTCACACAAAGCTAAAGATTTTATACAAGCAGCAAAAATAAGTCTATAGCAATCTAGGCGGCTTCTTTATGTCCTCTGCCTTCTCTTTCCATCCACGCCCCAGTAACTCCAGGTGTTCTCCACAGTACCCAGCCTAGCCCACAGAAACCACAGCGTGTGATCAGCCTAGAGTGAGTGGTAAGCCACAGCTCCTGCACCAACTGACTGATACCAGACAGTGTAAAAACAGCTGAGTTCTCCTTTCCTTCCCCTTACTAAGGGCAGTGTTTTGAGGTATTCTTATGAACATCGTAGAAAAGTAAATTCTCATTCAAATTTTGTTGGAATTATAGGATAATCTACGATTCTGTAAGTTAGAAGGGATCCACAAGGATCATCGAGTCCAGCTCCTGGCTCCACCTGGGACCACCCAAAAATCAGACCATGCATCTGAGAGCAATGTCCAAATGTTTCTTGAAGCAATCATGGCACCAAGCTTGCCGCAGTTCTCTGGGGAACCTGTTCCAGTAACCAAATACAGTTGCTGGGGGTGTAACAAGGGAGATAACTGACAGTACCTAAGCCATATTTCCTTAAAAGAAAACAAATAAACAAAAACAAAACAAACAAAAAACAAGACCTACGCATTAAAATTACAATAGTCATAGCCAAGGTTCCAGCTGAAAAAGGGTAATTGTCATTGATTGCCCAACAGAGGGCTCCTGTGCAACCATTACTGAGTAGCTTCGGCAGTAAAATTCTTCAGTGTTTTAGCACAAGGCATTTTATTCACATATTGGGAAGCCTAAGTCATGAAGAAAGAGAGAAATCAGCAATTAAAGAGCCCTGTTCCTTACAGTACTTAATAGGCTGGAAGAAACCATCACAGGGGGAAAATTGTCATTTCCTTTATTTATGTGCCTCTGCTCTATTTCCTGAAACAGTGACAGTTGTTCTCAGAGACTCTGTTCAGAGAAATCATTATGTGTTCTCAAGCAACGTAATTTCTTTCATTTCAAAGACTTGACTAATGAGTATTCTCAAGCAGGACAGATTGCACAAATACCTTACCACAGGTCACTTCAACTGACAGACATCTGCCCTCCAGTGGAAAAGGAAGGAATTTCATTTTTATCAATTGCAACTGACAATCTCACCTAATGTGGACAAACAACTTTCTACTACTTGGTGAATTCTAGTACAAACAACTTTACTTGCTACTTTTTCAGCTACTAGAGAAGCATGATTATTAATTACTGAAAAAAAGTGGATGGGCAAATATTAAGAGCACCTACAACAGAAGTCAATTTCCTGATCTCAGTGTATACAGGTCACAGTACTATTTTGTATTTCAGTTCTCACTCCCTTTTCTACAGTCTTTTAAACGGTGGTCACATGAATGTCTTTAGAATTCTAGTCCAAGAATTCATAGGAAAAACTGAAAACTGGCAAGCAACATAACTCCAGAATGCTGTTTTGTAAGTACTACTTAATAGTCTACTCAAAAAAAAATAAATACCAACATTGAGTTGTTAAAGTTAATTATACAGCCTTTTGCTTTTAAACATCAAATTTCAATTTCAGATGTACTACGTGAATAGGCTATAGAAAACTTACACTACATTCTTACTTTGAAGAAAACTTACTCACCATATAGATGATTACAAAGACTCTTGCTATGGGATAGCGTCTTAGAAAGATTCCCAGTCGAATGCTATAGAAGTGTAAGGGAGAAAAAAACAAGTACAAGTTAGCACTGAGCAAAAAAAATCCCGTTCCTCTCATTCTACTCACCACAAACTCAAATTACAGCCGATGTTATATACATGTCTTTGTTTCTGACTTGAATTTTACTTCATGTATTCAAGACATTCAATGGAGTGAGAAAATTCAGAATTCAGACCACTAAATGTACTTTTTTTTTTTTGTCATATGCTAGGCCCAGAATTTGTGAACAGAGCTAAGACTCAAGAAGTGATATAAGCATTTTAAACTCACAAATTTGTCAAATTTTGTTACTTGAGGAGCTTTCATGAATCTTTTTTTTAAAAGACTGAAGCATCTAAAAACCTTGTTCTCATTTGTAAAATCTAACAGATCACCATTCTTGTATTTTATTAGATGAAAAGGACACAGGTTTTCAAAGTTTACTGCTACAACACTACAAAGTATACTGTACTAGATGTGCACTGTTGCTCAATAATGTTGCTTTAAAAAAAAAAAACACACATGCAGATACTGAAGTGATTATGATACTGCCAAATGAAACTGAGTATTAAAACATCTCGGATAATAGGCTCCAATCAAGGAAATCCCAGTATTCTTCACAATGAAGTTAGAGTACCATGAAAGCGCAAAGGATTTCCTGTTAAGATATCTGAGGATTAAAAAGCACTACCTAATTTTGTTTTCTACTGGTATTTGACCGAAGTTTTGGTGCAGACCTTTGCTGTGAATACTGATAATTAATCTAACTGCTGAGAAAACGGATCAAATTAAGTCATTTGCTGGGTCCAGCATGATTTTTGTTTACTAGTTCTTTGAACAGTTATCTTTCTTTTACGGTAAACAGCTGTACCAGGTCAGAACCCAGAATCCTGCCTTCTGCCTTCATCAGGATGCCTAAACAGAAGAAACTGACAGTCCCCAAGCATATATAACACTCCCTCACTAATACTCATACGGTGTTTATCCCAGACACAATCAAAACCTCTGAAAGTGAAAAAGGTGGGAGTTGGTAAAGAAAAAGGTTATTTTTTTTGTATATAGTTTAATGATCCTCCTGTATCAAAACCTACAGGATACAAGAGCACTGTCTGAATAATTCACTATAGCTTGTAACATCCCAAGGATATTTATATCCTTGGAAAGCGCAAGTGAACTAGGTCAATATTTAGTAATTTATACTGTACTCAGTACATTAGCGTCATTATTTTTTACTTTTACTGTGATAAAAGCAATTCAAAACAGAAGCTGTGTCACAGAAAACTGCAAAAGGACTCCAGTAATTACAAGATGTATTCCTTTAGCACACTCTTACCTAAACTGATCTATACTACTGGCAGCTTTGCGAACTCTCCCATACATTCCTGCCATGTTAGTATCCATGTCACTGAAAAGGACAGGAACATTACGCATACGAGCACCTATTTGAAGGAAAGAAGGCAAAACATCTCATTAAACTAAAACCAGCTAAGTTATTGTCTAAGTAAAATAAATAGTTTACGACAAAGATATATAAAAATCAAAAACAGTGATTCATATGATTTGTTAGTGCCATTTTGATGGAGGCAAGGATGCGTGGCATGAGGGAAGGATTCCTGATAAACTTACAATCAAGTTAAGCATCTCTTCAATTCAGTACACTTAAAAATTTATTTTAGTTAATAAGATGGACAGCTTATCCCAGACACAATGTTGATACCAAAAGCTTGGTATCTAACTCTATTAAGCAATAATAATTCTATTATTAGGTATATAAAATAACAGGTTTGATACTGTAAAGCTTTTTTTGCTTTTACTTCTCATACAGTAAAATTTTGACAGCATTTATGATACTAACTTGTATATTCCAAATATTTCTATTTTATTTATACTTTTACTAAGCATCAACTTTATTCAAAAAGGATTCTCAGATTAATTTTAATTGCATAAAGAAACTTACTGAAATTGCTTAAAAACAAACCAAAAGGAAATATACTTCAAATTTGCTAGTTCTCCTGACCTTCTTAAAGGTCTGTCTTTCACAAGCAAAGAAACAAAAGCCTAGATTGAATTTTAAGAGCTGTAAAATGACATTCATTGCTTTTAAAGTCACTTATCATATATATATATATATAAAAAATTTCAAACTGACTCTGAAAAGTAACATCTCAAAACCATGTATTGTCTGCTGAGGTTCTCCTATAGACAGGATGATTGCTACACAGTACAGATAAACCCACCTAAAAGCAGAACACCCATATTTTAAGCTGCTTTTCAAGAACAGAAAGAAAGGAGGAAATTCTTATCAGCTCTCAAAAGTTCCGTGTTAATGCTCACCTCCCAACACCTTTCTGAAAGGGAACAATACTTCCTGCTTCTAAGATTCCGTTTAAACCCGCAAAGACAGATTTATTTGCACCTGTGACAGGATTTGTAAATAAGACGGTTCTAATAGTGTCACAGTACTGAGAATTAAATTGGCTTTATTAAGTTTACTTAGCAGCACTTACAGACAAAAAGGAGGTTTTAATTTAACTATTTTTGATACTGGCTGCTGCTAACAAGGTCTCTGCTATAAGCACCATTTTCGGATTATTTTTTTCCTTTATAAACTCAGACCTACAGGAAAAGACATTAGGAAATACAGAAGGCTGAACTGCAGAAAGGACAGAGTTTTAAATATTAGCATTCATTATTTACCTTCAGCACCATCAATTCCTGACATGTTAATGGAAGGTCCATTAGAACTACTGCCTTGGATAGCCTTCAGCTGTTGCTCAAGCCTTTCTAGTTGATAGACAAGTGAGTTTTTCTCTGTGCTCAGGCTCTCTAACATGGTCTGCTTCTGAATAAGTGTTTCTGTCAGCTGATGAAGTCGATTTTCTAGTTCAGTCTGACTACTACTACTTAGAGCCTTGTTTGTGAGCTAAAAAACAAAGCAAAGGAAAAAAAATCAGAACACGTTCAAAATCTGACAAATATGACATATTGCAAAACCCATTTATTCGCTCCCATTTTAGACCTGAGCCATCATATACCATTAAGATGTAGCTTCAATGATGAGACAATGGAATCAGCAGGAGCCAGAGGCAGTGAGATATCAAGAAATACAAGTGGAACACAATGTACCAGGGCAGGTAGCAGGTATTCTTGAAACCAACATTACCAGAAGAATCATCTGCCAAAAGGCTCACGAACTTTGTATCACACTACACAAGTTTCCAAATCTTCTGACACTAACTGTACAGCTGACCATAGCTGACCGTAGGTGATCAGCTTCTTTAAATATTGACTACTTTTTATTATGCTAAGATAATTTACACAAAATAAGGCTGATGCCTTCATGCTGTCGAAAGAGGCTGATGATGGTTGACACTATCAGAAGGTTCCAAAAGGGATTAGACTGATTTAAGCAAAAGAGTTCCACAAACATACTGGCAGAAATTAGCAGGGACTTAAAACTCTAACATGTCTAACACAACTGCAGATGATGAAGGAGCACAAGGGAGTGAAGAAAGTGGCCAGGCTCACAGTCTGTCCTCATTATCACTGTCTGAGATTGAACAGTAGGGTAGACAGGTAACTAGTCTGAGGGACATCTTATGTTCCTATACCCAATTAAAAGGATCCCTGCAGAAATAGTGATGACCCAATCAAACACCAATGACTTTTTAGTTTTCAGAAAAAGAGTGTTGATCCAGCACCACCCCAACAGGTCTAGTTGGGTCACAGATGATTTTTTTTCCTCTTAAGACAAAAGCACACGTAAGTATAAAATTACGTTATTTACTACTTTGTGGTTGCCTTCCTGTACTCCCTCCACTTAAAGCTCTACTCTGTATTGCAAACAAGTACACACTAACTCATTACTAGAAATTTTATGTCTTTTGTGCAGTTTAAGCAAATGAATAGGTTTCAACCCCGATTTCATAAGTAAAGGTAATAAAGTTATTTTCTATACAAACACAGTACCTGATTTCTGAGCTTCTGAATTTCTTCCTCTCTGTCTTTTATTCTGCTTTGCAAAGTGTTTTTTGTTCGATACAATTCCTCCTCAGTATAATGGAGTTCCTATGAAATGGATAACAAAGATTTTTTTCATACATGTGTACTTTGAGAGACATTCTCTTATCAAGGGTTTCACAGTAGAAAACAAGTAGGCAATATACTGCAATCAAATATAAAATTAAATTTAATATAATTTAAAAGTTTCTGTCTAGCACTGGGAAAAAAAAAGAGCTGAGTATGAAGGCAGAACTTAAAGACTATCAAATTCCTTTGTGAAGACTGACCTAACAAATACTAGTCCAGACTAGTTCACGAGATTTCACTGGGAACATGATTTATCTTCCTTACATTCTGTTTATTATATTGCTGTCTTTAAATGATACCATATAACTTAAAGAATTAGGATTCGCCAAATACTTTGGGCGAATCTGTATTCCTAAATCAAACCCATCAACTGAAGATATATATATATGTATATATATATTTTTTTTAAGTTAAAAAATCAAAATCTTGGCATATCTATCTATACCCGTGTATAACACAGATCTTCCTTAAAAGTTTAGGATAAATGAATGTAATACAGGGAAATGGGAAGGAACATTAGCAAGGGACAAGTTCCTGACCAGCAAAACTAACTGTAAGTTTTGTTTCTTTGAGGATTTAGTGTCTGTTTTAACTCCTAGTTAAAGACCTACCATACTTATCTTTTAATTTAAGACAGCCTTCAAATCACTGTACCACTTCAGCTATCAGCTGCTACAGAATACAGATAATCGTATATCTGATGGTTTGAAGGAAAAATATAAGAAATAACCTTTACTTATTTTCCATCTTCAGTCTCAGAAGCCTTACAGCAAGTTAAAGCAACTCCCAGATAGAACAGACCACAATTCTATTAAGTTATCAATGCACAATTACCTTAAAAGCACATGTACCTGTATGTCATCAAAAGGAATACTTCCTTTTCTGTAATAACTGATAATGCCTTTTTAAAAAAAAAAAAAAAAAAGTCTTCACCTCACTTTTTCTATACATAGTATTGACTTAAAATATACCCCTCAGAATGGCAGGAGTAACATAATACAAACTACCATCTGCTTTGATATAATAAACATCGGCTATGCATCAAGAGCAGACCTCGACTTCTGCCTTTTAATTAGTTCAAGCTGCTAGCATCTCATTAAAATGTAATTTCTGCAAGGACAGATAATCCTGTAAGATAAATTGTTCCTAGCAGATACAGTGTACTCTCCTGCTTTCCTCATTATTAATTCTCTTTACATGAGCTTTTTTTTTTTGAAACAGAAATTTCAATAGGATGCAAAGCATTGGTCCGATTTCTACTGAATATTTAGTTTAAAATATGAGTTTGCCTTTTTCTGCCTCTTTCTTGCACAAAACTGCTTAAAAAGATGACAAGATCTGACAAAATTCACTAGTACCATTTTACCAGCTATTTGTCTCATACAGCAGTTTGAAAGTAATAAACTTTAGCTTCAGAACTGAGTAATGAGTAGATTAAAAAGACTGAATTTGGTATTACAACAACACTGTTTGAAGAGCTAAATCTTACGTAGAAATTGGGCACAGGAGGTCCTATCATAACCACTTTCAGTATTTAGATTTCTTGATATAAATAACAGTTTCATATCCTACTATACCCCCATTGTAGAATTGTTCCCCTGCTGAATAAAATTTAAGGTCACGATCACTTTTGTGCACTCCCCACGGTCATATTTATTCTTGATATGATGATTCTCATCACTGAGATCTCCAATTATCAGGAGTACTGTTTCTTACAGGTTGCACTGTGGCCTAGTGACACTCATTAAACATAAGGGGATTTCTTTGGAATACAGGAAGAAAAAATAATCTAAATACCATATAAGCTACTCTCTCATTAAGCTGAATGTTCTACCAATGACACCAAATGGGGCCTAAAATAAGACAGACCAATCAGCTTTCAAGAATTCCTTACCTGTTTTTGCCGTTCTAGTTCAGCTTCTGCCTCTTGCTTGGCCATTTTATGTGCTGCTATTTGCTCTTGTAGGTCTTGAAGCTGCTCCCTCACTGACTCAGCTTCACTCACCTGCTGAGTCTCCATATCCTGAAATGAACGGAATGTTCCCATTTCACTAACATTCAAACAATACTGCAATCTGTCATAGGTAACAGCAGAAAGTTTTATCTTCAGTATTCCTTCCAAGTACACCGAAGGTGACGGTGAATGAAATAAGTGACATTCACTCATTCTATACAGAATATTTTTATTATAATAGAAATAAGATATATGCATTTTGTAAACATGAGAAGCATCCAAGTGACTTTTTCCCTTCTACTGTCTAGCGGCTACAAGTGTGTAAAGTAGGCTGGCACATTGCTGCTGGGTTGAGCCAATTATGCCCCAGACAACTCAGATTACCTATATCCTTTTCTGCAAGGGCTACTAATCCTTGAAGCAACTGTAGTCTCTACAGAAGTCACCAGGCTTGTTTGGAAAGAAATGCTTACCTCAAAAGGAGCGCGTAATAGTGAGGAAAGAAAGAATGGTAGCTGTAATACTCCTCCCACCACCAGGAGTGAGAGAACATGGGAAGAAACTGGGTATCTATAGGTATTTGCCCCACATTGAGAAAAAGTTGGCTTGTTTTAATACTAGGTCAAGTAAACAAGTAAACATTAGAAGCAACAGCCCTAAAGTACACAAGAACAGTCCTTTGTACATGGTTAACTACACAGACGTGTAGTAATCATAGCTACCTGCAGCTCTGTTCTCATCTGCTGTATTTGTCCCATTAGCTTCTGTATTTCTTCTCTCTGAGTGTCACGCTCATGTCTCAGTTCCTCCAGTTCCACTGTGCTTGCAGTATGGCTATCCATACCTTCAATACCAGAGCCTTCTTTTAGGCTGTTTATCAACTTTTCTTTGGACTGAAATAATAAATCAATATATTATTGACGGCAATATTTAAAAGTGCTCAAAAACAACGTGTCAAAACAGCTTTGCTCTAAAACTCATAGGTAGATGTACAGCAAACAAACTGCTTTACCTGTTCTTTTAGTCAGGTTACTAATGACCCTACAGATTTTTAAATTGAAAATGCTTCTCTACTGATATTTTTTCTGATTTCCTGTGTGCCATTAGACTGGATTTACTGAAAGTCTGTGTTATCTAAAGGAGAGTGCCGTTTTTCTTTTTAGAAGTGCCTGGATTGTTAAACACGTCACAGACAAAAATTCTGGCTTTCCAGGTAACACAAGAAAGTAGACTGACATTACAGGCAAAGCTTCAGTCTATCCTTTCTCCTGCCAACAAAGCCAAGTAAGAACCAAAAACAATAACAACTCTTCTGGGAAACAAAATTAACCTTTTTATTCAGAATCAACCTAACGTTAGCTTGACACTGATTCCCGATCTCATGCTTCTTGTATTCTTCACGATGATTTAAATACAGTCCTCAGATATCAGACTAAATTCATTATTCTAAAATAAATTTAACATTTTGCTAACTTTCACAAACAAAACTCAAATTAGCCAAGTTTGGTTTTTCTAACTTTGATAAGTTAAGTAGTAATGCACAAAATATGTAATTTTGCCATTGTTTATATAGTGCAACCTTTGAGTATATATAAAAATATTTTCTTTGATTTACACATAAGCATCCATGGCATGCTATGCTTCAGCCTCAAGCAGAATAGAGCAATTTTCTTGACAAAAGAACACCGGGTGTGGAACAAATTGTAGGTTACATCTATGTATCTATCTGCCTATGATCAGGCTCTTGGATGAGGAATACATTGACAGCTATTGCACAATAAGTGCAATGGTTCACTTGGATATTTCTTTAAGTTCAGAACCCAAACTTCCATTTTAATTATGAATCCCAATCTGTAAACTTAAATTTTAGAGATACAAAATGCAGATTGGTACCTGTCCTGTACAGGTATCATATACCCCAAAGTAAATTACAGATTACATGGAAAAAACACAGATTGAATTACTTGAGGCATAACACGTTAAAAAGTTAGGTGTACAAGTCAAATTGGATTTCTTTAAACAAATGCTTACTTGGAGTATGCGAGTCGCTTTTTGTTTGTAGTCTGCCAGCTCCTGTTTTGCAGATTCTAGGTGGTTTTTAGTTACTTTGACTTGCTGCTGAAGCTCATCAGCTCGCCTTTTTTCATCTAAAAACTTTCTTTCAGCTTCAGTTATCCCTTCTGCCAATTTCTGACGTTCTGCTTCCATTTTACTTAAACGCGCCGCAAACTCATTCTATTAGCAATAAAGAAACAATACGTTGTGTTTAAACACAATCTCAGCTTTAACCTAGAAAGCAAGAAATAAAAGTTTAAAAGCAACTACACTTGAAACAACACCTCACATCGACTGCCTCCAACTTAGAGATGCATTAGTGCTATGTCAAAGAAATCCTGCCAGCTTAAGGAAGTGGCAAATGAGAACAGTAAAATAAATTTCTTTCCCACATCAGAAGTGGGTCTTATGGTTTACATATACTTGGTAAACAAAAAGCAAGGTCTTCGTGAAAAAAATGTTATCAAATTTCAACTGCCATATTTTGATGTAGTTTAAAAAAAAGAACACCAATAAGGATTTTCATAGATGTTATTATGTATAATAAAGGCCAAGCTAAATGTGGAATGCCCAGTCTCTAGCAACATGAACTACCACATTTACCATAGCAGTGATCACTCAGCCTAATATTCTTAAGATTACATGCTAAAATTGTGGGAGACAGTGGGTGGGGACACAACCCACACATGGAAAATTAAATTGATTACAGATTTGGTTTTAAAATATGTTTTTACATCAAAGATAACATTAAAAAAAATCAGCATCAATTTTCAAAAACTTTTAATCATAAAGCTTTCAAAATAACATAGAAATTAAACTATCATCACAAGGATGCTTAGTGCAGTAGAAGACACATCCTTCCGAACGCTTAGTACCCTGAGCAGGAAATACAGTCAAGGGGAAAAGACAGTAGTAAGAACCTCACAGATTTGATCTCAAAAGGAGAGTCTGAAACTCTTCTTTAATCTTCCCATCTAACCTGCATTTGTTTGTAACTTTCTTGCTCTCGCTTCAGTGCAGAGTCTGCATCACGTAACCTGTCCTGAAGGGTTTGAAGGGCTTGATTTTGCAGACTGCTCCCTTCACTGTGGTCTTGTATTATCCTGAAAGCGATATACATATTAGGTGAGAAATAAGAAATCTACTACGACTTTAAGGTAGAAATATAACTACCTCGTTTTAAGACCAATCTTGAAAATTTACATGGTAAATTACTGAACACAGCTGGCTCCAGTTGTGAGGTGTGGAGTCAGTAACTCATGCAGTCCCTCCCTGACCTATATTCTGGAGCATCCAGGGGCAGACTCATATGCCAGTACTAACGTAAGTCAAAAAGTCTTTATATGTGTGGATATGCAATTGTATTTTTCAAGATAAACATTTCTTGAGATCTTTAGCTTCAGGCCTGTGACATAAGTGTGAATACATTACACAAAATGTGTTTCAGCGATGAGGTGGCAATTGCTCTTATTTAATATTCATTTACCCAGTTTCCACTGCCAGCTATGATGTAACGGGCTTAACGTAAACGTTCATATTTCAAAACTTGATGCAATCTGCCCACATTAGTTATTCATTTTTATTCTTAAAGAGACTAATCTACCTTGAATTTTGAAGCTTACTACTATTTGCAAAGTCATGAAGTCTGAAACTACGATGTACCGTGATTTTTCACTCTGCAGTGCTTCCAAAGCTTCCGTACGAGAACTTAAGAGCTGGTCAGCTTCTTGCAACCGTACTTTCAGCACAGCTAGCTGGGAATCCTTGGCACCAACAGCTCCTGTCAGATCATCAACTCGAGCTTGAAGTTCTCTAACCATCCTGTCACTCTTCGAATGATCAACATTCCACTTCTCTACTCTTTCCCGGGATTTGTTCAATTCTACAAAGTAAAACATTTTTTTGAAGTTTTTACAAATAGAGAATTCCAAGTGTAAGTGGCCAGGATGCACATCGGTAACGCTGAAACTTTGCGAGCTACCAAGACATAACAAATGCCAGACTCTGGCTGTCAGACCCATAACCATTTGCACACGATCTCCAAACTGGCATCTTCATTCCGACAACATTACCTGCCTCATCCTTTACAATAACCTACTGTTGAATAGCTCTGTTTGTGTGAGCAAACCTTTGGAAACCTCTGCATAAAGCATCTAGTTCAACTCAATATGACAGTAGGATCAACCTAAAATACGGTCAGCGGAAAAATACATCAGTGTTAAAATAACACCTGAATACTCACCTAGACTTTTGTGTTTAATCAAAGATTACATGTTAAGCTTCAATGGAGATAAAAGCTCTCTGGCTCATACAGTTACTTCAGAAAAAAAAACAACAGTCCCTCTGTCATGTGCCTAACTGTAGCAGTTTGGCAAACATTTTATTACTTAAGTGCTTTTATATTCATTTGTTATATTTGCCACTTCATGTGGCTTTGAAAGAGCTAGTAAAATCATACAAAAATATTAAATCTGATATTTTAATGTCAATTTATAGGCATTAGAGATCATAGCTTACAGCCAGAAAGTAGTCAGGTTTCAAGCACTTAAAGGAATTTACCCATAAGTATTTTGCCAGGAATTTTAAAAGGCGGGAAGAATATTTTAATAATGTTAACACCTGTTAACGTTGTTTTAAGAAGGTGTAAGTTTTGAAACTAACTCAACTACATCATTTTAGTCAATATTTGTGTTATTTTTGTAGTTGAACAAGACTTTTTGTTTCTCCCAGTTCATTATTCTGAAATCCAGGAATCATTTTGCTCGGTAAGTCATACATACTAATTTAACTAGGAAGACTTTATTATAGTTATAAAACACTAACACAGTAATCATTTTCAGCACTAACACAGCATTATTTCCTATACCAGCATTTTAACTATATCATATAGCTTAGTTTCTAAACTACAGTACCTTCTTGTGTTTCTTTGGACCTCTGAATTAATGATGCCATTTCTTGATTTAAAGATTGAACTTCATTCCGCAACAGCTGATTCTCCAGGCGAAGATTGGATAACTCGTGTGATTTGAAATCATCATTAGCTGTAAGGCTAGGATTAGCTACTGCACTTAGTGACGAATCCTTCACGCCATCCACTTGTGCCCCCAGACCAGAATCTGAACTGTCTGGAGTTTCTGTACAGGGATAAACAAGTTAGAACTGAATGTATTTGGAGATCACCTTGATACAAACAGTAATTTCATGTTATGCACCAGTGGTTAAATGCATTTAATCTAAAAAAAATAATAATCAAAATAGCTTATATTGAAATGGAACATGGCATTGCTTCTCCACATGGACTTGCACACAACAGGTAATGATACAGTATATAGGCATCATGCAGCAATTTTGCTAATCCAGCAAGACAAAAGTCATTAAATTTCTCCTCAGGATTCTAAGATATTAACACTTTTTCATGACTATGCTGCCCGGAGATGTCCTCAGAAGCTGAGAGAGTAACAGAAGATATTAAAAGTACTAAAAATTGCAGTAGTTGCTATGTATAAGTTCATCTGGTTTTCCATTAAGAGTTTGATTTTGCAGACATAGATTTTATTTTAAAAAATCTGTCCAGATGGCTATACTTTATCATTTTGTGTCAAACCTAAATACGTAATTCAGCCACGCAGCTACACGTTTTAGTTGCTTTTATGTAAAAAAGCATTTTAAGAATCACTTCAGTCAAAACATCATCTTACTGACAATTCTGCTTTTTAAAAGTACTTTTACCATGAGAAATAGTTGCAGTGACTCAAAGCAGAAGTGTAACCTTTCCTTTCTCTAATGGGAAAATGCACGGTAGATAATACTCTGTCAAACTGTTAAAAGCTTTCTGCCAACAGAAACTAATTCTCTCCATTATGGAAACCGCAATACAGATTCTTACTTTTTTTAATCTTAGAACCACAAGGGGAACAGTAAGGGAATTCCTGGCAGCTGTCTGAAGAATCCCCTGCCAGGACGGTGGAAGCTACAGCCCTTCCCCAGCACGCACAAACACACCCAGGGCACTGCTTCCAGCTGTCCGCACGCTGGAATCGAGACTGAAATTAGTACAGCCACTCTAACAGTCTTGATTTCAATGCGCAAACAGCTGGAAGCCTTGCACCAGTGTTAACATAAGACAGCACATCACACAAGGAGCAAACGAGCAGGTGATCCAAAACCACAACTTCTGAATTCAGTACGTCCCAGACAGGTAACATTAAAATCCACGGGGAAAGACTGCAACAAATTCAACACAAGACTGCAGTTTAGCTGCCACCATGTTATTTATTTCATTCTGTGATTCCAGCCAACCTGCTCCTCCTTTCTGGCTACCACTGCAACAGGCCGCATCACCCGGTGCCCAGGGAGCCGGGACAGACTGTTAATGCTGAGCAACGTACCAGCAAGTAGCTGCAGTGAGAGCAAAATTCGTTCCACGTTTTCTCAAATCTCTTTCCTATTTAAATGGTTCCAAGAAATGTTGTTTCCTTCCTTTCAATTCATTCACACAACTTCCAAATTATCAGACAATCTATCTGTATTCCTTCGTCTGGAAAGCTCAAGAGATTAATGAAGCTAATAAAGCAAGAAATTAGCCATTTATAGCACATACTGAATTGCATCCAGGGCAATGTACAAACTTTAGCATTAATTGTTTTTGTCTACAGCTAACGGACCATAATCTGTTTCAACAACTGTTAAACAGGCTATCTAAACGCAGTATCTATGCAGTTGCCTTTGAAGCTAGAGTTCTCCAACTCTGTTTATTAATTGCATGCTTCCTCACTTGGCAGCTCCAAGATGCAAAACTCCACTCAAAAATCCTCAGAAGAAACCTCAAGGGACCACACCAAGCAAAACAAGCATATTCCCTGAGCATCAATTATCAAGGTGGAGTATGCCATGTTGTCGTTTTACATATTTGACTTATAACTATTAAGCCTTACTAAAAAGTTACAGACCCAGAAATGCAACAGTCACATCTTTGGAAATGACCCCTTTTTACATCTTTATTCTTCAGCACACTTGATACAGTTAGCCAAAAACTAGCACTTACAGTGCTTCAAATGCTCAAAGTTGTGAAAAAAGAATATTCTAACTATGTAATTAAGGAATAAAATCCTTTGCTTCAATTTTATAGAAGAAACAACAGCAAGGATATAGATTGGAGATAAAGAACATGAGTTCCTGACACTTTCCAGCTGCATTCTCCTTAGCAGAGACTTGAGAATAGCTCCAGGTTTTGACCATCTGGCCTGGAAGCTATTTCAGGCTCTGGATATAGACTGCAGTAACGAACTACTTCTGGCAAACCCAAAGGCCTCATCCATCTCACTCTCAAGCCTGTAGCTCTACAACAGCCTATCCACATCCAACTTCCCACTCTGCAGGCCACGCAAGTTTGACAGCTCACCCCTTCGTGGCAGAAGGGAGAAAACCTCACGTTACCCCAGGTGGGGCACTGGGCAACATCCAGCACCACCTACCAGCTGTGGTGAAAGTCACCGCCTCGCTTACACGGCATCACCAGGTCAGAGCCCCTGGGCGATGGAACAAACACAGCAGCACCAGAACCTATGCTTCTAAGTGGGGACGCACGGGAGCTGATGCAAGGTCAGCCCGCAGCTCGGGGAGGTCGAGGTGAGCAGCAGCAGTGAGGTGTACTGAGAACACACAGGATTTACGTGTTACCTACAGAGCTTGCCAAATTAGCGTGATAATCTCAGTGATGAAAATGTTAAGGGCCCTGCTGAACTCCACATATTTGACACACTACTGCCGCTAAATGTTTCAAGTGTCAGCAAATCTGTTACCTAGCCTTACCCTAAACATGTGGGATTTAAACATGTCTAGGTTCAGTATTATTAAACTACCATTGCCTTGGCTCCTGGTGGAATTATCTTCAGTAGTTTTTCCACTCTGTGTGCTAGTAGACACGGAACTAATGCTTGAAGTCCGAGAGTGATTTTGAGTAACAGGTGCCTTGCTCTTCTCTTTTTTAGAGTCCATCCGTCCATTAGGCTCTTTCTCAGAACTGTTGAGAAAATCAAATAGCAACTCATCATCAGGTTCAGACTTTTTTCTCCTCACAAAATGTGAGGAAGCTCTGGGTGTGGAAACGCTTTCTGCAGGAGAAGCAACTTCCGAAGATGTCCTACGTGCTGGCTTCATATTTGCTGTTCCTGCTAGGATTGTAGCCTTTTGGTGTTTAATATTATCAGCTGCTGAGGAAATGTAGGCTGCTTTGGATGACGTCTGGTACTTCAGCTCTCCCGTATGCTGGCGCAGTTCAGAATACTCATTGGCAGAGTCCAAATTCTTGTGATCATAAACTGCACTGCTTGCCGTGTCCTTTTTGCTCAGAGCCGACGCAGCACCTTGATCGACCCTGTTGAGGAGATCCTCTGCCTTTCCAGCAAGATCGACCAGCCAGGACATGATTGATGTCTGTCGATGACCTCTACAAAATTAAAATTTCGGGAACATGAGCTGCAAAAGACACAGAAAAATCAGACAGGTGTTGATAAAACAAGATGTAGGAGTTACCTGAAAAAATGCTGTGTTCGTGTGTTACGGCTGTAATTATGCTAATACTGCTAGCTTCATATTTTGGTGTTTTGATAACGAATGAACACAAATCAGTTTCTGAGCACAATGCACAAAACCTAGACTTTACCATCAGCCCACGTAACTGTCCCTAGCACCAGCAGCTGCCAGGGAGCACCCAGCTTGTCAGCCAGTCTGAAGCAACAACACCCAACAAAGCCTGCTGGCACCTGACAGAACCCAAACCCGGGGGGAGGACAAGAAGCGGCCGGACGCTTACCACAAGCACAGACACACACAGACAAACCCCATTCCTTACGAGCCTGGCCTGCAGATTTCGGTGTGAGGCCCAGAGGGAGGCACTCCCGCCCCCAGCCCGCGCGGCGCGCGGCCCGCGGCACCAGACGCCCCTCACGGCCCCTCGCGGCCCCTCGCGGCCCCCCCAGCCCCCGACCCACCGGCGCAGGCCGCGGCCCGGGCACCGCCGACCCCTTCCGGTAGACGTGGCCGCCTTCCGGGCTGCCCCCTTCCTCTGCGCATGCGCAGGAGGCGTCGACAAGCCCCGCCCACACGCGGGTCGAGGGGCGGGGCGAGAGCGCCCTTACCCCGCCCCCAGTAACGGCCCGCCCCCGCGGGGTGACGTCACCGGCCCTGAGGGAACGGTCCCCGCCCCCGGGGCAGCGCGGGCTGCCTGCGGTGCGGCGCTGAGGGGGCAGGGGGAGCCCCAGCCCCGCCGTGCTCCGCCTGGCAGGGTGGTGCTGCGGGCACGGCTCCTATCTCGTGTGCAGGCTCCCTTATCGCCTTGCAGGAATCCCTCCCACGCACATGTCCTGTACGATAACGCGAATGTTGCCTAAAAGTACTTAAAAGATGCTGTGCAAGCAAAGGTGATGTGGGTAACGGGTAAATACCCTGAAGTTGTCCTGTTTTTTTTTTAGATAAAGTTCACCTAAGGTATCGGGACTGGTCTCAGAGACGAGCTGAGGGCAAATCGAGGGCTTCCCACATCCTTATGGACTCCTTTATAAGAAAGTACCCTGGGGTTTCCACTGGTAAAGAAATAATCCAAGCTCTAAACCCGTGTATTTCCAGTCTCTGTCTTCCTTTTCATAAAGTCTCTCAGGATTTTCTCAGGCTATTTCCTGATGACCCATCATGATCCTCAATGAATTCAAGCAGCCCATTTCCTTTTTCAAAGCCCCGTGATTTGGAGGTTTGCGTGACAAAAAAGGGTCTTGTGAACACTCCAGCCCAGAGATTTGGCATAAAGAACCTCTTCAGCACTCTCTTTAGATAGATTTGCTCTATTGGGCAAGTTTCACTTCCAACCAAAGGAGAAAAAACGTTTAAAAATTGACTTTTATAAATGAAAACTACAAGGAATAACATACAATTCCAGCAGTGAGTGATACTTATGAGTATTTGTTATCATTAAATATATAAAAGGCACATTCAGGAGGAAGGAAGTTTTCGTACAAACAGGAGACTTTTCTATGGCTTTGTGTGTATGGGGTTGAAGTACACAGCAAGTACCTTAGATAACTTCAGACCAGTGTTTATTGTTGGGTAAGAAGAAAAGAATACCTTCCTCATGATGTTGTTTCATCTGTCTCTAAGTTACTGTATTCATTAGCTAAAAGGGGAAGTGGGGCCCGAGGCATCTGTTTTGCGTGTTAAGCACATGATGGTGAGTGAAGGAGAAAACCAAAACTTTTTGTGGAAAGCCGTAGAGCACCTTCCATTAACTGATAGGTGAGTTAAAGCAAAGGGTGGAGAAAAATGTCCAAAGAATAGGGCTCATGTCACGTGCAGGAGAATAAGAATGGATCTCCCTTCAGAATTGCTCCAGTCCTAAAAACATATGTATAATACGGCACATTTCCGAGACAACATGAACTTCACATTTATTTACTTTTAACAAGTAAGCCTACTCTGACTAAGAGACGTTTTTTGCAGTAATTTTCAGTCATTGTTTCAGTGTGAAACCTTTTGGTGGATGTCAGATTTATATGTGACAGCACAAGATCCCTCTCACATTTTTGTCCATACACATTTTACTATTTAGAGTCCCTCTCAACAGTGGTGTTAGGGTGAAGACACTTGGCTAGCATTGTTTGGAGGGACCTCCACACCTTAGTTGTCCTCACACTCGTGACAGCAATGTCTTTCCCTCTCATTATCTGTGACTCAGTGTCCCAAACCTGCAGTACCAGAACACTTTCAAGCTTTATGGCTGTTCCTTTTCTTCTGTAAATGCTTATTCTTAGTAAGGATAGTTGTTAAAGTGCACATAATATTAGGTTAGGATTTTTTTTGTTATCATTCTTTCTCCCACCCTCACCCTGTATTTGTTTCTTCAAAGGTTTGTCTTCCCATCAGGTTCTACCTATAAATGACCCTGGTAATCTTCCTGGATGAAGGATGAAAAGCATCTAAGAAATATTCTGTCCTTATGAGGTCCCTTCTAACCCAAAGCATTCTATGATTCTATTGCACCCAGAGGGAGTATGATTAATAAGTTATAAGAAAGCTGAGAACATATGCATGAATTATTTCTAATGGCAAAATCCATGTGTCATTTCTGAGACTGTGGAAGACCAGGAACAATTACTTAAAGAGAACTTCGAAAGATCATCACATGATCATCCATTCCTTCTCGTCACATTGCCCACAGAAATGATGGAGTAGTTCGTGATTAAAAGGAAGGCATCTAGCCCTAAAAGGAATAATTTTTCCAGCATTTCTTCCGGACAGGATAGTGCAAGGCCTTGGAAAAACTGCCTGTTAGCCCACAAAGCTCCAGCTGCCAAATTACAAATCTGATGACTTCTGACTGAAACATCTCAGTAGTGCTGCTAAGGCACACAGTACCAACATTGTCAGTAGTAACAAGCCCACCATGAAGGTAATTGATTGACCTCCCTCAGTACAAAACAACATTTTCCCTCTACTTCTTTATTATCTTCTACACCAGACACATTACAACTAACCCCTGTGCAGATAATTTCACCACACAGAACTTCGACTCAAGCCTGATGCAACAGCTAGAATTCAAATGAAGACAACATGGGAACCTACAAGGTGCGGGAAGATTATGGAGAGTTCCAGTATAGGGCAAAGGCTCCAAAATATTCATCTACAGGTATGAATTATGGCTTTTCATTAGGCCTCCTTAAGACTTAAACCCCAGGAGCAGATATCAGCCCTGCTGCCTATTCCGAACATTCTCACAGAGCTAGTACTGTCATGAGTTAATAGAAAATCCATCCTGCCTCATGACTGATTAAGCAACAGAGTGGAAATACTGAATTCACGACCTTTGACTTCCACGTCACGTGATTCAGCATGCTGCACATAATCATCATTTCAATTCATGTGCCTGTATCACCTTCCCAGACACTACTTAGAAAAAGAGTTCAGGACCCCACAGAAGTCATGTTATCCTTAAGTAGGAAGGAACGAAAAAAAAAGTAGAGTATCTTCTCTTCATGTAATATTTTAAACCCTAACAACTAATGCCTTGTTTTCAAGTGTTATAATACCATCTGTTCAGATTTCAATAGGCTCAGTTAATTTTCCCTTAAACTAATACAGAAGGGCAGGGGTTTTTTTAAGAGGTTTTATTATTTACAGATTAATTCTATTTTTATTCCACTTGTTTGGTCTTCAGAACACCTTACAGAATCCCTCAATGGAAAATTCACATGACTGTGAATGTCTGATGATCATTCAAGGCCAAAATGACACAAACAATCTATTCCCAAACTTGGAAATAAAAACAAGGAGGGCCAAAATCCATGCCGTAGTTTATCTGTTTGCTTACAGAGAGGATACATATGCAGCATATGTCAGTCCACAAAATATCTGGCAGGCCACATCCACCTGCCCTTATTATCTTCATGCTCCAGATGGGGAATTGAGGTGTAGTGAGGAGGAACTGAAGAGGAAGTCCCTTACCACACCTGGTCAGACCAGATTCAGTCTGGTCAAAATGTACAAATGTGGGGGAAGGATCATGCCTGTGCTAAGGAACTTTTCAGAGAGCTTGTAACCAACCTTCAACGTGCTTCTGCTAAGCATATGCAGCTTTGGGTTTTGAAGGTAACTGGACCAGATGCAACTGGCTTGTCAAAAACACAGCAAAAAACGTCCTGACCCTGGTTTGAACATAGTTCCTCTTGGTTATATTAGTGGAGCTGTGCCAGTTGGAGCGCAATTCCCTCTCTGAAAGTCTTCAGACACAGGTGATGAGGGAAGGCATAAGAACAGGTCAGGAGATACTTCTCAGCTACATTCGCCCTTGGATTTTGACTTCCAGAGTGAAAGATGGTGTCTTTGCAATTAATAAGCCTTTAAAGATATATTTTTTTAATTTATTGAATAATTGGCACATTTTCTTAAAGCATACAGGTACAAGAGCAACTCTAAAAAAATTTTTAAACAGAGACACAGTTCTGTTTCCCTTTGCCCAAACACATACCTCGTTTCCTCAAAATCACCGAATGATTTATAAACAGAAAATGATTAGAAATCAAACCTAGAAACCAACAGCTAGCATGGAAAAAGTTAGAGCAAACTGATAGGAGTTTGGGGTGGGGGGATTGAAGAGCTCTATTTTAACATGATGGAAATTCTTGACTCTAGCTAATGGCTCTAACTGGGGGTAAATGGGTGTAAACAAAATGCTGGGGTGCAGTGCATTGGACCCAGGCAATGATACACAGCCAATGCCCAGAAGCTGGCTCATGGGTAGGGTATTTCAAGTCGGACCACTGCTCATTTGCACTCTGGAAAGACTGCTCTGCCTCCACTGTTGTGTCCTCAGTTGCATCAAAACGAAGCACACAAAGTTGGGCTGTGCTTGCATTCTTTCTCCCACGGTATAAATCAATTGCATTACATGCACACACACTCAGTTTTTCGTCTGTTATCACTTTCCTTTTCTTTCGTTACTCCTCTTTCTTTCTTTTCCTGTAATAAATCATGATGAATCTTTTCCTGCAGTGTCCTCACTATCTTATTTCCTTTTTCTCCATATGCAAATGACAGAGATAGCCCATTATTCTTCAAATGAGAAACAAAGCCAGCCCTCCTGGACACTGACAGAACCGTCCAAGTTAGGAGACCCAAAGTGACAAGTGATGTTTAAAGAAGAGCATCTTCTAGAATATGAAGTCTGGAGAGTCAAATGTCATTTGAGGATTTGGGAGTTCATTTGCCTTCAGCCATATGCCTTTCTTCATTCATTTTAATTCATTATTTGTTGAAAAAAACTCAGGTTACTCAGAACAATTCTCTAAAAGGACGGGAGTTGATCCTCCCTACTGAGGACACAACTCGATGTAAAGAATGAAAGACTTACGGCAGTTCTCTTTTTTTTTTTTTGATACTTACTGAAGCTTGATAAAGCAGAACATTTTTGTGAAAATATTCACAAACAGACATTCTTCAATAAAGGACTTACCTCACCTGGAGTGCTGCATCCAGGTCTGGGGCCCCCAGCACATGAAGGACACGGACTTATTACAGCGAGCCCAGAGGAGGCCACAAAGATGATCAGAGGGCTGGAGCAGCTCTCCTGTGAAGACAGGCTGAGGGAGTTGGGGTTGTTCAGCCTGGAGAAGAGAGGGCTCCAGCAAAACCTTACAGTGGCCTGCCAGTACCTAAAGTGGGGTACAGGAAAGCTGGGGAGGGACTCTTTGTCAGGCAGTGCGGTGATAGAGCAAGGGGGAATGGTTTTAAACTAAAAAGGGTAGATTTAGATTAGATATAAAGAAGAAATTCTTCACTCAGAGGGTGGTGAGGCCCTGGCACAGGTTGCCCAGAGAAGCTGTGGATGCCCCATCCCTGGAGGTGCTCAAGGCCAGGCTGGATGGGGCTTTGGGCAACCTGGTCTGGTGGGAGGTGTCCCTGCCCATGGCAAGGGGTGGAACTGGGTGGTCTTTATGGTCCCTTCCAACCCAAACCATTCTGGGATTCTATGATTCTATGAAAAATGTTTAAAGGAATCGAACCCTTTTACTGTTCACCTCTGTCACAACTGGCTCCTCTCATAATTACTAACTCAATAATGAAGATGTTTTTCCTTTTCCTTTATCTCAGTAAAGATATGTTTTTCCCTTTTGGCAGTATAACTGTGGGGGACAACTTTAAAAAGGTCTTGCCTGCCCTGGAGATGTCCAAATTTGTGTACAGCACATCTTTATGTGGAGTTTTTTACCGAGAATCCTTTATCTTCTGCTTACACACTGTCACTCCTGAGGGTGAAAACTCAACAACTGCAGTGCAATACCATGTCCTTAAGATATTCATAATGACTTGTGGCTGAAATGGTGATAAGTTTTGTGAACTCCCCTTTGTGAGCCTGACATGAAATTCAGCAGGCTGCCAGCACGAAAGGCAAGTGCACCTGGTGATGTGGGCGCTGAATCCAAGGTCTTCACTGGGCCAGTTTGGCAATTCCCTGTCTCTGCTGTGAATTACATGGATTAATCCCGGAGCTGTAATGTGCAGACTGACTGGGCAAGCCTGAATCTAATACAGGGGGAAGGGTACTTTAACCAGCAGATAGAGAAAAGAGCATTCTTCTTGACGGAGGCAACGGGTAACTCAACTGTTTTTAATCTGAGTGCAGATGACCGCAGTGATACCACAAACACACCACATAATTATACAATAATGGTTTTCAGGAAAAAAATCATTATCAAGGGGACGCATGCACTGATGTTTAGGAAGTCAGATACGAGGATTCCCACGATTGCCTGAGATGAAGAAGAAAGACAACATAGGTCAAGCCTAGAGAATCCTATTCTGGGTGTATACACTTCATCACTGACATTGGTCTTCACAGTCTTCAGTGGATATTTTATAAGAAGATGGCTGAACTAGAACTATGTATTTGCAATAAATAACAGCATTGAGCTTACTGCTGCCCTTTACCATATTCCACAATTTTTTAAAATCTGTTTCCCATTGTGTAGTCACACTCTTTATTTGGAAGCCTGCTGTCTCCAAGGATATGTTTGCAATCCTTTAACCTTTAGACTTCTTTCCCTTTTCCCTCCCCCATGCTTGCTTTGTCTGGTACACATTGTCCTTCCCTTGAATTTCCTGGTCAGGTGGATATTTGGGGCTATCACCTCACACCTACTTCATTCTATCCTAAGTGCTAGTTTATTGCAAACAACCCACTAAACACCTGGCTACAGAGGTAGAAACACAATTATCTGCAGAAAAGATGCACAAAGGGACAGAAGTAGTTTTCATGCTTTCTGTAGGATAAAAACTAAACCCTCAGCTGAGTGCATACAGATTTTCCATTGAGCCTTTTCTCAGCTGTCTGTGCAAGAGACGTTCAAAGAAGCCTCTCCTGGTCTGAAGCTGATGCTGTTCTTTATGCCTATGGACTGATCTCACTGTCCTACACCGAGGCTTTCTGTCACACTTATTTAGACTTTCCCAGATACAAATATAAAACGGGGTGGTATGTTTAGGCAGACCCTCAAACAAGATGCCTCTAATTTCTGCCTTCAACATACGTTTCTATAGGTTTTCCTATTCTCTTGCCCTTGATACAGGTCAGGATAGAAGTAAACACCCCCTTCCCCCCCCCCCCCCCCCCAAATTTCTACTTCCACCATTCAGACAATGATGTGGTGCGTTTCAGTTGTGTTGTTAGGCTTCCACTGAGAGCCAGAGCTGTGCAGGCGCATTCTGCAATTAGGCAGAAATCAGTGACTTAGACCACTGGTATGCTTCGGTACACTGTGCTTATTTATTTTTGCTAAGAACTGGAACAGAATGGACACAAAGGCTCACAGAGTGAACATCACTCCCTCCTTCCCAGCACAGACTTTAAGACATATTTCTTGTTCTGTTTTCTGGAGATGTTAAAGTTTTTTTTTTTTTTTTCCTCTTGTCTGGAGCATGTCAGAGTGGCTCTCCTGGATCTTTGCTTGTCCGTACTATGTTGCCCCAGATCTTTCAACCATTTCTTGTAAGTGGTCTTTCTGAAACCTCTATTAGTTCCTTTCTACACAACAGTGCATGTAAATTTATTGACACAATATACACAAAACCTCACTAGGACCTGCTAAGTGCATTGTGTTCGCTGTTTTCCTCTGATGCTGTCTCAAGCCTTTCCCCTCCACCTGGCTACTTATTTCCAAGGAAAACACAGGCACCCAGTATCTTGAACGCTGGCAAATTTAGTTAGATCTGTCAGGACAGTTGAAGAAAGCACGTGTGAAGCTGTAGGGATAAGGCTTCCCCTCACTCCCTCTCAAAATGTACTTGTATATGCTCCCACAGTGCTGTAAGTGAACTAAACTCTTGTACCCCTCTGGCTCTCAGACTTGCTTAATCTCAGTTTATCTCCATGATGATACGCCCGCCATTAAATTTCTTTCAGAATTAAGGTCACTTCATGTAAGTCTCCTCTCATTTTCCTTCCAAAGTGAATACAAACCTTTTTTTCCTTTAATTTTTGATAACTAAGATCAGCCCCTTGTCAATCTACTAGTTTTGCTAAAATGCAGTAAGTTTTCCCTCTTCTCAGACACTTGGGATAACCATGCCTGATGTTTGCATTTACAAGCCAGCTAGTCATGCATCATTACCAGGCTGTCAAATCTAATCTCAGTGTTGGTGAAGATTTTGAAAGACCAAGCTCAGCACATTGTTTCATTAACCAGAAATCTCTCCCACTCTTTATCTTACATACTAGGCATTTTTTTTTCAGAATACAATTTCTTATATTGTCTTGCTAACAGTTAGCAAGTTAAGGCACATACAAAGAATTAGAAGTCCTTAAAATATTCTAAAAATAGATGAGGGAGGCCTACAATTGCTTGAATATCTGCAATGTAGGACTAATGTTAAGCAATCGTTTCAAATTGGATTAAGAATCCATTGTTTAATAGAACTTGATGATCTTGTAGAAGCAGTGTGCTGTCATGTCAGGGCTGGGGTGGCTGACCATACATACTGCTTGTGTACAGAGTGGCTGAGGAAAATCCTTCTAAACGTTACAGAAAAGAGGGAAGAGGTGAGATTGCCTTTTATCTCACCTACTCAAGACATTGCATTGGTAAATATTATGCAAACATATAAAGGGATTTATAAGGCAAAGCAATTTAAAGGCTAAAATGTCCTGAAACAAGTGCCTGTATGAGCAAATCTGCAGCTGAATGGCTGAATAAGCACCTGGATATCACAGTAACAGTGTACTGACCAGCTCTAGCTCCAACACAGCTATTGTGGTTTTGGTCCCCTGAAATCTTAAACTTTGTGACCAAATCAAATAACTTGATCTTCTTTTAATGAGTAAAATCCTTTTCTGTCTTTTATTCTCCAGTTTCACCCACATGGGACATGTTCATGGATTCCTTCTATTTTTCTCTTTGAAATGCTCAAGAATGTTTGGTGTCAATTTTTCCAAGAAGTAGAAAACTTTCCTTAAAAAAAATCCATAAAGAGTTTACGAAGTGGAGTCTTTCAGGCGTGTTTTGGTTCACTGGCTGGTTTTTAATCTAACAGTCACCTGACTCACATTCATGTACTCTACTGGTGTGTAACCTGCGCATGTGGCTTACTGATACATGACCTATGCACGCTCGGTTCATTGAGTACAGACCCTTTCCTCCCACCTAAAAATGTCCTTGATTCATAAAACAAACAAACAAACAAACAAACAATAACAACAACAACAAAAAAAAACAGTCTTGATCTATTCAGATGTTATTAAAGGAGAAATAAAACATGCAGTCCAGAATGTTTCTTGTACATTTTTATAAGTAAATTTTTCAGCAGATTAAAAGCAAAACCAATGACTTTTTGGTGCAATATTTGTCAGCTGTAAAGTTAGCGGCATGTTACCATAAATACACGTTAAAACACCTCCAGACATCTGCTTGAAATCTGGGAAACCTCTTTTGGGGAAAGCTGTGCTTTACTGTAACTACTATTATTACCCTGCCAGCTATTTAAGAACAATCTTCTGTCAAAAATGTAGGATGTAGGAGCGAGAATCCTGTCAGAGCACTTAGCAAAACAGAATCAGAGCCAAACTCCCACCCTGACTTTACAGCAGCCTTGTGGTCTGTAGGGCTTTCCGTCCTCGGCTGGTTAAAATCTGAACGTTAAGAAAGAACCCACCTTATCTGCAAGTTTTTAAGTTTCACACATGGGGATTTTTTGTTCTCATTTGGTCAACACTTTCAGAGTTTGCTAGCATCTTAGTTCTCATTTGTGTTGTGTGGCTTTGGCGGGCTGGTGGAAATGCATTCAAGAGAGTCAAAGTTTTGTTATGAGACATGTGGGTGAAGGCTACTTTTGCTTTCTAGAGCTGTCAGAGCAAGCAGCAAAATGTTTCATAAACACATGACGTTTTCACCTCCATACATGTTTTTCTCTTTTTGAAAAGATTACACGTATGCTTGTTTATATAGCAATACAATCTGTGCTTGTGTGATCAACAAACCATTATTTCTTTCATTTCTTCTCTTCCATGGCAGCAATGGTAGCATGGGTCAGGCTGGATTCCTGCTGTAGGAGACCTAACCACTTCTTCAGACTCCCTGCGGCTGTACCTTGGCATTCTCTCAGCTTACTTCAGCCTACGTGCCCAGCAACAGCATCCATCCCTCCCCTACACAGGCTTCCCAGCTGATTCGAGAAGGCTTGTGAACTTCCTTTTCAACACTGTCAGAGAAAAAAATCACACTCGGTGGTAAAAATCTGAGTGTCTTTAGAATGTGTGTCTGATAAGTTTAACCGAGATGCAGGTTCATGTAGGGATCTTCCCACCTGATATTTTTCAAAGTGAAGAACGTCCTGTTGACGGTTAATGAGTGTAGAATCCATAGACAGTTATTTGGCAGCGACATCATCGTCCTTTTCAGAAGAGACAGCTGACACAAGGTGTATCCACACAGCTCAGCCGTGGCACACAGCATGAAAAACACCTTTGGACTTGTACGGCGGGTCGGCGATGTTATTAAGCAATACTAGATGGCTTTTAGGGCTGGTGGCTAGTGCTCAAAGCACAAGCATAGCCCGTGTCTAAGCCTAAATCAGACTGAGGGGAAAGGAAGGTTTAGGGTTTGATTTCTTCCTGCTGGATAACCAGCACGACGGTCTGTGTCAAGTCAAAGAGGCCATCTCTGAACCAGCCTGAATTTTAACAGCATGATGGTGTCAGGACTGCGCACTTCTACAAAATACTGATGATTAACACATACTGACCTTTCAAATTTATGAACCTAACCAAAGCTGAGGTGGTGCAGATAAGACAAATGGCAAATTCAGAGCAGAACTATGACTTTCTGCAGACATTCAAAAATGTGGTTGGCTGCTCACAAATCATAAGCCTGTTTTTTTCAAACTGATACTCAGTGTGACGGAAGCAGGTGTGCTCCTCTCTGGGTGGTTAATGGGGCAAATAGCCTGCGGGCTTTTTTTTCTTTTTTTTTTTTCTTCCCAAAAAGGATTTTTGCTTCTCTTTCATAAAAAACAGAGATGACTTTACGGCAGAGTTTCTCAGCTTTTTTGGAAGATGTAAGAGAGAAAACAGGGAGCCACCAGACCAGAGCCCCGCATCTGTGTGTGGAACTGCCTGCAGATTCCTGCACCTCACCAGAGCCAGGGGGGCGGCTCGGCCGGCCAGCTCTGCTAAAACACCTCGGGTCGAGCCCTGGCCTTATCGTCCTCTTCCACGACTTTGGGAGTTAGCTCGGCGATACGCACGGCCCACGCCGCGGCGCCCCGGAGCCGCGCGGACTACAACTCCCAGCATGCCTTGCGCGCCAAGCCCCGCTGCCCTTGATGCTCGGGGGAGCGCCGGGCATGCCGGGGCGCGTAGTGCGGCGGGGCGGGGGCGTCGCGGCCTCTCCCCCGCCCGGCCGCCATTGGCCGGGGCCAGCCCCCGCCCGCCCGCCGCGGCCCGCGGTGGCCTCGGTGCGCCCCGCGCCGCGCCCGCCGCAATCACAGCGCCCGCGGCCCGCAGGCAGCGCGGTAAGGGCGGGCCGGGCCGGGCCGGCAGGGGGCCGGGGCTGGCGGCGGCACGGGCTCCGGCCCCGGCACCGGGCATCGGGCGGGGGGAGCGAGAGTGGGGCTTGGGGGTCCTTGTTGCGCCGTGGGGGGGTTAATGGCTCCCGACGAGGGGGCTGATTACCCCCGTAATTAGCGCGGGGCAGCGCGCCGGGGGGCTGGGGGGCGTGTGGGGAGCTGCCGCCTCAGGCAGAGCTGCCGGGTTCTGTCCCGAAGTGCTCGAAATAACGCCGGGAGCGGGTCCGGCGGGCTGTCACCGTCACGGCAAGCGTCCTCGCACAATGCCTCTTTTTATTTTATTTTTATTTTTTCCCTCTGGGGAATGGTGCCGCCTCTCTGCTGCTGAGGGAAAGGAGCCCGCAAGCAGCGGGATGAGTTTAAAGTTGCTTTCGGGTGCCTTGATTTAGCGTTTGAAATGTTCTAAGTTGTTCTGAGTTACCGTGGTAATGAATTCTTGCTTTTGCGTTACAAACGGCTCATACATCTTCTGAAGGTGTATTAGCCACTACGTGCATTAGTCCTAATCAATTAAGCTGATTCATTTACTTGTAGTCTCTGTAAATAATTGAATTGCGACAGAGACCCTAATCTCCATCTCCTTCAAAACGTAGCTTATCGGAGGCTGCGGTCATAAAGACTTCTCCTTCCTCCTCTGGAAGCGTACGAAGGAAATCAGGCTAACTCTGCAGGGGCTGAGGCGGTTCTGGCGCTTCAGCCTGCGGGCCGGACAGCACAAGTAGGTAGAACATTGCTGGCGGAGCTCTGCAGGCATCAGGTTCTTGTGAGGAGGGCTGCCGCGAGTCGCGTGGTTTGCAGAAATCAGCACCGAAATGTCGCGGGGACCGGCAGCGTGCAAACACTAGCTGGGAAAAGGAATTGCGCCTTGAGTCTGAAAACTAAAAGGTCATAAAAATGTTTTGAAAACTAAAGGTCATAAGAACAGCAGCTGAAAGAAAAAAAAAATTCCAAGAACTGGAGTGATCAGCTGATTAGCTAAGGCTGTTCTTTTTCTCCAAGATTGTTGTTAATTCATACGAAGGGAAAATGTGCATACGGCTTCTGTTTATGCAGCTCTTAGAGGCTGTGCTTGAGCTATTTGGAGTTTAAGCTACTGAGGTGTCAACATCTCTCTAAACACCAGTGGAAAATACTTTGATCAACACGAGTACTTTCTGTAGCA
Source organism: Anser cygnoides (assembly GCF_040182565.1). Lineage (NCBI taxonomy): Eukaryota > Metazoa > Chordata > Aves > Anseriformes > Anatidae > Anser > Anser cygnoides. Next base: position 50,277,730 of record NC_089877.1, on the reverse strand, counting down.
TGACCTGGTATCTTGCTGCTCTGAGGCTTTTGATCTTAGTGGAGCGCTTCACAAAGGAAAGGCTGGGGACGCAGAGGGAGCAGGCTGCTGGCCCGAAGAATTATTCTAGCGGACCTGGCTGCTTCCAGAGGCGCTGCTAAGCATCCCTCTGTAGTAAGTCAGGGAAGTGTGCTAGCAATGCCATGCAAAATGGCTAAGGGACCTCAAGGAGCACGTGCAGGTTTTAAGAGGTGAGTGAATTACTCTGGTCACGCTGCTTACCGGGGCCGTGCAACTGTGCCTGTACATGCCGTGGTCCTGTGTGCGTGGATCGGATGCTGAACCTGCCATGTCTGCGAGATGTGCCTTTCTCCTGACATGGTCTCCAAAGCAAGGTTAACTCTTCCACTAGGAAGACGAGGGAGAGCTGATGAAATCCTTTCCTATTTCTGGAGGGTCAGCCAAAGCTCTAAAATGGTCTTGTGAATTTTCAGTTCTGCAATGTTTGATCAGTTGATGACGATTGATTCAGTTCTGATCACGTTTGTTTCGTGTGGTAAGATTCCTGCTTTGCATGCGTTTAGGGTGGCTTGTGACAGATATTTTATTCCTTGCTTTCAAAAAAAAAAAGGCTGTTTACGTGCCTGTGGTAAGCTGGTCAGCCGAGCTGGTTTCTCTTCTAATACAACCTGAAGACATAGCATGTGACGGGAACTTTCTCTTCTCAACTGTGGGTCAAGTACTCTTTCAACACAACCCAGAACGCAATCTTTTTAAATTGCCTGCCTGAGCAATCAAAGGCTTTCTTTCTTTAAGCCAAGCAGAAATATGTATTTATTTTTCTCTAGTGTTTGGAAACGAGAAATGGAAGACCTATTCGCACTGCGCGTGTGTTTAATGGTTAAGCCTATCTTAAAAGCTGCTTGAGAAACCTTGGGGAACAGAGCATTTGTTAATTGTGGCTTATTAATGCACTGAGATGTGTCTAGGCTTTTTTTTTTTTTCTCCCTTTCTATTGTTAATATGATTTAATTATAGTAAAGGAAAAAGATAAGTGGGATTATGTCATTAGAGACTGTAAGAGAGGAGTGTTTTCTATCCTAACTAATCCATGACAAAACACGGGTGGCTTTCTAATAACACAGTACAAACATCGCTTGGCACTTGTTTTCCTACCACTTCTGTACCATTCCCAACCTTGTGTCGGCAGAGATGAGAAATGTGAGGATCTGCATATCCTTGTGCCGCATAGGAGGCAGTTCAGTTCCTTGTGGAGGGATTGCCTGAGCGGGCTGGTAGCTTAGTCGTCGTTCAATATTCAGTCTTCATTCATTCCCCTGCGCCGCGGGGCTGGCAGCTGGAGCGCCTGTGTCCTGCTCACCTGGGGTCCTGGCGACAAGAGCTCTGCGTCAGCGTGGTCCAGGCTGTGAACCCATCAGCTGAGACACTCAAACTGTTTCCAGTTCAGCCCATGGCCCTCAGTAACGTGTTTTCTCTGAAGCTACTCCGTCATGTGACGTGCCAGCAGCTGCCAGCCAGCAGCGGCCGTCCCCGTGCGCCGGGTGCCTCTCTGCCAGGCTCTGCCCTCGCACCGTGCTGCCCGGCGAGCGGCTGGCAGTGCCGCGGCTTCTCCTGGCACCCACTGAATTTGAATTTGTGGTTTGCATCTCCAAGAACTAAGCCTCATGTGGCAGGATCTCCAGCCCTTCGGTGATCACTTGAACTGGTTGTTTCCTCTTTGCGCTTCTCCTGTAAGTACGAACAATTTTAGCTGGAGAAGCGAGAAGTTATGCTTTAATTAACATGGACGAGATTTCTTTGTGTGAAACAAATGCTGAGCTTTGAGGGATCTGTTCGCATGAAACTTGGCTTTATATTCCAGCGTGTCAAACTCAGTTAAGATCTCTATGTGTGCGGTCTAAAATACATTGATTTTTCTTTTCTTGTCTAATATTTCAGGAGTTAGGTATCCCTGAAACTGAACGCTGGGGAGGAATAGGTTTGTTAGTCCATGGCATGTTTTGGCACTTGACAAAAGTTTTGAACAACTTGATATGACTCTCAGCCGTGATATAGGCAATGGAATAGGTGGTGGTTTTTTCTGGATGTTGTAAGCAAAGCCTATCTTCAAGGCAGTTGTTAGTGTGTTATCTGAGCCGTCTGAAGAAGTGACGAGGTAGACAAGGCAGACGTGGCATACAAATTCTATGGCAGCACCATGACAAGAATTTACAACTGCAGCTCAACATGAGAGATTGCAGTTGTCTATCAAATTGCAGGAAATTACTGCTCATTCCGTCATGTACATCTAACTGCTGAAGTAGCTAATAATTCAGCAAACCCTGTATTGGTAAGTTATCAAGTATTGTTCTTGCTCCCAAATCTCGTGCTTGCAGGCAGCGCCAGCAGTGGTTTATCCCCGAAAGATAAGTGTACTAGATTCAAATGAGTTTTTGGAAGAAGCGTTGTCACAGCAATTAACATTTGGTTCTATTTTTCCTTCTCTGTTCTGGAGTTCAGTGGTGTGGTAATAGCTCTTCCTGTAGAATAAACAGTGTGCTAACGTGACTTCCTTCACTTTGTGCTAGCTCCATTAAAAAGGAAAACAAAAAGTTCAAAAATATTTATAATGTTTCTTTCCTGTTACTACCTACATTGCTTCTCTTGGTGACGAGAAGATCCAGTCTCAGAAAGAGCCATACTACACGTTACCTGAGCAGCCTTCACCATACGCAGCTGCTTTGGGAGCAGGCTGGTTACTTCGCTGTTTCAGCCCCGTTTGAGGGGCTGCACATGGATGTTTCTGGCTGTGTGGAACTGATATTGCATAGTATGGTAAACCAATACTGACTTCGATACTGTTTAGTTATTTGGCATTGTGGCAGCTTTGGCGTTATGCTTTCTGATCACACAGTACGTTTGGGGAGTTCCCAGTTTTTGTTCCAGAAAAAGCCACGCTAAGTAGACTGTTCCACCCTTACAAAACCTCTTACATGCATGTGAGCAGTGATCAACCTCCAGAATCTGTTTTTGTAACCAGACCGGTATCAAATCCCAGCCAAGAGCTTGCAGTTCTTAGAGGGACTTTGCTTTAGGATGGCACGTTGGATGCAGCAGGCTGTGTGACAGGTAAACATAACCCTCCTCCTACTCACCCCCGACCAAAAAAGCAAACTTTTTGTTAGATATGGTCAGATGGTTTGGTTTTATACCGAACTTAATCAGACGATCAAGGTGCTCAGGCAGCCGACTAGTAGGGACACTACCTGTAGTCCTCTTAAGAAAGCAGAAAGTGCCATTTCTGCCTGGACTCGAAACTCTCCTCTGGCTCTGGTTTTCTGAATTTGGGTTCACAGGCTCAGACCTTACTCTGTCACTGTGCAGCTTGTGCGTACGCTTAACCATTGTGCAAAATAGATGAGAATACTGCTCTTTCATGTGGTACCCGTTCACATTTGCTCTCCACCAGCATAACAGGTTGCACAAATAGCGTGAGGCTCTCACAGCCTGCACTTCCCCCCAGCCTCAGCAGCGAGGGCTGTGTCTTGTGCAAAACAGCACTAAGGGCTGTCCCCACCCTTGCTGGCGCTGTGGGCACAGAGAGCTTTTGTGGCCCTCTGACCTTGCACTCCCGAGCAGTTCTCCATGTCTGTGTATCATTGTGCCCACATCACCAGGGATTTGACTTGATGGTACTGGGCTCGTTGCCAGTCAGTAGAAACCAGTAAATTATCCAAGCAGAAAAGACCAAGAGAACGGTATTACCCTGAAAAAGTTTCATCTGTGAAATGCTTGATAGTGGTACTTGTTCTGTGTTAGAGATTTTAGTCACTGGCAGCTACTATAGAACAAAACAACCAGAGGGAGCTGAAAGACTTGGTTGTGCTGTTCAGAACTGCTTTCAGTTAGATTTGAAAGCTGACAGAAAAGTCTTGTAACTAGTAGCAGCTTGGTGCTAAGGAAAGATCTGACCAGAAATTACACTGTGGGTTGAATTGTCCTTAAAACGCACGCACACACAAGAAGGGCATCTAGTTGTGCTACTGCTGATGTTTGCTTTGGGTTTGTTTTTCTGACTGATGTCCTCTGATCTATTTCTCTCAAACTTCTTCACTAGGGATTTTTTCTTCCTCCCATTTGCGGAATAAATAAAGAAGGGAGATGATATTGGAAGTGGTTGTGTTGCTGGGCTGTGCTCTGGGCATCAGCACGTTCCCCCTGGAAGAACCTGAAGATGGAGGCAAGCACTGGGTGGTGATCGTTGCAGGTTCAAACGGCTGGTACAACTATCGACACCAGGTAAGGACCGCTGGTCCCACATGCTGACACTGACCACGCTCCAGAAAATGCCTGCCCTGGGATGTGCAGGGAGATGGTAGCTACCTAGGTTAGCTCAGCCCTTACGTCATTTGGGCAAGTGCTTCCACTTCTGGACTTCCAGGAGTGTGTGGAGTATTCTAAAAGAACAGCAACAGGAGTGATGCACAGCCTGCGCTTTTCTTGTGATTCTCATCCCAAGAATTACCCTCTGCTTTTCGTTCTACTATCTGAATTTATTTGCTTACAACTTTGTCCAGCCTTTCATCTTTTGAAAAGTTGTCGTTAGCAGTAGGAGGTATATTCTTCCTCTAGTCGTACTTCTGTATCTTGGGAGACCTGTATCATTTAGGCTAAATATTCCATTACCACGCTAGAGCATCTGACCCCAACTTGCAGGTGAATAAGTGATGTCTAGAATTAAACCTCATTTTTGAGAGACATGCATGTTTCTGTCCATTTGATTTCTTATATCCTAACATTATGAAATATCTCCCTTTCTTCTCTGCCAGCAAAAGTCTTGGCTAAGGCTGTAGATCTACAGTATGTTTTTGTAGGGTGAAGGACAAGGGTTCTTTTTAGCCTGAATCAGTTTGCTCACTGTGTTCTAAGGCAAGCAGTTCGTGGCTACAGACTTGTGCTGCCACAACAAAGACACAGTGCACTGGGGTGCAGGGTGGAAAGAGGAGAAAAGGAAACAGGAACTCTGAAAATTGACACTGCTGTCAAAGCCAGTGTTGTGGAATTATGGTCTGGTTGCGAGTGTCAGGATGGACAGGACTGTGACTTAACTCTGATTAAGTTCAAGGCTTATAATCAGCAGTCAGGAGACTACAGCAGTTTTTTTCCTTTGGGGAATTCTTGGGCAATCCCTTAAACAGATTTCATCTACGCTTAAACATGGTCTTTGTTAGATGGGAACATCTTGCTTTCATGGAGAACACAGTCCATTTAATTCTGACTTAAAGCATACATTTGTATATTTCTAAACCTTAGAAAAATATTTTACTAGGCTATTGTTAGTTAAGGTGGAACAGAGACTGACACACTAGTGTACAAAACCAGTATTTTAGAAGTTAGGCTGTAGTAAATGTTCTGGGTACATATATCGAAGTGACCTGCTGAACTCTTGAAACTTCCTAAGTAATGATTATTCTACAGGCAGCTGCATTAAAAATATAGTGAGACCTTATCTTCTTCATTTCTGTGGATTGAGAGAGAAAGAAACCTACCATGTGTTTGTTGTGCATGCTGGGTTTTATATTTATGCCTCTCCTCCTCCTCTGCTCACAGTTGGTTTGGTATTTTCTGTGCAGTAATGAGCTTAAAGCTTGGTGAACCAGACTGACAACGTTCTCGTGCTTGAAGAAGAACCTGTTACTGGCAAATGCTAGCATAATGCTTGGGCAAACTGGCTTTAGGGATTTTGGCAGCTCCTTGCGCTGTAACCATTACCTGATAACCATAGGTGATATATTATTGGCCTTATCATAGACTATTCCTATTTCAAATGAAGTCTGAAGGAAGATATTTTTAAAGCTGAAATCTCAACAGAAAACAATTGCAAAAACACTAGTGTTGTACTTATCACTGCCCCTCCTGGCGTGGCTAAGTGTAATTATTCTGAGTTGTGCTTTGGTTGTTGCATTGCTCTATGACCAGTCTCATTGGCTCCCTTCCACTAGCAGGAGTTAATGCTGTAACATTTGTTCTTAAATAAAATCACTTTTTGGAAGCTGTGGTTCACGAGAATTCCTTTTCTGCAGTGGCCCAGGCATAGAGTTTTTAATAGTTCTGCGGGTGGGCCTTCAGTAGCAAGTACATCTGCCAGGTGTAAGGAAGTTATGAAGGACACAAGATGTACGCTTAAGTATTTGTGTCCAGTGCTAAGTCAGAATTTCACACCAGCAAAGTAACTTTTGAGTGTGGTCACTTGCTGATAGTTTAGTAAATACTTTTCAGGGTTAGAAAATTGGGAATGGGGTTTCTTTGAACACCTTCATTTCTGGAGACAACATTGACTAGCAATGCAAAATGTCTGTAATATTTAAATCCTAGAAACGTCTGTATTTTAACCTCTACCTCTTGTTTCAGGTATAGTATTAGCGTTTGGAACAAAAATCAGAACACCATTAAGAATCCCGTCAAAGTTATGAAATCAGAGCCATAAAATAAGAGAGTCAGCGTGAAGGATCCTTCACAATGGGATTGAGCTCCTACCGATCTGTTCCGGGCAAGTCAGTGTGCCGAGCTTCTTACAAAAGAATTAATTCCCAGGAGGTGCAGCGCGTCAGAAGCCTGTGCTGTCTTGTCTAGCTGCCTCTTTTGGCCAACCTTAGGGGCTGGGCAGGAGTGAGCAGCCACGGTAGGAGGGCATACTCGGTGACAGGCCCAGCAGCTAGTCAGGGAACTGTGCGCTTGCTACAAAGTGTAAGCTGGAAAAGGGTGTCTCAGGTATCAGAAATTGAGGAAAACTTTTTCCCTGCAAAACTGGCTGAACAATAGATACTTTTGAGGAGAGTTGGACAGAGGAGGAAAGGTACTGCAGAGAACTCAGGAGTTATTACAGACTTTTAGAAATGTTATGCAGACTGATCACTAAGGTCTTTGCATGTGTTAGTAGTCCCTACTTTCCAGCTAGGAAGCAGAAGCACTGTGTTTAAATGACATGTTCAGTGGAACCACAAATCAGACTTGAACTTCCAGTACTGTATTTCATTCATCACGAAAGTTGTGCTACAGTGAACATACAAGTTTCAGTAGAATAATAATTTTCAGTAGAGTAATATGTGTACTAACAGAAAACTAAGCAGTGCTTCAGAATTGCTGATTTCTTTGCTTGATTCTTTGTAATTCTTCTACTTTCCAAAGGAGAAATTGCAGAAGAAAATACATTGTACTCTAATTCGCTTTCCTCCTGCCCTTGCCTTTCTTCTTCAGAACCTCTCTGATCTAGCCTGCATACAAAAGAGTTTGTAGATGTGAATCTTCCTGTAAGTAGATACTCAATGTGACTGTTACTTGTTACCAGACTGGACACTATTTCCTAAATGCCACTAAGCACTCATAATATCCCTTTGTAAGCTGAAACCTCAGCTGACACATATCTGGGTTTCAATTGCTCAGTTCAGCTGTTCGGTGTACAGTTAATACATAACACTGCATGTATGTGTTACACTTAATGTTTTGTGAGCTCGTTGTTTTGCATGCTGTCTGCACACAGCACAGTCAAAACATACTCTGCTACCTTCCGCAGTAGTTACCTGGTGACAGGATGTGTTCGTCTGAGTATGCAACCATAAAAGGAGGGGGAGAAGGTTCGCTTTCAAAAATGTCTCTAATTTCATACATGAAAATTTGTTGGGAAGGTAGTCCATCGTTGAACACTGTACAGACTCCAGGAGCAGTAAATTTGTAAAGACTGTGCGGACCGTGCAGAAACTTAGTTTGCACCTGTAACCTCAAGGAATCTGAAACTCCTTCTAAGACTTATCTGTCAGTGGTCGGAATCCGCTGTCAGTGGTGCAAACCTCAAGTGTAGGCAAGATAAGGAAAAAAACCACTGTTTGCACTTATCTATACTTCAGATTCACACCTTGCAGGGTACTTGTTTTCTGTTTTGATGCATGAACTCGGACTGTTTCCACATCAGGATGGTCAAAACTTGTCTTCTACAGTTATCTGATCAAGTTCTTAACATAAATGTTAAATGTTTTGTATAGTATACAGCCTAATGTGATAGGCTCCCTGTTATTACAGAGCTAGCCTATGTATAGCCTTATGCTTGGTGATTCTCTGTTCTTCAGTGTTTTTACCCATATCTTTACTATTTTTGATTAGACAAAAACAGTGTTTCTTGTTCTTACTGCTGTGATTGTACCAGCTAACTCCAACCTAAAGTTGGTTTTACAAATAGATCAAGAGGAGAGACAGACCAATTCTGTCTGGATACCCCAAAAGGCAAAAATGAACAGTGTCAATGGAGAAGCCTGCTGTGAAATGCAGTCCTACTAAAGGCAGAGCACATACTCAAGGAGGAAACATAGCTTAAAAAATCTGGCAAAATTAAAATGCTGAAAATAGAAACTTCTAAATTTGCATACATGGTTTTATTTCTGGTCATTGTTTTTAGTCGTGCACTTAGTGAGCTTTATGGGTCAGGGATTGTACTTAGACAAAGTTTTGGACACTCTGAACCAGAGCAGTTACTTTGTTCAGGACGGTCCGTATAACTTCTCCAGTCATTCAGTTAACGGACATGAAGGATGCCTTGGCTACTCAGCTTCAATTAGCTTTTCCTTACTGTGCTTATCAAATTGTAAGTGAAGCTATGGGAAAAGCTTTCCTAAATTCTTAATACAGTTGTGGGTTTTGGCTGATTGACTGATGGTTAAGGACAGGAATGAAGCATGGCTGACATTTTCAGCCCCGAGCAGAGCAGGCTGAGGGGAGGCCTCATGGCGGCCTGCAGCTCCCTCACGAGGGGAGCGGAGGGGCAGGCGCTGAGCTCTGCTCTCTGGGGACAGCGACAGGACCCGAGGGAACGGCATGGAGCTGGGACAGGGGAGGGTCAGGCTGGGTGTAGGGAAAGGTTCTGCACTGAGGGGGTGGTTGGGCACTGGGACAGGCTCCCCAGGGGTGTGGTAATGGCACCAAGCCTGCTGGAGATCAAGAAGCGTTTTGACAACGCTCTCAGACCTGTCAAAGAAACAAAAAAAACACATTCTGCTCAAAAGCTGTGTCACTCAAATGTTTAAACAGATTTATGACAGAGGAGAGTGAGGATGGTTGCCTTTTTGTTGCTGTTGTGTTCTTTTAGAGTTTTCTCCAAATGTCCATTCCAGGAAAATAGGGGAATTCCACCTCTGATCCCCATGATTTCAAGATCTAAGAGTTAATTACTGAAGTGAATTTAAGCATAGGTCTTCCATAGCAATTTGCTGATGTAGCAACAGGTTTAGAGGAACTTGGGAATAAAAGATCTGAACTATCCCACTAACAGTTTCCGTTACGACTGGCACCTGGGCTGGGTTGCGCAGGAGCAGCTGTACAGCTATATATACCTTCTCCCTCTTCTTCTTCTCTGCTCTTGATAACAGGGCAGCTGCTACCCACACCGAATCATGACCACAAAAGCATGACTTGCATTTGGTGATGATTTTATACAGTAAATGTTCATAGCATTCATTTCATGTAGAAAGTCAACAAGAATAACACCAGCTAGAGACCTGGAACAATGTTAGCTGTCTCTTTTATGGTGTTATACATGTATAGCCATGCCACAAATATTTCTGGAAGAAACAAGGCTTAAACAGCAATATTTGATAGGCACTTACTGATCAACAGGAAATAGTTAGATTCACATATGCCTCCCTACTCTAGCAGCAGGCTGTTTCTATTCTGGTTTTATAGAGATTATTTTTTTCTGTGTGTGGGAGGAAACAGGACAAGCATATGACCGGCATCAAAGGTGGCTTGTCTGGTCAGCTAACTTTACACACGAGAAGTAATTTGCTGTAAACTATTCTAGCTAAGCCAAAGGAATTTTAGCAGCAAAATGTATTTTTGCTACTCTAGCCTATGCTGGTAGTACCATTGCATTACCAGGAGGCATAATTCTCTTAGCAGAAGCCTTAAAAGGTTGGGACAAACCCCAAGCAGGCGTAAGTTAAGGTTGCTGGGAATTGATCAAACTGATCTGTTTCCATCCACAGTAGGGAATATGACCCATTTAAATTTACCACCAAGATTTGAGTGAGACAAGATATAGTGAGCAAACAGTCAATGAATCAGAAGAAAAAGAAGAGGAGAGCAAAAAAAGCTGTTAACGTTCATTTACAAAGCTGAACTAATTTTGTGTACTTGGGTATTAATTTAGAGCACTTCCAAAGTTTCTGTGGGCCAGCCACGTATCTATGGGAGCACAGACACTTGCTAGTTGAATATGTTGATATTTTGTCACTATAATAAGCCTAAGCATCTCCTTGCGTTGCCAGCCTGTAGCTGTTTCTGTCAGCCTAACAGAAGCAGAGTACTATGTCTCAAGGGTGAGAGGAGATCCATGATCTGTCTACTCATCAGTCCGTGTAGAGAAGCCCAGATGAGTGTTTTCTACTACTTTTGCCCAGCTTGCTTCTGAAAAACAAATACGTGTGTAGTCAAATCTGCGCTCCAGTGTTTTGTATCGCATGGGGTACCTTTCTGACTGGGTTTAACCTCTGCCTTTGCCTTGTCGAGGCAGCAGCTGCCATAGTGCTGTACAAGGAAATGGGGAGCTCTAAACAGTGCAGATTGCCTGGGACAGGTGGGAGAGAGCCTAGCCTGACTCGTGTAGTAGGATATGGAACTGCTTTAGGAAGGATAGTGTAACGTTCAGGGTTGGTTGCGTGAAGAGATTTTGCTGTGGGAGAGTTCCTTAATAGTGAATGTGCCTCGCCCTTCCCAGAGCCTTGCACAACTGCCTGCTGTTTTTCAGCCACACTTGGGAGATGAAGGATTTTAAAGTGGTAGGATTTTACAGCATCTTTTTAGTTAAACTAGTGGAAATCGCTAATGCACCTAAGCCAACTAAAGTTTAGGAGGTCCACATAAGCCACTCTAATTTGGTGTATGAATTAGCAGACTAGACTAGTTCTGCAGAATTAAGTTTTAAAGCTTGCTTCTTGCCTACATTTGGAGTTTTTATTTGTTAGGTGAGATTTCTTCCATTAAATCTGCACAGGTTTTCTTACATGTGGTGGGTTGTAGTTCAGGAGTTTAAGTGTGATTGCTGATAACCTGTTCAGTCATTCACAGGCTGCAAGTCAAAAATAATAATAAAAAAAAAATTATTATGTGCTGAGGGCACTATGAATTTAACATTCTGGTAGAGGTTCATACTTTACTGTAATAGTGCTTTAATGAGTATTGTTGTTTCTGTGCCATCAGAAGACAGTTCTATAAAGAAAATGTGCTTATTCATATCCTGTACAGGTCAGAAAAATAGCCTGAATAGAAAGCCTGCAATTCTGGTTTCCACTGAAATCTATTTTCTTGCCCTGAACTTGCTGTGGTGTCACTTTACGAGAAATACATAATTAAAAAGGAATTTTTCCTTAACTAAAATTAAAAACAAAGTTTTGTTTTGTAGTAAAACAAAATTAAAAACAAACAAAAGAAACCAACAAACGAAAACCAAATCTTTGCAGAGCTGAGATTGGTAATCTGTACTTGTTTGAGCCAAGGACAGTCTTTAATGCTTATTCATGCAGGCTTGGTGCAGAACTAATTGAAATTGGTGGAAATCCAACTCCTTCTTCCTCTGCTTTGAATCTGTCTGCCAGTGCACAACGTTTTCATTTAGATTTCCTTGCAGAATTCAGAACATTGCTGAGAACCCTTTCTTAAATTTTGTTATTTATAACAAGTATCAGTTAACTTCTGGATTCTGTTTAAATAGGAATTTGAAATAGGTAGGTGGAGAGATTTTAACCATAGTCTTTGTTATTAATACAGCTATTGCTAGTTAGAGAAAGGCATTGAGTTTTGGATTGAATCTGTGCATTTCAGCCCACTAACAACCCTCAATCTCTTAAATTTGAAATTAAAATACTAGGATGGAGTTCTTTTTGGACAATAGCTTGATCTTAGGTTGGCAAAGCTATTTTTCTTCTGCTCTCAAAGGTCCATTAAAGTCTCCATTAAAACCAGTAATGAAAACCTGCTTACTTCCAGGCAGACGTGTGCCATGCGTACCAGATCGTACACCGAAATGGAATTCCAGATGAACAGATCATTGTCATGATGTATGATGACATTGCAGATAATGACGAGTAAGTGTTGAACATGAACTGGTAATGAACTATGCTTGCTACAAATATGCCACAGTCACCAATATTTTTAAATTTGTAGTAGTTTTGTAGGAACAGCTTTTAAAACTGCCTGAGATATGCATAGAGACATTTTATCCGTTAGCACAGTAAGTCTGCTTTGGAACGTGCTCTTGAGCTTTCTAAGCCTTTATCCACAGCTCAGCATCTGTTTTGGTACTGAGGACTCCAGAGCTCCTTGTCAGTTCTTCATTGTTATGAGAGCAATTGATCTTAGCTCCCAGGCATAACAGTTTTCAACAGATAACCTAAAAACACAAACATAGGGAAGCTCAACGTATGACTCACAGGCTTTTATTGAAAAGATGTTATCAGATTGATTAATCCCCAGAAAGCAGATTGAACAAGGAAGTGTATATGTCACATCCTTGGTCACTGTCTAGAGTGTGTAATTGCTTTTAATGTAAAACTGTTCACTTATACAGCCTCTAATGCTGAGACAAACCAGCAGAAATCAGCAGATTTCACATGCACAGCAGCAGTGGGAGCAGAGAATAAAGGGCATTAAAGACAAGAGCGAAAGCAGGGAAATAATAGTATAACAGACCACCTGCCTGTATTCTCAAATTAATCTACACAATCTGAGGCAGGATACTTGAAGGTACTGTGAGGGTAAGGACACTGAGGCTGAGCATTATTAACTGACTGAAGTGAAAAGGTCTTTTTATTCTACGTTGACTTAACAACGCATGGTACTAGTACTCGTACTGCCTAAGGTAAGCTTGCCAGGCAGGACAGTTTAAAGGTTTTTCTAGTTGTTCTGTGGCTGTTGTGTAGCGCATTACTAATTCTTCATATTTATGTCCCTTTAAACTTTCAGGAATCCCACAAAAGGCATTGTCATTAATAGACCTAATGGCACAGATGTGTACGCTGGAGTGCCCAAGGACTATACAAAGGAGGTAGGAATGAAACACTATTCCCCAGGGAAGCTAAGGTTCAGTGTTAGCCAGTGCTCTGGATAAATCCTTTTAGACTGTACCTTACACACTAAAATGCACATAGTGTAAAACCCCCAGCTTACTCACATGCATGATTTGGCATAAAGTTCAGTGTTCATTAGATGAATGTAAACACTAGATGTTTGGAAGTGAAGCAGTGGTCTTAAAAGCAAATCCTTACGTTGTCTTTCATTCAAAATTGTTATAGCTCAGTCTGAAGAACAGCTCTGTAAGACGAATTGTTTCATTAAGTCAGAAGAGTAATGCAATCACTTGGTGATTTCATGATTCAGAATCTGAGTGAGTCATCAGTGCCTAATGTGCTAGTGGTGATAGATTGAAAGGAAGGGTCTGTGCATGCAACCCAGCAGTTAAGGGTGGGGGTGGTGTGTTAAGTTCAAGATGGGAAACTGTGTCAGTGAAACTAAAATCAAAATTATTTCTTTAGGGATTTTTTTATTATTATTCTTCCAGACCATACCAGTAATACAGTTAAAAGACTAGATCCAGAAATTCTTTTGCCAGCGTAATGTAATGGTAGGGACCTGGATGTAGGGATGAAGAGAGAGCTGAAAGTGGAGCAAGGCAGGAGCTTTTTATTTGGCTTCACCACCAGAACAAAAATCTTGAGAAACTATAACCATTGAGTTGCATAGTGGCAGTAAGACTTCTTTTTATCCCCAGAAATTTAAGTAGGAACAAAAATGTGGATTTCCAATGATAACTATACAGAATTAGTAAATCTTCATTTTAATACAAAAGCACTTTTCAGCTTGGCTTGTACTTTTTATTTTTTTTAAGTGCTGAAGTATTGGAACAGGAATTACTTCCAATATGAGCAATACAGGAAACTGAAGAAGTACTGTTTCTGAGCATCGAGGGCCAGCTAAACTTGCTATCCATGCATGGGTTCTGACTTTCAGAAACCATATTTCTAAATGAAGATTGTGTTGTTGTTTTTATGATCACATTTAATTTAAATCCTCTTAAATTCTTAGGATGTTACTCCAAAGAACTTCCTTGCTGTTCTTAGAGGGGATGCGGAAGCAATGAAAGGCGTGGGATCAGGAAAAGTATTGAAAAGGTAAGAGAAGTTTCATTTAGAAAATAATTGCATGTGTAGTTGTACATTGGCACTGAATTCAGCAAAAGAAGAGGGTAAATGAGAGCCTTTTACAACTCGAGAATGTGGCAAGACTATTGGTGGCAATTCCAGGTCATTCGTATTAGAGATACAGTGGTTCTGGGTTCTGAAACTATCTAGCACCAACAAGCAACTGCTGATATTTGGTTGGTATGGAGTCCAGTATAAATGAAGGTATAAAAAAATCTTGAGGACAGTGTCAGCTATATTAAAGTATTTGTCATTTAGATGACAAACATGAGATGTAAAAGTATGTTGCCTATTTTCTAAGGTGTGGCATATTTCTGACAGTACTGCTAGCAGACAGTTATATCATGTTATATTTTTCTATATATACTAGTTCCTGTAAAAACTTTAAAATATAAATTTGACCATTTGGAAGAATTAGCCTAAGTAAGTAAAATTCCGTAAGTGCCTATTTCGTCCAACAGTTCAATTTAGAGACAAAGCAATGAAACAAAATAGAAGAGTCCTGCCCTGGCACTGGGGACAAAAAAAACAGTGAAGGAGCAGGGCAAGAGTTGAGTAAGTTATTGCTCTCAATTGTTTAAACTTCCTCGTGAAGAGCTGAGATAGAAAATAATCTATGCAAGTCACATTGGTAAAAAGTTAATAAATCACTGTACAGTTACAAGATTGTTCTTTTCTAGTATCTGCAATGAGCCAAGCAGCAAATATAAAGCATTCTTTAGCCTAATTAAAAAAAAATACTTCAGAACACACCTCGCCTGTAAAACCTTGAAATTATAAGTCAAATAAAGGAGTGGATATGCAGAAGGCCAAAGACTCTTAGCTGCTCAGGAAGACAACTTGAACCCAGTTACAAAAGTCTTAGTTATTTACATTTCACCTTGGCCCAATTTTTTGCACTTACGGTCAAGAGTGAGAGAGAGAAAAATGCCTCCCAGCACTTTCTTTGCTAGGCTCTGTTGTGTGAATTTCAGTCAGTGCCCTGCCTTCTGCTCTTGGGTGGGGCAAGAACTGTTTTCCTCTGCCTGAAAGCCTTCTAGAGAATCTTCCAGGTGATTTGTAAGAAAAATCCCTTTGCAGATCTGGCTGTTAGGGCAAGACCTTAGTATCACAAACATGATCTATTTGATATAGACTGCAATAAAATTCTGCTGCAAGCAGTGTGCCATGCAGACCTTAGGGCATCTGTACCTGCGAGCATGCAGTGCTCAGCCATCTGCAGAGCCAGGTAGTACAAATACCAGTCTAGTGTAATGGGTGAGTTTGTTTATAGATCAGTTCTTCGCAGAGACATAGGTCAGTGCTGAGCTGGCTGTGTAAGGCCGTACAGATCACAGGAAGGTAGAACATAAATACACATAAGGATCTTATCAAAAGTTTTTATGGTTTATCACATGTTACTGGTGCCTTACCATAACTTAGTTATAAATTGATTCAATTTTTACTAAAATGCCCACAGTAAAACAGATTCCTCAGACAAGCATTAAAAAACAGTTGTAGGCCTGCCAAGTACCAGCCTCTGCCCGGTCAGCAATCAGTTTTCAGTTTGAAACATGAGGTGTAATTGACTGATCCTCCATGCCTGGGGGACTAGCTGTATTACCCCCGTTTTTATTCCTCCTCCAGATACTCATTTCTTCTCATAAGCCCGCAAAATAGTATGTTTTAGGAAGAAAAATTACTACCAAGAGCATGAGGTGTTTCAGCTGCATTATTTTCAATTTTTGACATGCCTTGGCATTGATAAGCAGACAGTGTTTATGGTGGTAAAAATTAGGTTGGAGTGGTCAGAAAAATTTGTTTGCAATTTTCTCTTTACAGTGGTCCCAAGGATCATGTATTTGTTTATTTCACTGACCATGGAGCTCCAGGACTTCTAGCTTTTCCTGATGATGATGTAAGCATTTTGGGGGAGTACTGTGGAATTTGTCATTAAAAAAAAAAATCTTTCAAGTGACATACTTAAATACTACATCTAAAACATTAAATATTCAATGCACTGTAATATTGGGAATTGGGGGGCAAAAAAGGAGCAATATTCTCCTCATTATCCCAGTTTCTGTTTTACATGGTTATGCCTTGGCTATCTAGTGCAATACATACATCATTTGGCACCATTACCCTTCTTTTCTAGTGGTAAATACTAGAATGTTGTGTTTCAGAAGTACAAAACTCTGGATATAATTAAGGGGAAGGAATAAATGTATTCACAACAGTTAGTAGTTATTACTATTAAATGAATTGTGTGTGCTGAACATCAGTGGTTTTAACACAAGCCTTCTTATTTTACAGCTTCATGTGAAGGACTTGAATAAGACTATTTGGTACATGTATCATCACAAGAAATACCAAAAGGTAAAGAAGCATATCAGAAGTTGTGTGATTAAAAGAGCAGCTGGCATGGTGGAGCACGGTTTGTCTTCAGTTCCAGTGTCATGTAAAGCACAGGGAATCTGGTACCACACAGTTAAACTTGGATTAGGATTTAGAACTTACAGGACTGATCCTCTCCAGTGTTCTCCTTTTCACTTTTAGTTCACTGATGCTATTTGCAATTGATGCAGCACAGCCATAGGCCAGACTTTCGATAACGTATATATTCTGACCAACAGTGGAGAAACATGTATAACTACCGCACCCTCATAATGCATACCTGACTTGTCCTTCCTGTGCTTTGTTTGCTTCAGACTGTGCTCTTTCTACAGGAAGTTTGATATGCCTCATGTTATTCTTACAGTTACTAATGTAGCTGAAGAGACTGTACCTTTTCTTAGAAAATCCTGTGTGTTCATTTCATCACAAGTTGTTTTAAGCAGAAAAACTAATATTTAGGACATTTTGGTAGCCTTTTTTAAGCAACTTTCTGTGGTAATCTGTCTGCTATGGCTGGCTGTATTTAGGACCACATAAGCAACCATTGGCTCCAGAAATAGTACATTTAATAGTGGTACATTGCTGGGCCTAAAGATTGACCATGTTTTTGATTTGTGCTTTGCACATTGTTCATTAGATTCCTATGGATTCTATAGAGACGGATTGCATCTTTTCATTGTGATTGTTTTCCCTTTTCTGTATAGTTTAGTTCCCAAAAAAGAAAAATGGATCTATTTACTTCCATGTTTTGTTTTTGTAGCATTATGGATAGCTTTTGTTTCAGGGATATCAGGGCAGGCCATGTAACTACAGTTGAAAAACACTGAAGGACTTTCCTCCATTTGCTCATGGAATTTCTTAAGGTCTCTGATCTGTTTTATAGATGGTGTTTTACATTGAAGCATGTGAGTCTGGATCTATGATGAATCATTTGGCTGATCATATCAATGGTGAGCAATCAGTTAACTTAATGGGCTTAGATTTCTCAGCCTGTCTTAGGCAAGACCTAAACAGATACTGTATCAAGGAGAGGTTGTAGGCACTTGCATGTGTAGCTTTAGCAGGGATGCACAAGAGTTAGAGAAATTAATGTTTTCCATTTATGAGAAGTTCATTTTAAAGAGCTAACAGAGTCCTAGGAAGACCATTTAGGCTTTCGGTTTCTTGCAAATGAGAAGTTGAAAAAGTACTTCTTTTCAGAAACTACATGGTTGCCCTTAACGGGTAGCACCTGGTTTATACTGACATTTCTCAGCTTCGGCGTTATTTAACAGCAGGGGTGAAGTTCCTGCTGATGGTTCCGTTAAGTAGCAAAGGCAGCCATGGTACGTGATTGCCAAGCAGTTTGCTACCCTGATTTGGGCAGTAATACAGGCAGTGGAACACTGAGTTTTCAGGGTTCCTAATCTCTCTGCTGTAGAGCTGGGAGCTAAGCCTTCATTAGCATGAGTCACAACTTTTTCAAGCTCTGCTTGGTGTCTGAGAGACCAGATGCTCTGGCTTTCTCATGGTTTTGAAGCTCTGATTCCAGGGAAGACCCAAGCGCATGCCTGTCCTCAGCTTCCTGGGTCTTGGGCCCCGGAGCAGTCTGGCAACAGCCACCTGGACTTACACCCTGTCAGGGATTTACAGAAAGTTCATGCAGAATGGTTCATAGCTGAGATTCTTCAAAAACGCTCAGTGAATCAGCATGTTTCAAAGTTTATTCTGTTAGGAATTTCCAGTCTGGTGACTGGTTTTATTACTAGCTCTACTACTGATTTACAAAGGTGGAAAATTAACAATTTATGTATTACAAAAGGAGGCTGTCTTTGCCGGCCTTCAGTTGTGACCTGCAAAGTTTAACTGGTTACTTAGTAAGCATTTGAAAAGATGCTAAGAAAGAACACTTTACAGCACGGACAGGATTTGAGACTCTTTTTGGCTATTAAACTGTAGATACCCTCCAAGTGGAAACAACACTTTAGCTATAGGAAAAACATGCACAACTTTTTTCATTCTGAAACTTGGACTTTTCTTCAGTCATGCAAATATGCTATGAGTTGACTTTGGCAAAAGCCACAATGGCTTTTGTATTAATATCTACAAGGAAGTGTTTAAAATATTTCTGTTGTGTAAGGGAAGACTGGAAATGCTGTGTTTGAGTCAGATCTTGTAGAGGTTCGTTTAGCTTTTCCCTCAGTGTAGAGTGTTACCCTGGAGAGAATATTTCTTAGAAAAAGAATTTTCTGGAATAAAAAATGATTTATAGGATTTATTCTAAGCTTGGAAACAAATTCTCATCCTTGTAATTAGGAAAATGAATATATAGGCTGTCAGTGTTCATTGTCCGGCAGTTCTTTGCGTAGTAGTTTTTAACAGTTTTTTCCCCCCAGAAGCGCTTATTCTTGTTTAAATGCCCCAAACCGCACGGTTGGCAGCAAGGAAGGAGCTCTTAAACAGCACTGACACTGATGAACAAAATGGCTTATAGGCTTCTTTCCTTCCTGTTATTTAGAAGTAAATGATTGACAACCAAAATTCTTAGGCAAATATATCGTGTGTATGTATTATATATTTAGTATATCATAAATCATGGAGGGGGTGGGGTGTTTTAAAAACAAAACAAAACCAAAATCTGCTTTCCATTGGTCTTACAGTTTATGCAACAACTGCTGCCAATCCCAGGGAGTCTTCTTATGCATGTTACTATGATGATGAAAGGCAGACTTATCTTGGTGACTGGTACAGCGTGAATTGGATGGAAGATTCAGATATGGTAAGTTAGTAGATAAAGTTTCTGCATTTCCATGCATGAATATCACTATGCTTAGGAAAAAAAAAAAAGAAAAAAAAAAGAAAAAAAAAGTTCTTAAGTTCTTTTAAAGGATTTACGAAAATCTTTGTTTTCGTGTGAGACTGAAAACAACCAATTGAGTTGAGAAAAGTATTTATCTACTATTCAGAACCATATAATCTTTATTTGGGCAACTAAATTTATTTAAATGTATTATTAGATTAGAAACTGTCTAGCTTCTAGTTTCAAGTTTACATCATCTTAATTTACTAATCTGAGACAACATATCCAAATTTGTTAAACAAATTGGGCAGTTCAGTAAGTTTTATCTCTTCATCAGAGCTCCTTAAATACTGAACTGTAGCTAACCCACTTGCTAGCAGCGTGGAAAACAGCAATATTGAAACGAGTCTGGGATTCTTATGTGAGCCCCCTCCCTTCTTGCACATTTGCTGGGAGATCAGGTGGTCACTAAAAGCAATTTGGGAGTATCCTGTCCAATTTTCATTTCCATTTTTACTTCTACGTCTTTCAAAGGTTGTATAGCTCATGCCCTATACTTCCTTCTACAAGCTGGCACCCAAGACCTTTTCCAGGTTTCCTCACATTTTTGTAATAGGTGAATTTAAGTAGTTGTGATTACATGGAAGTTTCTTCGTGCAGGAGGATCTAAGAAAAGAAACGCTCCACAAGCAGTTTCAGCTGGTGAAGAAACGCACCAACACCAGCCATGTGATGCAGTATGGAAACAAGGTATGTATGTGAGTGGGCTTCCTGGTCAGATGTATTTTAGAACCTTTTCTGCCTTACACATTTGTCCCTTTAAAAACAATGTAATCTGTTGATTTAGGAAATGAAACTGTTCATCGCACACAAAAAAAATCCCTTAGCATCTAAGAGCTGATGATACTGATGCTAAAGGAAATACAGGATACAAGTTGTCCTCCAAGCTCTGCCTGTGATTTAACTCTTCACATCAATCAAGTACAAGAAGTGTGGTAGTCCCTTCCAGGCATATTGTGAATATTCATGTAATGTTTATAAAGCACGCTGTTCCCTTGAACGGGAGGAGCTAAGAGGTGATACATCATTTATAACAGTCCTGTTTATTCAGCGTGTTTATAGAAATACTTTAAATATTTGTCAAAATATCAGGTAATTTAACGTGACAATATTTTTCCCTTTAGAGATTTGGAAATAAAAGTGCCTAGATATTTGGCAGCCTTGATCTTGGAAAAAGGAGGAAAAAAAAAAATTTACAACCCTATGAACTTCTTTATTTTTTCTAATAAAACAAGTTTAGAGATTTAGCTTTGCACAGCAAAGCCAAGACACACTACTTACTGCTTACGAGCTGCTCGATGGTTTATTTGTTTATTTTCTAACTTTCAGAGTATCTCCTCTATGAAAGTGATGCAGTTTCAGGGCATGGGGAAGAAAGCTGCCCCCATTTCACTGCCACCTGTAGAACACTACGACCTGACACCTAGTCCTGATGTGCCTCTTGCTATCATGAAACGGAAGCTGATGGCTACCAATGACATGTATGAGGCTAAGAAGATTGCTGCAGAGATGAAAACGCACCTGGAGGTAAGTAAAGAAAACCGAAACTAAATGAAAAGCAAACAACAAAAAACGCCACTACACTGCGTGTAAGGTCAGATTTATGTCAATAATAAGCAATGCCAGAAGCTGCACCCCAGAACCAGTGGGATTTTTTCCAGTTTTTGCAATTTGTAACATAATTACTCTTCAGACTGGTAACCTCTGTTTGATGGTTTATTCTTCCTTAAAATTCAGGGATCTGTTCCCTGAGGCATATTAAGTAGTAATTATCAAGACAGATGTAAGGAAATGCGATAGTCAACCTCACAGCTTGTATTGCCAGGAAATTCCCTATCGCCTTCCACGGAAATTCTTGCTGGGAGGAGTTATTCATTGGTATTAGAGAAACTCTTGTCACAGTAAAAGTGAAGTCTTCCAGATCAAAAGCTCCCGCAAAAGCGTAGCCAGTGTTGGTACTGTCTTCTGGCAGAACTCCAGAAGGAGGATGAGTTATTTTGTGCACCAGGAGTGTTTTCGTCTCCGTAGTTTTCTTTTGTATGTTAAGAGACAGATCCAGACGATTGTGCCAAATATAAGAGGCAAAACTGAATCCCTTAAAGATCCAAAGAGTTGAAGGCCAAGAATAGTTTAATGAGAAATTTAATTCAAAGTCTTCAGATTGGGGCTCAGAAAAAGCATGTTTTAAAGTTCTTCTTGTTTTATATTCAGGCTAAAGAATTTATCAAGGAATCCATGCGGAAGATCATTACGCTAATAACAGGATCAAGAGAACAAACCAACCAAATTCTGTCAGACAGATTGACCATCAGCAATTATGACTGCTACCAGTCAGCGGTGAACCACTTCAAAGCTCATTGCTTCAACTGGCACTCTCCCTTGGTAAGTCAAGTGTTAGATATAACCTGATACACATACTGGTAAAACAAGCACGGTAGTCATAAGCAGGTCTGCAAAATCAGTTTTTATTAAAAAGCTAGCTTGGGGGCAGTCTTACAGCTTAGTTTTGGAGAAAGGATGACTTGTTTTTGGAAGCAGGAAACCACTTCCACCATGCTTGTAGATGAAGATTACTAAAAATACCCTTAGTAAAAAGCAAACAAAAATACTTTCTAATAGTTAAGGGTATCCCTTCAGGAGCTCCTTCCCCAGAAATCCCAATATTAAGTAAGTCATGTTGTATTTCTGCTTAAAGCATCGCTACTAGTAAAACAGAAACATAGCACCACCACTCTGACTTCACAGTACATTCAGATTTCTCTATTCTGATTGCACGTTGCAGAGTTCCTTGCAGTAGCCTCACTGATACTATCAAGATATCCGTGATATCTTGGGGTTGAACTCCCAAGAGCAACTTCTGTTTTAGGGCTTTAATTACCCTCTGTTCTTCCTGGGATCCGAGCTGAGGACCAAATCTTGTTGTGCTAGGCACTGTTTAGCCAAGAATAACAGAGGTCAGTTTCCATTCCAGAAAACCCAATCCCAATGTCAGGCAAGGTAACCTAAGCAGACGGGTGGGATGAATCAACAGCAAAAAAGATTGATTTTAGCAGAAAACAATGGAATTAGCTGCCAATTGAACAAGATGTAAGTACTATTTGCAAATCAAAAGCAGAAGCAATCTCTCATCTGGAACTTCTAATCAGCAAGGCTACTAGGAGGTCACATAGCTCTGTTAAACTTTTAGTTCCTCTTTAGAGTTTTGGAGGGGGCGGTTGTTTGATTGGGTTCTTTGGTGGGTTTTTGTTGGTTTTTTTTGAGTGCAATTGGTTAGCTAGGTGGGCCCTCCCTAAGGGTAATGTGTAGCAACAGCTGAATTTACCTAATGAAGTTCAAGGAACGAAGTACAGAGAAGAAAAATCTATTTAGTGTAGTACTAGATTATCAAGACTTGCAAATAAGTGCCTTGAATGTTAATAGCATCTCTAAAGTACTTCCACAACTTAGTTTGCATAAACAATAACTGCTCGTCATCCTGGAAATCATTAACAACGTTTATTTCAGTATGAGTATGCCCTGAGACAGCTGTACGCCTTGGTCAACGTCTGTGAAGGAGGATACCCCATTGACAGGTAAGGAGGTTCACAGGCAGTCTGCGTAGTTTTGTCTGTGGCTATAAAAATGCAGAAGCTAATAGGATGATGAAGCGTAACGCTACAGGCTTCTTGTGTATGCTCTCCTCTGTTGGCCATTCTGTTAATAAAGTTCTGACTCTAAAACTATGAATGCTAATTTTGGAAAACACGTCATTGTTATTCCCTCCCACTCATAAGCACCCAGTTCCCCAGTAAGCCTTTAATTTCCTTGTTGGAAACCCACAGGTGAAATTAAAGCCAGTCAGAGGATCCCACTGTATGGCATAACTTCAAAATAGCATGACTGATGGGTTGTACAGGACATGGGTGTTGCCCTGTAACTTCTGTACAATGTCACACTGAAAATGAGTTGGGCATTGCTGTATTTTCTCCTCTGCCCCCTCAGCTGTTGACTCGGAAGACCACAGCACTTCTGGGTCCTCATCCTGTAGCAGGAAAACAGGAAAATAAGGGTCCAGGCTGAAGTGCTGGGGTAGTGGCAAGGGAAGCATGGTGTTGAAATTCCGATCTGGGAGGGTGTAGTTCATGTGAGGGGACGGGAACCTTGTGAGTCATGCAAGCAGAAGAAAAGGGAGGGAGGAAATCAGAGGGGTAGGGAACGGGAGGGAGGACTGGTAGTTTAGGCAGAGTGAACGTGCGACCCAGAAGGCGAGGAGCTGCTTTGCCAGTCAGTTTGGGAAACAGTGTGAGAGGAGAGAGCCTGAAAAGATTCTCATTGTTATTGTTCTCTGTTGCAGAATAAGCTTGGCCATGGATCGAGTGTGCCGTGGATATTGACGGAAACAGCAGCCTTGCAGTGCAACCCTTACTGCAAGTGGTAACTTTTCATAACTGTAGTAATCCAGACTTCACATGCATGTACCACGAAGAGAGTCAGCCACTGTCCTGGAGCTGTGCTGGGAGCCGAGGCCACGCGCAGTACGGCACTTGTCAGCGCTCTCCCCCGCATCCCCCCCTGCCACCAGCCCGCTGGTTTGGCAGAGCCTTTTTGTCAGACCACGCGGAGCTTCAAGACGGATGATTTGTTTTGAAGTGTGATGCTCTAAGAATCTCTGGATGAACACTACAAGCCACCAACAGTGATTTGAAATCCATGCAAAATTTAAACATTGACTCAAGTTTTGGAAAGCAAAGTATACTATTGCTAAGCATTACTTTTTTTTTTTTAACGATGTTAATGAATTCATTACAGTGACTAATTTACAGTTTGAGTGAAGAAACCAAAGTTTGTTCTCTAAGCTTTAACTCCTTAACAGTTTAAAGAAGTGTGTTGCATTCAAGAACTATCAAATGTTAACAGCACAGTTCGACTGTGAATAGCAAAAACCTTTTTGGGTAGAAAGCATTGTTTCCCAAAGAAAAACCACAAGTATCTAATCTGTAAATAGAGTGCCAGTATGCTATAATTAAATGTATTTACACACAAACCTCATACAGTTCAGGAATTGTCTGTGAATAAAAATAAAGTTGGCAGTTTCATCAACCTACAGGGCAATAGTGTTGGACATCTTATTTCCTGAAAATGAACAAGAGCTATTTCTTTTCGTGACACTGCACTGAAAGGTTATTTAGCCCTTGTAAAGCTTTTTTGAGACAAATCATACAAACAAAACAAAACACAATTAAAAACAGAAATCCCAAACCACATTTGAAGGCAGCGCTCCTTAGAGGTGACTCTGTGTGTAACAAGCAGGGGAACAAATTAGAAATTATGAGGTACTTCAAAATAGTTTTGTCTATACTTTTTTATATGTGGAGACAGGATGCAGAAATACTTCAGGGATCTTTCCAGAGTGTGTTAAAATACACAAAATTACCTCATCTTCACAGAAAAAGATCAGGCTTTGGGTAAAACTAAACCAGTATTTGCTGGTTTATATAATTCTCACCAGTATATATGGTGAGAATTGTGGGTAGCTCCGCTTAGAGGAGCTGAGGGGGAGAGAGGTGAAGCTGAAGTTACATTTATGGAAAGAAGAGCCAGATAAAGCCAAGAGTAGTGGCACTTCCAGCTGTCTACTGAGTAAGTGAACAAGAGCACAGTTAATGTCAAAATGGATGGGACAGGGTAAAAATCATTCAGATTTACTGAACGAAGAAATTAAAATTTATGCCTTGAGGGTCATTGAAAATTCAGATATTTGCCTTTTTTGAGTAGCTTGTTTCTTTTCAGTTGTAAAACTTAAAACAGACAGATCTAAAAATAGTAGGTTATTAAATTCTTGAGTGCCCAAATGTGCTGCAGGTGTTCCCCTGAAAGCAGGAAGAAGGGTTGGCCACACAGGACAGCTTTCAGGCCGTCTGGCTGCTATCGCAAAAGAGTGTACTGAGAGTCCCCAGTCACCTTGAAAGAACAGGAAAAACGACTCGTTTAGAGCCATGTTTAAATACTAAACCTGCTCAGTTTTACTAAACCTGCTCAGTTTTACACGTCTTTGCATTAGAGTTGTTCTCTACCCTAGAAAATCCATCCTGCTTCTCAGGCACTTGGTATCATCTCCTGCAGATCCTTGGAGCTGTGAGGATGCAAAGCTCAAAATGTGGATGTGAGGGATTTTCTTTCCATTTTCCTCCTGCAAAACTGATTTCCAGACGTTCACCTTTCTAAACTTTGCCCCCCGTGGCATTGCTACCCCTTCCCTCAGGAATATGCTGAAATGAAAGAGGCAATCTGAAGATCCTGCTGCGGCCTCGTAGACTCAGCAGGTTCTTGTCTGCACACCACAAAAAGCATTAAGGTGCTGTTGAATTGCCAGCTTGTACCCAGATACCCGCTGCCTTTGCAGTCACACAGGAAAACGACGCCGCAGAACAGAAAACAAACAACCAAACAACTTCCACCTGCACTGATCAATACATTTATTTTAAGGTCTCCAGATAGCATCACACTGGCTTAATACCTTTGTGGCCGGTTGTTTATTTTGGGATGATGGTAGAACCCGATGAGAGAATGATCTGAGGCTTGTGCAAGGTCCCTCTCCCGCAGAGCAGCTTGTGGTGCGTTGTGCAAGCACAAACGCCCTCGCTCCTCCTTCAGGCCCGCGGTTGCTCAGGCTGCAATTCCTAGAACGCCGCGCCGCAACAGCTTCTGCAAAATAAGTAAAACTGCCGAATTCCCAGCAAGTTGTCATCACTAACCGGAACAGGCCGAAGTTAAAGCTGTGTTGTCCAGAAAAAAAACTTTTCCCGAGCAGAATGGTTGTGCTTAGCCCTGGCTCTGGGAAGAGTGCCTTCCGCATCAGCCAGCTCTTTCTTCCCTCCTCATTTTTAGATGCTAGAGGCAGAGTCCAGGGCCCTTCTCCCAGTCGTTCTGTGCCAAAGCACACAGCAGTCACAGCCTTTCCTTGGTGAGGCCCTGGAGGGCATCAGCAGGTGTATTCTACGCTGTTAAGACGTGGTGCAGATTTACACAGATGCAGGTTTTTTCAAGAGCTCGTGTAACTGCCCCTACTTTCCCATTAATGCTAAAGCAAGTGGCGGTCCACGTGGAGTTGGAGATGATGGCTTATTTTATGGATTCCAGCAGCTTAGTAGTGTTTTAGCTTTGCCCAAACCACGCCGTGTCTTCCCTCGGGAGGACGGCCTAAGGTGAGCACCGTACGGCTGTGCCTGTGCGGCCTCTGCCCCCCGTGAAAAGGCCGGGGGGAGCAGGGAGGGGAGAGGAGCCTCCCGTGTTCACAGGGCGACCTCCTCACTCAGCAGCACGCCACACCTGGGCACACGGGCAGTTCTGACTGATGCTGCCTCCTTCCTAGGGACGCGATACCCCAAAAGAGACAGGGGACAACAGAAATACCACGTCACTCCCATGCAGGCCTGTGTCCTGCTGTGACAGCGCCCACCCAGGAGGGGTCTGGTGGGGCAGTCGGGGTCTGCAGAGCAGCTGAGGAGAACATTTTTCACAGAGCAGTGGTGGCAGTGCTGGAGCAGGGCCCCTGAGGGGCTGCGCGGCCTCCAGGGCCTCCAACCCCTGCAGCACAAAAAGGACAAGGCCCTGAGCACCCCGGGGAGCCCCGCTTTCGGCAGGGCTTGGGCTGGAGGCCTCCAGCCTGAATCTCCACGGGAGCTGATGAAAATGCAGTCTGTCCTGGGTTTCAAAGTACAGCTTGGTGGCTGGTGTGTGCTGATGGCCGAAGCTCCTGAATTCAGCAGGAAAACTGCCTCTGGTTTCGATGGCTTGTATTTCAGGTCATACATGACCTGCCAGTGTAATTATTCAGTGAATTATTGACAGATTGTTTCCCTGGGCACAAAGTGGCTTTAGGCCAGCTCTGTGCACACAGTGGCCACTTGGGCTTTTAATGTTTGTTTGTTTTTTTCTTTACAGAGGTTTCTGGGTTCAGCAGGTCTCTCTCTTCCTTTCTCACACCAGGATCCTTTGCTCGTGCATAAAGGGGCGATCGTTGCACAACCTTCCTGTGGAAATGAGTGTTTGAGGAGGCCTTGGCCAGATTACACAATCCTTCTTGGTCAAAGTCTCCTGAAACACTTGTCTGCTGATGGCTCATGTGAGGGCCAGGGCGTGAGTCATGGTGTGACCATCTTGACTAACCAGGGGAAGCCGCAGATCACCAGTCTGCACGGCTTCCTCTTCACCTGGTCTGCAGCACGAGGACTGAAAGCAAATGGACAAAATCCCACCGAGTGTTTAAAAGTGCTCATTTCATTCCCACATTTGACGTTTTTTTCCCCACCAGCTGAAATATCAGACACCAGCTGGAAGTGGTGCCGGAGCCCAGGAACCACCATCCGGGGCAGGGACCTGCTGATAGGGACTCGGGTCATTCCCGCAGTCACCAAAACAGCAGCAAGTCTGTCCAGACGAGCTACTTCTGCCTGACTCCTGTGCAAGCAGAGCCCGATTCCCACCATGGAGCTGTGAGCCCAGCGGTGGCAGCGATCTCCGTCCGGAGCTGCTGGTCCTCCAGGATCTCGCCACTCGGGTCATCTCCCAGCTTGTGTCCCCTGACAAGGGACGGCTGTGGCAGGGCTCTGGAGGAGACAGGTCTCTCCACCGCGGGGGTGTGTGCTTAGCAAAGTCTTTGCAGGTGGTTTGCACAGTGTGATCAACCAGGCCGGGGGGCCCCATGGCCTCTGAGAGCCCCTCTGAGCCCCGCAGGGGCGTTCCTTCCAGGCAGCTCGCTGCCGGGCAGTAACTCGTGTTAAAGCGACTGAGCCCCTGAGTTCAGGGAACGGGGGGAGGATCCATGGAAACCTTTGCAAACCAAATCAGCTCTTTGCAGCTGTAACACCTGTAATGAAAGTTTTGCATGTGCAATTTGAAAGCCTTTTTATAAGCCTGGTTTTTCTCTTTTCTTTTTTCTTCCTCCACACCAATTCGTCTGGCACTCCTTGCGTTTTGAAAGCTGTGACCTCCCGGTCTGATTCTGCGACTAGATTTTGGTATATTTTAGCACTGGCAGGGTTCCCTCATGCTCCACTGGCCAGCCATGTAACCGGTGATGTCCCCTTGCCCCAGGGCCAGCGGCTGACTCAGCCTTCCCAGGGCACCGCCAGGTGCCGGAGCTCCTCACTGCACAACTCTGTTGCTTGACCCTGTGTGGTGCAAAGTCCAGTTGCTCCCCAGAAATCCTCAGCAGATCAGTCCTAGCTTCCTTCCTTGCATGTTTCTACTTTAGCCTCATCCCCATCAGATTATTTTAGGCTCATTAACTGTGAATGTTGCAGTATAAAGATAACCTGGTCAGGCCAAGCTCTTCGGCAGAAGTGTACATCTTTGCTCCCAGGACTTAAATAACTTGTAGCAGAGGACAGCGAGAAAGGCACAGCGTAATTAATGGTTTGCTATAGCTCATTCTGCCTTGGCTGATTTGCACATCCTCAGGCTTTGCATGCAAATCCTTGCATGGGTTTTGTACCTGGCTGTGCCCTGTGAAAACCAGACCTCACTCTAGGTCAATGCTATCGCTCACACCTCACCTTGTGAGCTTGTGTTCCACTCGCTGGGTGAACGCGCAGTTGTTTGTGACACCAGGGGCCTGCTGCTCGGTGCAGGACCTCTGCGGCAGGATGAATCCCCCAGACCCACCACACGTGGACCCGGCCCGGTGCGATACCCATGGGCAGGTGGTGGAAGTGAGGTGGGGACGTGGCTTGGAGTTCTACCAAGGGGGCTGGAGGTGGTCAGGCAGCTCGTCCCAGCCCTGGTTGGGTGGGAAGGGAGGCGAGAGGTAGCGGTGGTCACCTTTGGGAGA
Source organism: Anser cygnoides (assembly GCF_040182565.1). NCBI lineage: Eukaryota > Metazoa > Chordata > Aves > Anseriformes > Anatidae > Anser > Anser cygnoides. The sequence continues at coordinate 50,248,488 of NC_089877.1, read as the reverse complement.
GTGGGTGCAAAGAAAAAAGGGGGCTGTAAGTGGCTCCAGGCAGCAGCAGGCTGCCCCACCAGAGGCTGACGGCAGCACGCGGGGTTCAGCAACAGCCCCCTGCAGGTGGGCAGCCCAGAGGCACCGGGGGGTGCTGACAGCTGCACACGAGTAGAAATAACCAGAAAACTGAGTGCAGAATCAGCTCCGTGCTGGTGTAACACCCTGCAAGTTCTGCATGTGGTGGCCTGGAAACCGAGCCTGCTGCTGTTCACTGTTCCTCATTCCTGGTTGTCATTCCTTCCCAGTGACGCGGGCACGCGGCCCAGGCTGGCAGATGCACAGTGCTGGTCTGGCATCTTGGTGCACGTTTGGCCAGTGCGTGCTACTGCTAGCGCACGTAGACGTGGACACTTCCAGCCCCAGAGCCCGAGCACATGGTCAGCCACACGCGATGCCATTTTCCCTTTGGAGGTTCAGGCGTAAGGCAGGGACCTCAGGCAGCTTGGCCCAGCTTGCTCTAATTCTGTTTCTGGATGGGAGGAAACAACAGCAGCTTTGAGCCAAGCCCACGATAAAGCACTCCCTTCTTTCTCATCAGAGCTTTGCTAGGCCTGATCCCACGTCTGCCTCGCTGCAGTGGAGGCTGCTTGCCTCCCGCATACAAAGCCAGTCTCCTGCATTGGTGGTGGGAGTCTTGCCTGAAGGAAGGCACCCAGAAGACAAGGATCTGTCTCACAACTGAGGCTTCCACTGCCATTATCCAATCCTGAAAAACTGTTTTCAGAGTTCATGAAATGAATTTTTGCACTGCTTCAGTTTATTTTGCAGGAATTTAGGTTGCAGGGAAATTTAAGTTTGCAGTGACCGGATGACTGAAAGCAGAGGTAGAGAGGAGAATTAGCAAGTTCCGTCTGCAACTGCCTGATTTTATTAAAGTAATAACCTCGTGGGATTTGCAGATATGAAAACACTAGAGATACTAACAGCTGGGTAAAAAGGGACCAATATTTTATTCTTGCTTTTTGACTTCGAGATTTTAATCTAGTTTGCTACACTGGGAGAATTATTAAGTTCTTTACAAACGTTTATTTTAAAACAATTGCACCATATCACACATGGAAATAAATACACAATTAACCAAACACTATTGTGCAACCAATGTGATTAAAACTGCTGTACATGTAAAATTTATGGTGAAGACTTTCAATCTTTAAAAAAACACATTGCTGAATATGCCTAAGCCACCTGATTTTAGTGACAAATAGACGGCGGAAAATATTTTCTTAGTGAATGTGCAGGATCCTCTTGCATGGTCTATAACAATGTGGATTTTAAAGGCAATTACATGTTGTAGATGGCAAAACAGAGATGGAGTTCTGCTACAGGTGGCAATCCTACGCCACCGAATACATCAGCCAAGACTCAGTTTATTCAAACGGGGTGAACAGACGTTACGAGGCGTAGGTGCAGTCTTACCTCCAAACAGCATCGAGGCGCGTGCAGACCTTTCACAGGCCTTGTGCACGGAGGTGGTTCACACCTGCCATAATTTATTTGGGGGTAAATGTCCGCTCTTCCACAAGACCTCTGGGTTCATTCTTCTCTGTCCATTTACGTTCTGTGACAACGACGGGTTGCCAGTGGGAGGTTCTGAGGTTTGATACTTCAAGTTTTCCGCAGCATGAATGTTCTCCTGAATGCTCCTTTTGTTTCTGCAAATGAACTTCACTGAGAAATGCTCTGTATTCAGACAGCATCTACAACTAGCGTATCTACCCCGTGTCGAAGGCCAAGCACCAGAGACCTTCTAAGGTCTGCAGATACCAAAGGCTCTCATGAAATAAACTATCCAGCCCTTCCAGGATGGCAGAAAACTCAACAAAAGAGCAGCACAGCCCTTAGGAGAAGTAAGAGTCTTTGACAATTGGAACTGGTGGTTTTTTATGGTCTATTGGTTTATAAATAAAATGGAAATCTTTCTTGGTTTCACTCTTCAGCAGTGAGGCTTTGATATGGTGAGGGAGGGCTTCTTTGTCCAGCTGCAGCCACTGGTCATCAACATAAACAAAAAGTCCATAGTCCTTGGGATGGGACACTTCAAACTTTTCAGCACACTGCTGGCTCAGCTGCTCAGCTGTGGTGTCGCTCCGGGAGGCAAGTGTCCTTGACTGAGCACCAATCTCCAGAAAGGCGATGGAGATGAAATCCTGAAGAGCAATATGAGGGTAGATCTTGTAGTTAACACGACTTTAGGACCAAAGGAGACAATACTCAGCCCCAAATCTCTAGCTTCCTAGAACTCATAAACGCTCCCAAATATCCTCCAGTCATTCTCCAATGCCTCTTTTTTTTTTTTCTCCTCTGAAGAACAAGCTCTGAATCTTAAACTTAAGACTTAAACTAGCAAGCACTTAACCAAATAATTAGTCCCACAAAGATATATGATTAAAGGTCAAAATAAATGAAGATTTTTTTTTTCTGATTTTGGTGAATATCTTTAATGTGCAGTTTGCAACAGTTCCTTTTCCCATCTTTCTACAGCTTCTGAAGAAACAGGATGCAAAGAAATAACAGACCAGGATAACAAGCCAAAAACCTCAGAGACCTGGCCTAAAAACCCACCATTTCACAGAAACAGGAAAGGATTGGTGTTGTGGTGACCCTTGTAATTCCACCGTCACCTAAGCAGCACCCTGAGAGAATGTCTTCTGAACTTCCTTTCATGAGTAAGGAAACAGTAGAAGTTGTTGTGCTTCTTCTGAAGGAGGCTGATTTACTTGTATCCTGTTTCAGGCAGTAACAACTGCCAGGATGAATTTCCTCCTGTTGAACTTATGAGGAGCAGAAATCTACAGTACCTTTGGCCAGGGAGGGACCTGTGTATTTAATTTGTATCTGTGAAGTTCAAAAAATTCCCAGCCATTTCTGTTAGAAAATACTCAGGTTCCCCAGAAGAAGTGAGAAAGCTGCGGACTCTCAGGCTGTTTAAATCCTACACATTTGCCAAATATTTGGGCTATGGGCTTCCAAACTGTGTTTATAAAGTATTACTGATGATGAGTAAGGCAGCCGGTGGGGCATGTGGAGGCATGGTGAACATGCCCGCAAGCTAGTTACCTCTGCCAGGGCAGGCTTGTATGTCTATGATATTTCCCATCATTCAAAGGAAGAGAAAGCAGCCCTTGTGCTGCTGGAAGCTGTGGAAACATTCTGGGGGAAATGTGGCATTTGCTTGCCCAGCTATGATGCTCCATGCTATGTAGCTATGAGCTATTGTCAGAGCAGCACTTAGGGATGGATGGATAATTATGTGTCCCATCCACCATTCATATGTTCTGAGATCATCAGGAACTGTTCTGACTGCAGTGTAAAAACATATTAAACCCCGTGCTGCTGCACAGATATTTGGACCATGTCTCCCACTCAGGATTCTTTCAACAGGCTTTCACCGGTGTTGCCGATGCTCGCTTTTGCCCTGTGCAGGCTTTGCAGAACCTGAGACGTGGACTTTGCTGCCTCCTTGTGGGTGAAAATTTGATCACAGGACATGGGCTGTCAGGGCACCCCGTCTGCTTTTTCCTGCCTCCAGCCCCACCATGGCTGGAAGACCAGAGGCACCTGTACGATTGGTGCATGGGGACATCTTCACTGGGCTACGCACAGCGTGGGCTTGACAGTTAACACTTCTTCAGCTAACCAGCCCGTGCTGGGTCTGCTCCACTGCTGAGCAGGAGAAGGCAGGTTTTGGAAGTTGCTTGTCTGACCAGCGCTTGGGATGGCCCTGGTCCTTTCACAGCTTTATGCTGCTCACATCTCCTCAGCTTAGCCCCTGACTTCCCCAGGCCCTAAGGGCCGTGGAGAAGCTGGCCCTCCCCATTGCAGTTCTCCACATATGAAGATCCCCACAGACATTCCTTGAGAATGAGTAATGAAATCACTTTACAGCCATATTTAAAATGATTTAGTTGCGAGTACTTCAAGACTTCAATACGCATTCTGTATGTAATATGTAGTTCAAATGAGGTTTGCTTGTTTAAGATTTGGAAATCTTGCACAGTATGTACTCTTTTACTAGTGATTTGTGTTGATTTAATCTTTAAATAGTTATCATATTTAAAATGATTAAGTACGGATAGAGCACATTCATCTCCCAGGCCTTTTCCCCGGGAAGTCACGCCAGCTACCTGCACTGATGAGCGGGAAGCCCGGGCCTTGTTCAGTGTCCTCCGCCGCTCCCAGCGGTGAATGGAGTCCTGCACCTCCATGCTCAGCTGCCGAGTTACGGTGATTTTGTCATAGTTCTTGATGTGCTCCAGGGCCCCATAGGTGGTGGTTAAATAATAGGAGCCTGCAAAAAGGAGAAGGTCTTGGATGAGCATCACACCTGCGTGGGCCATTTGTTTCCCCTTCCCTCCTGCCTGCCTGTGCCCATGCAGAGGCACTGTCTAATGCCTGCACTGCCTGTGCCTGCAGGCAGTGCAGGGGGTTCTGTTGGCAGTGCAAGAAACAAAACCTAATGATCATTGTGTCCTCCATCCCGTTCTGCTTCTGCTTCGCAGCAATGTCAGCTGCCCAGGCTCCTGAGGTTGTAGATGCCCTGGGGGGGCACCACAGACCAAAGGTAAGCTACTACAAAAGCAGCTTTCTCAGACAAACCCAACCAGCCACCTTTGACCACAGATGGTTTAGTCTCTGGGGCATGTCCATCTTTCTGAGGCGTTCAACAGGGCCAATGCAGTAGGTCTGTAATGTGGGCCCCTGGGCAGTCTGCATAATGCAAGGACATAGTAATAATCCCAGTGTGCTCTGCAGAAAAAGCACAAGGCCTGCATTCATCCCCTGACCTCATCTACCTTACTGAAATGTTTAGAGCCCAGGTTCCCTGTGGGGTCAGAACCATTGAAGGAGGTCTCAGACCTTCAAGGACAAGTCACCCTCCACTCCCTCTATGTCTATTGACTAACAGGGAACCCAGATGTCTGACGGAAAAAAAATCCTGTGTTCTTTAAAGTTAAATGGGATAAATCCTGGTCAACCAGAGAAACAGGTGATGGAGCACTAAAAGCCTGCAGCTCCTCAATTTTCCTCAAAAAAATTCCTGACTGCCATGGTATTGGCTGAAAGGGGTGATAAATACCAACTGCAGCAGCCAGGGAAGGAGCTGGGCCGTGATAAGAACGTGCTTCATCAACAGGGCCGAAGATGAGCCCTGACAGGAGGACAGAGACCCGTGTCGCCTCTGAACAAAGGAAGGAGGCAGTCGGAGAGCTGCGTGAGGCGTTCCCTGTCCTCCTGTGGGACCGAGGCCGCCCGTCCCAGTGGGGCGAGGGGTCAGGCCGCGGCGGTGCCCGTGTGGCACCAGCGAGCCCCATGCCGGGCCAGGCCTCGCTGCAGCCTCCTGCTGCTTCTGCCCTCACGTCGGCTGCCGGCAGCACGGGGAGAGCTGGAACTTGCCCGCGAGCAGGCAATTTCTCCGCGTTTAGTGCTTCGTACGAGCTGCGGCTGCCTCTAGATGGCGCCCCCACACCACCCAAAGCCGCTGCCCGCCCGCCGCGGGGCTGGCAGCGCTCGGGCCTGGGCGAGCCTCAGGTCGCAGCCGGTTGTGTAAGCGGTGGCTGCCAGCATTTCGGGTGAGCAGTGTTTTTGGAGCACCATTAAATATCAGCCTAAGAGAGGCAAAGACACCGTCACTTGTCTTTCCGTACTCGGGTGGACTCAATGAAGAGCAACCCGCAGGTACATAAGGACTGCACACGCTGAAAACACGGCACGCTCTTTTTTTTTTTTTTCTTTCCCCCACCATCTCCCATAAAGCACATCTGAGAACAGGCTAGCAAGCCCACAGGTGCCACTTACCCTTTCTTACATATAGCTACTGCCCTTCCTCATCTCTCTTTTAGTATTTCTCCTGCTCTGGCAGACTCAGGGGTGCCCATGGTCAGACTGGTGACCTGGTGCTTCCCATTGGTCAGAGTCCAGGCGGGATCTTCCAGTCCCCCCCAAGAGGAATTCATTATTACTATTATTATTTTTAATAAGAATTAATTTTGCTTTCCCTTTTCAGCATCTTCACTTCCACAATCCGTTCCCCATCTCCTGTCCTTGCCTTTTCTCCAGTCAACATCACTGATATTATTAAATTTTGTTCAAAGTAAATTCTTAATTTGCAGGCCAGATTTAAATTATTTTATATATTTGTCTGACTTATTTTCACAGTTTCCTCACTTCTGCTTTCCTTTATTTTTTCTTTTATTTCTGTGCCTGAATCTTTTGTCATTTAATGTTGGAAATCCCAAATCGAGTTGACTTTTGACAGTTTCCATTTGCAATCTCTGAGCTGTCTTCATTAAGCCGTTCTATTTTTTCCCTTTCCTTGTGTCTGCAGTTATTCCCAGTACCCTTTCTGAAGTGGTTATTCAGCCAGTGTGATCTGGACCTTCCCTACAGATTTTTTTCCACTTCAACTGGAGTACAGATTTCACATAGGCTTTGCATCTTTGATTTGAAAGAACTTCCACCCAGCTTTGCCTTTGATACACTGAGCTCCTTGATCCAGCTGACTTCAGCAAACAGCTCAGTAGTGTGCCCTTTTGAAATGAAGAACCTGTGGGCAGTATAGTTACCAAAAACAGCTTAGTTATGTCAGCAAAATGCTGTGCTTAGGCTAACATTTCTTTCTGCTAACTTTTTTTTTTTGTTCAGCAGGAATATCAGCCTATGCAGAAACCCCTCCCTAATGCAATCATATGCTACTGTTGTTTCTCTTAGTACTTACTTTTGCTCACCTCTGCACCATGCTGGGTAGACATGCTCCTAGCTACAGACTAACACTTTCATTTAATATAAATAAAATTGGTCTGCTGTTGTTCATTCAGGACTCTTTTCTACAACCTCAGTACTTACCAAAACAAGTTCTAAAATGAAGCCTATTTTATTGTTTTAGTGGCTACTTGGTGAAAAATTATCTAATTCAGAGTGTATAATCCTGTCACTGCAAGTAACATTTGCTTCCCAAGCTGTATTTGAGAAGCTAAAAGCCCACAGATCCCTAGAATATTTACCCCTCCAATAGCAGAGCTCTTTATTCACCTCCAAAATTAATATTTCTCTCTAACCCTACTTTCCTTTCTCTGCCTTGCTGTCATACTCAGCCAGAGAACACTGTCAAAGGGTCACTCTACTCATATAGGGAATGAGACTGATGTATGGCCCTAGGAACACACTGCAGTTTAAGAGCTGCTCTCTTTTCTCAGAGGAGTAAATAAAAGTTGCACAATGGACTGCAGCAGTGTAGGTTTAGGCAAAGACCTTTTGACTTTTCAGCCTTTCAGCCAAGGAACACTAGATGTCCCTGTTTAGGTTACTAATCCAGCAATTCCGATCTCATTTGTGCTGTGCCCCTGCTTTTCTTGTTTGTGTCTGAGGTCACGGCACTGCTAAAAAGAGTTGAAGTGTTTAACAGTCATTTTAAAGCCTCGGAATTGGAAAGCTTGGCCAAAGCTTATCCACAAAACCCAGCCAGAGCCTTGCTGCCCTACCTTCACAAACACTAAAGTAAGGTAAATAATAATTTGCAAAGAGAATATCCAAGGAGCAAACATTGTACTCTACCTTCACCTAGCTGCAGAGCAGGGTCCATGAGCTCCATCATGTACTCCACATTCAGAAGGACTTCAGTCAGGTTGCTGCGGGCCAGCACATACATGAGCACAGGGAGGAAGTCATCTGCACCATATGGCTTTCCTGGGCAAAGAGAAACACAGAGTGGTCCCAATAAACTCACCACAAAGGCACAACAGTGACAGTTTCTCACCCAACTGTCTTTTATAGACTTTAGTTTAAGTTATCTGAAGAGTTGAAGATTGAAAGTACCAGCAAAGAAAAAATGCTGAAAAAGAGAAAGTTAGCTCACTTTAAAAAGTGGGTAAACTTGTTTCAAGCCCATAATGATAATGATAATGATAATGATAATAATAAAGGAACATTTTTAGTGGGTTCTATTTTAGTCATTTTTAGTTAACTAGAGAAAGAAAAACTTCATGGATCGCAGACATGGGACAATTCTTGAAGAGCTCAAAGGCTGAATCCTGCCAGTTTGTCCCTCTGATTTGACACTGCCATTAAGAGTGCAATTCAGGTTTGCAATATTGACAGCAAAGCTGTATGCATGCGTTAGGAGTATTTATTCTCTTAGGTTTGCTCTATGTGTTGGACCTAAGAGTAAAAAAAGAGAATTTGAAACAGGAGTTTTTAGGACTGAGGACTTATGTTCCTTCAGAAGGCAAAAATTCACCTACATGTGCCTAACTAACTAAAGTCTCCCAAGAGTTAGGACCCAAGAGGAAATATCTTTCCAGCCATAGTGTCTATCTGGGAAAACACAGAGCCCTTCACATTGACTTAGACTAGTTTTTGGAGCTGATGTTCAGAAGGGGTTACAGGAACAGATCTTCATGGGCTCAAGATTTCCTAGGCTTATAACAACAAAGTCAACAAAGTGATCTTATGTGTAATCTATAAAAGCTCTTTGGGATCTCAGAGGACAAAAAAACATACTTGTTAATAGTTATCATTATAAATAATTACTACTTAAAGTGAAATCTGAACAGAAGCTTCACCAGATAAACTGCAAAGAACACAAAGAGAACTTCCCTTATTTGAAAGATCCTTTCACATAACTATGTATATAGTGCTTTCATCTTCTGCCAACAGGTCACAAATCCATCACGGACAACATGTAAAACCAAGTTGCTTAACAGGCCTATCTTCCCAACACTCGGGGTTGACAATTCTTCTTAAGCTAAACTCAGAGTGCTTTCATTCTGAAGGATCTCCCTGACTGTGGGCAGTTTTACTCATCTGAGGTGTTGATTTCACCAGTTTGGAACTGGCCAGGTGTGTCTCACTTGAGAACTCCTTGCCTCATTTCAAAGAATAAAAGCAACTCTTGACGTAGCTGCGATGAAGTTATCCCCTGGCCATTTTTGACCCATAATGCATATGCCCTTCCATGGTGGGGAACAAATTCCTGTTTCTCAAATGTTCCTACTGCCTTATTTCAAATCTTTGCCATGAGCCAGCTTTCCTTTTTTTTTGTAATTCATAGCTGACGCAGATTCTCTACTGGCAAAGAAAGATATTCTTTTGGAGCCTCAAATAAACATGAGCTTAGACCCTGATTTAAAAAAAAAAAGTGTGGCTTTAAAATAAACCCAGAATATTCTAGTGAACAGAAAGTTGATCCAGTTAAAACAAAGTGCTGGAGGATGAGAGATTCTCAGATCTGTAATTGAATCTGTATCTTACAAAGTATGTACGTGCCACAACACAGACAATTTATCTAATGAAAGCTGGATTAACGCTTTCGGCTCTATTTGCTCTATTATGGCTGTCTTTAGTTAAACAACACAGCCCTTGGTCTTCACCCAAACTATGAAAGGACTCTACTGTTTCATTAACATCTGGATGGACATTTATTAGTCTGTTGTTGCCTTGGCTTATATCTCTGTGAAAGCTTCAGCTCAGTGAAGGGTCCGGTTCATTACTGTCATATATATAAACATAATGGAATCAGCTTGGTATTACAGCTATTTAGTACTGTGTAGCAAAACAGACGGCTCAGCTGGGACATGAAAGCTCAGTAGAAAAACTGCACTGAGCAGAGCCCTGTTTTTCTTTTGATCTGAGTAAATCAAATGCCAACAGAGTTAATTCTGTATAGACATATTATAAAGGAAGATGAAATACATAAGAGTTTGTTGGGCTCATCTTTTCCCTGCTTCAAAAACTTTTTCTTTCTGATGTAGTAATTACTGACAAGTGGCATGGAATTGGTGCTCCTGATTTCCTGAAAGCCAAGGGATTTTCAGAGCAGAACCCATAGAAGAATTTTATCTTCCTACCATTTCTTCTCCGTGACCAATCCATGTTGTGTCTACTAGGGCATCCAAGGAATTTGCCAGTTCACAACATGGGTTCCTATCTACTAGGGAAAAAAAAATTGCTGCTTTTTATTATTATTTCTTATTATTGTTATTGTTATTATGTAAATAACTGAAAGACATAAACAACCAGTCAACAGTTTTTTGTCAGCCAATGCATAGTGGAAACTGCAACTTGGAACTGAACAATTTGGTGTTGCCAGCCACCAACTTTTAGTGTTAATTGAAATGGAAGTTGGAGAGCACTTTTCAAGAACGTCTACAGAATCTCTCTATTTCTTTTTTATTGGCTGAGAAGTGGTTGTGTTTACAAGCAGGCATTGAGTCCATTATTTTTCACTGTTCCCTATCTCATTTCTATAAGCTGATTTTGCTGCTCTGCCCACCAGCCCTTGTTACTGCAACCCTTTCTCAACTTCAGGATTTCATAGAAATATTATTGGAGTCCCAGTGGTTTATAAGGCTTAAATACAAAACATGTGATGTACAGTTTTTTAAAATTATTATTATTATTAATATTAATAATAATATTAATAATTAATTTAATTAAAATAAATCAATAATAATATTGTATATATTATATACATATATAATAATAATAATAATAATAAACTCAAAATAGGGATGTTTGACTTCAGTAATAAAAAGAATACTATTTCCCCATACGCTGCATGCTTATAACCTGCATAAATTACTAGACTCTATTTTAATCCACTTGTGGGAATATGAAGCCTGAATCTTAAATACTTATGTCTGTAGCCAAAGCTGAAGTCAGCAGAAGCTGTAGGTGAGAAGCACCTACGCCAAGCACCAACACCAAGCACCTCCACCAAGAGAGAAGCAGAGCTGGTCACCCAGGATGGAGCTCTGACTCCGTGTGTTGTCACGGGCTTCCCGTGTTGCCTTGGGCCAGCTAGGCAGGTATTGCACCTTCTCCTCGAAGGCGTCGCAATGGTTTCCTGCCACTGACTGCCAGGGCTGGGTGCCTGAGAGGGCAGGGCTGAAGCTCTCCTTGCTCTCCCAGCCTTGGCTGTCACAGCAGGCTCAGGGAATAGCTTGGAGATGTGCAGCCGGCAGTGAGGACAGCCCTGATGTACCCCATATCTCAGCCGCTCTGTGGGGATGATAGCTGCTGTCAGCAGTTCATATCTGACCAGAAGCTTCAAGCAGGGCTGCTTTCACCAGGCTGCTGCCTCCTCAGCTCCACTTTCAGTCTGGGTCAGAGCCAATTCCCCAGCCCTGTGTGTCTGTCTCGGCCTGGGGTCTCTCACAGAGAGCAAGGCCTGCAGCTGACGGGGTTAAACCTAGCCCTGACCCTGCCAGTGCTCGCAGTGGCACTGGGACTGAGCTTGCTCATTCAAGGTGGCGTTGTCCTACTCCACGTATGACTTGCTTGCTTTATTTGCCCATCTTTCCTGCAGGATCAGGAAACATTTATTTCATAAATATCTATAAGGAGCTTAAAATAAGCCTTCTCTTCTGCCACAAAGCCATCCTATTATGTTTATAGCAAAGCAAATACAACGTCAGCTCATGGCTGGGATGCAGCGCTTGAATGGAATGGGTATTAATTAAATACATGATTTAAAGCAACTGGAATTCTGCCCAAGCCTCCATAAAGAAATTACAGCCTGTTGTAGCACATTCATGTATTTCTTCTCTCTCCATGGGTATTCTGACAACCAGCAGACAGTGAGGATGCTCTGCATCTTGCTCTAGTATTTTATAGCCACTAGAATGACGTCTAGCAACAGCTGTCCAGGAAATATGAATTTTAGCCTCAGTTTATAGCTGGGAAACCTAATGTACGGAAAGGTTAACTGGGATGTGTTCAAGATCATAAGAAAAGATTGTGACCATCTTTCCTCTCACTAGCATTTTACTGTTTCTTGTCCGTCTCATACTACTTCAGAAAGGTTTGATTTGTGGTATAGTTGAATTAAGAGAGTTAAAATGTGCACACAGAATGAATCCGTTTCAAAAACATATGCTCTACAGATCAGGGAAATTCATTCCCCTTGAAAAATTTGAATGGACTTTTTAGTTCAAATGTAGCAATTGCACTAGCCGGAAGAAAGATATAATCTCTAGTCCATCAACCATCATTGAGAGTAAATTAAATAGAAATATCATTTTCCTAAAGGTAACAAAGCAAAACTGTTATGTGTAGCTTTATATTCCTTCTTAGGAGTGAGATGTGATAGTGAGCAATGCAGTGGGATTGCTCTGACTAGCAGTGCTAGAACTTCTAGCACTGGCACTATGCTGACCGAGGCCAGTTTCCTTTCCACAGGCTTGGCTACCACACTGAAGGCTCACTGCTTCATGTCCATGCCTTTGCCAACTGCAGAGCAACATAGAAGTACACCAGGGCAACCATATCCAGCTGCTCAGTTCCACAGAGGGTAACAAACTTCATCCTAAAATCTAGGGAATAGAAAGATCACAGTGGAATATAAATATTCTATCTACCTTCTTCTTCCAAAAGAAAGCTATGTCTTAACCATGCAAAACTATGCAATGGAAATTATAAAATCGGGCATTTTAGGGCCAGTCACCTAGCCAGCGTCACTCTAGTACAGAACTGGTTTTGAACTGTAATCCAGCTCTCTGTGAGGTTCTAAGATACTTCAGCAATGAAACTTCATAAACTTAGTCCACAAATTAAAAAAAAGTTGCAGTAAGAAAATTGTTCCTCTCCTCATTCTTTTTGAATCCCCTTATAGTTTCCCTATCTTTCAAGCTTCCAACTCATGCTTAGAGCATTTCTGTGTCTGATCTTCCCTGCTCACACACGGACCAAGCTTGGTTTGTTTGTCTCGCCTAGTGTTTCTTCATAAACTGATGTCCATGCTCCTCTATTTTTTCATTTCCATCAGTTCTCTTCTGCAGAGCAGCAGCTCTCAGGTAGCACGGGGCTTGGAGCTCTAGTCTTACCACTGCCGGTGCACACCACACATGTTGCAAATTTGCATCTCATTATCATTCCACAAGTGTCACTTGTGCTTTTGATATAGTGAAAGGCAGAGATTCACATTCTACTCGTACTATACAATGCCCCTCGACATTTTGTCTGAGGAAAGGTATTTCTGGAAGATAAACAATAGGCAGCTTTTTCTATGTATGATTACAGTGCTTCTGTATAAATGAGATACGTGGCCAACTCTCTCTGTGGTTACTGGAGCATGCCCTCCAAATGTTGGAGCGGCCAGACTGCTGGAAGCTTACAGTGCCTGCTGAGTCCTGGCTCTTACTTTTTCTAGTGCACAGAGCAAAAGATGCCAGACAGTTTGCAAAGGAGATCCAAACTCTCCTTCTTCTATTATTTTAATGCATATTATTCTCCCTAACTACTCCTAGTATTTTTAGCAGGCAGGTTAAACATCTTTAAATTGTAGGTTGCATTCCTGGAGGCATATGCTACAGTTATTTAAGTTTGCACAGAACTTGGAAAAGCTCAGTGAGACACCACAGTGCTATCATAATTGTCCCTTTGGGGGGGATACACTTACTAATACCACTGCCTACACCGTATATGTGAACATCTGAACCAGTACCCCTAAACTCCTTTTATAGCCAGTGATGAACTAATCAATATCGTCAGTGGAGTTTGCCATGAGTCATCTCACCCTAAAACAGACACCTACATCTAAACCAGATGAATCAACTGAACTCTATCAACTATGTCCCTGTTGTCTATAACGAGAAGTTAGATGTGATACCCATCTGTGGCCACCTACAGCTAGATATAGCTGTAGATGAGTCCTGCCTCAATGTACACCTACAGCTTGTAGTTGCCCTCAGAGGTCTGTTAGGAGAAAGGTGTTTTGAAAATGACAGTGAACTTGCCTTCCTGATTGCTTCTGATGAATCAGATCCACAAACTGATGGCCTACGACTTGAGGGAGAAATGTTAGTTTATACCAGTTGAGAATTTGACCCATTGAGCCCATAGTCTAAGTATCTAAGACAAATTGTCACAGCTAACTTATCAGACAGATTTTGTTACCTAATATAAATTGCAACCTTCTATTAAAACTCCAACAACCAAAGCAGAAAAATCCTCCTCTCTCAAAACAGCAGGCTAAACATGGAGTCAGTTGAGGCTGACGTCAAAACGTTGTGACTCTTGCAACAGTACAAAGATGGGCACTACTGCAAGGGCAGATGTTTCTCACTGAGCCTACCCCTAGTTTTGGAGTACCTATTAGGACACCTTGGCTGGACCTCAGCTGCTGTACATGGGTCCCAATACGCTGAAAAACTTGTGTTTTCATGCGGGTCTGAAAAAAACAAACATGTTTGATTTGGTGGTATTTGTGCTTTCTTTGAGATGCAAAACCATATTCTTAGGTCAGTTGTTCTGCTGTCAACCTAAAGTGGATAAAGGCCTGGCCTGAACTTCCGAATTTCAAATGAAACCAGACAACATAAGTAATTATCGTGACATGGAGCAGATAATTTTTCTGACAGATGTAGACTGATTTTGGTCCTGTGGCAGAGGGAATGATTAGTTTTGTGTTCCACACGCTCGGACCTTCTAAGTGGGGGGAGCTCTCTAATTCAGCGGTGAGTAAAAGGAACTAAAAGAAGAACAAATTGCACAGGAAACAGAGCATGGCCTCTGCTCTTCCGGAGCTAAGAGCAGTGCACTGCCCTGGGGCTGCCTGAAAGCAACAGGGCCCTGGGTGGCTGCTTTCGAGGTGGGCAGAGAGCAGAAAGAGTTCCTACCCAATGACATCTGGTCTGAGCAACCCACAGCATACTTTTTCTGCACAGCACCGGCTGGGAATCTTCCGTCAGAAAAATATTTCAGTGTGCTGAACAGTTTGTCTTTGCCAGGTGGAAAATCAAAGTAATACTGGTGATCTGGGGTCAGTTCATTCTGGTGAGAAGGTTTCACACATTTCATTTCTAACCGTATCTACGGGATGTCTCACTGAATTTGTCTCTGAGTGCAGTCTCTGCCGTGACTTAGACTATAGCATTTCTCTATTCTCGGGGACTAAATTCACAGGGGTACATTTCCCTAAAGCCAGGACAGTTTTATTCTGACTAGACCCTGATGTGCAACATTGGTCATGTTTACTGGACAGGGAACTGGATGCACAGGGCAGAATTCGGCTTTTGAGCCCCATCCCACTTGTAGCAGCACTCAACATGAAAAAACAGTTTGAGATGGCTGAAATGAAGTGCTTCAGTTAGCAGAGCAAACCACAATGAAATCATCTGATTTCATGAATGCCAATCTTTTTAAACATTTCGGGTTTTTTGGATTGTTTCTCTGACCCATAATTTCTGTTGCATAAAATGACACAACAGCATTTCCTGCAACAGAGAAATTCCAACCCTGAGCCAGCTGAGGCATGACAGATACATAATGTGCCACCACCATCGGAAGGAGACTGTGTCTCCTATGTGGGTTTTAATGAGGTGTTTGAGTCTTTGATCTACATCAGATATTCTCTCAGACTTGAAGTAACACAGCTGTTTTTAGAAAGTTACAGCAAATTGCCCTACATGCACCCAAAGCTTCCCATATGAGGTGAAGGCAGTCAAAGGTCCTATCTGCCCTGCAGCTTACGCTCAGCCCCGGTGTGGCTTCCTGCTCTGCTGTTAATGTGTCTAGATCAGTTGCTGAACTTTGCTGTATGCTGTCCAAGGGAGGACCCCAAGATGAAGCTCAAGGGACAATTCCTGCGTGAACGCCCCATGGCTGTTGTCGGTACAGAACAAAGCAGAGCAGAACCTTTGGAGATGGTAGCTTCTTGAAAAACTGCAGGTCATCACAAATGAGTATCTAGCTACTCTCCAAATTATGCATGGCTCGTTGTCAGCTCCCCAGTACACAAAGAAAGCTCTTAAAGGGGTAAGGCGGGCTCCTGGAGGAAGGGTTTTTTGGTCTATCTGCAAAAATGCATCCTGTCTGCAGGCCAAGGGCTTAATGTGCATTTAGTGGTTGGCCTGAGGCCCAAGTTATACTTATACTTGGAGTACGGACTTCCTCACGCCACAGAAGCTTAGTAGTGGCTCTTGGAGTTTACCGGACTATCAGGAATTAATAACAAACAGTACCTGTATTCTGCATCTCTTCTTCAATTTAGGCAAAGCTTTCTACAGGCCAAATCAAGAGAGCCTTCCCAAAGACCCATGCCTAGAGGTTACCATTAAACTGCTACGAGCTGGGACAGAGCTCTGGGGATTTATTGAGAGCTGCATGAAGGCTTGTGCTAGATGGATATTACCCATAAAGTACACACAGACATTATCTGATTCCTGGAGTTATGGAGCTTAAAGTTAACCAAGAAACACCTTGTATCTGCTATTAGTGCAGAGAACTTCACAGAAACTAACCAGCCCAATCTGAACACAACCTGTGAAGAGCTGATACCAAACACACCGAGCATCACAGATACATCCAATCTGGATATTACCACCTTGACTGTAACATAAACCCTGTTCCTGCGGTACCTGGCAAAGGACCAGTGTGGAATACCATTTCAGGAGTGCTGTTACCTGGGTTTCCCTGAGCCATGGAGTCATAGATGAGTTTGCAGGACTTCAGCAAGATGGCAATCTTCTTTTCTGGGGAGTAGGCCTTGTGCATGGTTGTGAACTTGTGAAGGATCTTTTCCAGCACAACAGTTTCAGGCACACTGGTTGTGACACCGAGGTCAGTGGTAGTTGTGTTTTGTATCACAAGTTGGTTCTCTTTTAGCTGCTGTAAAGATCCATCTTTGTTGTGGATTTCTTTCAAGTAAGAATTGATGGCTTCTTTTAAAGGTTTAAGGACACATTTGTACAAAGATGACTCAGCAATCACATCTGCACAGAGACGGGAGAAGACAAAATTTCATGATAATCAACACTGAAGTATGGGTGCCAGTAAAACTCCTACGAAAGCGTGTGGTTATACAGGTACTGTCGCGTAGCCATGAGCAGGGAACAGAAATTGCAAACAGAAAAGCAAACAGTTTATTACTGGCACCCACCAGAAGTCTGAAAAGGCTGCAGACTGACATGACTGCGCAGTCTCTGCTGCTGGAGCCGTAGGAGAGCTCCTGCTGCCAGCAGCCCCAGTACGCCTGCACTGCCTGACTGCCGAGCAGTGTGGCACCGCCAGGCCGCAGGAAAGCCAGCTCTGAGCAGAGAGGGGGAACCTCAGCTAACTGTGCTCCTTCTCACAGTCAGTCCTGGTGGGATTCACCTCATGTCCCTTCGGACATCTCTCTCACCTGTCTGAGATATTTACTTTGGGATGAAATTAACTGCATCCTCGAAGCGCCCCTTTCTCCATGCTGACTGAAAAGGGGCAGTAGCCACCAGCTCAGAGGCAGACACCAACATCTGGTCAGAAGCCTCTCACCCTTCCTGCTCAAGTAGCTCTAATTTACTGATGTTTAAGTCAATTCTTACGCCACCTGCGTGTGAGGAAATTGTTTGTGTGGGCTGAGCGTTTGCTTAACGTCCAGCAGGAGACAGAAGGAACCATGAGAGACTGTGAGAAAGTGCCTTTCTGTCTGTTGTCCACCTCCTAGAAACCAGTGGCAGAGCTAGCAGGGCTGCAGGGATCGTTTGTCAACCCTGCACTGCGCCAAAAAGGTCACTGCCAAGAGAGCCATCTGCTCGGTCAGCGAGGCGTGAAACAGAAGGCAGTGACATTTAGGGATACAAAGTGCAAGGATTTCAAAGACTCAGAAAATCAGCCTGAGGCAGGAGGGATTTGAATGGTAAATCATTCATGAGGGGAATCCCTGTCCTCTACAGAAGGCAGTCATCTCCTAGGCTGACTGGGCCATATTGTGCTGCTAAGGAACTGCAAGTGAACAGGATCTAACCAAGCATGTCGGTAATCCTTGCACACACACAGCTCTACCAAGCAGAACAAGGACACTTCTTCTTTCTGCCTCCTCTCCACCTTCCCCAAGCAAGACTCATAATGAACTTTCTGTGCTGACACCCACTCTACCTCCAAGAAAGGGGTTGTTGGGAGAAAAGTCCCAGGTGTAATATGAGGTGCGTGAGAAGTGAAACTGTAGTTCCTCTCTCGGAGCTACGTCAAGGGGCGGGCAGCAGGTCTGATCTGCTGGGAAGGCCTCAGGGTCATCTCAAGCCTCTGCTGGGTGAGAAAGAAGTCTGCAGGGGCTGCTGAGACCGGCAGCTGGGCACCTCTGGGTCACCACTGAGCTGCCCCCCCCAATACTGGAGCTGCAGGACCGCCTGGACACCCTGGCCACTTCGGTGGTTGGCCATGGTCTGCGCTGGGGGCCTTCCAGCTCCCAGATTGCTCTGAGACAATTTAGGGATCTTATAAGTAGTTCTGCATTGGTTCCCAGGTGCTGAGCAACCAGTTTTAAGTCAAAAGAGTGTGTATTCCCTCATGAACCCCTTTGTGTATTCCCTCATGAACACATAAACTTAGACCAGGCCAGTCTTGCAGCATGCAGCATTTCAATGTCTCTGTGCTGAGGTGCGCAGACCGACCTGGATCGAGTGATTCCTCCAACCTGCACTCAAAATCGTTGCAGTCTTGTCCCTCCTTGTTGGACAGCGACTGGCCCCCAGCTGGCAGCCACGAGCAGGGAGCTCTCCATCCTCACTGCAGTATGGGGAAGGGGACGTGGAAAGCCAGAGGGAACAGAGCTGTGCAGGGGCTTGGCCTTTTGTATTTGCAGTGAACACAGCTCTTTGTGCATGCCTCTATACCTATATATTTGTATGCATATTTTTATGCATGTTTATGCATATATACATACACACATCTCTGTCACACACACAAACATACACTTCTGCTTAAACTCGTCCCCTTAAAACATTCAGAATGGTATTTTCCCCCACATTGGACTCCTGGTTTTTAGAGATGCTCCCCCAAATGTTGGCAACCACAGAGTAGACTTCAGTTTAAACCCCTCAGCTTTTGGGAGATGGATTATAATTTCTGTAAAGCAGAATTTGTGTCTGCACAGCTCTGTCTCCCTCCTCACTTTCCCAAATCCTTCCCAAGGATGAGTAAAGCACAAACACCTACCTAACTGTTCCTCGGTGTAGGTGGCTGGGTCTATCAGAGATTTCAACTCAGTGCTCTGCACTAAGTAACTCTTTAGCTGTGTCATCATCATCCGTATTTCTTGTAGCATCTCTGTGCTGGAGCTCTGCTTTGCCATCATCTCCAAACTGTATACTCTGTAGTCCCGCACGAGGTTGCCAAAGTACGAATCCTTGTCCTGTGCCAGCTCCACTATCTTCTTCTGCAGCTTTCTATCATTCGACAAAAAGACTGTGAAGACGTTGGACAGGCTGACAAAGGACAGCCTGTTCTTGGCCTTGTCCAATATCATGGAGCGTGTCTTCTTACCAGATGAGCTACTCAGCATGTCCAAGTCATCCTCGGTGCTGCTGGTGGAGTAGGAGTCAGGCTCAGACGCTGATGCCTGAGCTACAGCGCTGCCTCCCAGGCCTTCCAAAGACAAGTGTGAACCTTTCAGTTCAGCTGAGCTCACAGACTTGCGGCCACGTCCTGGTTCAGTCTCAGTGTTTGTGCAAGCTGCACCACCTGGCACAGGTGCTGAGCCGCTCGTGCATTGAACCTGCACCGCAGACACAGCCAGCTCCACCACTGTTCTTTGCTTTGACTGGCAGGAGCCGGGGACCCTCGGTACTTGGGAGAGCCTCTTCCTTCTCGGTGGAGGGATAGGAGGTGACTTTCCATTCTTAATGTCATTACTTTGTATATCAGGCATGTGCTCCTTCTTCTCTGCAGGTTCAGGCTTTGTCTCCTGAAACTGTGACACAGCCCTTTCAGGAACCTCCCCAGGCATTTCTACAGCCTTTCTGCACAGCTGCCTTTTATCTCTGCTCTCTGTACTCGCGTCTTGTTTTCCTTCTCCCTGTTCCCCTTTCAGCGTTTCACAACTTCCAGGCTTACCCAAGCAGCTCTCCTCTGAGGTCCTCTCGCAGAGCCGTCTCCGCGGGGGGATGGAGGGCTGGGAACCCTTCTTGGGGCTCGCTGCCGGGGACTCCTTGAGTGAGCCGCTCTGCTTCCCTTCTTCTTCACTGTCACCGCCCTGAATTTTCATTTCCTTGATGCTCTTTCCTAGTGGCTGAAGAAGCAGCTGGTTTTCTTCACAGGCCGTCATTGGATCCCGTGGGAGCTTCAGAGAAGACTTCTGACCGTGAGCGTGAGAAGGGGGCGGTGGGGGGGGGCGGCGGGGAGACCTCCTTTCGGCGAGCGTGGTGTCGGGGGGCAGATCGACGCTCACAGTGCGGCCTTTAGGAGGAGGTACATCTGGAGGAAAAGGATTACTGCACTCTTCTATAAAAATAGGATTCACGAACCACAGCCTGTCATTTCCTATTGACAGCTCAATTTCACATGAGCAGTGGTTTGTGCTACTTGCAAAACACTGGGTAGATCTTAAACTGTCTGCATGGGCAGTGCTGAAAGCAGAGTCTCTTGCAGGGTGGGATAACCCTTCTCCTCTTGTTCCACGGTTTAAGGAGGAATCCCAGAAGTCTGACAAAAAAAAAAAGTTAAAAAAGAAGAAGAATGTAAAAACTCCCTGAGAGAATTTTAGCTGCTAACTGTATGTGGAAGTCCTACTTTTTGTTAAAAGAAATGGCACACATCTTTCACACCTCTGCACAAAACAGTGTGAAGAAAGGGTTGCTTGCTTTATGTGCGTGAGATGTATGAAACCAGGGGAAAATCTCAGAAGATTCATCAGAAAACTATTTCTTGCCAATTTTAGAATGCTCCTCTAGTGAGAGATATTAATGCTGTGCAGCCTGTGCAGTATGAGCAGGAAGGTACAAGTAGCAAATATGAATGTTTGAGAAAAATGTTCTGGGGCTTGTTCACTGATCACAGCCCTCAAAATGCAAAGCTGGGTGAAGACCCCAGACAAGTGCTGTCTCCTTTTTGCTGACCATGGGAAGGTGTGGGGCTGGGATGTGGGGATGTGCAGCCTGGACCCAGTATGTGCCGGGAGCACCAGAGTCATCAGATGAAGACGACTCCACCCTGCAGTGAGCTCATGTGGTGGGGTCTGATCCTGCTTTGCAATACAACCACTCCAGAAATATATGACTTTGTATTACTTCCACAGATCGAATTTATCATTAACTTATACAGCTCTGGATGACCATTATCCGGAGCCGTGCCCAGGCTCTGTTTTGCACCTTGCCTTGAGACTGCCTGCCTGCAGGCGTGAAAGAGGAAAGATGGTGCACAGGACTGTGTACACAGGAGGGTTTTACACTGAAGGACTACAGAATAGTTAAGTATGTCAGTGCCATCAGCTGTGACTGGAAAAAGAAGGTGATTCAGATGCAAGAAGTCATTTTATGTGTCACAAATGTATTATTGGAATTTGTCTTTCAATAAATTGTTTTAAAAATTATGAAGTGTTTGTATGTATTCTGAGCAGTTTCAGTATATTCTTAACCTCTTCTCCTTTCCCCGAGGTGTGTTTTCAAAACTGCTTGCCTAACTGGTTTGATTGCGTTTAATCACTCCTAGAGCTGCTAATTCAGGGTCCACTACTGGAAATATCAGGAAATAGAGGATCCTGCAACGTCTTTGTCTTCTGACCAAGGAAAGAGGTAAAATCCTCTGAGGGTATTCCCTGGGTGAGGACTGCATAGGTGCCGATGGATTTAGGGACAAGGGGAAGATGGGAAATCCTGGTAACACAGAGTTGCAGATAACTACATTAAACTGTTCCAGCATGCCCAGTGCCAAGCCTGCAGCTGCCTAGCTGCAAAAACCTCACTTGCCAAGCCCGGGAGGGGATGCACATGGGATGGCCTCAGTGCCCAGCACACAGCCCAGGCCGCAGTACAGGCCTCTGCCTTCAGCCGAGCCTGGCCAGGGCCCCCCTCTCCTGTCGGCTGCACCAGCGCAGCCCCCAGCCCACCACAGGGGTGAGGATGCAGGGCTGGGCTGGCCACAGCCTTGTGCCTCCCCCTAAAAACCAGCACCCAGAAAAGCCTGGAGGGACTCTCAGAAAGAGAGTCCCAGAGCCTGAAACAGAGCAAAGAAACTCTTTCACTAAAGCCAGCACTGAACTGTGGAGTGAAACACGTTCAGATAAAATCTCTCCACTACATCCCCAAAGACAGACCACTTCTCCTAGATGTATTCCCCGGTGCAGACGTGACTTTTGGTGGCTTCCTGCTTGCAGCCAACTCCACACAGTTGCTGGCAAAGTCATCTTCTTTCTGCTTCCACCACGACCTGCCCGACCTGCCCTACGTAGCCTCTGCCTTTCCCCCCCAGTGCCTCCCTCTGCCAGCAATGTCACCCCTGGGGCATGGCCAGAAGGCGTGCAGGCAGGGCAGGGTGGGCAGCTGGCTCCTAGCTGCCTCCGCTCCCTCTGACCAGGCATTTATATGGAATACCTGCAGAGCAGGTATTAAATGAGCGAATTAAACGACTGCATCTGCCATTACAGAGAGAGAGAGGGCACTCACAACCAAGTGAAGAATGTGGCCACAAGTCACTAAAAGAATGGAAGGTCATGTGCAGTGCCAGACTTGGAGCAGAAAGGCTCCTGCACGACTGTCATGTTAGGGTGGTGAAGGGCCTTTAATTTTATTTGGGTCAGTTTACCCACTGTAACCCAGCAGCCATCTTTCTGTACCACACTAGCAAGTCAGTTACTCTATGTCCACTGCCCTTTCCTTGCTCAAAAAATGCAAATTTTGAAAAACCTTCTGAAGTCCGGATGTTTAAAGTCAAACCATTGGACACCTTCTGTATCTTGTGCTCTCCTAAAAGCATGCTGTTCTTGCTCTGACTCTGTCCCTGAAGGCAGCAGACTGCTCAGTTTCCCCGTGCTGAAAAATGGAGATGATAATGGCATCTCTTATAAAGAATCTGGTAGTCTAAGGATGCAAGAAGGTAGTGTTACACACCAGCTCTTCCCTTCCATTCCTATCAGGATGAAATTGTTGATTTAGCCCTTTGCAACCTAGGCTAGTATCCATGGCTAATTTGACTTTATGAGCATGTCACTGTGTTTTCTTCGGGAGGCTGAGGTTAGCACAGCTTTATTCTCTGATTCCCTACCATGAGAGGGAGGAGAATAAAGAAGCTTGAAATAAAAGTGTTGCCAGGAACAGCAGCACTCTTGACAACAGAAATCAGGAGTAGACATGCAGATGCAACAGCACATATGGTACCATGTTACCAAGCCCCTCATGTCCGAGACTGTTGAGGTCATGATTTCCTTTGCTCTAAATCCTTTGGGTATCAGCAAATGCAGAGAAGTGGAAGTCAGAATATAATGCTGCAGAATCTCATGGGCTGAGGAAATGGTGAGTAAACCAATCTACAAAAGGGAAGTTAGTTATTTTTCTCAGTAGTAGGCAAGGATAAAACACTGTGACAAAAATGCAATGCTCCACTCAGTCTGCGAGGGACCAGATGAAGCAGTGGCAGTCTTCCCAAGAGCTACAAAGCTGCTTCACAAAGGGTGTTTCCCAGCCCAGCCACGCTGTCTTGTGCAACAGGAAGGGGCAGTCTGGTCTTCTCCCATTGCTGTCCTGGTTCTTACCTTACACTCTGGGAGGGATGATTAAGAAGTTCTTTGAGGCTTTGGCACTTGTGTGAAGGAGATATGTGCTCTCTGTGCACTGCAGTCACACTAATTCTGCTGCTAAGACACCTTGTGTACCAGTGAGGTCAGGACCACAGGCCCTGCAGTATATCCGCTTTGACATATATTTTACAACCAGACCCTTTGCGGAAAAATCCAACTTGCAGATTGACTTCTTATTTTCATCCCTTCCCTCTTTGCCCCCCACAAAACTCTCATCACTTGGAAATAAATAAAAATCAACATACTAGAATTTCAAACAACAGTGGGGTTCCTTTGGGAGTGCCGCAACGGGCAGTGCATATTGTTTGTACCCATGAGATTTTGTTCCAGGAAGCAGCGAACACCACCACTCATTACTTCATCCTCTTTGACCTCACTGAGACAGCACGACACTCCAAGAAGCTAGCATAATTTCCCAGAAAATCTCTACACAATAGCATTTTTTCTCAGTTGTCAGAAGATTCCCTGGCATGCAATGTCCTGTGGCAAACAAACCTCTAGACATCCCTACTTTCATGACTACCGTTGTACAGGAGAGAAGAATACAACCAACGCTGCTTTGGTGCTCGTGCCTTGGTTAATCCTTTCAGAAGTTGCTGAATCGCAACCTTCTCTGCTGGTTCAGATTAGAGAGAAGGCTGGAGAATCATGATGCACTTCTTACGTTTTAATCCAAAAGTTTACACTTGTTATAATGAACTTGATAATAAGTTCGCAACTTGTTATCTCAAGTTGCTTGTTGGACACCCATATTCAAGAATTGGAACATATTCAAAATAGAGGATGCTGAGAGTGTTAAGAGGCAAATTTGCTGGTCAAATTCAATGAAGCTGTTTGAACTGAAACCAGAGGGGTTTTCCCATCCCTTCTGGGAGGTCTAATGCAGAAGATCCAAAAATAGATCCCAAAAGCCCCAAGGTGTTCTTCTGAGTATCTCTAAGTGAGCAAACTCTTCAGCTTCCAGCATTGTTTCACTGCTTTCAACAGCTGAATGAAAACTGAAAAGCAAAGGAACATGAAAGGTACTTGCTATCTGCAGTAGTCGTCTCAAGTGGAGTGTATTTAATGGGAAGATATAGGAAGGAAAGAGAGTGCTTTTAGTTAACAGAACTGCATTTTCCAACTCTGTAACTTTATACTTATGATCTAAAATTTGCTCATTTGGTGCTGTCACTAAAAATAACATATTTTTTTTTTCTGTATCTTATCAGTGTGAGGCAAGAGAACACACTGGGACACTTTTCTACCAGCTAGAAATCCAGCAATAGGATACCAAAACATACCAACATACCAAAATACAAAAATAACACATTTCCATCAGGATTGCCCCGACTTATCAGAAGGGGAAATTACAAAGATGTTTTTCTCTTTTCATATACCTCTGATATCAGCTACTTTGAATGTGTGTAAGCTATCCTGAGAGGCTGTGCCATGCTTCAGCTATTGAAATTTTTGCCCCAGCTTATACGGTGAAAATGTTGGTACCATGCCCTGCATGGAAGTCCAGTGGAGGTTTAAGTCCAAAGGGGTGGTGTGGGCTTTTTTTCAGTGTGCTTCCATGAACCTAAATATAACAAATATTTTCTCTCCTACGTTCAGGCTTCCTCATCTCTTCTGGAGACAATAGCTCATCTGTTCACCAGTTGCATTATGTCTGTGGAAGACACTGTGGTTCTTACAAGCCTCAGAGAAACCCTGAGTGCTTTGAGGGACTTACCTATCCCCAGACTAGAGATAATTTCAAGATCTTGAAAGCTGTTGGCTTCTAATATTGCTTGTGGTAGCTTCAGGGTGAAGGGCAGCAAATCTCTGTAAAAAAGAAACACAGTGAAAAACTAATGAAAGAATAAACCCCACAATTGCTAGGAACTCCATAATTCACCATTGGTTTAGTGATTGAATTGCCTTACAATTTCAGCCCCGTTCTGAAAAGTACTGAAAGTTGCCTGAGGCCAGCAAGGAATCGTGCATATTGTGCCGGCCTGGCTTGCTCTGATTTCATAAGAGATCACCGGCTCCTGTGGTGATGCTTCATGCCTTGCCGCTGGCTTAATCACGGTGCCTTGGCTTCCCCTTCTGAAAACAGCAGTAATGTCACATCAGGGGAGACTGCAGGGTTCAAAATACCTTCCCATGAAAAGTGAAGGTAATTAGAAAATGAAGTATCATTAGAAAAGCCATTCTTTCTGGCCTGGAGGAGATTTAGAGTCCTTTTTTTTTTTTTTCTGTATACCTCTCTCTCCTCACCCTGCTTCTTCTTTCAGCAGTCAGTGTAAGTGTGAGGCACAGGAACACAGTGAGACATGGTGGGGCTGGGAAAGACCCCTCTGAGCAGGAGAGACCCCCGGGTGAAGGTCAGACAGTGGTGAGGTGCTGTGTGCTGCTGAGAAAACACACAGAGCTCTCTGCTCTCAGATTCGTGACTGTTTGGTTTCTTAACAGATGCTGTATTTTCCCTGAAAAAAGATGCAGTTTTTCAGAGGATGGTAGCTGGGCTTCATTGAAGCACACCCTATGTCTGAAATAATTTAATGGAGCTCTTGGGCTGGCAGTCAACTGCTTAGGTTTGCCTCTTGCCCGGTGACGATTTGCTAAACCTCTTCCTACCTCAATCCTTGTTCTAGCAAGGATAGAAAAGCTGGCAATCATAGCCTCTAAAAGGAACGGGGCAGGGGCAATTTCCACTTTAAAAAGTTTTAGCACATAAAAATGTTCTGCAAGCTTCAGGAAATTATTTAGAAAAAGCTGGCGATGTGAGCAGGTAGTCTCTGCTACGTGAGCACACGCAGCAAAAAAACAGGACTGCACGCCTGGGGAGGACCCCTCTGCGGAGAGATGAAGGAAGGCAGGAGGTCTATTTTTGCCTTATTAACAGATACATGTTTCACTGATGTACCATGTACGCCATGGGTTCTTTGCATTTTTTCTGAACCCTCTGATGTCTCATTATTTGACATTAACAGATTTGACCACAGGAGCTTTTGTCATGGCAGATACCAGGTTTAAAAAAGGAAGGGGGTGCCCACAGGCCTTCTCCTTTCTTTGTTATTGTTACATGCTTGAGTCATTTGTGTCCATTTATTTTGTGTGTGTAGAAAAATATGTCTAAAGTCAAGAAACATGAAGACATTACATTAATAGAAAAAAAATGTGATTTTATTTATGGGGCAGGCAGCTTGCAGATAAGCCACCAAGTCACCTGTTATCTACAGGTGTAATTTTTGTGATGTAAGGTAATTTACCCATCATGGTAGAAGAGGCCAGACTTTCTTTTGGAAAGAGCTTGTGAGGCCTGATAAACTGTTTCCAGCTATTTATAGATTACTATTTACTACAGCCCTGAGAACAGGCCTCTCTGCTCATTATCACAGATTGCTTCTACAAGCTGCCAGGAAATATCAGGTCCGTGCCTAAGCAGCCTTTTTATTACCTGACTCTGTCAGGAAAACGACTGCCTACTTACCTTATCTTTTGACAGCAAACTAAGAAATCACCTCAATCATCTGAATGTATATTTGACATTCAGAAGTAACAAGATATAACAGGAACTAATAGAAAAGCTTTTCTTCTTCTATTTTCTGGGGCTCATTCTCAAACCACGATCCTTTCTGCAGGAAAGCAGAAGCGAGCAGAATTTTCCCTGCCACAAGCCGATTGCCTGGAAATGCCCAGTATTCTTGCATGCTCCTTTGGTAGGGAAAAAAAGTCTTTTATGTGGAGTTCAGGGTAATTCATGCCTATTCCATAGGGCCTATGCATATCTAGATGGCTAAATGACTTTTTATCGATGGGGCTGAGTCCCTTGGGTGCGGGTAGGAGTCCTACTCCAGCAGTGTTGAACTCAGCTGGCAGCAGAAGCAGCCCCCAAAATAGTGCATGTATCTTTCTGGGTAAGCTGCAGCACACTGTGTCATACCATAGATAGGTTGCTCCAGCCATGTGAGCTAAGCAAGTCTGCTCTGTAAACATATCCCGAGTCTGCTCTCGTCTCTTAAATGGAAATAACCTCTTTAAGAGTAATCTAAGTCTATATAATGAGGCCAGAAGTTTACATCCAGCTCAAAACCAGGCCTGCTAAAGCAGGGACAGGCTAAGCAGGGTGTGTAGGTGTTGCTGCAATGTGCTTGGCACAATCGCACAGATCAGAGGAGACTGCAGGCACGCAGGTGTAATTACATAGCTGGATTCAACAGCTGGTGAGCAAACCTCGCTCTAATGAAGAAGACCTCACAGGTCTTCCCCATCTCTGTGCCCACTACATTTGGTATATTTGCACTGTGCAAACATGGAATGTCTGCTCTTTATCACTTTATTTTATTTTTTGGCTAAATAACATTTATTTTTTTTCAGGACAGCTCTCCTTGAGAGTGACTAAGTGCTCTGAGTCTCTCATGGGCAACAGTCTGCCAGCAGCCTTGTCAAGTTGCTGCCAGGTGTGTGTAGATGTTTAAAGGTGCTTTTAGTAAGAGATGGTTAATCCAGGAACCTTATGCTCCTGTACCCTGCTAGCCCCTGTACTGTGTCTTGGTCTTTTGTGGGTGTAGCCCTATGGCCCTTCCTCATACAGAGCTGCCAGCAAACTCAGGGACAGCTGTGGCTGCGACGTGGAAAAGGCTTGTGGGCAAAGGCAGTCCAGAAGGGACAGCCACCCCAGGAAGGAAGCGACCCCTCCGTGGAAGCAATGAATCCAACTCACCTGCTGACGCAGTAGAAGGCAATCAGTTTGAAGATATCCTCGAATACAAGGACAGATCCTTCCAGGTACAGGACTGATGAAAAAAAAAAAAGACAGTCAGCAACTCTTTGCTTTAAGATGTATGGTATGAAAAGCTGGCTGGGTTTCGGTCACACGTCTTGTATTCTGTGATTGCCCAGTCTTTGCAAGGAATAATATGAAGAGGCATAAGGAATTGGCTTCAGATGGCCAAGCACACTGAGATTCTTCAGGGAAACACTATAGAAAAGACATCTCAGCTTGGTTTTCTGAAAAGTTAGCTCAAGATGTCAGAATGTTGTGACAGTAATGGAAACAATGCGAAGGAAAAAAAACAGGTCACAGCCAAACGGTTCATTACAAGTCCATCTATCTCTAAGGAACTGCAGATCTGCAGTCTATATGGGGCTGTCCTTACAACTCTGTAATCTGTTTTGGGCTGGATGGACAAAGTGCTTTCAAGTTCAGAAATGGAAATTACTGTTTCATTCGATGTGTGTGGGCTCTGCCCTGGGTCATGCAGACAGTGTGAGCACAGCCTATTCCTAGCTCCGCTGTCTTTCCTTCCCTTTGTGTTATATGGCAAGAGCACTTGCCTTTAAGTGGCAAAATGCAGTCTACAGCATGACGCAGAGCTCTTCAAGATGACCTCCTTTATAACAGCATGCTATGGCATTGTGCAGTCCAAATCTCACGTTATTATGGAGATTTTGGCTGCTAAGCTAGAAAAAAATTCCCTGGCTGGTGGAGAAAATTTCACATTGGCCAAGAACCCAAGGCAGGGAGAAAGTGATGGATCTGCGGGAGAGAAGCGTCCATCTTTGCTTCTGCTTTACGTTTGTACAAATTGTCTGTGCATGTGTGTACCCAGGACACAATTGCAAGCAGAAACTTACAGATTTAAGGAAATCTGCGGTGTTTTCTCAAAGCTGCCTGCTTGCTGGTGGCTGAGATCCGGAGCCCTCGGGGAGCAGCGCCGGCTCAGACCCACGTACCGGTGCCGGCAGCCGCTCTGCACCGCCCTCAGCTCTGTGTCCTGGGCCATGCACAGCTCAGCTGGTGGCACCGAGCTCAGCTGTGGTGATTCAGCTTCCTCGGTCTCCATGATTCACAGCCCTGTGAAACCTCTCCAGCTTTTTGCCCTGCCTGGTTATTGCTTCCCCTATAAAGCAAGGCCTTCAGTGTCTGCAGGAGGGGAGGTATTTGGCCAGCTCCTGGCTCCCCTGGCTCCATCCACAGGTGGGTAGAGAGACACTGGCTCTCCTTGGCCCACGAGCAGAGATTCCCATGGGAAGGAAATGCTCAAGCCTTGTCCCTCCTGTTCAGCGTCACAGTTCATTCCCCAAACAAGGCATTTCCTCCTTTTACTTCTCCCTTCGTCCTAGCCCAGGCCCTGCAGGTTGCTATTTTGGGCTCAATACACCAATGTCGGCATTTTTTTAAAGAGACAAAGACTGCAGAAGTTGCTCTTACCATCAGCGTGTGTTGGATCAGCACAAACAGATCACCCTCAGCATGCACACTCACACCATGCTGCAATGTGGATTTTAAAACACAGTTCAAGCAAAACAACCCCTTTTCCTTACATTTCTCTCATAACTGGGAAAAAACATATCCAGCAAGCTTTTTTTTTTTTTTCTTTTTGCTTAATAAGAATCATGTTTTGGTCAGGGATTTTCATTAAACATCTACCATGAGCAATTCCAATAGTTCAAAATCCATCTGCTTTGCAGCTCTGACACAGGAAACCGAAGTAAAGACAAACAACAACAACAACAAAAACAGCGCTGTTTCGGAGAATTAAGCAAAGCCCAAGAGTCTCTGAACTCCCTCAAATCCTCAGCAATTAAATACAGCCCTTTGTGCAGACACCGGCTTTAAGGACATTTTTCTGTGAAGAACCACATGTTCGCTTTGGCATCCCAAGTTGCAGGTGGATGTAAGAGAGCACACTGCACCTGTAGATGTTTACAAACCCAAGCAGATTGCTCAGATTTGGACTAATGATTGTTTCTGTGCCAGGAAACTGCCATTTGGGAGCTGGAATTTTAACAAATTAGTCCAAGCACCTCAGTGTCAGGAGAGGAGTATCCACATAGAAGTGTCTTGTCACCGTACAGTTATACTTCCTCCCATATATAGTTAAATTGCACAGAACACCACAAATCATCAGGCATTATACAGCTAACGCAGTCTAGGTGCCAAAGAATTCATCGTACAGAGACGCACAGAGCTGGGGAGACATTTTGGGGTGGTCTGGAACAGGTAAGAACAGAAAAACGCTGCTTTAGATGTCTCATAAGACACCACCACCGTCAGGACCAGTACTCTGCCCCAAATTGGTTCTGAACAGTGACAGGGTCACAGCATCGCGAGGACTGGTGTGGGGGCAGCCTCCCTGCTGCCGCACACACAGAAACAGCAAGACTTTTTCCTTAGCTTGCTTTTTTTCCCCCACAGTCACCTGCTGTGTGACCCCAGCAAGCATCACTGCAAGCGGTGCTTCCTGATGGCTTTGCTGCCGGGAGGCAGGTGGTGGTTCAGCGTGGGAGCACCTCTGGTGGGAACAGTCGCTTGGGAAGAGCACTGGAGAAACGTGCAGCGTGGGTCCTGCTGCGTGCTTCTTCTTCTTGGAAAGGTGCAGAAAATAGAAAGTTTGTACGGCTGAAAGGGCTCTGCTGACTGCTGGGGACATAGCCTCTCTTGCCCAGTGCCATTACGGCTCAAGGCACCCTGCTTGGAGGAGGCATGCGGGGAGAGGTGCGGGGAGAGGTGCTCTTCTCCGCCTGTGGATGTGCTGGGATCAGCTGGGGACGTTTCACTGACGTGAGCACTGCTGCTCAGGGAGGGATCACATCGTTGTCACACATAGGAACTCATGACTTTTGCTAAAGCTACAAGCAGGCACATTTCTGCCAGGCTGGTGCAATCCTGCTGAAAACTGCAGAGGCAAAGTCCACCCTTCTTGGGTTCACAAAGTACACCCAGGGTACCTGATGTGCAACCACATCTTCACCTCTCACCAGAACAGCAACAGGATGACAAGAATATAATGAAAAAGAGCAAGAATAGGCTGGGTTCTGCGAGCCAGACGTTGTCACAGCATATTGAGTTTTGCCTAATATTTAGAAGCCCACAGAAAGGATGTCACCTTCAGGGAACTAAAGGGGAAATGTGGAGATCAATGGCCAGCTTTAAGCAGCCTGAAACAAAGATACCAGAATTAATTAGTAACATTTAACAATTAATTTAGTAACATGTGCTAGTGGTTCTCTGTTGACTGTGCTCTGTCTTCTGCCCTTTTACTAGTTGGTAAGAGAGCAGGACTTAGCCAGATTACACACTGCTATAAATATTTATGATCATTTCATCTTCCCTTTCACTTCACCAACATGCTCTGAAGAATGTCATCTCTGGGCACAGACTGGAATCTGTCCTCTAGTTTCCTTCTCTCTTTTGAACTCCCCATCATTTCTCTATCTGGATGCCGATGTTTTTGAGTCATACTGTCCCTGGGCATTCTGCCTTCCTTTCCTCTTTGATTTTTCCCTGCAGATTTGCATTTGCAAGTCCTATTGTTCTGGTCACATGGACAAACCACCCCGATTCCCGTCTTCTTGCTGCTTATACAGGCTCATGGGACCCAATTACCTCAACTTCTTCTTCTCTAATGGAGCTGTTAGTCCCATTCACTGTTTTTGATATTTGTGTAATCCTTTGGAGACATCTGAATTCAAAGATGTGAATTTCTTATTCTACAGCAGTTGTGTTTACATGGGACTACTGAGGACACAACCACCCTCAGAGGTCCAGCCTCGATGTGCTTGAGATGTGCTTGTATCTTTCCAGATTCTGGCAAGCTGTGAGATTTGCTGTCACGGGAGTGATTCCACTTTTTAAGATTTAAGATGATAACTCCACAGTCCTTTAACCAGACCTCTCCTGGGCATATTCTCCTTGATATGTCTCTCACTCGATACCTCAGTTGCCACAACATTGCTTGCTCTGACCTTTGGCAGCAAACAGCACCGGCCGGCTTTGCTGCTTGTTCTGCTACCTTCAGCCCTTCACTCGCCACAAACGTGGGATGGCTCTGAGGCAGAGGTTACCGACTGCTCTGCTTCCAGATGCTGATGCTCCTACGCCTCCAAGGGAAGGTGTGAACGCAGCCGGTGGCAGGAGCAGTTGCGCAGGCCCAGCTCTCATACCTGTCGTGCTCTCCTGAGGTATGTCAAGGGGTGACATTACCCTTCACATCATTGCTCCTGTTCCCTGAGCACATGCAAAGTCCTGCTGGCTCCTCTTCATGCACTAGGCTGCTGGTGCTATTAAGAGAAAGAGCTTTAGCTATAGAGAGGGAAAATTAGATTATGTTGGCAGAAGTCCTTATAGTGTTCATGGTGTCTTCATGTCTGCAAGAACTCTGCGTGCAAGCTCCCATATCTGTCCCCGCCATTGCTTCTTCTATTACCTTTCAAAGACTTTTCCAATGGCACTGTATGACCCGTGCTGTGTTCCTGTAAAACACTGTCAGTGTTTATCTGTTCTCTTTTCTCAAGGCCTTCACGTTTTTTTCCTGTAATCAGCTGTTTCTGCTTCTTCCATTTGATGTCTAAGATGTAGTTTCCTTTTTGTTGCACAGTTCTAGGCTGTCTTAGGCAACCCAGGACTATTATGTCTTTCTTGTCTTTTCTAGTGACTCTTTCATGAAGCTGACGGTTGTTTCTTTCCTTTATTATTGTTTTTTCCTCAACAAGAAAGAGCAGAAACCAGAAACTTCCCTATTTTGGACCTCTGACAGTCTTCTGTTGTGCATCCAACTCATGCTTTCTCACAGGATTACAATTTTATGGTTTCCTACAGAGTTTAATCTTTCTGGCAATGACGAAAAAAATCACTGCTGGTGGCAGTTCCTGGGAAATTGAAACTAATGAATTATGAAAGTGATAAAGTGTTAATGAGCTTGGGTCTAGACTGTAAGAGAAATCTGCCTTTAAACTACGTTCTTCACAGGGTGTAATTGTGTTAGGCAGAATGAAATTATGAATATGCAGTGCAAAAAAAAAGAAGGTGCAAAATACAGGCCTTTGCAGTCCTGTCATACCAGAGCAGAGTGGAGCAGAGGAGACACTTTGCAAAGTTCACGGTTTCCCTGTGCACAGTGAGCTAAGAAAAAAAGACCGTCCTCACATCTCACAGCCACGGGGGTCTCAGCCACCCCACTGTGCTTTGCTTCACCCACGTTCACCCAAGCAGATGGGCAGCACCTCGGTGCACACTAAAACTCCATGCCTTTAGTTCAGCACAAATTCTTGCTGCTGCCTGGACTCATTGCCTCTGCTGCAGGATGCTCGAGCAGGAATGCGTTACAGTCATTTCGCTGCTCTATTTCCTCCTTATTGTGAATAGTCTTTCAGCAGGCGCTGAGAGGGTACTTCAAGCTCTCAAGGGTACTTCAAGCACAGCTAACCCTGCCAGAAGAAAAGTGTCACAGCTCCTCAGCGCTTTCTTTGCAAGTATCCATGTGAACAGTCCTGGCAGACCCATGGGCACTACCCATCGTTTCAGGGCTTAAGAGCAGAGCACAACCTATCTGGCTAATGGCTGTTGAGATT
Organism: Anser cygnoides; assembly: GCF_040182565.1. Classification (NCBI taxonomy): domain Eukaryota; kingdom Metazoa; phylum Chordata; class Aves; order Anseriformes; family Anatidae; genus Anser; species Anser cygnoides. The sequence goes on along the minus strand of NC_089877.1, from coordinate 50,214,635 downwards.
CAAAGCTCTTGTCTTCCTTGTCAGATCCTCACCCTGTGTTTCTTTTGCAGAACTCAAATAAACATCTTGAAGTCTGTGGAAATCCTATACCTGGTTTGCAATGTTCCTTCAGCCAGAGGCTGGAAAAATCCAGGACTCCTTCCCACTACTAGACAGCAACATGAGGTTACCTGGAGTTTCAGACGTAGCCTTACAGGGTCTGTTTTCTTGCTCTCATACAGCAGGGACTGGGGGGAAAACGAGGCCTCTCTGAAATGCTGAGGACTGAGGGGGCTTCCAAGGACACCAAGGGGAGCACGGTGCCACATTTCATCGGAGTGGTCCCTGCTGTAAGCAGTTGAGCTTTGTGGGATCATTCCCAGAGAAGTCACATCTTCATGGGTAACTCAGCATCCACCTATACATTACAGTGGTGGTACAAGATTTATGCCGCCCAGCGTGGTGATTCACATTGCCAGGGCTCGGGGCTGAGAAGTCAAACTGAGTATAGGTACTTGCTCTCAGATGGCAAATATCCTTGGTAAAACCTTGTGAGGTAAATAAAGCTTTCAGATATACAAAGGGCCTGTGTAACAAGAAAGGATGGTGTTATCTGTAATTCTGGGGCTTCAGTTCCTAGCAGCGATTTCTAGGCTGTATAGATAATATTGAGAATCAACCCTTCTGGGAAAAACATCTTATGAAACGTACACATTTTACCAAGCACCATTTTTTTTCCTGTTAACTTTGGAGAAAAGTATATTTCCCTGGCTCTGAGGTGCATCACGTAATACTGTAGAGCTGAGGTTAATCATATAGAAAAAGGAAGTTTTCTAAACTTTTTAAGGGAAGTCATCTGGTACCCAGAACCACATTCTGTGTGAGAGACTTCCAGGAAGGGGGTGAAAGACCACACTTCGCGAAGGTGAGTGAAGAAAGGGACTAGCCCACTCTGAAACGTCAGAGGCAGCAGGGCAGGCAATAGATGTAAAAAGTGATATGTCTGCTTCCAAGGGCAGCGATCTTGCCCAATTGCCAGCCTGGCTGAAGATGGTCTTCTGATTAAACTATTCAGTAGGATAGATTGTATTCTCACTGACTTTGAGGATCCTGCTCAAAGGTCAAAGTAAGAGGTCCTCACTGCTCTCATAGTACTTTGAGCACCTCTTATTTACCGCATTTGTAAGCCTAAATTCTTCTTTAACATCTTCATATAGCAAACACTGTTCAAGGGCAAAAAAATATTTATAATTTGTTCCAGTTTAGCTACTCAGACAAGGGCAATGGTATTGTGGGTACAGATTTAGAGTTGCTCTTTTAAAACGGATAAGCTAATTTTGAGTTAATGTTCAAGGTACTAAGCAGAGTAGGGTAAACCAATATTATTCTAGAACAGCATGCATATTTTCTAGCTCTGATTACACACAGATTTTGCATTATGCCTCTTGGGAGTGCAAAACAAGGCAAAAAAAGTGAGGATTAACAAAGCTAACAAGACTGAGAGCTTCTTTCCCTACAATCCTATTAGTTTAAAGGCTAAAAATGAAAATGTTTGCATGGAGAGAGGGGAGGTAACTTTTCAGGATGAGCGCTTTTTTTTTTAAAAAAAAAACAAAACCCGACTGCTATAAGTAACCAGAATGTTTCCAAAACAACTTGCAAACCACACAGAAACCTGGCGGTGTTACATCTTGAAAAAGCAGCTGCACAAGTGTTTTATGTTTAAAATCAGCAGTGTGTCAAAGAAACATGGAACTCAGCTCAAGCAAGTGAGTCTTGGTGAGACTTTCTGCTTTCCTTGTGCATGCTTGCATTTAGAAGAGAAATTTTGAACTTGCACAACAGGTTATAAAATGTGTCCTCATACCATGTTTTACAATATCCCCCAAGGCCTCGGTCACGGTTCTTACCAAACCAAGACTCGGGGCTCCTACTTCAGAGTGGTCTCCCCAGTGGGAACTCCTCGAAACTGAATCAATTTTCAGAGTTAATAATGATGGGGTTAACAGAGAGCTCGTCCTTGCCATGAGCAGGCTGACTAAACTCAAGAAGGATGTCTAGGCTGCGGATACAGGTGAGATCCAGCAGAAGACAAGGACAAAACCTCATGCCCTGAGCTGGGGGCCAGGCCTGGGGCCGAGCTGCCCGGTGATGCCGCGCCGTGGGGCGGACTCACGTTGACGTTGGGTTTTTCATCCTGAGAAGCTGTGTAAGTGATGGTAGACTTTTCTCGTTATCAAGAAACAACACACAAACAGGGGAAATTAGCCCATGTTGCACACTGGGTGATGCAGGCAGATTGTTATCTGTGTCTGAGCGAGGCCAATCTGAAAATAAGTAGGGTAGCTCTACGTCTTCAGAGCTGTACTGCAGACAAACCATCGGCAGCAACAGGAACTGCTTGACAAGGTAGCACCCGGCAGTGTACTCTCCTTAACGGCAAGGCGCCTACCTCGCTGAACAGGAGTAATTTCATCTACTATAGGGAAAACAGGATACTAGCCTGCATGCCCCAAGGCCTCCTTACGTGCAATTAAACTGCTTAAAATCTGAAGCGTAAGGTGGACTACATCTTCAGCCTTTCCAGCTTCCACTGCTAAAAATACACAAGCTTTTATTATTCATTGAACTAATCCTTGAAAAAAAAAAAAAAAAAGTCTTGGGCAAGTTCTGCTGCTGAAATGTATGATTTCATTAATTGGGATGGAATTAGGGGAACCAGACATTTTTGGTGAGAGAAGAGAGGAGGGAGCTTTTCTCCCAAGGGCTTTGATAACTCTGCTATTATTTTCTCCCTCACATTTCTGTTTTTTTTTCCCAGCTATTCAGGTCCAGAGCTGACAACAGTTTCTTACTTTGCCTCAATCACACACTCCATCACATAGTAATAAAGGGAAACATCCCTCTGAAGTAAGCTGGAAAAATTGGCTTCCCTCCTGCCATGGCAGCGGAGTTGCCTGTCAGGGTACACAGAAAGCACAGGAAGAAGTCTGAGCAGCGCTGAGCAAGGCAGGGTTACAACGCTGAGTGCTTGGCAGGCAAAGGACCTCTCTGCAGCCTTGTAAATATGGCACTGACCCCAGAGCTGGGCTTTCTCAGGCTGGTGGTGGACACCTTCAGCAACCCGTGCCTCAGCTTTCAGCCTATGAAATGGGTGCGATGTCCCTCACATTGTTGGGATTCCATCCCAATATCGATTCCTTCTTCCCTCTAGGTTTATTTCACATAGCCCAGCACACAGCAGCACCGCTGGCTAAAGAAGCATTGCCCCTCACGCTGCCCCACTCCTGCCCCCCATGCCTGTGCTCCTTGACAGCCGCAAGCCACACGGGGCAGAGCACCGCAGGGGCAGAGGGACACAAGGGCACGGACACATGTACCCGGCAGATGAGGGCCAGCGACAACGCTTCTTGTGACAGTGGTGTTGGCACAGGGTTACAGCCTGAACTCACCTGAAACCTGGCTCCTGCCTCTCCTAGGATCAATGCCCCCACCTATTTCCATCTGCTTGAGGTCATGACTGCAGTACCCTAGCTACTAGTTACTGGGACTATGAATATTTTTGCTTTCTTTCTCTCTCTATATATACACTAAAATCACATTCTACAGTAAACCTGAAGTTTGAGATGCTAAGTGACCTTTCTGGCCCGTAGACAAGTCTGCAGGGTGGTTCGTGAAGTGGTTGCCATGGCAGTTCCCTCTTTGTCTGCTTTATCACTGAATAGCAGCGTGGGGCATCAAAAATATAAATAACTTTATCTTTTCAGCCCATAATGTCAGGTTTAGCCTCTCATCTATTCAGAGGAAATCAGGGCTAAAAATAGCCCTACCGTGCTTTTCATGCCCGAGTTTACAGTACGAAGAAGAATTCTTTCCGGTGTTGAAAGCTGCAGGGTTTCCATTCAAGGAGGCCGGCCACTTTGGCTAAAGCGACCCTCTGAAGAACCAGTGGGAACAGAAGTAACTGCATGTGCTTTCTGACGGACCTTTCTGCCTGCTCTGTGATGAGCCAGAGGTTGTCTCCAGAGGCTCTACTTGCAAAGGGGACAGGATGAACATTTACTTCTCATATTTTCCTGCTCCGACTGAAAAGTCCCTTTAGCACCTGCACAAAACAGCCCAGACGCCTTTCAGTTGCTATTAAGGCCACATGATGGAGTCTGCCTCAGTCTGCAATATGCCAAGGGGCATTAAACTTCGTCTGCAGGGCATTATTGGACCTTTTCAAGCACGTTGAGATATATCATATGGGCTAATACAACTGGAAATGCACAGTGATCGGGTAGGCAGAGCACATTCTCTCCTTTCCCCCAGACACGAGGTATCTACCAAAGAAAGGAAGGTTATGCGTTGCGGCTGTCACAGGAGGTACACTAACCTAGGAAATATTTATTTATTCTCTTTCACACCCACCCTGCTCCACCACCCCCTGTAAATATTAGTGATATTTCTCCCAGCAAATGGGTCTTAGAGGGTGGGAACGGCTTTGGCTGCTCTTCCTTCTGAGACGTGCCATCCGCCCTCAGCTCGCCTGTGGACTGACTCAGTGTCACTGCTCGGTTCCCTCTCGTGGGACCATCAGGCTGGCAGGGATCCCAGGAGGCCTCTAGTCACAGCCCAACCCTCTGCTCAAAGCAGGCTCAGCCAGGAGGTCAGACCAAGTTGCTCAAGGTTTCGTCCAGCCATGCCTGGAAAACCTACGTCTCTACTTCCAGTGAAAATCTGAAGGTGCTACACAAATAAATGGCTTCATCTTAGAAGTCAGCGTCAGGAATATAAGCACATACTTCAGTTCGTTTGCTTTGCGTAACAAGTGAAAGATCTGGAGATTCTGACCTCACTCAGTACCAGAGATTTCCATCTTTTCCATGTTCATGTCAAATCAGAAGGGATCAAAATTAAATGCTATTAAAATGAATTTTTAAAATGGGGTTGTTTTCTTATAAGTTATTTTCCTATATACGCTGTTTTCTGAGTCTACAGAAAATTTTACGGCTACATTTTTTAGTTTTACTCTGCAGTTGTGAGGATTACAAGCTTGCTTTCTTCCTGAAGAAAAAAAAAGAAAAAAAATAATTCTTCGTATCTTCACTCTGCTTCCTGATGCCAGCAGACAGGGTGTGAACAAAAAGACTTGCAAAACTGATGAGGCTGTTGCGAAAGCTGCCAACATTTCCACAGATATATCGATATCACAAAGATCATATACACAGCTTTCTACTCTCAAGAAGAAGCTAGACTGTGAGTAAGCTGCAGTGACTGAGATGTCCTCCCATCTTTTCCCATGACCTCATCTGAGAAGTACTTTACTGGAGATTGTGTGAGAAGACACTGCTGACCATCCTGTAAGCAATGAGGACTTTGAGCTCTAAAGCTGCTAATCCAGCCTCAGCAACATGTATTAAAAGAAATGGTAACAAAATAAAATAGGGAAATCTGCCATAGTGGGCCACGTCTGGCCACAGTGGCCAGGGCGCCAACAAAGAGCAATAGGCAAGTCCGTTACCAGCATCCGAAGGGGTCTGGCCCAACGAAGAGCATCTGCCGAGTTGTTTCTAGTCAGTTTGCCTCCTCCTCCATGCCTTGCCCAGCATCACCCCGTGGGTGCCCTCACACATATGTGGACCTGCCAACCCACACCGGGACACGGGAGGAGTTTGCATCCCTTGCGTCTAAGCTCTGCCGTCGTGCCAGGCGTGTTCACTGGGCTTCCAGCAGCTTTGTTTAGAGCTAAGCCTGCAGAGATGTGCAAAGTCCATCCCCACGTTACTCTAATGACCCTTTGTAAACATACTGCTGCCTTATTACTATTGCTTAATTACCATCTGTTACCTATACAGGCCAGTCAGAACAACTGTATATGCTCTTTTAATCCTGTGCAAATGGCTTTGGTCTAATTATCAAAAAGTTTCCCATCTGTGCTTGGCAAGGAGGAATGGAAATGTAGAAGTGGCTGAAGTAGCTTTGCAGTGATGGACAGAGCTGTCTGTTGAGGGTTAGGCTGGTTTTCATGGCATTAGGGGCTGCAACTAATTGTGTCTATTAAGGCAAGAAAGTAGATTTTGAAAGTTTAGCCCTTAAATTTTCTCCTCCTTTTTTCTGATTGATTTCACTCTTAAAATCTCGTGTGCACAGGAACACCTTTGCTTGCCTACGTTGCTGTTTTGGCACCCCAGCAGGGCCTGCTACCTCTAGACCTCGTGTGACTTGTCGCTGTCTTGATGGCCAGGACTCGGCAGGTGGTAGATGCACAAAGCGGTCAGCTTCTCATGAACTTTCACATAAAACAGATTTCCTTTGGTCAAAGCAGGTAGAGAATTAACTGGGCAGGTAGACCAGTGCTGTGTGTTTTATTCGACTCATTTTACTCCAGTTTGCTAAATCTCAGCTGTCTGCCTCAAGCATTTTGCATTGGATCGAGCCTGCACTTCCTCAGATGAATCTAAAATTAAGAAAGGCCAAATAAGGCGTTTTGCCACGTCAGCACTTTTATGAGTGACAAACTGCTTCAGGCCAAGTCATTTGCTCACTGCGTCACCCCCACCTCAGTGGGAACTTCCCCTGGGGGAAGAGAATGTTTTGAGGACAAGTCACTGGCTGCCAGCAAGCGAGAAGGCTGTGAGAAAGGCAATGCCATGGACATGGACACGGCAGAATACAAACCTTCTGCTATGCCCAAATAGCCCCGTGGAGATTTTAGGTTCCACTGCAGGGTTTTCCTGCAGGAGTGGGTGGGCGACTGTCCTGTGAACAACCCTGCTGGATGGCGAAGCTGAGTCCTGCTGAGATCAGCGGGAAATACAGCAGCAGCGATAAAACCAGTTCGAAGAGATGAAGCAGCTAAGCCGTGATGGTGGGAAGGGAGAAATAAAAGGAAAATGATGAGTCACTTGGAGTACAGTGTGATGAGCAAGGGATGGATGAAGGTGGCACTGAAGCCACACTGGGAACAGAGAGCTCACAAATGCAAGGGGAAATGTGCTCATACAGACTTCAAGGGAAAATAGTGTTTGTAGCTCAGGGTCACCATCATGACAAGTCCAGCACCTGCCTCCTCTGTCTATCTATAATGACTGAGCTCCCAGAGGGAGAGATGTTACTGCACAGGATATTTTTAAGAGAAGATTCAACAAGGCATTTTCAGTACTCTGTGCCAATAGGGGTGAAGCCTGAAAAATGAAGACTAGCTGTTTAATTTCAGCCTTAAATACCCAGGCTCCAGTTTTGCATCTCTTCCACAGCTGGTTAGGCTTGAAGCTGTGTCAGGTCTACAGGAGCAGACCTGGGAACCTGGAGGGTTCATTCTTGCTAGTTTATGCTTCAAATAATTTAAATTCATCATATGTGGGTATCTGAGAGTCCAGCATCCCTCTCAGTGAAGCACCACACTGGGAATTCAGAGCAGATTTCAGAAGGAAATAGCTTGGAGGAACCCATGTGGAGTCAGTCTGTGTGGCTCCGCTCTGCATGTAGCTTCACACCTCTGAAAAGAATTTCTTCAGCAGAGAAGCAGTCTGATTTTCACACTGTGTCACCTCACTTTATTGTCTAGCATTCACTATGCAGTAATGACTTGGCAAATTAATTCCATAATTATTTCTATAAAACATGATAATAATAAGCTCTCCTCTATTCTGTGCAACTGCAGATACTTCTTCTATTTACCTTCATTTTACATATCTGGAAAGGAATCACATCCTCTTTTTTTTGGTACAGAAGAGCTGAGAAAACAAATACTACATGTTATACAGTAAAGCATATAGGCAGGGCTCCTCAGAAGTATACGGTCAACTCACATCTGATTCGTTTCTTTTTAATACTGCTGCAATGTCACTGGTATGTGGCATGATTTCTGGCCATATACACGTAAAGGGGAAGGAGAATCAAGACCTGAGGTTATGACTCGTTAGCTGACAAGGGAATTTGAAAAAATGAAATTACAGTTGAAGGTAAGAATCTAAGGAAATGGTGCTCAGATCTTGAGGTACGTGAGGCTAAGGCTCTGTTTTGGTGTGAAGCAGAAGTGTGGCATGACTCTCAGAACTGAAAGCACCCAAAGTGGTTGAGATTTTAGCAGAGCTTGAGAGGTATCTCCCGAAGTTGTACCTCTAAACGGAAGAAATATTGTAACATGCCTTCTTTCTGGAAGATTTCCACTGTGCTATGGTGCATCTGAGTAAGAAGTAAGGGATCCTTCAGGACAAGAAGCAAAACCATAGAGATCCTAGACTTGGAATGTAGCTGGGTTTCTTATCTTCTGAAGAACCACATGGCATCTGCTCTTGGGTCACTACCACACCTGTTGCTGGGACCAGGCTTTGGCCTTCCTGTCTCTGAAGGAAGGACAACCAAAGATGAAGAACAAGAAGGAAATGTTTAAAATCCAGTCTCTTTATTCTCTTATTTTATGATTTTGAGGGCTACTTCATGAAACAGGTTAAAACTCACTAGGAAAAAATGGAAAGATTGATTTCTTGACCTTCCTACCGAGTGGAGTCTTCGGGGATTTCCATAAAAATATATAAATCACAATTAAATCCGGGTTTCCCCTCAAAAAAAAATATACTTCCCTAAATATTTCATCAAATATCAACAAGGCAGATCTGATATGGGGAAAGGAAAGAGCAAAACAATGATGCACCATTATTTGGCTAGGAAACTTCCCTTTTTGTGCTTCAGTGAATGGCCATCTATATATGGAACCCGGAGGCTGGGCTGCAACCTCTGTACCATCATTACAATTCTGGGGAAAACCTCTTCAGATATCATATGGAAAGTAAGATGGCAGGAGACTGGAATTTTACAAAAAGCTGAGGAGTAAAACTTGCTGATTAAAGCTGCATATACTAAAAATGAGGGACAGGCATCACTGTAGAGATGGCACAGGACCATCATATCACTGAGCATCTCCCTCTGAGCACAGAGCGTGCTCCTTTGTGTCAACTCTGATGCTGAGATTGTGCTGAGTCCTCATATGGAGGACAAGAAGCAGCTGGCAAGGTGCTCTAAAATGGCAAGCTGAGATGGGTTGCAACTTGAATTTTAACTGGAAGGGAGAATCTTTGTAAAGTCTGAGCTATGTATGTCAAGGCAAATTCAGCTTTCATTTTACACCTGACTGTGTCCTGCTGAGAACAATCAAGTCTGCGAAGTCTAGTGGGCTGCACTGACATAACAGGGAGAAGAACCCGTTCCCACCTCTTCATCCCCTCTATGAGGGGTCAGCTGTCAAAACGGGGTAAGTAGTTCTCCATGGGGTAGATTACACAGATCCTTGCTTATGTGTCAACTCAGAGAGGAAATATTAGGAGCCAGGCACCAAACCAAAGCCACTTGTCCCCAGTACAGCTGGAAAAGGGGATTCTTGAATGGCAGGGGAATTACAGCTACTCCTTCTGAACACTGGGAGAGCACCAGCTCTGCTGCACTTCATACAGACTCAAAGAGTAGGTAGCTATCAGGAGGGTTTATCTCCCTCCTTGTGATGTTCAGTGGGAGGCTGAAGCCTCCTTTGAGGAAGCATGGAAGAACTAAAGAGTCCTTAATTTTCTGAAGCTGAAGACTAGATGCCTGGAAAATCTCTGCCAGTCTACAGTGGTTTCATGCTATACAGCTGGCGTATTTTACACATTATTAGGAAGTGTAACACTTTGTTTGCAATAAACATGCATTACAAAGCGAGATAACATCTTTGGTCTGCAGCTACTCACTGCGCACTCTCAGAGGTCTCCTACCCTTACGCAGTGTTATGCAGTAACACGGAAGATTGAAGTGCACTTTATTAGGCTAAGGCCATCCAAACATAGCAGTGTCTTTAGCAGGAAAGCTCAGATCCTAGCTGTAACTCTTTTAAAGCATTCTGAAAACATACAATTTTATTTCCTAAGAAACTTTAGAAAGGGTTTGGAGTTGTGCAGAAACAAAAAATTGAAGCTAATGTATTAGGTTACTCTGAGACACCACAGATGTAAATCTCCCCTCGCACCAAATTTAGTTCTTTGGCTTTACAAACAAGAATCCATTCTGTTGCCTCTAAACTCAAAAGCCAAACTACTTACACTAAATGAGAAAGGAAGCAAAAGCACGATCATTTGCTTGCCCAGTGCATTCCTGTCAAAATGGTGCAGTATGGAGAAACGGTGCTTTCTACAGCTCAACAGTGACTGAACTAAAAATAATGTGAATATCCACCACAGGAATGCACCAGCCTCATGGCTGCAGTGGTTGCTGCATATGTAGTGGCAGCTCTCCTGCTCTTAGAATGAGAGCTAATTTTTAATTACGCTGTTCCACTTACTTTGTAACTTGTATGAAAGCAGTGGAAACTGATTTTACTCTTGTTCCTATCAGAGAGCTGTGTCTTTGAACATGTCCTTCATGTTAAGTTAGAAGTAGTAAGCAAATAAGTTCCAAAACCATGACATAAAAGTCTTTCTAGCTAGGCTAACTCACAGTGAAATTTTTATACTACACTTCATTTTGCTTGTCCTCAAAGAAATCAAATTTTATGGCATAGGATACAAGTGAAGCAGTAACACTTCTACAAATGACATTTTTAGGATGGCAGGATTCAATTTTTCAACTTTTATCCCCAAAGAAAAAGTAATTCTCCGCAATGTAAAACCTAAGCCCTAGCTCAACTTCAAATAACTGAATAAAAAAAAAAAAAGTTTCCACATCCTGCAGCTAACCGTTGCCCCTGCATTCTTAATCTGGGCACCTGAAGTTGTGGCAAAAGCTTTGCCCCCCCTGCCCTCGTTCAGGAGCACTGACGCATGTGCTGTCTCCACAAGCGCGTGTTCCGATGTGCACACAGACGAGAGAGAAAGCTTTCCAGGAGGCAGGCAGCTGTGCTCTGTGCAGGAGCAATGCCGTGGCAGCCCCTGGCCTCTGCTTGATATTAGAGCAGTTCAGGAGATTCAGCTGTCCCTCTGGCATTAACACCTGTTTGTGATGCAGAGGCATGTAAAGAAATGTATATGGGAAGGAAAAAAACAATTTGAGCAAGTAGCAAGGGGGAACAAATAAACCACAGCACTGACCAGCGGAAGTGCCAGTGTTTTAGAAGAGAGTAAAATATACACCCCAGGGGGATGGCTTTGGAGCAGAGTGGCGGAGGATTTGGTTGTTTTCATATAAATGATCAATATGAAGACATTTTGATGAACTCTTCCAAGTGCATGTTTGTATGACTATACTAAAATTCCCACGTTTGCAAATGTTACTTGGAAATCACATGCATTGCACATCCATTTATACCAAGGGCTGCAGCAGATGTGCCTGACTGTGAACTAGGCTCATCCTCGCTTGCTTGCAGCAGGCTTGGCTGTCTGGGAGCAGCACTGATACCACCAGGCCCAAGACCCAGCTGCATCCCAGAGACAGAGAGGCATTGAGAACTGTCAAACAGTTTATGAGTAACCAGCTGTCCAGTAGGACCGTAGGAAATGTGTGCAAAGGGAATGTAATAAATGTCAGACAGCTCGCAGTCAACAATTCAGTGGCAGAAACAGAGACAGAGTTGCTGAGTTAACAAGGGTTAGTCTGTCAGAGCCTTGCACTTTGCCCAGGACTTCCACCAGGTGAAAAGCAGCTCCTCTCATTTGATCAAAGCACTGGCCTGCTCGTCTGGGGGTGCTTTATTTTTCTGTTGCGCATCTGTAAATGATAAGAGAAGGTGCAGAACCGCAGGGGAGCTGAGGTAAAGCAGCTGCAGGAAATATTAACTGAACTACACCGTAGAATCAAGATCTGTTGCCCCTCACAAGAGGAACCTGAGCATTGCAAGTGAGATTACATAAATGCTGGTAATCACATGGTAATCACAAGAGGATTCTGTACAATACCAGAACAAGAGAAAAAAAATGTAAAGAACTCACTTGATTTTTCTTCTTTAATGGTGTACTCCAGCACATCAGGAACCTCATTTTGGACTGGCAGGCGGACTGCAAGGACCATGTTGTTCACATTACCCTCTTTCCTAACCAAGAACATCTGAAAAAGGAGAAAAGGAATCAAGAGCTTAGCTACGTTACATGAGTTTCTGAAGTTTATTTTAGGTCATTGACAATGAAGTTCCTTATCAGTTCAATCTGCCTTTAAATGTTCTTATTTTAGCTTCATTCCACTTGGTCAAACTTTACATGACAAAAATAATGACTAAAGGGACATTTTATTCAGGTGAAATTCAGACCTGCCAAAGAATCAGCAAGATTTCTATGCATCACTGATGTCCCACTTAAGCCTAAGGCAAATTGTTTCACTAACAGAACAGTATAAAGCATCACTCCCAATTTGCCAAGTGATGCTCCTCACATAAGTGCCCTAACCCATGGAGAACTCACCCCAGAATGTCTCAGTCGATGTCTAAAGCAAGGGAATCACTGGTACATTGAGAGGGAAAGGATTCAAGTGTCCATACATAGAACATAAGGTCAAAGGTTCTGGTGACCACAGTGACTCATAGTGGAGTTTTATCACAGGTCCAGAAGTCTCTATGACTCCCTTTAGGTACTTCGGGGTCTCCCGAAAGCTTTCTTTCCTCCTGGTCAAACAAATCTCATTCCACAGCCTCTCCTCACAGGATGCGCTCCAGTCCCTGGCCTGCTGCTGAACATGCTCCAGTTTGTCAACGTCTTTTGTGTACTGGGAAGTCCAGACCAGGGCACAGTGTCTTGACAGGGTCTAACAAGTGCTGAGTCAAGGCAGACGACCACTTCCCTGCATCTCCTGGCCATGCTCCTGTTCATACAGACCAGGATGCCACTGACACTCATTACTGCCAGAAGCACTCTGTCCTGTGCTCAGCACCCCCAGGGCCTTTCCCACAGGGCTGCCCCAGCTGGGCAGTGCCAGCCTGGATTGAAGCTGGAGGCTCTGCCTTCCCAGGGCAGCACTTTGCATTTGTCCCTGTTGCATTTCATAAGATTCCTGCCAGCCCCATCCCCACAGATTGCCTAGGTGCCTCTGGATGGACGCACCCCAACAGGACCAGTGAAATACATATTTAAAAAAAAAAAAAAAAAGAAAGAAGAAAGGAGAAAGGAAAAGGAGAGAGAAGAAGAAGGAGAAGGAGAAGGAGAAGGAGAAGGAGAAGGAAAAGAATAATGGAAAAAGAGGAAGAAAAATAAGAGTATCTTGTTCTTTGCATTGTGTGAGCTCCCAACCGTGTTTCTAATTAGAGCTCATTGTCAAGTATATTTTTAGCTTGTACCTTGAAGCTGGAGACACAAAGACAAAGTAATCTGCACTCTTATCTGTTCTTTGATAGCAGCTTATAGCAGGAGAGAGTCAAAGTATTTTCATAAAAATGAAATTAAAAAAAATTGTCTAATTTTAGAGTCTGGATATTAATATTAGAAAGAAGTGTGAGTTGATAAAATGATTAATCAATTATAATGCAGTGAAAATCTAACAAGAAACCATTAATTCCTTGAGAGAGGAATTTAAAAAGAGCTTGTCTCAAAGCCAGGACTTTTCTCCGCATGACTCGCAGTCATAAGGGCATCTCAGGGCACTTTGAAGCAACCGTGCTAAACACACAGCCTTGCAGCAGCTTCACAACCTCACACAATGAGGTCTTGGCCTCTGCCATTCAAAAGAAATCCAGCTCCCGTTGGCTCAGGTCCACTGACAATGCAGAGAAAAATTCATGGCACATAGGTTCATGACGGAAACATGGTTATTTCTAATGCAGTGCAGTCCCCACCTTCCACATAAGAGAGTATCTGCAAGTACGAGCCTTAGAGGCTCTCCCTTCCTCCGGTCTTACAACCCGTGTGACAGAATGGTCCGTCCAGAGGCTGCTGCTGCTGCTACCTTGGGTCTTTGATAGCACTATCTCACATCGCATCGGTCAAGTGTTTCATTTGAAATTAAAACAAGGAGAGAAGTGAAACCTGGAAATGAATCACTTCTGTTTTCTGATCAGCGCGCCTAGTTGCCATGGCTCCAAAGGCTAAAATTGGACCACAGATGCTCAGATGAGAGGGAGGTGGGATTTCTGAGCTGTACCCAGCCCTGCTGCCCGGGTCAGTACCGGCATGCCAACCAGTCTCTTCCATTTTCACTGGTGGTGGGAAAGGCCTCGGCTGTTCTGGGAGGTGCGCAGCAGAGCCCACACAGCACCCACGGCATCAGCAGGCGCAGCCCCCTGCCGGTCCCCGCCGTGGGACACCTCTGACCTGCCAGCTTGTTTCCTCCCTGCACAGAGCCGTGCTGGAGGAAGGTGCGAGGAGGAGGAACCGGGGCAAGATTCACCCCCAAAGCTGCTCAGAGGTGGGGAACAGCCCTGCCTGCAGGGAGTGGCTCCTAGCCTGGGAGGTCAGGGCCGTACATGGCTCTGTCAGAGTCACTCAGGTCTCCCTCTTCAGTGGGTACAGGACAAAGATTTCTAGAGCATAATTTGCCCGCCTGATTTGACAAGTCTGGCTTAGGGTGAGGTGCAGGGCCCTGCATGCTGCGGGGTCTCTCTGCCCATCAGCGCCTGCGGGGTCCCTCTGCCTCTCTCAGGAGCAGGCCCTGCACTGCGGGCAGCCCATGTTGGTCAGGCAATCCCACCACTGGGGTCATTCAGCAGTGTTAGCTGTTAGCCCTGTGACAGATTTTACCCTGACTCAACCAAGGGGCAGGCCTACACCTCCTCAGATCAGCAGCGAGTGAGTTCCCGCTGTGCTCTGCCATCAGCTCGGTCCATTTGACAATGGGGATCTGCCTTTCCCACAGAGCTGGTTTTCTGAAGCAGGCTTTCCAGAAGTCTGCTATTTTCAAATGTTCAGCTTATGGGGACCAAATATTAGGTACTGCAATAGAAACTACTCCCAGCTACTTCCAGAATTTCAAAGCCTTTTCTTCAGGGATTTTTTTTTTATTGCTCCAAATTTGAACAGTCAACATACAAACTCTTCCATTGCAATCCCTCAGCCTAGCCTAAGATCTAAGAAAAGTCTCTCTGCTCTGCTCATTTGCTCATGCTCTCATCCACTATGCCCCATGAAAACCTCCTATAATCCTGATGGCTTCTAACTCGAGCCATCGACAAACAAGGAGGTTCTTCATGCTCCTTCTCTCCAGCTCCCTGAGTTCAGGCTACATCTGAGCAACCATAGTGCTCGTGCACTCCCTCCAGAGTTAATCCTTGTGCCTAGCAAAGGGACAGAGGTTACTAAGGAAAAACAGAACACCACTTCTTTGTACCCATGCTGCACCAGGCCAACATCCCCTCTAAAAATCTCCAGATCTTGGAGAATTGTATGGCCTTCCTCAATCCAGATACAGCCTTGACTGGAAAGATTTCTCTCTTGCAAAGTAAGGCTGTTTCATTTATGCTTGTTTGTTTGTTTGTTTATTATTTTTATACTATTCATTTAAAAAATCTCTTGCTTGAAATAAAATGTAAGCACAGCTGTAGGAAAAATATCGCAGGAGGCCGGATGAGAGGGTGTCTGCAGAGAAGCATGAGCCCAGGAAAAGCCAGGCACAGGTTCCTGATTTTGTGGTGAATAGGATGGCATCCCCAAGAAACTACATGCTAAGTAAATAAAAGCAGACAAAATTTCTTGCTCCCCAAAACCATTAAGTTTGTCTTGTGCCACTGTGTGTGGCTAAAGCACCAAGTGGCAGTGGAAACAGAGAGTTTAAGTTGCTAAATATTTTTGCTTCCACATGAAAAGAAACACTGCTCCCCTAAACAGCTCTACCAGGGACAGGAAATGTGGTTGTCTGAACCAAAAACCACTTTGGACTTACCCCTGCTGCTTCTTTGCCAAGTATTGCCCCAGCCCTTTCCTGGTTCATGTTCAGCTGAAGCCAGACGGGACAGGTCTTGATGAGTTTATCAAGGATGCTGATTCCTGGAAGCGAGAGGCAGTTTCGCAGGGCAGTGGCCTGACAAAGATGTGTCTCTTTCCCGTCTTCACTGGTATCGCTGCTGGGGCTGAAACACAGCAAAGGAGTCCCTTGTAAAAGCAGAACGGCAGGTGGAAATCTCTGGGGGAGTGAGGACTTCAAACACACGCATGCAGACGTGCACACACAGGGCACTTATGCACGAGGAGAGCTCCTCGAGGGGCATCAGACCGAAGATGCCGTGCTACGACAGAGGCAGAGTGGGCACACAGGCCCCGACAGACAGGTAAGACCCGTCCCGAGGAACATGGCCTCGTGTTAATAATACACGCCTGGCTTTCAGACCACAGGCTTGCAAGGTGTTTTTTGCTGCGGGCTGTTGGTTTCAGCTCCTCTACCTACCTTGCCTGAGCAAGGCTGCCAGTGCTCAGGCAAGGCAGATCAGCAGGAGCTGCGAAGAGGCACCGTGTGGTGCCTTGCCCCGCTCTCGGAGCCCCTCGGGGGCAGTCTGCCAGCAGTAGCCAGGGGCACGTCGGCTGCTCTCGCTTCTTGGCAGCCCCGCTGTGCACCCAGCGAGGCTGCCCTTAGGCAGCCTGCAGAAAGGCAGACCCAGACATCTCGCTGACTAAAAATAGCGGTGAGCGCTCCGCGGCTGCACCAAGGGCCTGCGCTGGAGGCGGCGGCTGGCGGTTGCAGCGATGGACACGTCCCTGCCCCTGCGCCCCGCGGGGCCTGCGGCTGCCCCTGGGGAACTCCTCCACCTGCGCTGCCAGTCGCAGGGCACAGGGGCTCAGAGGAGGGGGTGTTGGGATGCATTCAGCAGGAATTTGTCCCCTACAGAAGAGGTATCGGAGTAATTCCGGGCCCGGCCCAGCCCAGCCCTGCAGACTGCGCTCGGTTGCTCGGTGCGACCCAGCAAGTCCTGCAGGTCAAGACGCAGAGGACGCAAACACAACGAACCCTTTGGAAGGTTTGTTTGTTTTAAGTAAATAAAAACAGATGCATGGGCCATGCTGAGTGACGAGAGGGGCCATCCTGTGGTACCACATTAGCAACACCCAGTCGGACGTTATTCTCAGCTATGGACAAGGCGTAAGTATATTGAAATTATGCTGTTGGGAATCCTAAAGATCTGGGGTACACTCTGCTTTAGATTTGTGTCCTGATCAGAGAGACAAAGAGCTCCGAGACAAAGAGAGTCCATTTTTAGTCCCTGCAGCCTGATGGCAGAATGGTATCAAATGCCGGTTTCCAGCTCCGGCACTGATTCAGCAAGGCATTTATACAGGTGCTTAACGCTGCAGCCAGTGGGACTGCTGACAGTTCTGGTCTTAAGAGCTCTACTGGACAAGGCTATAGATGCACAGATATGTGCTCATCATTCATCCGATTAATTGATTTTAAAAGTAAAGGAAATGTAGGAGAACATGCACAAAGTAATATGTTCTTCTGTCTCAGTTTTGCTGCTTAGACGTCAGCTGGAAAAAGCAGGACTCTTGATTTTGATTTACTGTTATTTCAAGTCTTTTCATTTTCCTTTTTTTTTTTTTTTTTTTTAAATAAAAAGAAAGATATGGATCTTAAAGTAGTACATTTCAAACAAGGTCTGACTTAAACTACTAAAAGAGAGTCCCTTCAAAGGCCTAATCTAACACAGCATGCTTAGCCCGAAATTTAGTATTTATAAAAATAGCCTTTGAAATCCCAAAACTGAGATTTTATTTTTAGTAGTTTCTTTTTTCTTTTGCAACCCTATAGAGACAGCTTCCTTAGAAAATGTATGATCCTCTGCAATCCCAATTGCTGATTCAGAATATTAGCCCACAGATTCATGGTTATAATCAATTCATTTTCAATGTCATGGCAAAGGCAAAAAGAATGAGAGAACTGTGCTTAAAAAAGCAAATAGAACTTTCTTTTCACTTGTGCTAAAAGCCCAGCTTGTCACATAGGTGAGGAAATTTCTTTTTGATACAACAACTTATGATTTTAATCAGCATCATCTGAGCAAACATAGAGTTAAACAGTGGAGGGCAGCTTTCGGAAGTTAACCCCTATCACCTCTTGGTTTCTTTCTTTAAAGCAGAAACTAAAAGAAACAGCCAGTAACCATGCAAAAAGAAAGCGTGTGCTAGATGGCATCATTCATACTTGGTAATGGGAAAGAAGTAATGAGCTGAAGGAAAAGACAGGTGAGTTATAGTGAAATACTCCATAACACTGTTAGCGAAAGCTACTCCACATATTAGTCACGCAAACGTGAATCTGTTCTTGCCAAGGATGTGTGAAACTGAGGGCAAAAGGAGGCCAGTGCTGATAATGCCTTCCTGTGTCACCAGGAGGTGACGTGCATTGCCCTAGCTCCAGTGATGCTGAACTCCATTACCCATTAATAAGGTAAGGAGAAAAGAAAAGGGCCAGCAGAGCACCAATACACATGAATCCCATCACCTGGAGGGAACTGAGCGTATCAGCAAAGGCAAGGAAATGATACAGAGTGGCTTGGACCCAGAGATGAGCTCAGGCCAAGCGTTCCCCAGTGGGGGAGCTCAGCCTTGATGCAGGCAGAGGCACCCAGCCCTCGGCTCCCTCCGGCAGGCACAGCGCCTGCACGGAGCCCTGCTCACAGCAGCAATGCGGGCTTGGCACCGGGAACAACTGGCTGGTGAGGAAAAATAACAGAACTGAACTTGCAAAGCATGCAGATGCGTGTCGGGCTCCTAATCCAGGCTTTAGAGAACAGATGAAAACCAGAAAATCATTCCAGATTTAGACATGCAAAATAAAAATTGAACAGTCAGAAAAGATTTGTTTTAATGGAAACATCTTGTGATTTGAGTGTGAGGGGATTTTCAGTGCAGATAATTAAAGGCAGTGGATGAGGCTTTTTGGCAGGAGAGGAACCCAGCCTTTTGGGGACCCTCAGGGATGAGAGCCCTGGTGTGGGGTATCCTTCCCACAGAAGCCAGCCCAACCCAGAAGAAGGAAGCAGGCTGTAATACCTGTACACGGGGAGGAAAGGACAGCCCAGCAAAAGGGGAGGCTGTGATAAAAGGGAGAAGAGAGGAGTCATTAAGGTCGTATTAAAACAGGGGAATGTTAGGCTAGACGCTTCCTGACAGCGAGTTATAACAGGTGATGGATAAGTTCCGAAGAGAAGGGGGAGAGAACTGCATTGCCCAAATCTCTTAAAACACCATATTTAAAGCACTAGCAAACACTATTGAGCCAAATCCTGTGCTGGCTAAGAAATGGGAGTGAATGACCTAACAGACCTCTTCCAGCTGTGATGCTGTGACCCATGACACACCAGTTGACGCAGTTATGGCACCAGTGCTTGACTTCTTTCCTGGGTGCAGCTGTCACAAAGATCCAGATGCCAGGCTGTGGGACTGCTTAATCCACCAATTTAATCTGGCTGCATGGTAGCTCTGGTAGCTGCAGAGAGAGGAGGGAGCACAGGCAGCTCCCGGGTTCTTGCTGTGCTGCCAATTGAAGGGATTTGCGGGGCCGTCGCGGCGAGCAGACGGCCTTTGCTATTTCACTCACTCAGAATTCACACATTGGATGATTTTGAAGCTCACAGTTTTCAGAAACAACATGCCGTTTGGCTAACACTTTCCCCCTTCTCCCACCGTCCTGCAAACCCCTTTGACTGGTACAGGCAGGTGCTCATTTTTGTTATGTGTGATGTGAAGCTGCAAAGCTGGCCTTAGAGCTGCCAGCTTTACATTTTTTATTAAGTTCTTCCTGCAAAGTGCTTCTAAATTGCTCTGCTAAATGGAACTCAGTTGGGATGCAGGGGACTATGTGTTGCATATTGATTGGCAACACAGATTAATTAATTGCACAGTGATTACACGCATACACCTGCCCCAGTTTGGCAGAAGTTATCAGGTTGCTTGGTTGAAAGAAATAATAATGACAATGGTGATTTGGATTACTGCACAGTGACTGTGCACTGACAAAACGCTTTCTCTGCTTCAAAAACTGAGCCACACTTGCCAGCTGAATATTCCCAGAAATCATCAGAACTACAAGGAGAAATAAGCCACTAAATTTCATGCAGGCTGGGGCATACCCTTGCAAAGGACTTCTGAGATGTCGCTAGGAACTTGCTGACACTAAGTGCTGAGATGCACAGCAGTTGTGTGCAACAGCAGCGGTGACTGACAGATGAGTTAGGTCAGAGTTTCCATCCATGCCAGCCCCCACCAGCCTCCGCACTCCTGCACATCTGCAGCTTCTCCCTGCCACCAGAACAGGTCTGAGAAAATGCATCAGGTGTTATTAAATCTGAACCTTAAATCGGAAACTAAATGCTCTGCAGTGCACTGATTACTAATGACCGAAGTCCTTTCCTTGTTTAAATCAATCAGGTATAAGAATTAGCAACTAGTCTTTTATTATTACTTATTATTATTGCTTCTGTTTCTCCCTTTGAATATTAGAAGGCATCAGGAGAGAACAAGAGCAGTGGTTTGCTGTGCTGTCCTCAAGGAAAGAGGCACTCTGGAATACCTATATTCACAGCAGAGCAGGCGCCACAGCTGCTAAAATGACTGCCAGTGGGCTTGTTACTGGGGAACTGAAGAAGGACAAGAGACCTTAACTCCACGTACCGGTTGAAGAGCAAGTTTTTGCACCAAAGCCACCTGGTACCTGAAGGGATACTATTCGAAACAAGCCAGTTTGTGTCTGATGCTCACTTGTGTGGAAACCCTTCAAGTGCAGCAACACGGTTTACAAAGCACAAAGGAGCTGAAGAAGGAGGAAAAGCTAGAATCTCCTGAAGCTGGCACACCAGTCCTGGTGGAAGTAGATGGACAATGTTGGTAATTCCTGAGGCTGAAAGAGAGAACCACGAGCAAGGAGCTCCATGGAAGGCGTCAGATGATGGTGCTGAGATCACACAATTAAAAAGACTGACAGAAAACTCACAGCCCTGTTCTATACCATGTGTCACAACCAACCCAGTTGGACTCAGTCTGCCACTGGTGATAGAGGCAGATAATTGAATCTGTTTTTTCACAGTCACCTTCATGCTGAAAAGGGTATGAAGTTCGGAACCTAGCCCACTGAAGAAGGAATAATCAGAGTTAGAAGAGTAGCAGCAAAAAAGTGCAACAAGGTTTCCTTAGCTAGACCCATTCTGCATACTTAACTACCCATGTTTTTCTTGGCGTAATATCACTTCTGATTAGATAGACTCATTAAAAGACTCGTTAAAAATCTTTGTTTTGACACTTGTGAATTCATGTGCTGTTCTTTCATCTTACTGGAAGGGAAGTTAAGCAGTGTCACAGCTAAAGGGCCTCAAGACGTATTTTGCTTCCATCTTAGACGTGGTCATTTCTCAATGCCTTCTCTTCATTTTCACAAGTCAGTCCATATTTGCTCCTTTGATCAGTTCAGAACAAACTAATCCAAAATGGAGGAGAGGGATTCATTTAATTTATGGACCTGTGTTAGGTGACCTTGCTTAAGTTTTGTTTTATCTCCCAAAAGCTGATGGAATGGAGGCTGGTACCCCAGACACCTACTGAGGGAGCTCCATCATCTGTAAACTTCTTGAGTCATTTAATCATAAAACAGAGT
Organism: Anser cygnoides; assembly: GCF_040182565.1. Lineage (NCBI taxonomy): Eukaryota > Metazoa > Chordata > Aves > Anseriformes > Anatidae > Anser > Anser cygnoides. The sequence continues at coordinate 50,193,212 of NC_089877.1, read as the reverse complement.
ATTAAGAAACTGGGAGGGCAGAAAAGTGACTCATGGAAAAACCCGAAGCAAAATAACTAACATTATCCATCAAAAGTTGATGCCACATAGTAAATTTGGACTTTACTGAAAGGTTTTTTCATAATAGAGCCAAGAGACCAGACAGAAATCAAACCAACAACAGAAAAACAAACAAACAAAACAAACAAACAACAACAAACAATGAAAAAGCCAAAAAGCAGTGAGAGAAGAAAGTTCTTGAGGTCTTCAGAGATCACACCCAGCTGATTGGCACCCTTCAATTAGAAACAAAAAATAAGTTTCTTGGCGGGCAGGCAAATGTCAGAGAAAAGATGTAGGTAGTTAAGCAAGAAGGTTCCTGCATTGCAAAGTTCTGAGATGTATGGAAAAACTGGATAATGGAAGTGGCAACGACAGGCTCAGTGTGTCCCACGAAGCAGGTTTGGCTGTTCAGTAGTCCTTCTTACCTTGCAGGCTTGTGTTACTGGTCTGGCTCAGTAATGTATGCGTAGCTCAGGAAGTAGTGCTTCTCAAACTGTGGTCTGCGGACAACCTGTGGTTGGCAGAGCACTTCCTCTTGCTCACTGCTCTCCTTGTTTCCACTCTAGCTTTTATGTCCACCCTCCGTTTGGTCTTTGATCTACAGTTGATGCCCTGCGTTTCCCAGCCTCTCCTCTCAGCCTGTAAATCACCATGATTAATAGCCAAGGCAGCAGCTGTTCCAGCTGCCAAGAGGTGAGCAGTAAGGCAAACCAATGGTCCCTTACATACTGTCCGTTCCTCCAGTATCCCCTGCACCTCACAGCTCACCAAACATCTCTGTTCACCACTTCACTTTCTGATACAGACACCCTCAGCTTCAGCAGTGAAGGTTTGCACCCTGCAATTGAAGGCTCACTTCGGTGAGCTTTTTGTTACACACCAGGGATTTCCAAAGTGCCCCCCTCTGCCAACACTAGCAGGGGGTTGTATGCACAGACTGCAGGTATCCACCTCTCCCCAGCTGGACCCCACCTGTATGTGTTCATAGCTGTTGGCCAAATCATCACCCTGTCTGAGAGCTCATCTGCTGTTAAATCACCAGGCACTCACCTTCCTGGTCACAGAAGCCACAAGAAATCACAAAGTATGAGAAAGTACTATTATACTCCATGCGGGGATCGGTGCAACCACTAGTTGTACAGCTGGAAGATCAGTAATTGATGTATCAAACTATCAAGTAATGAGCAACCACAACGAAGCAGTGGCAAAACTCCTGTCAAAGCCTCTGGTTTGGTCCTGTCAGCCAACGTGAATTGCAGGAGTCCTTTCAAGGAGAAGGAAGGTGTACCTAAATGCTCACTAAGTTACTAGTTTCACTATGCTTCCTAGGTTCATTAGGTCTGCCCCTCTATTTACATGTATATTATAAGGAATTGCATGTGCACGAGAAAACCAAACAAAATGCAAACTCATTCACATTGCTGCTGATACCCGGGTCAGCTCTACTAACAAACCAGCAGTCCATCACTGACAGCCATGACCCGGGCAGAAAAAAAGATAAGAACAAACGTCGAAAATTCCCTGAAGGAAGAGGCCTTCTTTCAAAACCCAGTCCAAGTTGTTTTCCTCAGTCCACCCTTTTCCTGCAATTATTAATGTAGAAATTAATGCAGATACTAATGCATGTGAGCACCACAGTGAGCTTGAGCGAACACATTCTATTGGTGCAATGCGACTTAGCTTGTACTTAACTCACAAATGCTAGTTATCTTTAACCTTGCACATACAATTTTTTGCACTCCACAGTTTGACTCAAAATATCTTATCAACTGTCTTTCTCTTTTTCCTCAGTCAAAACATACATTCTAGCCTTAGCAAATCACCCCTTTGCAAGGTTTACTGCTCTTACTGTTCAACAGACAGTGGCTGTATTAAAGATAAGTCTTTCTCCCCCGTATTCATAATCAGAGCTCTTAGGTCATTTGACCTTTGCCTGTTTCAAACCCAAATTATTCTCTCAGGAATTTCAGCATATCAGCAAAACTGAAGATTTTTCTCTGTGTGCATGCAATGAAGAATAATTTGTACTTCTGCAAGGCCCTTTCACTGCAAAGAAGAGAGCTTCTGAAATGCAGGACTAGCCAGAAGTCATTTCTGCCAAGGCCAGAGAAGCCAAAGAAAACAAATTTTCCTTAAGAAAAAGCTGCAAAAGTATTTGATGGTCAATTCTATTTTAACTTCTCTGGAAAGGTTTTTGAGGTGCAGGAACCAGAAACAAATGTTTGGAAGAAAAGGAACAATTTCCTAGGCTGTAAGAACAAAAGAAAGTCAGCAACCTTTCTCTCCCTGTGGCGTCAGAGCACTAGAAGGGCCCAGCAGAGCCACCAGCTGGACAGAAGACAGATGAATTTGTTCTGTGCCTTTCAAAAATATGTGACGTGCTGGAAGCACAGAGTACCTTGTTTTGACTGAAGGGCCAGGGTTATTGGAGGTTTCACCTCGCCCTTTCTCAGCTCATCAGGCCAGGAAGGAAGAGAGGAATGAGAACCCTGGGAATGTTTTCTCTAAATTGTGTTCACTTAAAAAAGAGGGGAAAGAGAAATGGAAAATAAAGGAGAAGTTCCCAAATTCAAACTTAATTAAGAATATATTGCAATTTTGCTTAAATAGAACCTTTATGTTTCAAATCCTATATATTAAAAATGAGTCAAAGTTGTATAACATGTCAGAGCAAAAACTCCTTTAAGAGTTGTAAAATGTTATAAAATTTAAAAAATAGTTATAAATGCAATGTCTTTCCTCACCTTGTGAATGAATTTAGTGTAGACATATGAGATACATGAGATACAAGGCACTAACCACACAGACTTGCATGAAGCTAAGCAGTCTTCCCCTCTTCTAAGAAAGACCTGCAGAAGTTTATCTCAGTCTTGATTTGCAAATAGAAATGTTCATTTCACTAAGGGAAACAAATCCATTGAACTCTCGTCCTGTGATATCTCAAGGAGCAGAAATGGGCCTTCAGCGTTTCAAGGCTGGTGCCCCTCCCATTGGGTTAAGGGTCTTCAAACCAGTCATTCAGTCACTGATCTGCAAACTTACTTAAACACAAATTTTCATATTTTGGGTAAGATTTTGTTCCAATTTCAGTGTGAATTTCAACACGTGGTGCTGTTAGTAAAAAAAAAAAAAAAAAAATCTAACTTTATAAACTTACTCTTTGTAATTGTTTATCCTTACTCCAGCAGTTTCAGATTCCACATATTTAATTTTGATTAGGCATTGGAGAAGTGTGCTTATTTCTTGCTTATCAGGGATCTGACAGGATCCCTGCCTGCATTCACAGTGATGTGAAGTTAGGGATTTGCTTTCCCAGGGGAAGAAGACAAAGAAGAAAATGGCTTGTTGGGGGATTTCAGGGTAATGGAAAGGTGGTGAAGAGTGCTGGTCCCCCTGTGCAAGGATGAGAGAGGTGTTCTGGCTTGCAGGGCTAAGCTGAGCGACCTGCCCTGCCGGTGGGCATGGCCCTCACCACCCTGTGCTGCTTGGACAGCCTAGGGCCGAAGGGCTGGTTCTGGAGACGTGTCAGACACCTCGAGCTGTCCCCACGGCAGCTGGGAGCTCAGCGTGTGACTGCAAAACCTGCCAAGCAGCAAGGTAAGTCTGTCAGCTCCCACAGCCCCAGCTAAACCCCCGCTTGTTCATCTAACAGTGCTTACAGTCACTTGGCCACCAGGGCTGTGATATAAATAAACCATGACCCAAAGGCTGCGGCTTCACAGCAGCTGAAGACAATCCATAACAGCGTTGCCGTGGTTATGTCCTCCCCAAAACACCACTGCTGCACCCACCCTCCTCTCCTCTCCTCTCCCCTGCCCTCCCGGCCGCCATTACGTCTCTGACCTGAGGCAATCCGACTGAGGGGGTGAGAGGGCACAAGAAGGCCTTGTGTTAGACACAGCTCTCTGGCCCGGCTCCCTGCTCAGCTCAGCGAGGCACAAACAGACATTTGAAAGGGATTCACCCCACTGGCACCAGACACCCTGAATTACTCCCTGGAGCTGCTGCTTCTCCTCCAGTAAGGCCACAGATGCTCATGGGTGCACAGGTTCCTAAATCAAACACAACAATTTAGCTCCTAACGTCAGGCAGGATGAACCAGGCTAGATCTAGATAGCTAGGCCCAATTGCAACGGGAGATGCCAGAACCCCAGGTCCAGGGACCTACCATGCAGCCGCTACCACCCATCTCTCTGACAGGCTGCTCTTCACAGAGCCCCTCAGGCAAACTCCACCACAGTTTCCCAGCCCTAAGGCCCCATCCTGGCTGGGGAGGTAATGCTGTCACTTTAGGTTTTGGCTTGGAAAGGTTACCAACGAGCTCCAGTCTAAAGTAACTTGCCAGAGAAAGAATTAGGATGGGAACTCAGTACAAAATTACACCAAAATGCTCCGTGTTACATGTTTGTCCTCTGGACAGAAAGGAAAGTGACCCAAAGCCAACCTCCCTTCTGTCTGCTGATTCAGCAGGAGAAGCTCTGAGCTTTGCCTGGTTTCTGTTTTTTTGTGTGGGGTATCATGAGTGACAGATTTCTTGGAGAGAACTCAAGGGAAAACAAAGGAAAGAGAGAAGAGAGAATAAATTCTTGGCAGGCAAGATGAAAGGTTGGGCCAGGTCCCGGGCTGTCATTTAGCCAAATATGTGGGACAACCTTCTTTTGCCTACAAGTCTGCTAGCAATTTGCAGAACAGCATTGCAGGTAGCCAGCAGGGCTGCCAGTCTCCAGACTCTGCTAATTTTCGGTCTCTGTTTCCTTGGTGAAGTTTCCCAAGCAGCACACAACTTAACTGAGTTCATAAGGGGCAGCAACTGCTTCCAGTTCTGCCCAGCAGCCGCTTTTACAAGACAGAGGCTTCATAAAACTGGCTTTCTCCAGAGGGCCACAGGAGAAGTGCACCTGAGCTGTGAGGACTCCCTACATTTGGCAAGGTTTCCCCAGCATCCAAAGGGCTGAACGTATTTAGTTGGTTTCAACAAAACACTTGAAATTCCCAAACAATTCGTTAGCCTTGCAAAAGCAAATGGAAAGTACTAATTAACATAGTCAGGGAATTATTTCAAGTAGTAAGACAGGTCTTTCAATCCCACCAGAAACAGTGTTGTCCCACAAATTGCAGAGAGCAAATGCCCGCAGCCCCAGCCCTTGCAGGACCAGATCTGAGCCAGGACTGCAGTCCAGCTCAGAAAACAACTTTCTAGGGCATGGTTTCATGCTCCTCTTAATCCAGGGCAATGGCAAGGATACTGCTGAAAGGGCAGTCCCCTGACCGCACTTGCACATGCTCCCCCCTCTTTGCTTTTCCTGCTTCTCTTGCCTCAGATCTAAAGGCTGTGTAACCACTAAGGAAGTTGGTTCGGCACCCTAATCCAGCAGAAAACTCATCCACTAAAAAGAAAAGGCTTTCTGAGAACCGGATTCTGTTTCTGGCCTTACCCCAAACTTAAAGGATGGTTGAGAGCAAGGACAGGGAATAAATGCATTACAAGGATCGAAGGGTTACGGAGTGACTATAACCAAATCAGCTCCATGAGCTTGTGCTCTTCAATTTCTCTTCCTACAGTGGCTGTAGTAAATACCTGTCTTTAGCTGGTTGCCAGGAGGCTTCACATTCGTGAGACATCCAGCGATCCTCTCTTTATACGTACTAAGGCTTTATATTAATCATACAATGTCATTAAGATGAGTGAAAAAGCCTTGTCCCTTTTAAAGGTATTGATAATGCAGAAAGCAGAAATTCTTAACTTGACCATAAACATATTCCCTGTTTAGCAGAAAGGTGATGGAAAGTCTGGGAAAGGCACACTGATATGCATGTATATATTCATCTGTTTGAAAAGAGCTGCATTCTTCAGCACTCCCTGGCTCGTGTGCATCTAATAGAATATCTATTTAGGAAAATGTGACTAGCATAACCAGCTATGCAGTGCTCACATCTGCTAATCCTTTGCTGCTCAAGTAATCATCTTCACTTGCAAAAAGATTTATACTATTTTGGGTGCAGGCAAAGAGGAGCTAAGCACTCTAAACCTCTCCCAGCTGAAACCTCAAGGGAAGCATTACCTTAGCATTCCCACTCTGGCAAGATACATTGATTTTGAGATCCCATTTCTGGAAGTGGGTAGAATTACTTTAGATAGCTCAGAGAGACACAAAATGGACAAAGGAAAGGCTTGTGGCTACGATATTTACCATATTGGGTGACGCCTGTTGCTCTATTATATTTGCACAGCTTAAATAACTCTGCTTGCTTGACCACAGCTGCTCTGCAGCGCTGTTTTATCATGCATTTAAACACACACATATACACAAACTTCACAGCTAAAAAACACCAGCTGAAAGCTTGCCTTGTCCGTCTGAGAAGCAAGAACCCAAGAGCCTGGAAGGGATTTCTGTCTCAGTTTCTCTCTGTTGGAGTTACTCCGGACTGACACCAGCAAAAACCTCCAACTCGGCCACGTGCACGCCTGGGGATTGCTTCAGTCAGGGGGAGGTTGGGGTTGCACACGTGTTCCTACACTGTTCAAGCAGCTTGTCGATACCAGAGTGCTGCAGGGAAAGAGTGGGGTGCCAAGGGTCTTGGCAGAAAATACAGCATGTGCATAAGCAACCTTGTGTGCCAGCCTCCACTGTCCCTCTGCAGAAGATGGGTTGCCACCCTCACGCATCTCTACCCTGCGCAGGAGCTTAGCAGAGGTTTCACAGCCAGGTTTTAACCCCTGCAAATGCTGTGCACCCTTTCTGGTGGTTAGTCCCCCAGGAGTCCTGCCCCCGGTCAGCTGTCTTCTCACTGCTGCTTTTCTTTAAGCCACCTAGACCAATGCTGGAGCCTGGGCGTGCCCAGCACCCTTACACGCCCTGCTTTGCAGTATAGATGCGCCCTGCCCCTGTCGACATGATTTTCAGAGTATTCCCCTGCTGGCTGGCTCTCCTGGAAGTGTTGCCCACCTTCGTTTGACTGGTGGGTACACAGGACAGGGCTCAATAATATATACACACCTTCCAGAGCATTTGCTCCTCAAATTCAAGGGCAGCCCCTATTGGTTTCACTCCATTAATGCAGTGTTATGACCCCTACAGTCCATGGCTAGAAATTCCAGCAATTTCACCCAGCTTTGAGCAAGTCCTACAGCTCTGATAAGAGTCAGTGACCCAAGCCATTCCCACTAGGGCTGTAAGGGCATTGCCTCCTCTCATTCAGTGAATGCTGGAGAAGAAAGCACCTTTATTAAATCTCTTAGGTATTACCTGTGCCCAAGTTTTAAGAAAGAATTTTTCTCATATATCCCTGCACAAATACTAATGTTTGAAAGACTTTAGCATTATAAAATACACAAGCACTCCAGCCCCCTCCAGCTCAGAGATAATGACCACAAATATTCACTAGGGCAAAGAAAATCACTTCCTTCTCCACACACAACCCCATTAAAGTTTGGGCGAATGTAACTGGGAAAACCAAAGACTGGCAGAGTTTTGTTCTCTCCATCCTCACACTGAACCTCCTGTAGGAGCAAATTATTTCTCTTAAGCCAGACAGAATTAGTTGACCAGCAGGATTTCTACTATAGACTTTGCAGCCTTGAGAAACTGATAAAAGGACCTCCTCCAAATAGAAGAATGTTTTTCAAGCCTTTCTCCTAAACATCAGTATCATCTTGCCTTTGGCCACCTTAAAAACTCCTAACAAATTTCAACTAATCAATTCTTACATCGCTCTGATGATATAGTGCTATTACTCAGTTATAATTCATATCTGGGACAACCGTGGTACAGAGAGGGTAAGATCAGTAAGCAGGTCTTGCCTTTTTGGATGATTATTGAAAATAAGCACCATTTATTTAGGGGGGGGTCTCCTTATTTACTTATCTGTATTGCAATAGCATCCCCAGTCCTCTGTACGGATAAGCACCAGCACGTTCATTACTGGTTAGGGTCCCTGCCTCGAACCGGTTCAGTAACCCAAATGCAGCTGAGGCAGGTGGATGTGGCTGCAGTGCCCCTGGGGAGAAACCCATTCACAGCCCCACTGCCTTGGGGTTTAGCTCTGCTGTGAATGGCCAGCCAGCCAGAGCCCCAGGGGTGGAGAAGCTGGAGGAGGAGGAGGAGGCAGGTGGATTTTGTACTTGGTGACAAGAGAAGTGACTCTCTAGGGACCGTACCCAGCTGTGAGAGGTCACAGGAGCTCCTTTGAACCGTACGAGGCACGTGTGTAAGGGGTGGGTGGGGTGGACAGAAGCTGAATTAAAGGCAAACGAGTGATTCAGTCTCGATCCTACTCCTAGTGCAAACCTAGCCCTAGATGAAGATTTACCGTGGAGATTCCACTTTAGTTACCCATGATGAAATACCCATTCAGAACCACAGAAAAAAAAATAATCTGAAAAGTGGAAAGTAATCTAGGACACCTGGTGGATTGTGGACCACCCCTTAGACCAGTGCCTTTTCTGAGATCCAAGAATTGCCGCTTAAATGCCTTTTTAGCACGGCTTTGCATTAACTGCTTCCACTGTTTTTTGAAGGTCTTAGAGTAAAACAGCTTTTTGAAGGCCTTCTGCAGTAAAACAGACTTTGTCCATTCTTGTTTTCTGTTTTGAACCGTAACTATTCTAAATGTAAATCTAAAATTTCCTTTGGTAGCATGAATGCTTCACACTGCAGCTGGGAAAGTGTGGCTAGTCTTCAGGGACGTCGCAGGGCTTTTGATGACCATCCTTACCCTCTGCTCACAGATCCATCCGTGGATTCTGTCACAATTCTTGTGACCAGAATTCGGTCAGTCATTCCAAACAGCTGCCTTTTCTTTCTAATGACCCCCCCAAAGAACTATTTATTTCTATTCCCAAATGCAAAAAAAACTTACTCCCTTCCAAAATTATACTGGTTAAAGGCCTGCAATGGACAGTATGCTGTCCTAGTTTCACTAGCTCACTTAGATTTCTGTGCTCTTTAACAATCAAAGCAGGCAAGCACTTAAAGCTCTGGGAATTTAACCTTGCTGCAGCTTCTTTTTCTAATAGACTGGTTTTAGGTATTTAATGTCTGTTTTTCAGGTCAATTTAGAGATCTTTCTGAGTCTCACAAACCTATGCTGCTAATCTCTGAGAAACCATCTATATTTAATCATGGATGAGTAAAAATACAGTCCTACTATATTTTTAGTAGGAAAAATACTACAAAATAGACCCTCTCTGAGATATGCGAACTACGTGCACGTGGTGTGGCAGGGGATGGAGCCAACCCAAAGCAGCGCCAAGCAATCCTCACAGCCACTCTCCAGGACACACCGTTGAGCGTGCATAGCTGTACACACGGAGTGAGACAGCTGCATCCACACACACGTGTGTATTTCAGCCTATACTGCCTCTAGGTTGGAACATCAAGAGAGCACGTAGCCATTTAGGACAGGAAGTGAGAAACTATCTTTAGCTGAAACTGTAGTGGAGAGGAGATGAACAGAAGGTTGCTTACGGCTTACATTCATGCCCCCATTCCTATGAACGCTGGCATGGGGCTGTCTGCAATGACGAGGAGCTCCCTAATCAAGGGCAACTTTTTGAGTGTGGTCTGCACCCGAGCTATCGAAGGGCCGGTGGCCTTCCGCGCTAGCACCAGCACCACTGCACAAAGTGCTCAAAGCACCCGCTGAGGCTGGCGATCACACGATGAGTCAGTGTGGTTGTGAACACGCTTTTCTCTTAATTGAATTTCAGGAGATTTTAAGTCCACTCTGTGAGTGCACCAAGCCTCTTTAGAGAGCACCTCTTTCTTTGTATCTTTACAGTAATATCCTGATCCTGGTGCAACGCAGTTATTTCCTTCCTGAGAAGCACCATCCTGTGGGAAAGGAAAATCTTCCCCTTTATCAGAGTTTGACAGACATCAGAGGGATTTGATAACACTGGTTTGTTTCCAGCTGCCTGAACTGTCCCTTCCCCACTTCAGCACAGCTCCCCACATGTACTGGGCTGAGGGTTTTGTTCAGCAGCACTCTGCATTGTGCCCAAGACCTTCTGAGACCAACACGACTTGCTCACCAATTCAAGCCAGCTTAGATTATAGTTCTTCTCATAGGGCAGCTCTCAAAGAGAGTTGTATTTTTCTTTAAAATTGTTTTCTCAGTTCAAACCTGAAAATGTTCGTGTTAGACTTACTCACCCTACCGCAGAGGGAGGTGTGTAACCTGGGCAGGAGAGCCATTTCATATAAGAGCTTTTTTGGCCAACAAGGATTTAAAAGCACCCATTCAAGCATAAAGGATGGGTTTGACAGGACGCTTACCAGAGTTGTTCTCTGGCATTCTCTACACAGGAGATCAGATTAGATAATCAAATCAGTCCCCTCTGGAGCTAAGATCTGTGAGCCCATGAGAGTCGTTCGGTTCCCAGACTCCTCCAGTTCTTGGCCTCTTCTTTCTACATTCACTGCATGAAATCAATGTCAATTGTGATGGTGGGTTTTGTGCCAAAAGGACGTGGCTCCAAAAAGATGTACAGTCATCACTTCATTAGCTAGCCTGGTGCCCCAGAAGTGAGAACCGCTGTAACCCATCCCAACTGCCTGCACCAGCCACTGTCCTCAATGGCTATTTAATATTTACATATTGCTGATTATGTCTGTCTCGGCTCCCGTCTGCTCTTCTCATCATCTCCTCCGTACATTTCCCAGATGTTGGAATGAAGGCATATACCTTTTCATGAAACCGTGGTCACCAGGCTCAATCAGCTCACATTTCTCCAGATGTTTTGTGATCTCATCACTTATTAACGCTCCTAGCTGAGTTAGCCTGACTCTAGCTTGGATAACTGGTTATAATTTCCTTGCTCCTCTCCAACCCGTTTTGGAAGAATCTGATTAGACTGATTTCTATCCAGCCCTTAGTTAGCCTTCTCCCCACATCTGTCTCTGAGGAGCTATTGGTTTTGGATGCAGATTTCTTCCCAGCATCTTCCTGCCATTTCAAAGGTGTAAGTCAGCACAACCTCCTTAGTGATTTGCTATATGCCAAGTAGACCCTTCGGTCACTGCAAGGACTAGATACACAGACACTTTCCAAGTTGCCAGGGTACTCCTATGATAATTAGCACTACCATAGTTTCTGTGCAGGTAAGGAAGTTTTCCCATTTAATAACCCACAATTTTCAAAATAAATTATTAACTAAATAAATAATCAAGACCCAGGTGGACAAAGGTACAATCTCAGCAATTGCTCATGCAATTTTTGTGCACAGAATTTTAAATTGTGTCCAAATTCTCCCATCATCACTTTACCTCTGATACCATCTCTTTTGAAAGCCACCAATTTTATCTACAAATACTTTATGAAAAATGTGCCTACTTCCACGTGAACATAACCAAAAAGTCACATTTAGTCAGTCACATTTCTAATTCCATACCGTGTTGGAGGCCACAAAGTGTGCTCGCTGAAGTGTAATTTTTTAGGATCTTCAGCAATATTCTGACATGCAAACAAAGTTGAAACACATTTTTTAATTACTTAAGTCCTTATTTAAGAGTGGGAGATAGACTGTAAATAAAGACATTCAGTTAATGAAATAAAAGTATGTTATTAAATTATTCAGATGCTCACAGATTTATGAAGAACACATGCGTTATGCCCATTCATGCTTCGATATTCCTTCAACCACTTATTTACAGCCCAAATCTAGGGTTTGTGGCTTATTTTCTCCTGCAACACTAAACTGAAAGCAAATCTTTGTAAGTGTGTGACTCCTTTCAACCAAGTTAAGAAAGAGATAAACAGTATAAATCTTTCAGTTTCTCAGTGTGTGGCATCTTAACTATCACAAATGCAGGGAGTATCTGCAAAGTACCTATTCCTTGGATTGCTATCTACTAAGTTCCTCCTGTCAGTCAGCTGGGATTTGGTTCTTTCCTTTTTTTTTTTAATTTTTTTTTTCTTATGGCTATGTGATCCTTGTCCCTTGGTGTTTGACATTAAGTTGAACTGAGTAATTGTACCTTGGACCAGGCGTAACATTGTTCCTTGTGACTCAGTAAATATCTGAAGGCAAAAGCAGTGACAGTTGCAATGCAGGGTTTTCCCTCCATCCCCTGCACTCCATGTGCACATTTGGGACAGTGCTATGGTGGAGCTATAGCTGCCTGTCAGCAGCTTTTCTACCCCCTTTTTGACTGTGCGTGCTGCAAGCCGAAGGAGACTGAGTTGCAGCACACTTGGTGACTGAAAATGCAAGTACACCGTACCCACGCACCTATACAGCTGCTTCTACTGCACCCACCATGGACACAGCTAGGAGCTTTCATTCGTGGGAAAAAAAGTCTTTCTAAGTGTGTCAGGCAGATAAAAAGCGCTCTTAATATCTGGTATGTTTTTCCAGGGGGGTGACTGGAAGTTCCAGCAGCTGTGTCATTTTCCCCTGATTGTTTTCAACAGGAAACAGAAACACTCAGCTTCAGCATCAGCTTTATGATATAACTGAGCCTTGGGCAGATTCCAGCCTGATCCTGGAGCCCTGGCAGCTGACTGTCCTCCCAGTCAAAACCTGTTTTCTCTCCCACTGTGTTTTCTTGGAGCATGAACCTGCAAGGTGCTGTGTCTGTTTGCCAGGAGCAAGGAAATCCTGGAGTCTTTTCCTAACCGAAAGTACGTCTGAAGTCTCCTGGGAGTCTGCGGACATGGTTCGTGTGCACCTTCGCTAGGTAGGGCTGGAGTGAGCACCAGCTTGTAGGGACGAGCCCTTACCCAATTCTCAGCATTTCAGTAGAAACAAAGCAAGCCTCCCAGGAAGGATTTGTCACGTTTCCAAATAGCACAGAACTCCCTTATTCTGTCCTTTCCCCTAAATTGCAGCTTGGAATTTGTGATTATTCTTCCCTAAATAGCTGAGACTCGAGTTAAATAAAGGTATCGCAGTCTGTTTTCAGCTGGAACATGTTAGCTAAAGGAAATACTGTAACTTACAGCATGATCGTGCCACACCATTGCGATTGTGTAGCTGAAACCCCCCCAGCCAGCTTGCAAATGCAGTTGAGAGCTCTTTGTTAAGTGGGAAAAGCAAAGCGACATAGTTACTAAAAACAGTGACTTAAGTTTCAGGACTTACCCTGAGTCATCCCTGGCTCCCTCGTCTCCGGCTGATGTTTTCATCATTACAGCAAACTTTAAGATACTTTCTGTTTCACAGTGGCTTTAGAGTTCCTTGGTAAAGAAAGCAATTCCTTGCCATCGCTGAGCAGAACCTCCACATCCTTAGGTTTGTACTGAAGATGGTATTTCAAGGGACTGCAGGGGGAGGATGTGTGAAACCAGCTTCAGGCTCGGTAGTATCGGAGGGCAGACAACTAAACAAGCACTGAAATGAAAGCAAACTGCCAAGAAGGTCTGATTTTAGCCTCTCTTATTTCTACTTCCTGTATTTATATGAACGGGGGATTTCAGGAAGAGGCAGTCTTTGGTGGTCAAGGGTGTGCGTGTGTGTGCGTGCGCGTGTGTATTATAAAGCCATATTTAGTAGTGAAGGCAGGTTAGCCTTATTAGAGAGAAGGGCCCGAGACTGTCAGCTTCCAGTTTGTTTCTCTAAAGTAAGTAAATTTGCGGGAAATTGTTTTACAGACTACAGGTATGTCAGTAGGCAACAGAGCATGGTGAACTTTGTAAAGGATTTTATAAGCAGCAAGGCAGTAAGTCTCCGTCTGCAAATTCCTGAAGCATGTGTATTTCTATTGCTTGAGTAACTGGAACCAGATGGAGCTTGGAAACCTTTATATTTACACAGGACCTGAGAAAGTGAAATGTCTAACACAGGCAGAGGACAGTTACGCAAAAAAAGTTCCTAGTTAAAGCAAAAGGTAATGGTAAGGCTGTAAGACTGCTGGTAAATGAGTAGCTATCCGTGCCGCGAAGCTCCAGACAGCCTCGGAGCACATTTGACCTGGAGTTACTTAAGTGGTTGAGTGGTGTTTGCCGTACTGGAAACCCAACTAAATATAGTCCAGCTGTGGAGGCTGGGGACTGACAGATGTGCTGTCAGACGGGGCTGGTGGCACTCCTATTTGGCAGCTCTGTCATTCAGGAAATACTGGATGTTGGGAGAATGCATTATGGAAAAGAATACAGCAGAAATATGAAGCAGAGGCAGAGAAAAGCAATTCGTGGAACAGAGAGGGAGACCTTTTTGCTCCTTTTATTTTCAAAAGGAATTTCTCAGCTTTCGAAGATATTGTCCAGTAAGCAGGCTGTGCCATGCAGCCCACCCTGGAAATGGAAATGCCAGGCAGCTGTCAGCATATCAGTCTGAGGGCGACTAGACCTCAGTGTACAGCACAGAGCCAGTTCTGCTGGCACTGAGCTAGGGGGAGTCCGAGGGACCATTACCATCATCAAGACGCACCTGTGCATCTCAAGATGAACTCTTCTCAAGGGTTTTTCAATCAAACCTGTTGGCGTTAGAAGGTGTATCTTCTAGCTTTTAGAAGGGTTTCTCTTAGAAAGTCCAAAAGCCTGACTGGAAGGCTGCATGATGGAAAAGAGCTAAGATTTTGCAGCAGAATACCAGTTTTCAGCAAGTGTTAGGCATTTCCAAGATGTTGTTGGGCAAGAACTATTAAAAATACACAGGAAAAAAATTGGAAAATAAAAGAATACAAAAAATCTAGTATTGTTGTTGTGTTTCAGTTTCACTCGATTTGGGAGCTCATTTTTTTTGTTTCTTGTGAAATCTTTCACACAATTTGCAATTTAAAGAATGTACTCTTTCAGAAATTTAAAGTTTTGAAATGATTTGTGTTAAATATATTGGGCTAAAGTTATTTTCAAAGTCTCTTTTTCTTTTTTTCCCCCTGCAAAATATTTAGTATCTTTGCAATACAGTTAAGCATTCCTGTAGAATATTCAAAATATGAAAATGAAGACAAGTTTTTATGTAAGAGATTTTGTCAGAGCTTTGCTGAGTGTTTTTCTTAAGCCAGAGATCCGGCAGGTTTGGAGTCTGACACTGTGTTGTGTGATCAGGCTGTGGAAGTATACAATTACGCAAAAGCTATTGACAATGTAATGCTCAGACACTGCGAAACACCACTTCTCTGTGATTCATCCAAGCCAAACAGGTTTTAGAGAAAGAATTGAATTTATCAATAATTTGGGATATTTAGATGCAATGTACTTATGAACCTAATTTTCAGCCTAAAAATTGCTGCAATTTCAGTGTGTGCTAGGGGCAAGGGGGGTATTCTTGGCTTTTCTAGGACTGATTCAGCCTATCCATCTTAAACCACACCATTTTGCAGCCCTTTTCTTTTTCTATTATTATTTTTATGCAGCTGAGTTGGGAAGGTTTAAAAATGGTTTATGATGGAAGCCCCTAAGTGCAACAAGCACTTTGGTTTTAATAAAGTGCTTTCAGCACATTCACAGATTACACAGCAGCTCTGCTTTCCACACAGTAGGACACGACTGCATCAATAATATGGTATATTCCTGTAGGAATTGTCGTGCCTATTGTGTCACCAACCCATACATGATGTCCCTTTCATAGAGCCTATTACATAACAGATCATGATGGGTCATGAGGTCAAATGTGTGGGGGATTAAAAGAATGGGTACTTTCTACATTCGGATTTCGATTTTCAGAAGTTAGTTCTGTATGGAAGAAGGAATCTTTTCCTTTCCCCAGCCTAGAAACAGTTAGCCTAGCATATACCAAAGAATGAACCCTTGTGCAAAAGTCAAAGAATGCATGGTATCGCTCTTCTCCACTTCACAAGGACTCTTCTGTCGATGTACAGAAACACAGTGGCTAATCACAGGTTTATACAGCAACAGGGGTTCCAAAAGCGTGCACTGTGATTAAGAAAAATAAGGTCAAACTTTATCTCCTTGCAGTAAACTGGCTAGGAGCATTAATGGGAGGACTCTTATCTAATGAAATTGTTAATAAACTAGCACATGAGTAAGGTAATTCCTTGTTCCTTTTTTCAGAGAACTGCATTTAAAGGTTTTCCTTCCATACCACAGACTGCATACCTACAGCAGAAGGCATCTGAAACCCTGAGACAGGCAGCTCATAGAATCACAGAATATCCTGAGTTGGAAGGGACCCACAAGGACTATCGAGTCCAAGTTCTGGCTCCACACAGGAGCACCCAAAAATCAGACCCTACATCTGACAACATTGTCTAAATGTTTCTTGAAACATTCTTGGTAAACATAGCTAGTCCGAAAAGAGCAAATCACGCATTTCGGAATCACTGTGAATCAAATTGATGAACTTAACTCACCCCAAAATTAGCTTGATCCAGGTGATACTCCCTTGAATAGACGAAAATGTGTGAGCCTTCTGTCATTCAGTTCAGCAGGGACCAAATTTCACCAAGAAAGTGCAGGCACATATCCTAGCTGGGTCCTGAAATTTTAGATTTTCAACAATATATATGAGAATGCTTCACATGTTCTCAGCAACTGAGAAAAATACTGCAAACACTCAAGTTGTTCTTATATAATTTATTGATAGTGTACATATGTTGATAATATAGTGCATTACAATACTGACTGCTAGAATTTTTTATAAATGTTTAGTTAACTATTTTTTAAAATTTTCACAACAAAAATAATCAATTATCATGCCAACATTTTGTAACAAATTATCACATTAAATCCATTTGGATTTCATGACATATTTATCTGTACAAAGGACCCCATATCACAGAGCATTCACAGTGCATAAGGTCACAGTCATTGAAAAAATAAATAACATGATAAATAGATTTGTGTTATTTACAGTTTACAAACTCATCCCTTTCTGTTTTCAAAGTAAGCGGTTCTAGAAAGTTGTAATAATATTTTAAGAGGTATTGAACCTCCTAAGGGTGCACTGCAAATGCCTGCAAGTATGAAACACAGGGAAGTTTAAAAGGTTCAGAAGTTATTTTAGTGATCATAAATGATTTCAAATACTTTCTTGCAACGGAGGAGATAGCGGGAGCCAAATTCTACTCTCAGTTCCACTGATAAAAATTTGTGCCAACTACCAGGACGTGAATGAGCGCTGGCACCCCTTCCAAGAACGAGAAGGCAAGAATTTGGTCGTAACTTTACTGCAGTTTCAGCCATTTGGAACAGTGATGCTGCTGGGGAAGCAGACTTACAAGTGTTCTTTGCATACCCAACTGGGATATGAGTGAAGGCAATAATCTTGCTGCAAAACCCTCTGAAAAGAAGCATCACAGTTGGTATTAGACTTTCCAGAGACTTCACCTGTCTGGTTTTGATATATCCTGATAACCTTTAGATTTTGTCACAATTCCCTGTTGCTATAAACCTACCATTGTATTTGTCTTTCAAGTTTACCAAGATCATCTCAGTGATAAGACAGCAACAATCACATACATTCTTTGTGCAAGTAAGAAAGAAACGGAATTAAATTCAGTAATTCTTGTAAGAAAATATTCAAATGTTATTAGGTTCCTACGCTCTTTCATTTCTTTCAGACAGTGTACTGTATGGCAGAAGTATGGTAGCAAGTAGAACACGGGATGTACAAACTGTCACCATCATTATACAGGTCAGCCTGCGGAGAAGGAGCTACATGTATCTCAGATTTCGGGACAGGGATGTATAGGATCTCACAGCTTTCTCTGGGGAGAAAATATGAGAAATATGGGAGAAAATATGTGGACACCGTGCAGGGGGAAATGTAAGAAAATGCAAGCTCAAGTTATTCAAAGGAGGTTTTTAAACTTGTGCACACCAGGTCAGAAACTGGAATGCACGTATCAGCTGAATGACATTCTGCTTTTCAGCAGAACGCCGATCACTTGCATACGGAGTTTTCAAAATAGTTCAATAAAGTAATAAGGGGCAATAAGGGGCTTGGTACAGAGTTGCTGGAACTAAATGCTGTCATTTACCTGTGTAACCATCATGTAATTCTCACCACCCAACAGACTGAAAAATCTAGAGTTCAGACTCAAAGAAATATAAAGGAAAATGTGTAGTAAATGCGTGAGCTGAAGAGCTTTTCTTCTGAGTGCTTAAACACAAGTAACTGAAGGATCTGAGGCTTGCGATGACAGAACATTATGTCCAAAGGTGTTGCATTTCAATCAGCAAGATTCTTTGGTTTCACCTGGCTATCAGTGTTAATTTAGTGTCTGTTTCATATTACATTAGGTCTGATCTTTCCTTAGCATGAATAATCAGGCAGTATTTATACAGCTTAAAGCACTCTACCAAAAAACAATCTAACAGCGGTACACAAATAAATGACATTACAATTGCAAGAGATCCAAAAATGGAAGACACCCAAACTCATGAGGGATTTGTGCAGCTAGAGCAAACATAATAAAAACAAGTGCATGTAATTAAAGCACAGTCACAAAGGAAATCAAAGAATAGCGTCTCCTCTATAATTGCTGTATAAGTATTGGAGTAGGAAAGACCTTTTCCGTCTGTTTACATGTTGACAGAATGTTTACAAATATAATCTAAAACCAGAAACTAATTATGCGTTAGTCACAGCTGCAGCAAGCATATCAAAATAAAATAAAATAAAATTGGCACGCCAATGACTGAGCCAGGAGAAAGACGGTTGACTCTGCTGTACCTGTTGGGAAGACTTCAGGTGTTCTGCTAGGCTGGACTCGAGCCCAGAGAGCAGCCCTTAGATCATCAGTAGTCATTGAGAAACCATAACCATAGCTTCTTAGAATTAGATTTAGGCATGCAGATCCCAAGCCTGAAATTTTAACTCAGGCAATACTTTCAGTGGGACTCAGAGTAGCAGGAGCTGAACTTTGATCACGCAACTTTATAAGGTAGTATGAGCGTTATGGTCTGTATGGGATCAGACACTGCTGAATTCAGCGGATCATCTCTGTGGGACTGTACTACTCCAGTGGAACTGCAGCAGGAAAGAGCTGCTGGGAGCTCTGCTTGGCCAGCTGTACTTCAGTTATGGTCCTGTTTGTACACCAGGACAGTTCTGAAACCTCTGGGACAAGGAACCTGTTCTCCTCTTATTTACACAAGTGGGAATCTAAAGTGGTATCAGCAGAGCAGAGGTCCATAGATTCCAGACAAAGCTTTTAACTTGAGGGAAAATTAAAATTGTAGACTAAGAAACCAGTAACATATGAAAAGATCTGGATGTGACAGAAACCCCAGAAACCATGCTCAGCTGTCATCTTAGGAAACGATCCAGCAAGGCACTTGGATGTGTGTTTAGCTTTAAGCATGGAATCAATCCTACCGAAGTTAAGCTTTGCTGGATAAGGGATATCTTTTTCTGAATTGTATTACTTTTCAGTGTTAGTACGCTGGCGATTTTCAGATCACAGTAACAGTTTTCCTCTCACATCCACCAGCTTTCTCTTCACTCTTGAACTGAATATTAATTTACACACCGCTGTGGCACACGTGCCAAACTCAGCCAGCTAACTTTTACAGTGGATAGTAAAATAACACGGCTACAAAATTTTGCAGACACAACCTGAACAGACACAACGTAGAGTTGCAGTAACTTCAGAGAGCCAAGTGCAAATCACCCCTTATCTTGATTGGGAAAGGGCAAAATTTGTAGTGGTTTCCTGACCACCCAAGCAAATTATTTTCTGTACATGTGAAAGGCACTAGTCCGCTATTACTCAGCAATATTCTCCTGAATTACTGACACATTCTGAAGTGGGTATCTGACATACAACAACCTGTCAAACAGATCTTTCTCAGGCCATTTAGTTTATCTGCATGGTTCAGCCTATAATTGCCATCTTTATTTATTTTAGCATATTGGTAATGACTATATAGAGACTCTAACTACTTCATATGATCATGTGTCATCAAGGCCCTGATACAGCATCTAGTAACTCTTTGGCAAACAATATATCCCTGGTCATATTGTTATGTCAGAGGATAATCCTACTAACGTCATTTGTAATGGTAAGCATGGCATGACACCCGTCTCATAACACAAGATGCATATGAGACTGCCTCAGGAAACACAGCATTACAATCCATAGAAATAGTCCTGAAGTTGGTCTACGTTTTACGTAGGAGTATAAAATGCCAGGACCAGCCATGTGATTTAAGGTCAGTGTTACCCTCCAAGACTGTCTCTTCCTACAACAGAACACTCCCGATTTTTGGAGCAGGTGATATTTAATTTAGGCAAAATAATTCTAAATGATGTCTCAATAATTCATGGCATTAGCAAACACAATTTCACACATATTTGAGCTATGGAACAAATGGGTGCCCCTAGTCTTTTAAAGTTACCTGAATCAGAAATATGAAGGTACAGTACAATTTGCTGGATCTGGCACTGTAAATGTTGATGCCCTCATCACTATCAACTCAGCTGATCAGTCGGCATTCAAAACTAGACTTTGGAACCACTCTTCCGTAGTGTAAATACATCTGAGCTGCCTGAACTGTGCACAGAAGAGCAAATGTTTGCCTGGAGGCAACTAGTTCTCCAACCCCTGCCTCTACCTCTGCTCCTTTCAGCCTCATATCTAACCATCACAGGAGCATCAGCACCAAACTGTCCTCCTGAAAGAGCAGGGAAGAAAGGAAGAGTAAAGAGGGTTGCTCCTTCACAGCTTTTCTGCAACAGAAGACTCAAAGACGAACTCCACCATGAACTCAAAGACTGAATTCTACCTCTTCTGCTTTGCTGCTACAGCACAGCAAAAATGTCTTGAATGCCAGGAAACAGGGTCATCTGCATACTTGAGGACAAATGTGTTTACTGTCATGCTTGCCTACTCAATAAAGCATTTTAATAATGCTGTATTTATTGCCATCTTTAGGACTGGTAGTTTAACTACCTAACTACCTTATTAAAGTGAAAAACCCTAAATGGGTGCTAATACTGACGTTTGCCACGGAGCGTACAGCAAATAACGAACACATTGCTATTTTTTCCTTAGCATTACATTGAAAGGATTCAATTCCTAAAAAGTGTTTAACAGCAGAATACACTCCTTGATTTGTATCAAAATAAATTTTAAATAGCCTTAATTGTAAACACATTGCCTGGTGTAAACAGTGTCCTACATGTGAGCTGGTTGAACAGAATTATTTGTCAGATATGCCAAGATAAGGAACTTTTTTGATTTAGTGCTTATTTATTAAGGTTCTTTAGTATGTTCTCATTGACATAGTAATGGGAATTTTTATATGTAGTCTTAAGTGCAAAATATATTAATATATTTAAAAATGCATCAACTTTTAGTTGGCAGATTTGGTTTATAAACATTAAAAAATTAAAAAAAAATCTATGTATAAAGTTAAATGTGCTTCTTTAGAAACTTTGTGATCTTTCATTCATATACAGCTTTAAAATATTTTGAAGTTTAGTAGCAATGCAAAATATGCACACTGTCTCAGTGATTTGCAGTCTTATGATTACTACAATATGGAATGTTACCCATTATTTTTAATACTCTGGGCCAGATCCTGCTGTCATTTACATCCAGAGTAATTCCCTATATCAGATTTATGCTGGTGGATAGGATATCAAAACCTGGCTTCTACTGGGGGTTAAAAAGAAGTATATCATGCCTCAAAACTTGCATACAATCCAATCAAAGACCACATTCTCTTAACAGATTTGCTTTTGTCTACCTGTTTTTTTATCTGCACTGCTCAGTGTCAGACACCCACCTTCATTAAGCTTCTGGGAATAAATAAAGAGCAGAGAATACACCAGCTTCTTGACTGATGAAATAAGCTTCTTTCCCCCATCAAACAAATCAAATCATAACCAGGGTGGGTTTTGTTGTCAGAAAGCCTGGATTATGTTCAGATACTTTTCTCAGCTGATAACAGTAACTGTTAGTTACTGAGCACCCAGTTGTATTTTATTTGTTTAGTTTCTTCTAAATTTACAAAATGGGCGTACGAGGGCCAATGCAAAATATTTCTCATGGTGTAATATTCCACAAATGTTAGTTTATACTAATATATACAGCATTCCTTATTAATGGTAAAACATTATTTTTCAAGTATAAATTTCTGCATGTAATTCTCTTCTTCGATATGCAGATAGTCAAACTTTTAGTGTGCATCATCAGAAGTGATACAACATACAACCATTTCCTCTTCTTTCTCTGCTGCATTGTTCATCTTCATTGAAAAGAATGATAAATATTCAACACTGCCATCAAAACTGTCCTTGCAGTTCCTCTATAAGCAGAGCACTTGAAAGGGGAAATGATGTCCTCAACAGTACATGCCATGATATGTGCCTTGGACTTTCTGGTCCTGTAGTTGAGACATTTTGACTAAGCCAAGAAAAGTTCTGAGCTTGCCTCTT
Organism: Anser cygnoides; assembly: GCF_040182565.1. NCBI lineage: Eukaryota > Metazoa > Chordata > Aves > Anseriformes > Anatidae > Anser > Anser cygnoides. Next base: position 50,170,879 of record NC_089877.1, on the reverse strand, counting down.
TTCCTTCCATGGAAAGTAAGTGTCAAAAGCTAAAGAACTATAAAGATTCTTCTCCAGTCTTCTTGTTAACCTTGGAGGTGGTGTTTGATTGTCTGCAAAAGGAGAATGAAAATCACAACAGAAAGTCCCATACGTGGGGACATTTGAGAGTCCTGCGTAAGATCCACACAGCTTTATGACTGAGCAGCAATATCCAAAGAGAAGGAAAATGCTTTGGTTGCCTTGAGCTAGCATGTTACAAGAAAGGTATGCTTTCCTTCCACACAGGTAAAAGTGCTTGGTAGCTGAAGAAGCAGGAATGACACTCAATTACTGATGGAAAGAAGGTAGGAATGTGAAATGTCTCCTGTCATTTACAGCACACATAATCAGAATAATTGCAGTCTCTCTCCTTATTGTAGTTTAAAGTTCTTCTCGGCACATAGGGAGGTTGACAAAGGTGAAGACATTAAACTCTATCAATATAGAGAAACACAGGAAAACAGCATAAAGAAACAACACGTAGATGCCTAATTTCCTGTCAAGTTTCCACTTATTTACATGGATTCCAAACACCTGCAAGCAAACAAAGTGTTAGTTAATTAAGCCACAAAGGAGACTTTTGGAGACAATTATAAGCTAAAAATGAGAGCCTTTTGAATTAGAGATCCTGAATCAAGATAAAAATATATTCTTGGTATTTTACAGAATAAAAAGGCAACATATGTTTTTCTGATCAAGAAAAAGAATGTAAAAACCCAGTCCAATGACTCAAACTCTGGCCTTTCTTTTGTCTGAAGATCCCTTTACAAAACATTAAATGAACCGCTTTAAGGCCACTTCAGAAGTTCTTCATGGAACAGAGAAACAGGACCCTAGGTGCTCAGTTTCAGTATGCGGGGCATTTTCAGTATGTGGGGCACATTCTAGTCAGGCAGCACTCATTCATTGATTGGCTATGAACTAAAGAAATGCCCTGAATATGCCTCTCCCCAAAGTGCTCCCCTACAGATCCTTTATGTCCCAGTAGAACAACAGCACCTAATGCTCATTCTTTCAACAGCTTCGGAAGAGCTGCTTTCTTTGATGTTTTACTCAGCTCCAGAACTAAGGGGAGTTACAAGTTACAAGCAGCAAAGCAATGAAATCCACATGAAGGCTCCTATTTTCAGTGGTGTTGAGTGCTTCTGAACAATTACTCTCCAAAGAGTTTTTCTGGGGGAGGATCTGGGGGAATCAGGGTATCCAGTAGAACAAATGAGACAATAGATGCTTTGAACTCAAATGATATGGCTGAAAAGAGTCTTTTCAGAAAACCCTGAGCGGCTAGCATAGGAACACATCTGCATAATCCTCACATATTTTCCAAAGTGCTGGTTACCAGTAAGCATGCAGCAACGTCATGTACAAATGTCTAAAATACATCTTTGTTGTTTCACAGGCACCGTGCAGTATGATGGAACTGGGGATAGAAAAAGAAAAGAACAGGCTCCCACCACTTTTATTATCAGAGGCACTAGGAAGTTAGTGGCAAAGTGAACAGTCATTCCACCACTTAAGTCGTGCACAGGTGATGTGGAGTTTTCTAAGACCTAGCCATGCAACTGTGCAGAAACTCCCGTGATGATCCCCTCCTCTACAAGAGCCTCCACAGGCAGCCAGTGTAAGATGTTAGTATAAATGGGTATTTTTATACCTTTGGGATTTGATTCTTTCCACAGATGGCTCCCTGGGAGTCAGCAGGATCAGAGAACCCTAAGTACCAGCAAAATCGACTTTTGAAACAGAGCTATTGTTTCACCTTAACAAGTCTTGTGTTCTAAAGGTAACTGAGTGACATTTCGCATGCCTGTTCAGAGTTCTGAAGTTCACAGTCCTCACAGACTAATCTTCATTAAGGGTTTTGGCTATAACACTTCGTTAGTCTAGGCTGGTTTGAAAATCAGAGATAGAGGGATAAAAAGAGGTATGAAACATATCTGGGACTTGCCCTAGCATAAAGTAGAGACATGCCTGGGGTATGCAGCTGGACACCGGAGCAAAGGAGTATTATTGGATCACATAATTTCAACACTGACACTGAAATCAATGGGAACCTACACACATCTGGCATGTCTTCTGCACCAAATGTCAGATTTCAGTCACGGAGGACAATGGCAGCTCTTCTACTCATGGTACTGTTATAAGAATGGCATTTTATAAGAAATGATACTTTGGGGATAATAGGTACTTTCAATTTTTCCTTCCAGATTATGTAAAGTATATAGTTAATGATTATCTTGCAATCAGAATATTCTGAAGAGTCACATTCGGAAACACATATACTTACAGTCAGTGCCACTGATCCTAGCAAAAGTGCAACTGAATAGACCAGTCCTTTACTGTTTATTTTAACCTGTGGTAATTAGACCAAAAAAAAAAAAAAAAGATACCTTTAAAACATTCAGAATATAATAATTGTGTTTTAGAGATCAGAAATCAATTTACTGATTTATGGTATTCCACCTTCTGCCTTGAATAGTGACTGACTTACACATTTTAAACTATACAAACCCATGACAGATTTATCATAATGGAGAATGGGAGGGTTAAGGATTTAAAATAAATGTGTAAGGAATCCCACCTCCATAGAAATAAATAAATGAGCAAATAAAATCAGCATTTCTAATGGATTTTATGTTATATCTCCTCATGATGGAGACATGCCGTTATTCTTGCCTTACAAAAATACTAAGGTACAGGAAGACAGACATGCTTGCGACTGTGCAGTGAGAAAATGACTGTAACATGAACAGACATACATGGCCCTGTTTTTTGCTATAGAATATAATGTACTCTAGTTAGCAGACTGTGAATTAATTACAGCTTGTGGAAATAAAATTGTTTATGTAACTCCTGGTTCCTTGGCAAAGAAATAACACCTTATTCATAAACCAATACATGCTCAGCATTTGCTGTTTGGTTGGTTGTTTTTTATTTGCATGCTTTCTTTTTAGGATATGGTTGACTGATTGCTTTTTAATAGAGAAAAAGAACACATTAAAAACATGTCCAGTATACATACAGTTGATCCACAATCAATCGCCATGGTCTGCAAACCCCATGGAACACCAAGGCCCACCAGAATGTCAAAGACATTGCTTCCTATTGTGTTGGATACTGCCATGTCACCAAGGCCTGCAAAGGAAAAACAACCTTCAGGTAAAAACAAACACATTTATCTAAAAGCCTTTCCAGTGCCACTATTCATATATCCCAAAGGGAAAGAGGTCTGCATTTGGATGAAAAGTATGCTTGGAGCAACATCACTTCTGCCAGATCATCTTAACCACTTCACTCCCCTGGGTTCAGGAGGTCTTCTAAAAATCAGTACAAGTTTTACATGGACTAGTGCTGGTTAGCACATATTCTTCAATGCAGTTCTTTTAATAGCTGATATTCCAGTTTTGTCTGGCTCGTATCTTTTTACCCGGACTGATAACACCATGCATGGGATATCTGAGTTTTGAATGACCTTCAAGAATGTTAGGCTGTGCCCAGTCTCAATAAGCAAACAGTAACAGGACAGGGATGACTTCTTAGTTCACCAAACTTAACAAAGCATTTTATTTTTTAACTGGGCCCTGAAACAGTGAGAATAAATAAATAAATAAGAATAAAAGTGCATTGAGGATTTGTTTGTATGGAGGAAGCAAATCATAGAGCAAGTATGTAACATTGCAGGAATGCTCCTGCAGGCACAGTACCTTGTCTTGCTACTATTAGGCTGGCCATGCAGTCTGGGACGCTTGTTCCAGCAGCTAGGAAAGTAATGCCCATGATCACATCTGGTATCCCAAGCGTGTATCCGATCACCGTCACCTGAACAATGAGGAAAGTAGGTTACCCTGTCACATTTGGAAAGTCTCCTCAATCCAATACAGTGGTGACAGACTCTTAACTTTGATTTCTGGTGTGGACCCTAGCAGAATTAGACTCAAATCTATTTCTGCAAATGAAGTAAGTGTGGAATAACCAGCCTAAAATCAACCTTGTAAAAAGGAAAAGTACTTTGGTCATATTCTTCAACATTTTATGAGCAAAAAATAAGCACCATTTTCTGTAATTCTAATAGGACATACTGATTTTTTAAGGAAAAGCACAGACATGGTTTTGTTTTTACTTTATTCTCAAAATGGCAAGATCCTTATTGGTTCTTTTCTCAAGAGGACTGGAGTCAATTTACATTGTGATATAGGGCTAGAAATACGAAGAACTTATTATACTCCAACTCATGAAGAAGGAAACACTTTCTTGAATGACTCCTGATATAATCCCAAAGTGAGCGTGTCTGGTTATACTATCCCCTGAGAATCCAGATGCAGCTTTAAAAGTGCTAACGGGAGGGCTGAAGCTTGTAGCAGAACTCTTGGGAGAGAACAGGGAATAGTATTTAGCTGGAACATCCAAAGAAGACTGAAAAAGAGTCAGGAGAAAAGGCTGAACAGGCAGCTGAGCATGCAAAGGGAATGGCCTTGTGAGAGCGAGAGGACTGAAGCAGGAACAGGCAGCTGCTTCCTTGCAAAGACTGCTAAGGGTGAAAGCCTTTAAGTCTCTGTGTTGTTTTCTTGAAGTAGTTTGCCAGTCTCTTACAGGAGGAAGACTGGACCCTTTGCCAAGGAAAAGGTATTCTTTAGGAACCCACTAACAAACCTTCATGTTCTCAGAAGCAAGCTGTGGCTCAGAAGTAGGAGTAGGCATCATTCTCCTGCTGCAAGTGGTAACAGAGTATTAAGGTCTGCGTGTGTCTTAAAATAAGAGGTGTTGGAGCCTTGGTGTGTATGTCTCTTGTTTGTGAAAGGGACTTCTGCAAATGGAACCAAGGTACAGAGCATGGTCTGACAAAGGACATATGGTATGAAATGAATGTATGGCTTTGGCACCATTATACCAGGCAGAATGAGTGGCTGGCATATGGATTTCTCAACGTTAAGAGAGTGGGGGATTACTTTATAATGCAAAACATTGTGCATCAAGTATATAGAAAACACGGAATCTTCCATGAGAGGAAGCATAAATGTAAAGCAATCTGCGAATGTCTGACACATTTGGAGAAGGCAGAGATGTTCTCTATCCAAAAATATTTTGCAGGTAAAGAGCTCATGAACAAAAAGTCTTCCATATATATGCCTATAAGAATATATATGTGGCTATGAGTGTGTATATGTGTAAGACATATGCATAGTCTGAACACGAAACAAGCTGACTGCCTCTTCACTATATTTTCCTTTAAAAGGAAAAAATGAGCATATGAATTCTTTGGCAGCACATCCTATCTTCTAGCGATAGGTATATACAACTTCTTGGGCTTGCATCTTTTAGAATAGAAAAAGGTAACTTTCTATACTTCAAAATTATGGTTATTTTTGTTTCCATCACAGAAACTACTTTGAGGACGCTTTCCTATTCATGCCTATTCTCTGACTGCAAACGTAAACTTAAGAAAGTGAAAAAAGAAAAGAAAGAAAGAAAAAAGGAAGCTATTCAAATCTCCAAGTAAGTGTGCTCCTTGGTCACAAATTAATACACCTGATATACTACTTCTCACAGATCTAGGGCAAATGGAAGCATACAAGCAAGCATAATACTCTTCACTAAGAAGAACTTTCTTGCATTATTCCACTCTACTCGAGGTGTTTTACAGCACTTCAAATTTTGCCATCCATCTGCCTTTTCAGCATGTTTCAGTATCAGAGCCTACAGCCAAATTTCTAAAGGTGTCTCAGGACAGCTGCTGTGAATTGCATGCTACCACTTGGATTCCCTTTCATTAGTAGGATGTGGTTGCTCACATTGTTTTGAAAATCAAGCTGGCACCTTCATGCACTGTGTTGGGCCCTATATAGTAAAGGCCCAATCGTGTGTGCAGGAAAGAGTAGCAGAATGCTAAAATTATAATAATAAAGAATATAAACTGAAGAGACTACACCATGATTATGTCTTTAACAAATATACAGAAGTCTATGATCTATTTTGTGATGCACATTTCACTCAGTACAGCACATCTTGCTACATGTGCTTACCATCCACACCATGAAGTAGGAGAACAAGGCAATCCAGAGAGTGGATAAGACAAATGTGAACATAAACCAACTCTCCCAGCGCGGTTTGCTGCAGTTTGGAATGGTGCAAAAAAGCAAGAATATCAACGGCCACGTCAAAATCCATTTAACTTTGTTCATTTTTCCATCTGCAGGACAAAGAAAGGAAAGAAGCAGTTTATTTTTTTCATCACTATCCCAGGCCCACATTTCTTTGAATACAGCAGATGACGAGATCTCTGAAAGCTGGTTACAACTGTGCATGTCAGCTCATTTTCCAGTGTATCTTTCATCTATGCTTGCTCTCTGTTTGCAATCTCAACCAAATTCTGCCCTTGCATGCACATCCAGAATCTTAAGGCTAAGCCTCACTAAGTATATGTAAATCCAAGTAGGATTTATAAGGATTTAAAGTATGGCTACTTCTAAAACCAAAATTAATGGTCTAATTTGTTGCTCTTTCAAATACCTCTGTTACTATTAATTCAAAGGCACAATTAAAAACAAACAAACAATAAAGAAGCATGACTTTTTAAAAGGAAGATGGAAATCCTTGTAGTTAAAATGACCTGCAACTTCTGTGCAGCTACAGAAAATAATTTCAAAGAAAACTGAATCACAGATCCAACCTGTGAACATGATAAACTCATTTCACATACCCAACTGTGGACACTGCAGAACTTCAAACTAGGACTTAGGAGGCCGAGACTCGTTACTCCCTCCAACTGCACACCTTGGGCTAGTCTCTTATCCTCCATAAAACAAGACTATAGACAATGACTTCCATCATACAACTCCCTGAAATCAACAGGTGAGCAATACCAGACAAATGTCACTATTGATGAAGACAAGTACATGCCTTCTTATTTGTCAAAAAATGTGTATTATTTTAAATGTGCATGTAATTCTCAATACAAATAAGAGAATTATTTTACAATTGGGTCATAAATCTCTGTGGCACTTACTTACCTTTCATAACGTATCCTGCAAGTACGATAACAAATTTGTTGATCAGGATAAATCCAAGTAGCACAGGCAACTGCACAGTGGTTTTTGTTTGGGTTTTCCTTACATAGATTTAAAATTCTGCTAGTAAGGATTTCCATCATAAACTGGCAATGATATGTATACAATCTGATAAAATATGCCATTTTTAATATAACGGGTAATCACACTGAAGGAAATTATCAGATACATCTTTCAGTGAAGTTAATTCAATTATGAAGGGCAGCTAAGAAAACTCCCATCAGCTTCACCAGGAATTTTCTTTCTGCAAAAACTTTGGAATTAAGGATTTTTCAATGCAAGTTTTTGTCAATGGATTCAGTTAGAATTAAATTTGTCCTCTGGAGCAATGTACACCAGATACAAAGAAATCAAAAGTTAAACCTTTTAAAATTAATAACATCTTTGTAATTTACGAGACTCCTTAATAGTTGAATTAAACTGCAAATGCAGGTCTTCATTTTACTTAGGTATGTATTCTAGGGCTAAGTTATGAATCAGCTCCTTAACTTGAGATATCCTTGTAAATTCTAGGATGCCAGGAGCCCACCAGGAAACCTTAGACTAAGCTTGGCTCTTTATTCCCTTTTAGCTTGTGGCTGTGGAACTTGTAACACATAAAGCTACTAAAGTCTCCTTCGTCAATTCTACTTCTAAATTTTTACATGACACTGGGAACACAACACAGATTTTACAGGGAAGCCCTTTTCCCCTCTGCTTACATATACTGCTATACAGGTTCTAAAAACAGTAATCATTCTGGTCTGTCCAGAAAAAGAAATGACACTTGTTAGCTCACATCTCACTAACTCTGTTAATGAGACTGTAAATATCCTATGGTATTTTATACCTCCTTCTGTTTTATTTGTTTTGGTTTGGATCATTAAAAGACTCCTGCTGGTTAATTTCTACTCTTTGTCTAACCATGTTGCTAAGCCTGGTTCATAGTCAAACAAGTCAGCATGGCCCAGGCTGGTAATTTCCCCATTGTTAATTCCAAATGCAGGGTGAGTGGGCGACAGTTTGACAGGAAAAAATTATGGATCTGATTCTGATCTGATGTTGGCTTAATCTGACTGACTTCAGAGGTGCTACACACAGGAGATTCAGCCCATTTGTCTTTTCAATAACATGAATAAGAGAAACAAAATTGCCTGCAGAACAAATAGGGAATCAACAGATGTTCTCAGCCTCTGTTGGAGAACATGTATTGTGTCAAGAGATCCTGTCTGATGTCCTTAATTACCTAAAAAACACTTAACTGTGACAATTCACAGTGCCTTACCACTGGCATTGCTGTGCTTGCTCATACCCAGGAAAACAGAAATGTTGGTGGAGAATTATTTGCCTGTCCCGTATCTTTGTTCAGATTGAATGGACGTGTGTCAGATTTAAAAGTTATTACTGGTGATGCTTCATCCACAAGAGTCTGGGTCAGAACGGTTCTTTAGAGCTACATAGTTTGTGAAAGTGATGTTTGCACTCATCACATACAACCAGGCTTGAGACTTTGGGGAACAGAAAGGATAATTTTGTAGGGTTAACAGAGAAGGAGACTGGCCATTGGCAGTTGGCCTGGAGTAGTTCCGAACTATCATGAACAAAGCAGCCTACCTGACACACCTTACACTGGCTTCTCTTTTGCAACAGGGCTTGCCAGCTTTTACAAGCCTTCAGATAGCTGACCTCAGTTCTGCCCAAGGCTGTTTTCTTCAGCTCCTACTGTGTTGGGTCATGGAACCTGTGTGGCACCCAATGCTAAGGAAGTCTGCTCTTCTGCTGAGACACGGTAATTTAGTAAGAATTCAGCAAGTTTAGCAGCAACCTCCAAACTTCATTTCCTCATGAACCTGATGCCTTCCATTCACTTCACCTGGCTAAAATGAATACAAAAACAATATCCAGATTGACAATTTCATTTTCTTTTGCACTTTTGAAACTATTTCTTGTGCTGCTTTTCGTTTTTGACCGCCCACTCTAAAATAATCATTAAAGTGATTTAGCAATAAATTTGTGAAATTGTGTTAGGCTTTTAGTTCATGACAAATTGTTTCGTGATTGTTGCTTAGGAAGAAAATTATCCTCCTCATTAAGGCTATTATTCAATACATAGCTGCTCTGTAAAAATACACAAACAGTCCCATTACAAGATGTGAGCTCAGTTGTTTTAATGGCACTCCTGTGAACCGTGGGCCTGAAGGCTCCTCCAGCAACTCATGTAGCTGAGGAAAGGCATATGTTGGTTGTTGAGCCCCCACCCCGACTATAATGAGAGAATATTTCTGCTTTATTACAGAACACATCATTATAGAAGAGCTTGATTACAATGTTTCTGAAAACGTGTAATAAAGGGCAGCCCTACCACAAAGAGCCCTTTGGTAAATGTCAGTACGTTTCTGGGCCCTTCTTTCCAGAGGTTGGATCACAATAATCACTTTCACATACAGATAGTGTACTGGTGAAAGAAGTTAACAGCACACCTTGTAGCACTGACAGGAAAGGAATAGTTCCTTAAGGCACTACAGAAGTTGCCTTTTTATAGGAAAAATACTATCCTATTTGCAACCTTCACACCACGGAGAGACGAACTTGAACAAAGGCGTGAAACTACCCTTGTGTTTTCATTCAGATCAGGATTGTACCCTTGAAGTAAATCTCCTAGCTCTCCCCATTTATTGGAGTTTGGTCTGTGATGCAGGACTGCCTTGGATCACACCAACGAAATTCCACAGGTATACAGCTGAACCAGAGGCACACACCTACAATGCTCCAAATAATAATGAGCGTGTAGTCCATGGGCCCAAGCTAGGGCCAGCCTCAAACAGAACTTCCAAATGCACATAGCGCAGACAGCCTACATGCCCTAGTCAATAAACTGCACAGAAAACACTTTTGCTGAAGACAGACTGCAACTACACTGCCAGGAGCAGATCCAAGTTACTTTAAAACATTTAAATCACTTAAATTTGACAGCTTTGTCACTTAGTCTTCCCTTTAAAAGGACAGCAATCAAGCACAGACCTCTACTCCACATTTTAGCTACTTCAGAACACGTCTACATCTTCCAGTGTGAAAGGGGAATCTTCTGTACGCAATTTAGTAGATGAATGATCTAAAAAATGTTATAACTTCCCTGAAAAGCATGAGTCTAATTGGCATATGGGATTTTCCTAACTGTACTGTTATGAAATCCTATACATTCCTAATTTAAGGTAATCTGAAAACAGGAAAAGTTTTCTCTAATTTAATCTATCTGCAAAATGAGGAAGGTTTCCTGGAGTTTGCTGCTGATTTCTATTTTTCTGAAGTTTGGGTTTGTTTTTTGTTGTTGTTGTTGATTTTGCTTGTTTGGTTGGTTGGTTGCTTGCTTTTTTTGTTTGTTTTGTTTTTGACAACAGTAAACTTACAATAAAAGCAAGGCATTTCCAGGCTGGCCTAGGATGTCTATTGCTGTAGAATTTTTCAGTGCTCTACTTCATAATTTGTAAATTCCTTTTTTTTTTTTTAATGTTTATCTTTTTACATTTATCTACTATTTTCCATTAGCAAAAAATGAACACACTTTTTTTCCCAATGAAAAGTGATTTTTAAATCACCCATCCCCTGGGTCTTAATTAGGCTTTATATTTACAAAGATTAAATTTACATCCACATATCATTAGCAATATTAATTCAAATCTTGACCTGAAAATGTGCAGCAGCAACATACACACCTCCACATTGGGAGCTTTGTAATAAATCAGAAAGCGAGCACATTTCTGCTAGAAACTGCTGTGGCTCATCAGCACTGAGAGTGACTAGAAAAAATTAGTATACGTAAATTAGCCAACCTGAAAGCTTAATTCATTCCTGAGCATGTGCTGTATCCAAAACACAACAGGGGAATATAATCTTTTGTCCAAGTATGGGACTTAAGATAGGAGCAACCAAAAGAGATATAATAAACTGGATCCACTGTGAATTTTCCATCAGAATTATTTTCAACTGGAAAATGCCTTTGTTGAGAAATCAAAAATTTCTAAGAAAATGTTTTTTACTTCACTGTCAGGAAAATTGACACGGAAGCTGCCCCTCCACCTTCTTGGAAAATCCTTACTGATTTCAGCTCTGAAAGTTTCCCTAGGAGGCGTGGAAGTGAGACTCTCTGTATTAACATGCTGGAGCCAGCCTACACAGTGGACAGAAAGGTGTCCAAGAAAGCCCAACCTTTGTCAGCCCTCCAAGCGGACAGCTGACATGTTAAAACATTCTTATTTTAATTCTTCTGCAACAGAGCTTTGGAAACTTTTTTCTTTTTCCTGTGAAAAATACCGAGGTTTTACTTCTCCTCCAAAACAGACTGTTTTCCAAAATACTAACGCTCTTCTCGGAAGTTTCATTTTCCAGAATACAAGTTCCAAATTCCAGACCATGAGATCTGCCCAAACCAACCCAGATTTCTATTCTGAGCCTGTGCCTTTACCACACTTTGCATACCCAGATTTATGCCAATAATTTTCTCTTAAAAACACATTTTTGGTACACTGGAAACTGGTCCTGAAAAAAAAGAATTTGCACCATCTGCAGAAACAAGCTTTACTCTCAGAGTTCCTATAGCTTTACACAGGACAATATTCAACACCAATTAAAAGTAATCGAGCAGTGTGCTCACTATACCATGTTTGACTTGGTCAGATTTTGGCATGGTTTATTTTTATGTTTTACCCTTGCTTTCTACTTTATCAATATTTTTTAAGGGAGAATTGAAATTTATAGATTTTCTCAAGTTCCTCTTCACTCTTTCAGAGTGAAGCCATGAGCAAACATAATAGAGTTACTAAATTAAATCCGTGCCTTTTTTTCTGCCAGTTTCTCCTGCATATCCTCCTCCTACATAGAGCACATTAGTTGCTCCCCTGGAACACACTTTCCAGTTTAGTTTTCTACAAAAGGAGTCTGGTTCATGAGCTCCAAGAATACGATGCAAATCAAACTGCAGTACATGCAAAAAACTTTGAGATCTGCCCCAGAAACACACTTGTGAAATAAAATTCTGTGGTAGATGTACCACTACACAGCCAGTGGATAAGGGGAAGCTCTTGCAAAAAAAAAAAAATCAGAATACAGCAGTTAAGTCCTGCTCTCAAATGTCTTCTTGGAAGAACTTCTCTCTTATGCAAGAAGCTATGGGAACTAGCTCCTTCCTAACTCAGTCATGTTTCTGAATTTAGGTAAAAGCACATAAAACAGGAGAGAAAAACAGTTTGAGAAACAACTACAAAGAAGAACAAAAATTTCAGTAAATCTTACTTCAAATACATTAGGAGCAGGAAGCATGCTGGAGCCACTGGTGGTCAAAGTATAAAGGAGCACTGAGAGAAGACAGGGCTGTTGCAGAGAATTCTCTGCATCAGTGTTTGCAGAGATATAAACTAGAGAGATTTCCACGTGGAACTGTTTAATGTCTCTAGCTCAGCCTCAAAGACACACAATTTCATGGGGGATATCATACAGGTCCACAGCATCCAAAGTGTCAGTGAGTTACATGGGATTTATTTTGTTCACTGTCTTTTCCAATAAAAGAAGACATCAAATGAAGCTAGTAGGAGTCAGGTTCAAAGCTAGTAAAAGGAGGCAGTAAACTCCTTGCCAAAGGATGTTGTGGGTGTTAATGTTTGCAAAGAGAACTAGGCAAATTAATGAAGAAGAAATACACTAAGGATTTTTTAATGCTCAAAAATCACACTCAGTCCAGGAAATTCCTTGAGCTGAAAATAGCTGAAGGGCAGAATTGGTTTCAGGGTAATATCACATAAACTTGTCTTGTCCCATTCTTCCCAAGACTTCTTCATAAAGTCATGGTTGGATTTGGAATATTGGGGTAGGTGAACACTTGGTTTGACCTGAGTATGAACATTTTCTACGTTTTTAGTAGATGCTATTAATTTTTGCTTCTCTCCTACATGTTGTCTCTGTACTTTGGATCCATATCAAAATGGGCAGGATTGCTAATCTCCTTTATTTCTGTTTTATTTTAGCTCCAGGAATTAATATTCCTATTTTAGCTAACACCATCATGACTTACATAAAGCATCCATGGTCCAATCCTATAAACGAAGGAATTCTTCATTTCTGTGAAACCAGCAGGAGCTGAGAACACCGAGTATTTTAAAGGATCTTGAACATGTGACAATGAATGGGATTTAAGCATCCATTAAGAGCTGCACAGAAATGTTTTTCTGAGTCTGGGCTCTAAAACACTACTGAGCTATGCAAGGGCTTTTATACATCATTTTGTTGTCAACATATGTTTGCTCGGTTTCATCCTGTTTTATTCTCATCCTTTTTTCATTTTTTCTCCCCTGGAGTTTAAGACCTGTTTCCAAACAACTGTAGAGTAATAGAACAGTAGAGCATCAAATGAACCTTTGTCTTGGAAGATAATTACTCATGGCCTTACAGTTAGGTCAAAAAAGGAATTCCTCTTTTAAAGAGAACATTTCTTCCCACATAGAAACCAAAGGCAAAGGCTGGTTTGCATGATAACATATGTAGTTTCCGTAAAAACTATGTATTGCCTCCTGTTCCAAGACAGGCCTGAGCCACACCCTGGGGGTGAATATCTCTGTATGTTTGACATATGGAATCTAAGCAAGAGACTAGTTAGGACTGTTTTCATGTAATGTTCTTTTTCTCTATTTCTTTGTACTGAAGTTCTACTTTTATTACTAAGCACCACCATAGGGTATAAAGGAAAAGAATAAGCAAATCTTTCAGATAGCAAATGATAACAGGACATTACTTCAAGATGATGCAATGCTTTAAACTTCATCTATGTTTATTTCTGTTTCAGAAAAAAAATGTTCTTTCAAAAATATATAGAACATATAATTTGAAGAAAGAAAGTCAAAATCCAAACTAGGCTAAAAAAGGTGACTAAAGAACTGCAGAATAAAAAAAAGGGTTGGGCCAATTCATAGCCATTTCTGTTGCAGTTCTTAAAAAAAAAAAAGTGAATTTTCTACTTATCACACTGCAAGCAGTTGACTTGGAAAGTCCTTTCAGTGCTTATTCTTCATAGAGCTATTTATGTATTGAAAGAATACATGAAGTTCTGATCTTTAGAAAATGTATGTGCCTTATTCCTGGCCTGAAAATATATCAAAAGAAAAAATAGAGGGGATTCTGGGAAACTTTTCTCTAAAGCCAGTTTCAAATGTCAGGATTTTTTTAGGCTACTGATTGTGCCATAGTACTTAAGCAACAAAGAATAATGCTGTTTCTTTACATTTTCCTCAAGGTTATTAAAAATGTACTTTTGAAAGGAAAATTAGAAGAATTCTCTGTCAGAATGCAATCATAGAATCATAGACTATCCCGAGTTGGAAGAGACCCACAAGGATCATCAAGTCCAACTCCTGGCTCCACACAGAAATACCTGAAAGTCAAACTACATTTCTCAGAGCATTGAACGCTTCTTGAACTCCAGCAGGCCTGTTCCTGGGGAGCCTGTCCCAGTGCCCGACCACCCTCTGGGTGCAGAACCTTTCCCTAGCACCCAGCCTGACCCTCCCCTGTCCCAGCTCCATGCCGTCCCCTCGGGTCCTGTTGCTGTCCCCAGAGAGCAGAGCTCAGCGCCTGCCCCTCCGCTCCCCTCGTGAGGGAGCTGCAGGCCGCCATGAGGCCTCCCCTCGGCCTGTTCTGCTCGGGGCTGAACAAACCAAGGGACCTCAGCTGCTCCTCATACGTCTTGCCCTTCAGACCTTTCACCATCTCAGTTGACCTCCTTTGGACACACTCTGATAATTTTATGTCCTTATACTGTGGCACCCAAAACTGCACACAGTACTCGAGCTGAGGCCGCACCAGCACAGAGCCGAGCAGAACAATGCCTTCCCTTGACCGGCTAGCAATGCCAGGCTTGATGCATCCATGGTACTTTTGGCCCTTTTGGCTGCCAGGGCACAGTATTGACTCGTATTTATTTTGCTGTTGTCCAAAACTCCCAGATCCTTTTCCACAGGGCTGTTTTCTCCAGCCTCTCCTCCCCCAGTTTGTACATATACCCAGGGTTGGCTCATCCCAGGTGCAGAATCCGGCACTTGCTCTTGTTAAATTTCACATGGTTGGTGATTGCCCAGCCCTCTAATTTGTCAACATCTTTCTGCAAGGCTTCTCTACCCGAAAGGGAGTCAAAAGCTCCTCCCAATTTAGTATCATCCACAAACTTATTTAGTATTGTATTTGACTCCTGCGTCCAATTCATTTATAAAAACGTTGAAGAGAACTGGCCCTAAAATGGAGCCTTGAGAAACCCCACTAGTGACTGACTGCCAGTCTGATGTAATTCCATTTACTATAGTCCTTTGAGCCCAATCCATCAGCTAGTTGTTCAGCTATTATATTATGTACTTGTCTAGCTGTATGCTGGACATTTTGTCCAGAAGGATACTGTGAGAGACAGTATCGAAAGTTTTGTCAAAATCCAAAAAGATCACATCTACTGGCTTCCCTTGGTCAACTAGATGGGTAACTTTGTCATAAAAAGAAATTAAGCTAGTTGAGCAGGACGTTTCTCCTAAGAACCTGTGTTGGCTGTGACCAATGACTGCATTATCTTTCAAGTGTTTTCCAATAACTGCCAGTACAATCTTCTCCATAATTTTACCAGGCGCTGAAGTACAGGATAACAGTTGAGGAATGATGATCCAACCAATAGAAACTCATCTCCAGACAACAGTGGAGTAACAACAACTGAAAATAATGATGAGTATTTTAAATAATCACTTTACCACTTTTACACAAACTCTTTGAGTTCATGCTGAATTTTTATTCCATTCCAGTGTAACTGTATCAGCAATGGTTCCACTTTGGCCTGTTACACCTCAATTACCTTGAAAGACTTTCTCAAAAATGCAGAAAAACTGCATTAAAAAAAGGTCAATGACATAACTCATAACTCCCTTCTTAGATCAAAGCATTTGGTCTATTAAACATTTGATCTATTAAGAATATCAAACACTCAGGAAGCTCCGCTCTGAAGTCTATTTTTTATTCATAGGGAAGATGTCTGAGTCTTGAACAAATCCAAATATGACAATTTGGTCTTCAGGTAATGTTTGCCACATGTTAGAATTCTGCATTGTCCAGGAATATAAAAATAAATGCATGATTGCACTGCCCTAATTAAAACTTGATTCCAAAAACTTGCGAAAAACAACTCAGTTAAAAAATCTGTGCCAACACTTGCAATGAAACTTGCATTTTTAAGATGTTTTGAGGACGCCTTTTTTTCTTCTTTGGAAGTTGTTCATTACTGTTACTGTTATTATTACTATTACTAACATGCTTGTGTGTGCACAAGTACCTTGCTGATTTGAATCCATTTATTCCACCATAGAATATAAATATTTTTTTCATACTGTCATTGATTATCAGGAATGCATCTAATGGGCCTTTCTTGTGAATCAGTTTGTTTCCACTCTTCACCCCCAATGAAAGCCTGCAACTGCTGTCTGTAAGAAGCTCCTGTAATAGCACATAGTCCAGTAACACATTAAAACAGATGGTTTTATCCAATCTTTACACAGCATGCTTCAATGTTTGCTCTGTCACAAACATCTCTTCCAAAATGACGGTAAGTCAAGCAAATAGAACCTCGAAGAAATTAAAGTCATGTAAGACATGGAAAATTCTTCCTTCTTCTCTGCACGTGATATTAATTTATGCCAAGTAATACTGGGGTTAAACGGTAAGTGTGTGAGGGAATACTAGTGACTACATACCTGTGATAGGTTATCTAATCTTTGCTGTCTAATCTCCAAAACACCTGAGGGAGAGTCAACTTGTAATGTACTATGTGGGCTCCAACATAGTGAGACTGGTTTTATATAGCCCTTCACACCAGAGAGTTTCCAAAAAATTTCAAAAGGTATTATTAGATAATGCTGCTCTAAGAATTTTAATTACCTTAAAAAACATTAAACACTATTTCTCCCCTTAAAACGTCCTTCCTCTTTGTCCAAACCTCCCCTACATTCAAGTTATATCATCAGGTTATTATATATTTATATACCTAGTTGCTTCTGTCCTAGTAATCTCCAGTAGACCAGTATTAACTGTTCACTTCAAAATTACTAACAGCGCAATGCCTGTCAGGTCGGTGTGACAAGTTTTTGAATACACACCTGCCTTACTTGCTTTCTCTTTACTTCTGGCAAACCGGCACTTCTACCACTATGGTGCATGATGGTTGGAAAACACTTTCCTGAGATCTCCTTTTAATCATGTAGCTTCCAGTCCTGTTTTACTGTCATCAAATCCAGCCTCCAGGCAGCCAAATCAAACCCTTTCCTCCTCTCCTGCCTTCATATGTTGTCTACTCCTATAACCCAGTGTTTGGCATTTTAATTCTCTTCTGTTTCCTTGCTTTAAACATCTGGAAAATAAAACTTACCTGGCAATGAAAATGGAGATAGATTGTCCTGTTCACTTTCCTCCTCTTGGTTCACCACAGGGATGTTCCCATTTTCAATATTTTCATGTCTCCCATTCTGAAGTGGTTTGCCTGAGCCATTAGCAGATTGGATTAACCGCTGACGCTGCACAGTGTAAAAGACAAAACTACCGTAAGTTTTATTCCTGACTTCCTTAACCCTGGGTTTTGCTTTCTGTCCAGCCCCAGTCATGTGAGCTTTGATGCTTCTCTTGTGTTGCCTTCCTCTTTCAGCAACAAACAAAACTGTCTGTGGCCTTTCTGTCTTTATGTCAGTGTTAACCATGCAACTCAAAATTAGTGGCATGAGCATTTCAAACCATGATTGAGAAAGCTGCGGTATCTGTTCTTACACATCATGTTTTAATAAGCATGGTTATTCTGAAGCACTCAGTTATTCTCACTCAGCAATTCCCACTCATAACAGTGACAGCACCATAATCTAGTGGTAACAAGACGTTTCTACACTACTAAAGATGGCTTACAAATGACTCATTGTCTGAGATCTCTCCTACTCAGGTCAAACTCTTCTGCCTCCTTCCCATCCCCATTCCTTGAGGTAAATATAAAGCTCCTAGGGTACTATTTCAGAAAAAAAGATTAATTGTTGTTGTCCTTGTCCAAGTATATAAGCTCTCACAAAGCTTGTATATTGCCCATACAGACATGTTTAAGACTGTTACATTCATAGTATGTAGTACAATTACAGTGATAGGTTTTAAATGTCATTATATATACCGGTTACTACACTGGAGAATGTGAGATGTAACAACAAGTTCATACTTTTGCAGAAAATAAAAATAGTTTGTTAGGTGAGATAATGCAGGATTGATAACTGCTGTTATTTTAATGACAAATTCTTGCAACTTCATAGAAGTCCTCTCAATTGTCTTGAAAAATAAAGCAACAACACATCAGCCAAAAAAAAAAAGAAATCTGAAACCAGTATTAACACGCAGTAATTAAAAATAGAGAAAACTTGTATCTGAATACTTTGCAAAACCTTGGTAGTGAGAATACATAAGAATATAGATTCAAAATGCCCTGGTATAGAGAACACTTTTTGCAGATATTGAACAGCAAGCAAGTATCAGCTCTCTGGGCACACAGCCATTAAGAAATATATTTTTTTTTTTCTGACCAATGAATTGCTTTAAAAAGAGAACTTTTTTAACAGAGACAACTGCTATTGTGTGCCCTATCTGACCTTCCCCTGCTGTTGACTGTACACCAGCAAGCTGACTACCTAAAAATATTTCACTGTTTTACTCTTAAATTGAGCTTTTATTACAAATATACTAGAGTACTGCATTCCTTCAGTGGCGTATTCATAATGCTGGGGAGACACATGAACTGTGTTATGATGTTCAGATTCTAGGAACTTGCTAAATCTTGTATTTCCTAAATTACTGAAATTAATTTATTTGCCAGAGTAAAAACCTCCCATATTTGATATCGTAGGCAGCAAAGGATAAAATCCTGCCTTTAAAGAAGCCAGGGTTGGCAGGTTGAAAATTTCATCCAAAGTACTTCATGCAAGCTGAGAACAGTGTCACTTGGCCAATCCTGTCAGTTCAGCTGCAAGGTATGAAACTAGCAATATATGGTGGTGACAGTATATTAATTAAGAGTTAACTGAAACCTTTCGGAGCAAATTCCCCTCATGAAAAGATTTTGGTCCATTTTCATTTTGAGCTGACAACTATGAAGACTACAAAGGCAGGCAAATATCTGATGTGATCCTGATGTGATCACATCCTGATGTGGTGTGACATAGTGCTCATATAAGAGCACTTCTTACCACTTGTTGGTTAGCCTGTCCGTTACCTTTTCTTAGCTTGACCACTTTTGTAATGGTCAAAACCAACTCTTCTGCTGCAGATAAAATCTGAATGTGCACACAATGAAACAAACATCTTCTGGCAGGGAGAGAAGGGAGTCCCTCTGTGACTACCCTCCCATTAAGACAAGCAGTACCGCCAGTTGGGAACCCATCTTCACATCTGCTGTGACATGGCTACTAGCCCACCTCTAGAAACAGTGCAGAATCTGAATTCCAGAATGAGCATGACTCTCTCTGCTTCATAGTCATTTATTGTTTCCATAATGAACCTACCTCATTAATGATGAGTCGGCTTGCCATCCGCATTCTGGTGCGTGGTCCAAACTTATTTGTAATCATAATCCGTAACCCAGCTTCAGGGAACCGGTATTTGGGGGGACTGGAGCAGATGATCTCATCCACCATCACAACACTGTTTTTGCCATACTGCTGCATCCCCTTCACTAATGATCACAATGGACAGAGTTAGTTGTGGTAAGACCCATCCTTCCAGTCGCCCAGATCCATAGTTTTTAGGCCCAGGCAAGGGGTAACATTAATCTGAATGCCTGAATGTAAACCCAGTGACTTTCCTGCAATATTTCTGCAGCCTGGTACTGCAGAAATACCTGCTTCATCAGTGGTGCACCTCAACAGAAACACCTGTTCATCAGCAGTGCACCTCATTTAGACTACATGCTGAAAGGGGATTTCACTCCACTAAGGCAGCCACCAACCCACTCTTAGATTGGTGGGAAGAGCTTTTACCCAGCTACTCCTGTTGTAGTACCAGTTTTCTGTGCTTAAGTCCCACTACAGCTTTGTAAGCCTTCTCCAGAAGCACATGCACTGTGAAAGCATAGACTGCACTCCTGAAACCTATAAAGCTATCCTACTGGATTAGGGTGCTTAATAGCTACTGATGCACATCCAGAAGTCCCTAATGTTGTGCTCACTCCTTTTGGAAAAGAATTCACAGAATATTATCAGTATTTTTAACATGACAAGACTTGAAATGATGATAAACAGCAATTGTCCAGAAAAAAAATCACGTCTTAAGTACACCTTTGCTAATATAAAGGATTGTACCAAGGTTAAAAGCTTTGTTCTGTGATGTAAGAACACAAACAGAGAGACAAAATTATATTGGGAATCAACACAAGTACTGGCAAGGACTTTGAAAGCTTAACAACAAACCAATATCCTCACAAATGCTACAGACTACACGTAGCACGTAGAGCAAGGCTCAGCAGACAGGAGACATACCCATGTGGTGTTAGAAAGCAGGGCAGAAGATATGTATATGACTGCAATAAATATTAATTATTACATGTAATAATACGTTAAGAAAAAAAAATTCTTTGCTGATTTTTTTTTACTGCTTTGCTTAGCTTAGCTTCACCCTCCCACTCCCCTTTTATATTGTTACTTACATTAAGAAGAGGAAGAGAATTTAGGAGGTAGAAGTGAAAGATAATTATTAGTGCATGATTCCAGCCAGGAAGCAAAGGAAATCTAAGGAAACATTCAACTCAAACAAAGGAATTAAAACGGACCTATTCTAAACACACAAATCTACATAGTTATTGTTCACATTGTTACAGTGATGAAATATTTTTGTTTTTCAGGAAGAAGACTGGATACATGCAGGCAAGTAACTCACATCATGCAATAAAGGTTTTGCTGTCTCAAAGCATCTTCTGACATATTTGAAGTTAAAGTATCCTTCCATCATTATTCAACAAGAAAAACCCAGCAAGCCTCTGAATCATCTAAATGAAGATGTAAATGGCTACATCTTTTACCCTCTTGCATTTGAGTGTCTTGCTTTGTTTCACTAAAAGAGTTTTCAGTGAGTACACTGGTGTCACCTGAGGAATCATAAAGAGATCTTTGGTTCCACAAGGAAATGAGTCCTTCTCCAAGAATCCACTCTGTGGTCTCGCCTTGCAGCTAAATCTCTAACAGAGAACAGAACTAGTAGTCATTTTGCATTTGGTAATGCAAACATAAAGGAGCAATTATCCACCCCCTTCTGACATTTAAAACAAATTAACCTTGCTGAGTACTGCAACTGATCATACAAATGAGAAGCCCAGCCACTCCAATGACTTTGCAGCTAGTGCGCAGCAGCTTTTCCTGTGAAGGACTATATATAGCCAGGCAAGCTACCTGGAAACCAGGCCTGACAGAAGATGACCCAACCACAGTAGCTTAACATTTGCTGTATGTAGTTAGACAAAGAAAAAGCAATGTCTGACAGCAATCCTGGTAAGGAGAAAAGGTCAGACATCTTTTAAACAGTATCATCAGATTAATTGCTCTCAAGTGAGTTTCTTCAGTCAAGTCTGCACAGTGTTTCTTAAAGCATTGTGAAAAAAGCGTGAAAGCATTGCAGTTACTCTGGAACTGCTTCTTAAAGCAATAAGGAGACAGTAACAAAACATACTCAGCTTTGATAAAAGCTCAGCAATGATGTAAAATATATCACTATATATATATATATATGACTAACTGCAGCTGTTTTGAGTTTCTGCAGCAAATTGCTCATATATTGCCTTAACAGCTCTTCAGTCTCACTCCATATGCCCATAAATATACATATCTTGGCCCCATACAAAACAAATGGGCTCCATCTAAAAATTGCAAAAATCCCACGTCTTTACAAATGTGTGACAGTGAAAAGCCTTTTCACTTCTCCTTTGTGATATTCCTCAGACAAATATCTTCTAAGAACAGCTCTTCCTTTTAACAGATTATCTAAACTTTCACCTCACCACAAAGGGTCATCACCAACAGCCCTGTCAAAGTCAACAGAAAGCTTCTTGCTGACTTCAGCTGAGTCCTGATCTGGCCCTCAGGTATCCACATCACACTGTCCAGAAACTCACATTTTTCCGAGTTTCTCTTTTTAGGCAGACATCGAACCATGCCACCTGGTGGAAATTTGGGTCAGTATAGTAAAACCCAAGGGCAGTAAGCCACACGTTTGCATTTTATAATGAAACATTATTCAAAAAGTACTAAAACTTTGCTTTCACCCATGTGTATAGAACTCGCCCTTGAAATTGACAGGTGAAAAGCTCTCCTTTTTCTCTGCGAAACTCCCGTAGTGGGAGCTTTTATAACGTACTATTGGAAGCTATGGAAAGTAATAAAACTTACAAGCATAGAAGAGAGCTGTATAGTGTATACTGCGAACTCCCCTTTTATGTGCACATCGAGCAACAGAAAAAACATCCTTGGTAGGACAAATGTTCCTCCCCCAAAGAAAGAAGCTGTTTTCTGCGGGGAAGTAATCAGACTTCATCCCTGTGAAAAATCATTATGGTTAGACCTACACCTTGGTGAAGCCAAGGGAGGTTTTTCAGCGGATCCTGAAACTTGCTAACCACTGGTTGGAGATAAGGCAGAGGACAGCTCTAGTTGTTCTCTCCCAGTTATTAACACTGCTGCTGTTTCTGAAAGCTGCTGCTGAAGAAAGTGCAGCTCAGCTTGTGAAGCCAGCCAGGTGTCAACTAACAGCGGGTCACTGATGCAGCACACATCACAGGGCAGATTTTCATCCAACAGGAGAGAGGAAGAACAGGGAGCCATGTGACAGTTTTCCAGGACAGCTTCTTGACGCATAATGCACCCATCTACAGGGCAGCTAGGTTAACACTGCCGTCTTCCTCTCCGACAGCCCACTCCAAACCCCATCATCTCCTTAACCTCTTATTCATGTCCTCCACTCTTTACCTGTGATAATATCTACTTATCTACACTGCGAACAACGGTCCCTCCAATGCAGCATATATTTGTGTAATGGGTACTGGAGAAGGCAAAGGGAATTTGAGTGAACTGCAGTCTCAGTGCATCTTTTAAGAAAATTAAAGAAATTTGCTGAGAACAGCAACTAGTAGAAAAATCATTCTCATGAGCCCAGGCTTTCATTAGTTTCTTGCTGTTTCTCCTAAAAGTTCTACATGTTCTTCACAAGCATTAAATAATCTTCACATTTCCTGAAAAGGAAATAGGTGGACAGGCAAGCAGTCTGTGTTATCATACCTTTACCACAGAGTGGCTATAGAGATCGAATCTTAAAAGTGTACAGCTTAAATCACACATAAAGACATCAGAACCCAACAAACACCTCAGAAGTAAAAATCATTAATATCTGTATTCTACTGCTGGATCACCTTTTTCCTGTGTCCCCACTGGAATACATCACTAACAAATTCCCTAGCAGGTATCCTCTAAACCTTGTATGACTGTATCTCCACGTCCAAGCAATGGACTTCACTACATCACAGTCAATATTCACAAAAATTCATTGTAAAATGAAATCAAAATATTTCAAAGACATTTTCACTTAATTATGCTACTTTGAGAAGTATTTTTAAATCAATATTAAACTATTGTCTAAACACCATAACTGAGACCAGAGTGCTGTCACTGTATAAATTTTTGATACTACCTACCTTGAAACACTAAACCCCATCTAAACACTAACAGCAGGAAACAGCAGGATTTTCCGCATCTGCTACAAATTCCTGCTTGCCCCTATTTTTTATTAAATGAGGACACTTCCAAATGTCTATGTTGCTGCTGAGCTCAGTCTCCCAGAGTGTGAGATGTTTGCAAAGAACACAGCAAGGAGACCTCACTCATTAAGAGTAGCTCAACAGCTCACTGAATTATATGGCTTGAGCTTTTAATGTAGCAATGATTTTGCTCTACAGAGAAAAGAAGGAATGAAAGAGAGAAGGGGTAAGACAATGATAAAAACAAAGTTATCAAAAAAAAAAAAATACCCAGGGATTTTTCCTTACCTTCAGTACCCGAAGATAGGTATCATCTTCTTCCCCTTTATGATAAAGGCACAGACTGCAAAGAACCTGCATTTCTCAATTTTACGTATGTGCTTGGCAATGTATGCAGAACTATATAGTCATGTCAAAACCAGTCTCCTGAAGATCTGAACTCAACATGTAATCCCTCTTGCCCACTGATCTGTGCATGTCTTTCCATCAAGACCCAAGCCTCAGCTTTTAGTCCAAAACTAGTTTTTTTTAAGTGAAAATAACCTTCTTCCTGGCAAAAAAAAAATATTTCTTTCACAGTGTTGTATACTCATCACTGAACAGGAGAGAAAAAGGAAACAAAACTGTCCATGTGCAAAGCAGCTTGTTTTCAGAATCTCCAATCTCCACAAAATAAAATTTTGATTTTTTTTTTCAACTGGTGATCTGACTGCTGAATTTTCAAGTTAATTGAATAAATATTCCTACTTAAGATTGAATAGTAACATTGTTTTAATCAGCATTAAAGAGAAAAAAAAAAAGGATATCCTGTGAACTATTTTTTTCCAAGTCCTGTCTGCTCAGCCTTACCTTTGCATAGTAATGGAATGGATGGGTCATCACAACTAGAGGCATAACATTTATTACCATCTTCCAGCTCATTGTTGACCGTGTCACCATTTCCAACATTCTTGCTTTTGAGGGTGAAGAAATTTTGCATCCTCACATTATACCTGAAAGTGGAAAAAGGTCTGAAAAGGCTGGATTGTTTCATTTCCTCGTCAAACTTTTAAGTGTCTGAGAACAACTTATGCAGGCAAGCAGCAAAGCGTAGATGCGTGTTCTCTGACAACTAAAATGAAGCTAAGAGAAAGGACTATCCAATTCATTGGCAAGATAATAGCAAAGCAAGAGCTGTACCTCTCTCATGAGATACAGCAGAATGTGAAAAGACACAAGAGCAGATTCAGTGAAGGCAGAACACTGGAGTTGTGGATTTTGGAGTCAGGACATTCAGTGTACAATGGGCTCTTTCTTCCTGCACCAGCTCTCAAGTCACCTCATTGTTTCTCTCAGTACAATGTTCCCCATGGCGGGCAATTGAGCATTTCTGGGACCATTGACCGTAACCTAAAGAAAGAATTTTAGCACTAGGATGGGACTGTAGAGTGCTGTCAGTGAACTCTGCTAAGACCTGAGGTAGGCGAGAAGGGAGGCTGAGGTTCCAAAAAGGGTGGTTTGTCAGGGCAGGACACCAAGGGAGAAGTCTCAGCAACTTCCAGTTAAAGGTGGACTCACAGATCCTTGCAGTAGCAGTCAGATCTCTGCCTCTCCTGTCAGAGGCTGTGACAGTACACAAGAAGGATGTCATACACAATCTTGTATGAAAAAGTCGGAAGATCAGTGCATACTTAGCTGTCTATCTGTCTGGCTTTGTTCTCCAGAGGTTACAGAGCATGTGTAACAGTTGACATGCTGTGCGCTTACAATGCTGTGGACTTTTTCAACAATCTTTGTACAGTGACACTTCCTCTCAACTACTTCTGAAAGCTATTTCACCTCAGTGCACTATGAAAAGGATGCAGGAAAATATTTGCTGCTGGCTGAGCACATACTTGAAACAAAACTGATAAAGCATGAAAATGCAAGGGATCATAAACAGAAACATGACTAGTTGCATTGTCCTCAGGAGGAGGGCCAAGGACAAAAACACACCAAAAGAACGATGGTCAACCAACACCTAAAGGCAACATGGAACAGAAAAGCACTTACTTCATGATAAGTATGTAGAATGAATACATAATGATGAGTATAAGGCTTTCCCACCTCAGAGAGACGAAAAAAAAAAAAGCGTTAAAGGCCACTCAAACAGCTGTATCCTTCACAAGTTTTATGTAGGAATGTGCATTAAATATCTAGTACAAGTCACGTTTGTGTACACAGGATTCACATCATTAAGATTTAACGGTGTCTCAGGAGAATGGGGGCAGCAAGACTCCCACATTCCAATAAACTTGCAAAAAAAATGTAACGCATGTATTTCAGAAATGTGCTACACAGACTGAAACCAGAGCTGCTCTCTGAGGATCACAATGCCAAGGCATTCTGTCATTTCAGTGCCGAAGCACAGGCCAGGCACTCTGAGAAGACTATTTCAGAAGACAGCTATCATCTTCCACTAGAATCCCACCTTGCACTGTTCTGTAGGACACCTAGTACCTCCCTAAACGTTAACAACTAGGGTAAGAGCAGAAAAACTTCGGTTATGCTCCCTGTATTTGTGAGTCCTTCAAGTCTTATGTATAGCCTGTTCACTTGGTTAATGTTTTCAAGTTTTTAAATTTTCTTAAATTCTCCTGATCATCTTAAAAAACTATAACCAAAGAAAATACTTTGGATTTCCTAGGTGTCAAATCCAGATGTGCTTACACGGTGCATGAATGAAATCTAGGTACACTGCAACTCTATTAACTGATCAGTCTCATGGTGAATACGGGACTGTAAGGAATAGTTTACACAACTTACCATTCTATTTTCTCATCATATATGAACTAGAAGAAGAAAAAAACAGGAAACATAAATGTACATTTCTGATCTACCTTGAAAAGCATTCAAATTTATATAATAAATATCAGTCATGTCTACACAGAAGCTACTGGAGTTTTCTCCCTTTGACCCTTTCTAACCAAAACTTTCACATCTCCAAAGCACCAAACTTGGATCTTGTCAGTGACTGTTATATTACTTATTAAAAGTGTGAGTGTGAGAAAGACATACGTGCTGTGCACCTGCAAATGATAGTGAAATCATGTATTTTTAAGAAACATGGCTCTGAGTCCTTTTAACAACTAACCTAGTTTTAGCAAAAGAGGAAGATATTCCACTTCTGCTTTTAGGCCAAGTGGTTACACACATTTTACTCCACCCTATGTACTTCTTGTCTCTAAATTGGAGGGATATGGGTGTGAAGGGAGGACTATTTGGTGAATAAGGTTGGATGGCTGCATCCAGAGAGTTGCAATCAACAACTCAATGTCCAGGTGGAGATCAGTGACGGATGGTGGTCCGCAGGGTCTGTACTGTTTAATAACTCTAATAATGGTGTAGACAGCAGGACTGAGTGCACCCTCAGGAAGCTTGTGAATGACACCAAGTTGAGTGGTGCAGCTGACATGATCGTGCTGCGTTCAGCTCTGGGCCACATGAAAGACATGGACCTGTCAGAGTGCAGACTGCAGTGTCCAGAGGACAGCCTGAAGGATGATCAGAGGGCTGCAACACCTCT
The DNA here is from genome assembly GCF_040182565.1 of Anser cygnoides. Classification (NCBI taxonomy): domain Eukaryota; kingdom Metazoa; phylum Chordata; class Aves; order Anseriformes; family Anatidae; genus Anser; species Anser cygnoides. The sequence continues at coordinate 50,143,449 of NC_089877.1, read as the reverse complement.
CCTGTAAAGAAAGGCTGAAGGAGTGGGGTTGTTTAGCCTGGAGAACAGAAGGCTTCAGGGAAACCTTATTGCAACCTTTCAATACTTGGAGGGCTTCTAAGAAGGACAGACTTTTTTCAAGGACACATAGTGATAGGACAAGGGGTAGTGGTTTTAACCTGGAAGAGGGTAAATCTAGATTAGATATAAGGAAATTCGTTACTCTGAGGGTGGTGAGACACTGGCACAGGCTGCCCAGAGAAGCTGTGGATGCCCCATCCCTGGAAGTGTTCAAGACCAGGCTGGATGGGGCTTTGGGCAACCTGGTCTGGTGGGAGGTGTCCCTGCCTATGGCAGGGGGTGGAACTGGGTGATCTTTAAGGTCCCTTCCAACTCAAACCATTCTATACTTCTATGATGCTGTGTAACTCCTGTAACTAATTGGGCTGCTAGTGATCTATACTTATTACAAATCAGACTTTCTTCCCTCCCTTGTTACCAGACACTATAAAAGTATATGTTCAGGATCTGCTACACCGTTCTAGATAAACAAAGCAATACCTCACATTGCTCTATTTAGAGAAACTTACCCAGAATCTGTGAAATGAAACTACTATATAGAAGCAAGGTATAGCCACCTTTTCTATTTAAAATAGAGGTGCAGCTCAAAACTTTTTTTTTTTTTTTTATCTCCACTAGCAGTCCCCTCAGTCAGAAGAGAGTGCTAATTGCACCATATAACAACAGCCTACTAGTCTGCAGAACTTTATAGGCTGTAGGTACAACATGAATGGACACTGACAGATGTGATGGGCATGCATTCTGTGGGGCCGTATGAAGTTTTCATACTTGGACCATATTGTAGAGCTGAGCGCTCACTTCTGAGCTGGGAAAAACTAGCTGGGAAAAAGTTGTTTACCAGCATGCTTAGCAGATTGGTCCTCCAAAAAGTCAAGCAATGAAACACTTTAATTGGTAAGAAAAGTACTTACAACAATAAGTACGATAACAGATAACGTGTAGTACACAGAGTCCCGGAACACAGCCCACTGGGTGAGACAAACCACCTGAAAAATATCACAGCTTTAGACATCAAAATTAAGTGATTCTAAAGACAAAACGAACGCCTCCACCTTGCAATCACTTAGGTGTGCGAGCAGAATTACGATTAACAATTCTGGAACAAATAATAGTTTTATGCTAACAGGAGTTTGTTAAACAATGGATCTATAATAATCACCATTGATAAAAATGGTTCCCACTTCATTCCAGTTGTGGACATATCGGACTTAATACAGAGGAAAAAAAAAAAGATACACAGTCTAACAATCTATTGAGTAGATAGACTAAATCTCATGCCTGAGTCCCAGATTCTTTGATCATAATCAGTACCAGGAGGATTAGCCACTGATCAGCTGACTGTGGACATGATATTGTATGAAAAGGAATCAGGTTCCTCTGTATGCTACATGTTCAGAGTGATGAAACTACAGCTGAACTTTGTGGAAACATTTGCTATTTGCAAAGTATATGTAAATTCTTTCCAAAATTGACATTTCTCCCCATGCCAGCTTGTTGTTTCTTTGTTTAAACTAATGGTTCTTTTTTTCTTTATTCTTTTTTATATATTTGTTCATGCAAACACCTAAAATATAAGCAGTTGAACTCCACAAACATATACATTTTACTAACCTGTCCTGCAAACAGTCCACAGACACCAACAATGCAGAGGATGTTGAAAACTGCTGAACCAACAATGGTCCCTACTCCTACATCTCCATGAGTGATAAATACACCTGCAGAATGAGCAAAATATGCATTCTTTTTAGGCCACAGGCACTTATTCAGAACATGTGCTACCCAAGAATAACAGATCATTTCGAATTTTTAGAAAACATGCTTCATAATAACTTCTCACTTCTCCATGGAATATTTTGTGCTTTTAGTCTAGTTAACAGCTCCCCGTTTTTGGCCAAACATCTCTACACATATATTTTTTTTTATTAAAATTAAATAACTTTCTTAGCTAGTTAGTTCTACACTAAGTCCTGCATTTCACAGGTTGGCTGTAACTGGTGTAATAATCCATTCAAATGAGTGAAAAACATTTTCAATCACATCAGGAGCATGAAATTCATTTCACACAGTATAACAAAGCACAGAAACCTTTCTCTCAGGCATTCAATATTTAGCATCTTCTTGGAATGTCTCATTGTAATAATAGATTCTTCCCTAAAAACACAGGTAGCTATCTTGTGTGTAGTAATGTGCACCTTTTGACTCCAACAGGCAATGAGGATTCAAATTTAACATGTTCTAGTACCAATGTTCACACTTCCTTTAGTACTGAACCCACCAATCCCTCAAATACCTATTGGCAACGTAATTGTATCAGAATGACAAAAATTAAGGGCTGGAAGAGATCTCCATGGATTACCTAACGTAATCTTCAGCACTGTGACAGGACAAAACTTGAATGCACTAGAAAGCTGTGTCTTACTTGTACTTTAAATCTTTCACTGAAGAGAGACTTCAAGACTTACACTCACCTTTTTTTCAAGATTTACTTTAAGATATAATTTCTGAACATCTTACAATTTTTCCTCATCTCTGCACTTTTCCTGATTTGTCTGCAACTCTCTTGAAGCACAGTAACAAGACTGGATGCAATATCCCAAATGCTGTCTAGCAGAACTGAGCAAAGCAGGATAATTTATAGTGCTTAGGCTTTATAAATGGGCCCAACTTTTAATCAATTGTTATTTGCAACGTCCCACCATCAGCTATTCCTCAACTCCTGCTTCTTTTGCAATATATCAAGGCACTGTTAGATCTATAGCTCTCCAACCAGTTATTATTCCCCTTACATATATATTCACTTCCCTTTTTTTTTATGCTTCTCATTTGCTGATATTAAACTTCATCTTGTTGATTTCAAATTGATGAAGATCTTTCTTCACCCTGTTTTTGTCTTCCATCTAGTTCCCATCATTTCACTCCAGTTATTCATAAAAATAAGTTATTCATGACATTTTTTAGTATGTCTTGAGATCCATCTCCAGCTTTAAATCTAGCTTTTAATTACTAATATTTGAAAACTGCTTTTTAATAATTTAGATATGATATAATGCACTCCTTTAGACTGTATTCCCCTAAAGTGTGTAAGAATGTCAGTCACTACAGTCGCAGAAAGAATACTAAAGCTTTACTAAAAACAGATGTATCATATTTGCTGCTTTCCTCCTTCCCTACCAGTGTAATCCAACGTCCTTCTTTCTCTTAATAGGTACTGTTTTTGCCATCTAGACCTCCTTTCTATAAAAATAATCCTTAATAGTACAGAGATTACTTGAAAAAACCCATAAGTAATGTACACAGAACATCATGTCCTTCTGACTTAACAGATCTGACTTATCTGTACATTAATTTGTTCTTTTCTACTGTTCTTTGTTCTCCTACTTCCTTACTAAAATTAATTCCCTTTATTTGTGAAGAAAGAAGCAAAAGAGGCATCAAATACCTCAAATTCTCTCTCAGGGGACTGCAATAAATCTCTTCTTTTACTTCCTATGCTCAGAATCAGCCATTCCTCCCTGTGTTTTGAGAGGAGATTCACAGTTTCATGAGATATTTTGAGTAGTTAATTATACCATGAACCACAGACTAGCTGACAGCTGCAATTGCTGATTATAAATTGACAGAAGAATAGTATTACTTTTGGATACTTTTGCTTGATCTGCTGCTGATTTTTTAACAGATCTCATGAAAACTAGTGTGTGGGCTCCATACCTATAACAGATGCAAACAGTTCTGGTGTGGAGCTCCCTGCAGCCATGAATGTAGCCCCAGCAACATCTTCACTCAAATGTAGTTTCTGGAAGATAAGTTTTGGTTATGTCAGTATTGGTTCTTTGATTGTATTGCACAGTTCCGTAGCTGCAAAGATAGAAGCCTGTCATTTCTGGTGCTATTTCACAGTGCTATTAAAGAATGAACAGTCACTGTGATACAGAAACAGACACCGCCTCTTGGGAAGGCAAATATACTTTGGACAAGTAAAATGCTTTTACCCTAAGCTAGAGAGGTGTCAGATGATACTACCTACTTATAAATAACTGATTAGCTGATTGTGGCTTAGATGTAGGTGATTAGACAAAAGCATTTCTGCAGACTCAAAAAGATTGTAAACTCAAAATGCATTCATGAATTCATTTCTGGTACTTTAAACACAATCATTCAAGAGTTAAGGCCAATTCCTCTGGTCTCTATAATTTCAAAATTGACAAGAGAAAAATATAATCTCTGTGAATGAATCTTATTAACAGCAGGCCTAATTCTGTCTTCACTTATGACTGTGTTAATCAAAAGTGAGTCCACTGACACACACAAAATTAGTCCAATTAGACACGGAGAGGCCTGCGCACAGTAGTTAGATCTATTTTTATGACAGTGTCTCTTAAGCTCTAATAGGATATAGATCCTTCAGACTTCTAAGACCAGTAGAAACATTTAACTCCACAAGTGAGCTGCATCAATTTCATAATGAGGATCTTTCCCTTGAACTATAAAGAAAATTTCATGGAGAAGCTTTTTGTTTTGAGAGTCTCTAGACTCATCGTTAGTACCTCATCTCTCTTCCAAGGACAGAGAAGTGGTTAGTGACATAAGGACAAGTACAGGAATCGTGCATTTCTCAGTCAGTATGCAACATTTTAAGCAGATAAAAATGGCATCCTACAGAACCTGAAAAAACAGAAACAGAAGCTCTTACTCTACCATGTGATCTTTAACCAGTCATACTGCTGAAGGAGCTCAAACATAAGTATGCTAACTATTTGCATTCTTCTTAGCTGTCTCAATATTCAGCAGAACATGAAACAAGAGGCAAAGATTTTTAAGAAAGATCAATTACAACTTAATTGGTACAATTCAACTGGTACAACTTAAATATAGTGTATAAGGTACGTGCTCAAGACAAGAACATCTGAAAAGGGAAAGATCCTTATTGAATACTTTGCTGGTACTTGTTGCCTCCCTTACTCTTACATCTGTCCCTCTATTGATAAGTAAAAGTACATGGCTCTAAGTAACATTAATTGGAATTCAGTGCATATATCCATAGGAAAATAGACTTCTTTTACTAGCTACAGGAGTTTTTCAGAAAATGGTCATATGCGCTTGTTTAAAAGTGAAGGAGATGAGTCTTCCACTTAGCCATCAAAATGGAAACAAAATCTGGTCTTGTATTTTGTATGCATTTTGTAGTAGTTCACCAAAGCCTTATTTAACATAACATTTTCTTGCCAAGTACAAATTCTACCCTCTCTGATCACATCCCTTAATTAGAAACCTACATGTGATTTTAAATCTTCTCAACAATTATGTAAAGGAATTTACTAAATTTTTGGACATAAAAATTTGTATTCCCATTCTATATCAAACCAAGATATGCATTTCTCATGCTTTCTATCCTTTCTCACTTTTCTCCACTTCATCCTAGGACACATAAGCACTTTTCCCATGCTGATACAGTGGCAGATATGCAATTAAAATTGCACAGCCAACACATTAATTTGTCTATGCACGATTTTTTTCACCAATAAATTTCAAAACTAGGAGTACAGTAATAAACTCAATTCATCCATATGTCATATCCATCCTATCTACATGCTTCAGGTATTTAAGGATGGATCTTGTGGGCTGATCACCTTAAGTCTTTCAATTTATCTCTTTGAACATGGCCAGGGGGACCAGTGTGCCCAGACCACAAGTTAGACTTTTGTTGGAAAGCCCAAATCATTTGCAAAGCACTGAGGCCAAAAAATTCACAGGAAGGAACTCTAAACAATGAAGGCAAAAGATGTTCAGTTCTCTGATGTTCTCTAAGTAAATTTTCAGAAGAGGAATAAAGTTCTTTAACATACCTCACAAATTTTCTCTAAGGATGGAACAAAGAAGTCATCACATACTATAGCCAAAGCATAGAACATGTACAGAGCCTGTAAGAAAATAAATTCAGGAAATATTTCAGATACTCCCTCTAAATAAAAAGAAGAAAAAGGCAATGCTATATTTATTCAGACTAGCAAGAATATATAGCTTCACTTTCTATCCCATTCCAAATAAAAATATTTCTGCTGATCAACTTACAGCATAAAAGCAGATTCTTGTAACTACGCTTAAGTGTAGGACAAGAATGGTTGCCAGACCCTAGAATATAAAATACAACAGTCTGAAAGAACAGGGTGCCTCAAAAGAATTCAGAGACAGCAAAGTACCAGTCAGTGCTTTACCAAGTTACATGCTCCTTGCTAATATTTTCAATTGATTATTGGACCACGTAATTGAAGAGAAAGCAACACCTTGTTGATTAGCAACACAAAAGAAATAATCACATCTGGAAGTGACCATGGCTCGTTGCACCACACCTCTCAGTAATGACCCTGATTTCATGCATGCACATGATTCTCCCACTGTCTTACATGGATTTATGTTTCTTGTTTGCATAGTAGGCCTAATCCTGCTGTCCTCCATCAAAAACACCTCCTTTTTTCCTGAGCCTGGAAAGGAAAGCTGGAGCCTGCAGGCCTTAATTGTTTTGCTTTTTCTGTAATAAAATACAAATCTCCACACGACTTTTTCTATATTCTTCAGTTTGGTGGTTTTTTTGTTTGTTTGTTTTTGTTTGTTTGTTGTTTATATTACAATTGCATCTTTTGCATAGAGGCACAATAGAAAAGAAGAAGAATCAAGAATCTTATGACATCGTCAACAAAGGAATCCAAAACTCTCTTTACATAAGATGAAATGCAAACACATACAAGTCAGTGGAAGAAATCCCTCTGTGATCCATGGGCCCAGGATTTTATCTCCAAGAGGATGAATGCGCAGGCACTGACAATTCAGAGCCGCGTCATTTTCTTAAATAAATACTTCCTTTTGAGCATTTGTACCACGTAGACATACCAGAAGAATGAAATCAAATTATTAGGTTGCTTAATACAGATGTCTGTTTAGTAAAGGCACTAAGATGACTGACATCTTAAAAAATAAAAAATACAAGGAAAACAAAAATTAAGCACAGTAGAGGAAAACTTACAGCAATGATGTGAAGCAGAACCCCTCCTTGCTGGCGTTCTCTATTTGTAAATACATCTTCAGGAAATTCATTAATGGCTGAAACAGAAACATACATATTTTACGTATTTTACAGCATCTATAAATGACTATAAGACTGAAGAATAACATCTGTAGAAATACATGACCAAACATAAATGTATCTTCCAGTTTAGTACATTACAGCCTGCCACCTCAGAATCTCTTTTCTGCTCTCCATTAGAAACAGAGAACTGATACTTAGGTGTCCCTGAGTACTATCATTCCAACCACTTAAACCAACCTCCCGTGTACTAAGAGTTTCACATTCTTTGCCTTGTTTTTACTGTTAACTCCTCTGTGTCTCCTCTTAATATACGTCCAAAGTGATTGCCACATGCACAAAAACCCATCCAGAAATAACATTCCTGGCTTTAAGTGTGCCTTGCCCTGAAATACTGTGCAATGATTGTAACTCTCCATCAGTTTCTTAATACAAAGCTTTATGCAGCTCCACAGTTCAAACAACAAACTGTTTCACAAAGATTAAAAGTGATTCCAAGTGTTTTCTCATAAGGTCTAGTATCTATATCTGGCAAAGGAAGGGATGAAACAGAAATGGTAGGTGGACCATAGGAATGTGTAAAGACACGACTGGGGATTGATTCTGGGTGACAGTGAAGATCTGTAGAGCTCAATTAAAGAATTTGTGTTATACACAGAGGCGACAGAATGAAAAATGGATTCCAGATGTTGGAGACAAAGACAACAAATAAATCAAAGAGCTGAAGAAAGATATGAGATAAAAGCTTCCAGGATGACAAGACAGACAGGAATAGAGATCTGTAGTGCTTCAGACAGGAGTCTGGGATGTTTAAGGGTGAAAATTATTTCAGCCACTGAAATCAAAATGCATTGAAGTCATTAAATTATTATTCAGAACTAGGTGTTACTTTCAGCAAGGAGCTGTATTGCAGAGACTGACAACAAGGTGAGCTTCAGAAGGTTCTTAAGAACTTAGCATAACATACTGGGGAAGGAAACAGAAGCAATACATCTTCCCTGTACTCAAGTCTGTGAGCTTAAAGATAAGCTTGAGAAAAGTACAATATATGATACTTATGTGCATCCATTTTCAATTTCAGTTGGCTAATTTTCTCAATTGCTTGATATAATCTTGCAAACAGTAACCATGAACATAAAAAAAATAAAAAATTAAAAAAAAAAATTGGGTGATGTTTTTAGATACCGAATTTCAAGAACTATAAAACAGTTGAATTTGCAGGGAATGTTGCACTGTGACCCCTTGAAGGCTAAACTTTTTTGAGTGTCTTAAATTTGAGTTACTTGTAATCACCAAACACACTTGTATTTCTTAGCTGCAGTGAGAAGATCCTCTAGTTTCAGGCCTGAATTACTTTTTACTTCCTCAGTCTTTGAGCTTTATATAAATATAGAAATGGCCCTTCTCATCTGTACATGTTGCATGCTTCTGGCTTGACAAAGACTTGAACAGTGCCTGCATGCCAAGGTAAATTTTTAATCTGGTTTTGCTTAGTGTCCACTACCACAAATGTATTATTTTTGAATGAATATTTTGGCAGCAGACAGTGTTTAAGTTCTTATATACGTAAATGTCACCTTCCATCCAAAAGTCAAATTTACCAATTTACAAAACCTCTCTAAATCCTCCAACCTACTATTTGAAAACCACTACAGTTTGTTTAAAAATACTAACAGTCTGTAAAGTATTTAGCATAAAATAAAAGTTCCACAATGATGACTAACTACAATTCCTTTACTGATTTTCAATAGGCTTTTCAATAAGACCTGCTCTTACTATTGTATTCCGACTGGAACTAATATCAACACTTAACAGGATGAATAGAGCTTTCCCAAGATAAAGGTGCAGCTTTTCTTGTAAACCTCACGGGAAAAAAACGTATAACTTTATAATAAATTTTGCTTAAATACTTTTAATACTCCAAATCATAGGTCAATCTTCTATTCTTGGTCCTCCTTCAGTAATCAGGAAAAATGAAAGGAACAGTGGATATAAACACACAAATGCATCAGCACAATAGTACAAGAATACTCAGTCACTCCTTGAATAACACAATGCCATTCAAGAGTACACAGAGTATTTCCATGCCTAAAGATAATCAGCACATCAGTATTTAGCAGCAGTTCCAAGAAAGTGGGTCTGCATTGCTACAGATCTCCACAGTCACCATGGCCTGTTACCTGCACTCTAAAGAGATTTGTGGCTTCACAAAACAGAATTGCTCCACAAATGCAAGCCACACCACAAAGAAAAGACATTTGCCCACCGATCCAAACAAATTCAAGTATTTCTAAAATAAAAATATGTGAATAAACCATCTTCCTTTCATGTAGGTTTTTCATGACTTACCCTAAAACAAGAGAAATGATAGCAGAAATATAAAGTTAAGTGGGAGAAAACTGGTTGCATTGTAGTTTTGAGACACTGCATTTAGAGTGGACGTCCTTACTGTTACTGGAAGGCAGTGCAGGGCAATCCACAATCTGTTGGTCAAGATGCAGCAATCTGCAATGCTTCTATCTACAGATAAACGTTTAAAGATGCCAAAAGAACTTATATACATGTAACAGCCCAGCAGGTTCCCTACAGCAATTTACAGCAACATATTACTATTCTATATCACTTATTACAGTATTACTAAATATATACACAGTACTCTAAATATATACTGTACAATTATAGTTACATGCAATATAGTAAAATTCAGTAATATCACTCCCCCCACGTGGCAACCAGGGAGGAATATCCTTTTGGGCTAATATTGGAATATCATCAAATTTAAGAACTTCCTGTCAACTACGTTAGCTGCCAAAAGCAAAATTTCTCAGAGGAGTTATTCCCCACCACATGAAATAAAGTATGGGGAAAATTAATCAGTGCCCAAAGCATGTGGTTTTAAATAAATATCCAGCTATTAACAATTCACGTTAACTAAAATTATAATTAACTAAAAAAGCATTAAGGAGTCTTCTTCTTTGGGAGAAAATTGTCGATCATAATCACTGAATAGCTTGGGTGGGAAGGGACCTTGCAGACCATCCAGTCCCAACCCCCCTGCCATGGGCAGGGACACCTCCCACCAGACCAGGTTGCCCAAAGCCCCATCCAGCCTGGCCTTGAGCACCTCCAGGGATGGGGCATCCACATACACGCAAAAAAAAAGACAGTTCCACCCCCACACACACCCCCACCCCCCCCCCCCAAAAAAAAAAAAAGCAGAGCCCAGAGCCCAGGCCTGAGTGTCTAGCAATACTAACATAGCACTGTAACACAGGGTGCATCTTTTTGGATAATGTGAAGGCTTGCAGCCACCATCACGAGTGCTGGTGCCAGAAGCACCGTTCCCCTTACTGCCACCATTTACCTGGAGGCAATATGCCCCTGCTTCATGATTTGGCAAAACAGATCTGCCATCAGGGGAGCTATTGCCTACCTGGCAAACTCCTTCAGTTGGCTGGTGAGCATTTCACATAACATGAAAATGGCTGAATAAGTATAATCAGTATATCAAGATGAACACAAATCAGTAACAGTATCTTTCCAATGCAACTTTACTTATTCAGAGTTAATACTGAGCGGGAAATCAGCAGACCAGCAGATGCCAGAAGTTGGAGGCCGGTTACTAGTGGAGTCCCCCAGGGCTCAGTGCTGGGGCCGGTCCTCTTCAATATCTTTATCGATGACCTGGATGAGGGGATCGAGTGCACCCTCAGTAAGTTTGCAGATGACACCAAGCTAAGTGCGTGTGTCAATCTGCTCGAGGGCAGGAAGGCTCTGCAGGAGGATCTGGATAGGCTGGACCGATGGGCTGAGGTCAACTGCATGAAGTTCAACAAGGCCAAGTGCCGGCTCCTGCATCTGGGGCGTAACAACCCCGAGCAGCGCTACAGGCTGGGAGATGAGTGGCTGGAAAGCTGCCTGGCGGAGAAGGACCTGGGAATACTGGTTGATAGTCAGCTGAATATGAGCCAGCAGTGTGCCCAGGTGGCCAAGAAGGCCAACAGCATCCTGGCCTGTATAAGAAGCAGTGTGGCCAGCAGGGCTAGGGAGGTGATTGTGCCCCTGTACTCGGCTCTGGTGAGGCCGCACCTCGAGCACTGTGTTCAGTTTTGGGCCCCTCGCTACAGGAAGGACATGGACGTGCTCGAGAGAGTCCAGAGAAGGGCAACGAAGCTGGTGAGGGGTCTGGAGAACAAGTCTCATGAGGAGCGGCTGAGGGAGCTGGGCTTGTTCAGCCTGGAGAAGAGGAGGCTCAGGGGAGACCTCATCGCTCTCTATAGGTACCTTAAAGGAGGCTGTAGAGAGGTGGGGGTTGGTCTGTTCTCCCGCGTGCCTGGTGACAGGACGAGGGGGAATGGGCTAAAGTTGCGCCAGGGGAGGTTTAGGTTGGATGTTAGGAAGAATTTCTTTACTGAAAGGGTTGTTAGGCATTGGAATGGACTGCCCAGGGAGGTGGTTGAGTCACCATCCCTGGAGGTCTTTAAAAGAGGTTTAGATGTAGCCCTTAGTGATATGGTTTAGTGTAGGACTTGCTAGTGTTAGGGCTGAGGTTGGACTAGATGATCTTGGAGGTCTCTTCCAACCTAGACCATTCTGTGATTCTCTAAGAACCAGAAGAGAGGAATGAGCCCAGGCTTCTGATCACTGAGCAAAAGCAAACCAGCTGCACTGCAAACCAACTTGCTTCACATACAGTAAGGTGCTGTTGTATTTCTAATAAATGACTACTTGGAATAAGTATCTCTCTGCCTCAAAGAGGTATTTTTACATCAACTAGCCCAAAGACAGCTTTTCTCAAAGACAATGCTCCTCTCTAAACAGAACCGATGTTATACGATGGTGCCCATATACAGACACTGCAAAATCTTTGGAAGTCAGGGAAATGAAGCAAGATTCTGGACTTCGGTCAATAAGATTTCCTCCCTAATGAAAAGGCCACCTGCCAGTGAGTTCCAAGGTAAACTCTGGAGTTTTTCAGCATGAGCATTTGCTTTCTTTCTGATTTTATTGTCCAGATAATCGTAAATTTTGTACAATGGTAATCTCTAAACTCTGTATCCCTTACCTACATGCATTTTCCTTTATTTACTGGCTGTGTCATACTTTTAGGATTTTAAACACATTTATTTTTCCTACCTACTGCTCTGATAACCTGGTTGCTCAGGCAAAGGCCGTTTGGGTTCCCCTGGTTCCTAGCTTAGTGCTGGGGATCCTCACCCCTGATCCGAGGGACAGCGGTGCTCTCTCATCCACACAGGCGGGCCCCGGGGATGTGCCGCTGTCACAGCTTGAGAGAGCCCGGTCTGCCCACACGGTGCGACCCGACGTGTCTGTGCAGGAGGGCACCGCTCCACTGCACGCCAAGATATTTTCTTGTTTATGGGAGATGGAGCTATCTGGCAGCCCGAGTGGGAGCTGCATCTCCTCGGCTTCCACTGAAAAGAGGCAGAACAGATGGGATGAGGAGCTGAAATGAAGAGCGGTACATCTAATGGGGCTAACCTTTGCCAAAAAGAGGAGGAGAACATACACCAATCATCTTCAAATCAGCTAGAAATACAGAAATATTTATCCTGCTGGTACTGCTGCAAACCCATGACTCCTGCAGCTCATCTTATCAAGCACAGATTTATTGAGGGGGAAAGGAGGGCGCCAAGAAAGCCAAGTCTATCTTGGAACTGGGATCAGTCTGCACCTTGTTCCCTCTCCCCACATGCGTGGGGAAACAAAGGAAGCTTATCCAGCCAGCAGTGTGAGATGGTGACACCGCCACCTTTTTCTCTGAGTGATGAAACATTAAAAAATCCCTGATTATGCCCCGACAGCGAGGATGACTCACCTCTGCTATAAAGCTCTGGCTGAGCTGCCTGTGGCTAAAAAGCTACCCCAAGGCATGCAAACAGCACGCCCAGAACCGAACAGAGCAGCAGCTGCAGGGTGCGAGCTGCCCGCATGGCTCTGGGGTGCAGATGTGGCATGCAGCAGCCAGGGATGACCCGGGCACGCCAGGGACACCTGCCCGTGCTCAGGCTGTTAGCAGATCCCTGCTGGGGCCACCGGCGCCTTGCTCCCGCACGCCCTGCCCATGCTGCGCGAGGCAGCCTGCCAGCAAAGTCAAATTTCAAAATCTCCTAAGCCCAACAGAACATCTCAGCAACCACGTGGAGCGGTGGTTTTATAACCTGCCTCGACACGTGATTTCTTCACCTTATCAGCTCTCGATTTACTCGCAGAGGCAAGGAACATGCTGGCTCTTAATACCTGCTAAGCGTTCAAGCCTGTTACACCCCCTTAATTTCTCCTCCCAGGGAGAAGGGAGCTGCAGCTCTTTGAAAATACGCATGCAGCCGGCTCCACTCTGCCTCTGCAGGGAAGGGGGTTAGGCAAATGACATACACAGAAATTCACTTCTGCTTTTAACGCCTGCATCTTGGTGCACACGCCCTGGGGTCACGCTTCAGGACACGTTAAATTTAGGGGCTGTGCTACCTACCCCTGCCTCCCAGGGGTGTCCACCATCGGACTCTCCCAGGGCACAGGTATGAGGGAGGAAGGATGGATGGAGGGCAGAATTAAACACTGCCACTTTAATTCCCTTTATAATCACATTCACAAGCCAGCTTGACTATTCCAATTTTGTGCTATTTGTGTAAGCACTGCAAGCAGCTTTAGCCAACTCCACACTTAGTGTATTTCTATTTATGTGCAATTCCCTTTTTACACTGCAGAGCCTCATCTTCCTGAGGCCTGGTGTTGCACTCCAGCACGTGGACTTGTGCCTCAGTTACGGCACACCACCTCCTCACTGTGTGCAGATAAGAGCTTCTGTGGGTACCTCTCGTGCAAGTGATGCATCGTTAGCTGGTGCCAACATGCCAGCACTTTGCGCACCAAGAGGTGAACTTGTGACAGCCACCTCGGTACTGCAACTTACACTGATTTGTAACTCTGTACTAACATAACCTGCTGGAGATTTGAGTGAAAGCCAGAAAATCACCCCTGAAATGCAGGGGTCCTGTGTGAGCTGAGCTGCTATGAACGGGATAAGGCTGCCGTAGAATCTGCGCATTTTCACTGTGCTGACAGCAACTGTGTCATTTAGAAAAGAGCAGGGAGGGACATTTTTGTTCATAGGAAAGCACTGACTTGTTTTGTTTATGCATTAGTGTTAACAGTTGAAACACAGTCAACCTGAAGATCATAATATCACACTGAAATTAGTGTATTTACATATAAAATGTGTCATATAAAGTCCTCCTTTTTAATACTACTTCTCTAAAATGGTACAGGAAATTTTAATAGTCGTTAGAACAATCATAAATGTGCCACGGTACATGAAAACTTTTTTTTTTCAGAATTACTCAAAAACTAAATTCATGAAAAACATTACATACAACTCAAACTTTAAAACAACCCTTTCTAACTCCACTAGCTAACATGTTGCTAGCTCTGAAGTATCAGTGGAGAAAACAGCATACTCAGCAAGTCCTTTTATACTTGAAAGCTGGTAACATAAAAATCTTAAAATGACCAAAACCAAAACAAAACCTACCACAATTCACTAATAATCCCGGGTGCCATCCAGAAAAAAAAAAAATCAGAATTACTGAGCTTTAAGCTCCCGCTCACATTAACAGCTGTTTCCAGTTTTCTGTAGCAGGATGGCACATGGATTTTCCCTCAAATCAGCTCAGATTCTGCTGGATACTAATCTAGGCACCAGAGTTAAAGCAATTCAGGAAGGGACAACTCAAAGAAATGCAGTCATTTGCTTGAAAAAAAATCTGCAAGGAAACTCCTTTAGAGATAACTCTAGCAAACTGTTTTCCCAGATGATACCACCTGAACAGCAACAAAGCCTATGAGCAAAGGGCTGCAAAATGAGACGAAACACCTCCTAACTTTTGTGAGAGACATTTGTGCATAATCAGTGTAATACTGTGCGAAGCCAAAGATCAAGCTTTCTATTTCCAGGCAAAGTACCAGATGGCAGGAGGCACAGTCAGAATCCTCCTCCGTAGCCCTCACCTCGCAAACAGTACAAATTATGAGCAAATTTTTATCTTTGTAGTATAGTAATTCAATTTGCCTTGGTCAACTAAAAGAGAGCTGCCAAATAGGATTATCTGTGGGATGGTAAGTGGCAGCTTATGAAGCAAATAACTGACTCAACTCTAAACTATTAAATCCACTTAATGTATGTATTGTAATAGGATGGTGTATTAATGAAATATCCTTCAAAGCTCTCCTTCCATCAGTATGAAACTAGGAAAATTTCAGCACAGGAATGGATTAGCTATAATAAAAAACATTAATACCTCGCCAAACCCTGGACTTGTATTTAATTTCTTTTCTCTTTTATAAAAGAGAAAAGTATTTGCACTCATTAAGGCAACGTCAAAGGATCAAAAAAAATACATTAACAATTATCTGCCAACAAAAAGAAAATTGCTGGGGAGACAGTGATGACACACGGGAGTCAGGGATGACACACGGATGCACAAGTACTGTAACATGAGGATGCATCAGCACATCAGAGTGCATCATTTCATGTACACTGAGTCTTGTGTTAATGTTTTTGATGTCCTTTGTGTTAATGATTTTGATGATCGCAAGGTCTGCGATCACCATTATTTTTCCCCTGGCTTCCAGGCAACGTGCCCTCTAGAAGCTGCCTTTAAAGAGCTAGAGATCATTCGCTTCAAGATTAGTTTCCCTTTCTTTCTGGAAACAGCTAGTTATCTCACATTATTTTCTCTTATGGGTAGCTTTGGCCTGTTGCCTTCACACAGCTGCATCTCAACCTTATTACTGCAAAGTAGCAGTCCCAGAGAAGACAGCTGGAACCTTCCTGGAACACACCTACCATGGTCCACAATCTCAGTGCAACTGCCAAACTGTGAAGTCCACTCAAATTGACTAAGAATGAGGACGTGAACGTTTTCAAATCAGTGCAGAACAAAGGGGAACTTACCCACACCCGGTTTTGGCGTAGTCTAACACCTTACATTAAAAGATTTGAGGTCAGTGTAGTGTCATGCCTTAAATGTGCCTCAGTTTCACAGCTAGCTTGTGCTTCTGCAAAGTAAGCTGTTGGTCTCAGTCACTAATCACAGAATTTCTGAACTCAGCAAACATCTACTATGACTGCAGCAATGTTTTTCCACAAAGCATGCGTGTATTCTTCAACACACCACCCCAGGACACCAAACCTCTATCATTTCCCCCTTTTATTGCACACTTCACATTCTTAAGCCAAGATATTATAGCCTTTTTTTTTCTTTTTTTTTTCTTTGTTTTGTTATACTTACTACTTCATCCTGCCTCAGCTATGTTAACAGTACTCTGAGCCAAATTGGTTCAGACAGCAGCAGGGTCCAGCGCTAGCGGTGTTTCAGCAGATACATCAGTTTCCAGCTCAGGGGGAATAATTTGGTTTATGATCCATTCAGGACTGAATAACCATTGTGGAATAATGTAAACAGCTTTAAATGGGACTACCTCATGATTGTTCTGTTCATTAGCTACAGAGATCAGCCATTAACAGAAACTGTTTTCTACTTCGGATTTCCCTCTGGCTTCTCACTTTGAGGTTCACACCTTCCACCTCCTCTCTCCCATACACTTTTCCCTTATTTTTTGTTTCCTGAAAGTTGATGGTTTCTATGGCCAATAGGCTCTTTTATCTGAGGGGGGAGCCATCTGGCTATGCAAAGTTCTGGACTCCACTTGTCCGTGTCCTTAAATCCACACAGAAAGGTAGATCCCTGGCAAGATCGCCACCTGACTTGAAAAAATGTTTTGGAAAAGGGTTTATGACTGGATTAACTATCTGTACTGTGATTTGCATATGAAAGGACAGTTATTAAAAGGTCTGGCATCCCAAAAGAAAAAAAAATCATTCCTGTGTTTTTCACAGGCAAACCTTACAGCTGGAAGCAGACTGGAGGATCAAACATCACTTGCTTTCTACGAGCTGTTTGTAACATAACCTCAAGTTCAAAGAGGTCTCGGTTTTGTTTTTTTTTTTTTTCCTAGTCAGACTTTAAAATATCTTCCAGAACTAAAGGATGGAAAGCATTTATTCTTGTTATAGAAAGCACTGTTCAGCCTATCCATTTACAAACCTCGTCTGCTACCTCTGTGCAACAAAGCCAGAAGTCTGCTGCCAAGGAGAGGCTGCGGTGTCTGCAATGTCAGCGACGTCTGTGAGGACTTCACTAAAAATCTATTAGTAAGCTGTAAAACCAGGGAAAATGATAGTCTGGCTTCAATACCAGAGGGCTTTGAAAATTAACCAGGCACACTGTGGCACTTACTTAAAAGATTACAAAAAGTATAACAATTTTAAGACACTGCAGACAAGTAAGCCCCTTTGAAACAACACTCCATTTGGCACAAAAGAGCAAAGTTTTTGCAGAAGGTGGTCTGTAACTCCCTGGTTTTCTCACTGAGTATACACAGGAGCTGCTTTTATCTTTATTGTTGCACTCTGCCTAAAGAGCAGCTTGACAGTCAGAGCAGACCACTGCCTCCTGCCTTGCTCCCAAAACAACTCTTTGAGCAGGTGTGCCAGGAACAGCCACCAAAGAAGTTGTCGTTGACAGATTTCTTTACACAGCAGAGTTTCATAGCTGGGAGAACCTCTCTTCTGGGCTGCTGCAATATGCACGTAAGATGGATCGGTTAGGGGAATCTGGCCCAAGGCTGAAGCCCTGAAGCCTCCTTTCTCTTTAAACATCTGAAGAGTTTCATTTGGCATGTCATCCGCTTTAACTCTGGGCTGCGTTGTTATTCCAGTGATACCCTGTAACAATGGGATTAAAACTGCCCTTCAAAGTCAAAAAATAAAAATAAAAAATGCTTGTTAACAGTGATAGATTGAATGCGAAAGACAATCATTTGTATGAATGGATATATCTGGAGTACGAGGAAGTGACAGCTTTCTCTAGAAAATATCATTTATGATGTTTAATGAACATTCCTACTTGCAAATTCACTATAAATGTATTTCTCTATTCAACAAAGTTATATTTTCCGAGCTTTCTTCAGTGACTAAGATAGGGTGTTACTACCTCCTCATACCTGCCGGAGAGGCACCTCAAATAACACAGGATATTATGGTATACATCAACGACGTGAGGCTATTTCCTGCCTGCCACATCCTCAGCAGAAGTGACAGCCCCATCCAAACTGGCAAAATTTGACTTGATCACAGGCAGACCACAGAATAAGTTTGACCTGCTGGTAGCTAAAAAAGCTCCCCGATTGCTTGACAAGTGAACAGATTGCATACAGAAAACACTAAAAAGGAAGAAATAAGCAACCCCAAGAGGTCTTTTTGCCAGAGCTATCTTTCAGAATAGAAGTGCACTTTAAATGAAACTGTGTTATTGTGCCTTCGGCACAGTTAATGCATAATAACAGGCTTCTGAATCCCTTCTACTTCAGTAAAAGCTGCAGCATGGTTCATTTAAAAGCAGCTGTATTGGCACACACCATTCTTTTTCCCCAAATGCATGGAAAAGAAAATGAAATACATATATTTTAAATGTTTTATTTTTACTTTTTTTCTGACACCCAATCCAACCAGGAATTTTAGCCATCCAGGAAAATTGTGTCGCTCTACAAGTTGAAATAGCACAAAAGATACAGATGATGTCTTCTAGCAAGTGGATATTAATACAGATGATGTCTTCTAGCAAGTGGATATTAAGTTCAATAAACTGGGTTTCTAGAAACAAACAGGCAAGAGGTAATAGAGGAACAGAAGACTTAAAAAGTCAGGCCTACAGAGAGACCGAACAGAGAAAGGTATAAAATAAGGTCAGGCACAGAAAATGTTTCTATATTCAAGTTTCTACACTAAGAAAGGTTTTTTAATGTGTTTTTCCCCCTTCTGGTTATGGAAGGAAAATGCTAGAAGGCAGAAGTAAAAAGACCTCCTGAAACATTTATTCCACTCTCTGACAATTCAGGATTGTTTCCAACTGTGCGTTTTCATGCGCTTTGTCCAAAAAGCTCCCTCAATCAAGAAGGAACAGGGGACATACAAAGACACAATAATAAGGCTAAAGGAAACCCCTCTAAGGTTGGTCATTAGGTGACCTTCCCAGAGCCAGATTTCCCAAAAAGGTTCAGCACAGGCAAGCCAAGACTTCCAAAGAACTCACTCACTGTGGACCCTGTGCCCAGCTCTTACAAAAAGCAGGCTGTTGATGCCACAAGCTGAGGTCAGCTGATTAATTCTTTGAATTTTGCTTTTATTTTGGAAGGAAGCAGAATTTTGTTAAATTGTTTCAAGTTGCACATCATAACCTCTCAAAAGAAAAAAACAGCATTAGAAAACCCAGAATTTATGAAGAATTCAGGCTTTGGAGTCAAATGTTTAGGATTTTTTTTTCCAAGTACCCCTTGGTGATTTGAAAATCTCATTTTCATACAGACAAACAGAAGCACAACAGTTTCTCCCTCTGAGCCATGCTCATGCGGTGTAGCCAATTCTCATTACTTTGTTGTAAACCATATGATATTTGCTTTTTTACATTTCCTGAAGCCAAGGCCCTGGAATCAGGCAGTTATGTAAGAACCTCGGCTTTCATTTAAAACAAAAAATCTGCTTCTAGCCTTTGTGTTTGCAGAAAAGGGCCCAAGCCCAAAAAAATCTAAAAGAATTAATCCTAGAAGACAAATGAAACAGAAGTGCCACGGACATTTTGTTTTCCTTTTAATCAAACATCACAATTTTGCAGGGCCAGGTTTACGCTTTCTGAACACGCAGGATTAGTAGCATTACTCCTCTGCTCATATGCTTCAGCTCAGCAGTCACAGACATGTGCGTGTCAGCATGTGGTTTACATCGTCAGAAGCCCGATGATGTAAAATGATGCCAACAAGTTTCTTTTACCATAGGCTGAAACCTACTCACCTTTTCCACACAAGTAATCCCATCTAAGGCAACCAAGAATTAACTGGCCAGCTTCTATGTCATGATTCATTTGCTAGATAAATCGTTTCTCAAATGGCAGATTTCCACAGTTCTGTGCTATTTTTTTCCCCGACAATATTCCTGGGGGCACTTCCTGCTTGCTCTAGAAATACGATCAGGAGCTGTAAGTGCTGCTGGAGGAGTTCAGGAATGATCCCTTTTCAGTCCCAGCTTCTACCATATAGTGCAGAAACCTTGCTTTTAATGAGATACCATTTGATATGGAATCTGGTAAGTAAAAAACAGCTTCTTAACAGATTTGGAGATATGAGTATATTTAGCAGTAGTAAGCTTTGTTGGAGGGAAAGATATTTTTTCTAAATGAATGGTTATTATTCCAGAATAAAAATAACCTTAATCCAGAATGGAGGCATATAGCAGGAGAGACCACCAGTGGAAGGTAAAAAGATAAACTACAGCAATTCCACAATCCCAATTTATAGTCCTTCTCATGCAGTCTTTGTCCACATGAAATCCTATTCTGTGATTATCTGGTATCTGTAAATGAATCTTGCAATGAAGCTCATACCAACTCACATAAAGGAAAGACATAATCTTTACTTTGAGCAGTGCATAGGCTAAACTGAGTACAATGACAAAGGCTTCAACAGTAAGTGATATTAGCAAAAGCAAGGATAGAAAAAAATTTAAATTGATTTAGTGATGTCACGGCATAGAAGATTAACACAAGGGTTTTTTAGACTTCAGAACTTAAGCATAGAATAACGAAGAGTTTAATAAAACACATCAACAGTTTAATCTAGCCGGATCAGCTACTAACTATGGGGGTGCTACAGTAACACAACCTTCAGTGCGCGTGGTA
The DNA here is from genome assembly GCF_040182565.1 of Anser cygnoides. NCBI lineage: Eukaryota > Metazoa > Chordata > Aves > Anseriformes > Anatidae > Anser > Anser cygnoides. The sequence goes on along the minus strand of NC_089877.1, from coordinate 50,122,500 downwards.
TAAGCCCAACATACCTAGTTTGTAGCTGGAGCTTCTGCTGCACCGCTGGTGGTACCACAGCTAGCTCACTTAAAGCTAGCTCAGGAATTTCTCCATTACTGCAGAAATACTCTGTGTGTTTGGAGTATTGCTTTCCAAAAACAAGCATCATACTATCACGGTCCTGCATACATGTACTCTGTCTGAAATCGAGTCAAAGAACAGCACTTCTCAAGCCGGAGCAGCCACAAGAACTGCAAAGAATTTAGTGTACCAGCAGATTCTCATTTATTTCCAGACCTGATTGGCTGAGTGGCAAATTGATGAAAGCGGTATCTAGAATTCTCTCCAGCATGTGCTACACTGGTTTCCTATATTGCATGCATGCAGACTAAGGGGTAACAGAAAATCTCAAATCAGCGCCTCAGAAATGGATTTGCACCCGATGCACATTTGCACTTGGCTCCGCAGGTACTGAACTACATTGTCTGGCGTTGAGAAGCAAGAAAGGTACATTTATCTGGAGTCTGAGAAAGAAGACACCCATGGGAAACGATCATGTCTATAAATATCACCGAGATAACTATATAAATGAAGACAGGGAATTATGCAGTCTCAGAACATGGTAGGAAAAGAAACAGTGTGTGAAATTTAAGGAAGGAAAAAAATAGTTAAATATATGCACTAAATTCTTGACAAGAGAAGAAATAAGAAAATGAGATATTCACCTAATCATACCAAACAGCAGCAGGTATTTAAGACACACATATTATAAAGCACTTTCTGGGACCATATAGAGCAAATTAAAACATCCCTAGGAGTACCATCTAAGATATTCTCAAGAAGAATCACAACCAAATGTGCCCAGCAAAATCCACGCCATTAGAAATAGCTTATTCAAGGGATCTTTTTTTAGCTTGCTGTGAATGAGGCCACACTCCAGTGTCACCCTGATCTTACTTTACAGTGCCTCTCAGTGCGGTACAACCACATGGGATAAAACCAGCTGCAAAACGTACAGAATGCTTTCACACCTGCCCATATAGGAACTATACTGCATTGCTCTTCTTTCTTAAAATACAGACGTATCATCTTTACATTGCATCAGGTGGTTCCCAAGCTGTTTTTGCTCTCCTACCACTTGTTTAGACTGAATTCAAGAGGAAAACCCACCTCTTAATATATATTAGAAATACATAGACTATATATATGTTCTGTCTTCACATATATATTTATGTTTGCCTCAAAGTGTTGGGCAAAAAAAAAGGCTGCCAAGTAGAATTAAGGTGGCTGCTGGTATTCCTGTTTGTGTGCCAGAAAACAGAGCCAGAATCTTAGTAAGAAATCTGATAGAAAAATGCTGCAAGAGCAGGAATGTGAAAGACCAGCACAAAATAAGAAATGTGGACTAGCAAAGAGAGTACTCAAAGACAGAAGAGCCTCACCACAAACATCGCCTGTCTTCAGCTGATGGAATGAAAGCAGAGCAGGAGTCATGGCTTCAAACAGGTGATCCGATCTACCATACCTCACCTGCCCAGGTAGCCAGAGCTAGCATTTCAGAAGTTATTTATATGCCCACGTTGGATTACTAAATCCAACTAAATAAGTTAACTTATTTAAAAGTACTAAATAAGTTAACTTATGGTGCCGCTGTGTCACATAACACCAATCTTTTTCACAGTCAGAGGGAAGACTAAACGTGAGAAAAGTCCCCATACCGTCTGTGTATGACCAGTGTGCAAGAGGCACTTGGACAATACCCTCAGTAATATGCTTTAACTTTTGGTTAGCCCTGAAGTGTTCAGGCAGTTGTTCAGATGATCTCTGAAGGTCCCTTCCAACAGAACTGTTCTGTTCTATTTATACCTTCCTTTAACAGCCTGGATGCATGTAGCTGAGGAATGCAGCAACCTGGCTGACTTAAGTATTTTCATTTACTTGGACTGAAGAATTTGCAAGCTAGTTACAAACACTGAGGGACATCACCAGGTGAATTTTCAGTTTTGCTTCTTTCCATTTTCCTATTCTCTTGTTCTGCAAAAATCCTTCTCCTGCTACCTTGTAATCGCCAGATACTGCACACAGAACGCACCTGGTTTGTAAAACAGTAAGACCTGGTAAACTTCTCTTGCTTAATAATGGATTATACCTTTAACAATCCTTTACTTGAGCATGGCAGTGCTTCAATTCAAGCTGGCTAGCCTGTCAGAAAGCACTAGTTAGAGCACTTCTCATCAGCCACCAACACAACCGCTCTGTAGTCATTCAGTCATAGTGTGAAGCTCTCACATATATGCTAAACTATTCCAAGATAGATTGTTCAAGTTAATTTTGCAGTGAAGACACAGGCTAAATGATTTTTCCAACTGCATGGGATGGTTAATGCCAAAATTGGGAATGATACATACCAGTTTGATTTCCAGCAGTTGTTCCATCCACTAGACAAACCTCTGTCTGTTGTTACTGTGAAAGCATACATTTTGGTTTAATACAAAGTGGGCAGATGACCAAGTAACGGCTCGTTTTTTTTTTCAGTTCAGTATTTTTCCCTAAATTTAACAGTTGGGAGATTTCGAAATGGGTCTGCAGATGAATCAACAGCTTAAATGGTTCAGTGAGCAAAATAATTGTATTTTTTTCGTCAACATGGGGATTTTATCATATTTGTACTTGGCAGACATAACAAATTCCAGTAAAACTCATTTCAGTTCAATCTCTCTTTTCTTTAACTCTCATCTCTTAACCATATTTTTGCTGAAGGGCTAATATTGAAAACAAGAAGTATAACTCCACAAAAGTTAATGGAGCTTTACTGATTTACATCAGCTTAAGATTCTAGCCCACAAATTCTTCTTTAATTAGAAAGGTTCAGAGGCATAAATAGTGCAAACACGCTAAGTGCACAATGTTGTTCTTAACTATGAATTTAGAACTAGAGAAAAGAATCCCAAAGTAGAAAAACTGTGTGCATGGTACATCTCAGCAAAGACAGAAACATTTTTTCCATGGCATTTCTTAAAAACTACAAGGCACAAATCAGAGACGCAGATTCTGTAACAGGCTAGAAGCTGTGTGCCTCTGTAAATTCATCAGCCCAAATCCACACCAATAGTTACAGAAATTATTACTATAATACCAGTCCTGTTTCAATTAGACTCTTCCTGTATTTGGAGTCAGGTACCTATTAAGTGCTCTGATGAAGCTCATAATTACCTTATTTCAAAAAAAGGACAAAAAATATATATTTATCTTTGCATATTATTTCACTGAAGATAATTCAAGCTGTAACAAAACAGCAAAAACACACTCAGTACTAGACTACAGCACTATTTACACCGAAGAATCACAAGGAACTACCAGGGGTAAGCAAAACAAAACCCTACATACTGGGTAACGCATGTTGACATTTTAGCCTTTATTTAAAGTCAATGGCACTGGTGCCCTCTGCTATTGGATTCACACAAGTAAGGTTAGCAGAAGTCCAGTTTGTGGGGCTACTCTGCAAACAGCATAGGCAAAATAAAGCTGAGCTAGCAGGTAATGGTGAGAACCACCAGGTACTGCTTTCCATGCAACTGGTGGGGAGAAGTACCTGGACTTCTGCCAGACCCGGCTCCTTATTCTGGTTTGTAATCTTGGCGTTGTCGTCACTATGTTCCCCTCAACTGCAGGGTGAACCGGAGGTAATCCCCTGGATAGACATGATCTGAATTACTCAGGCAGTCTCTTAAAACGTGATGCCAAAAGGGCTGCCACACCTAAAATAAATTCCTCATAGAAAGCAGTCTGAACATAAACCCTTAAAGAAGCAATGGTTATGTCCAAGTATTCGAGAATTCCAGTCACACCCAGCAACACACACCGATAACACGCCAAGCCAAGCCATACCCCTCTTACTCAATCAAGGAGGGCTGCAGCGGTTAGGGATGTGATTGCTAGACTAAATAAATTAAATCATTTTTGGAAATATTTGGAATACGGGAGCTCATCAGAGGACTCTACGACATAAACAGTGTTTCACAGCAAAAGAAGCCTGCCTTAGTTTTTGGATGAGGCACATTGCACTTAAAACTGAGCTGCAAGTGGTGAAAATGTAAGGAAATGACAGATTCTGACACATACAGAGTAACTGCAGAGTTTAACAAGTCTCAGTAATGCAGAGTACTGACAGAGAGGGCTGCAGCCAAAGAGAACTGATGGTGTAAACTGAGCATGGGGCTGCTCTGCCACCACATCAAGTGGGAGGAAATCTGTTTGAAAACCAAAGGCTGGAGCTGCTTCCGAGGAAAGCAGGGTGGCACAGCTGTGCCAGCAGGCTGAGGAGGTGGCTGTGGCCGCTGGAGGAAGCTGGGGAGGGGGCGGTAATCATGTAAAACGAACATTTAAGGAGGGAATTGTGCATCTGTGAATAACTGACAGGAACAATCACAAGATGAGTTGAGTATTTTCCTGCCAATAATTGCAGCCACATAAAAGCATCAGAACATTCACCTTCCATGAAAAAGCAGCGTTACAAGTAGTGACAGCAGGAGCACTGTGGTAATCCACATACAGGATGCAGAATAATGTTAACGTCTATAGAAAGAATATGTACATGCACACACACTTCACCGACGCTTTCCACCAAACACCTTTCATGAAAAAAGATGAATGCAATCAAATAATTAATTTTCCCTTAATAAAAAATGTGACAAGAAGAAAGTTCCACTTGTCTTCCCAATAACACAAATAAGGAGCTGGAACTGCGGCTCCCACACTTGGCATAGCTCTGGGTCAAGCAACACAGATTACAGGAGGGAACTGTTCCACGAAGATGATCAAGGAACAGCAGCAGCTCTCCTGTGAAGACAGGCTGAGGGAGTTGGGGTTGTTCAGCCTGGAGAAAAAAAAGGCTCCAGGGAGACCTTACAGCAGCCTGCCAGTACCTAAAGGGGGCTACAGGAAAGCTGGGGAGGGACTCTTTGTTGGGGGTGCAGTGATAGGACAAGGGAGAATGGGTTTAAACTAAATGAGGTAGGTTTAGATTAGATATAAGGAGGCAATTCTTCACTCAGAGGGTGGTGAGGCACTGGCACAGGTTGCCCAGAGAAGCTGTGGATGCCCCATCCCTGGAGGTGCTCAAGGCCAGGCTGGATGGGGCTTTGGGCAACCTGGTCTGGTGGGAGGTGTCCCTGCCCATGGCAGGGGGTTGGAACTGGGTGATGGTTAAGGTCCCTTCCAATCCAAACCATTCTCTGATTCTATGAACCGTTTGGAGGAAATTCCACAAAGCCATTTTACATGCATTTGGCCTAAATGCCAGCTGTACTTCTAGTAAGCTTTTAAAAACTACCACACTGACATCCCAGAGACATGAAAGTGAGATAATAGGCGTGTGAACATTAAAAATAATTGAAGTAATAGCCTGATTTGCAAGCACTTTCTTCCAATTCAAATCCAATGAGGTAGAGCTGTAAGTCAGGGTACAACAAAAGTCACCCCTTCATTATGGCAAGCCTTGTTAGAAGTTGAAGTAGAACATTATCTCCACAGCATTCTTAAAATTAATTATTACATATACACTAGTAGTATAACGTATGCACATAACAAGATAACTAAGTATAATAGTTAATATCATAAAAACAACAAGAAATCATTAATAACATTACATAAGAATGAACAGATTACTGATAAAAAGGAGCTATGGCAGTAAAGAGCCTCAAGGAAAAAATAGCATGGAACAGGGAAATCAAAGACTTTTTGTGAAGACAGCTAAGAAAGATGACTGAAATAAGTATAGCGCATACAGACAGAAGCACAGAAAATAAAACGAGGAGTGTGAAATTACACAAAACATGCACAGTAGGGAATAACTACTGAGAGAAAAAATGATGTACCGTTTTGACTAAACATAGAGGAATGTGCTAACGAGACTTGAGGACATCCAGGAAGAAATGTCTGAAGGTTCACAATCTGAGAAGAGAAAAATGTGTGAATAGCAGGCAGAGATAAACATATTTGGAAGTTACCGTCAGAGAAGTTAAGAGCCCATCAGAGCAGAGCTGAAGATGTTATAAAGAAGAGAAGGCAACAGAAGGAAGAAAGATGAATTATGCCAAAAGAAAAATAAAAAGGAAGACAAGAACAGGCAAGAAACAGAGGTAGAGTCAGTAGTATGAGAGGAAGCGTACAGACAGATCACAGCCTGTCCCAGTGATCTATCTGCCTAAAAAGATGGGCACACAAACAAATGGCAGCTGGCCCACGTAATTCCTCAGTACTGAACCTACAGGAGCCCCAGATGTTCAGAATGTTTTAACCGAAATGGCCCAGCTGTAATTCCCAGCAAAGAACCCACAAAAAAAAGTAACGTATAAAGAGCCTTTAGTCAAGTATGACTGGTAGTTGAGGGCAGGTGATCTGCAGGACTTCAATAATTTGCAATACTGAATTCAAAAACACAGTAAAATAAACCCAGAAGTGTTTACCTAATCCCAATTATTTTCATGGTAGCTTTCCCCTTAAAAAATCACTGCACATTTTGGCCCAATTCGACATCATTTTTCTTTAGATTTAAGAATCTTTTCTCTGCCAAAATCTAATTTACTTTTTGGCTGACATTTGAACAGCATTAATTAATAAACTATAACAGTTGGACTACTATTCTATTTTCAACTCTGGCACTACCCTGACACGTGACCTTGAATAAACCACTCCAGATCATCTGTTTCCCTCCTCACCATCTTGCCTCTTCCAATGACTGGGATGCAAAGGGGTTTTGCAATGAAATATTCATTAAATAATAGTATCTACATTACATGGCAAGCTGAACTTTTTTAAAATCATAATATAGTCAAAAAGACAAGAAACACTTTCCTTGCTACCAGACAAACATATCAGTAAGAATAAAGAATACAGTTTCAAGACATCTGCCGAGATGTAGGAGGCCTGGATCATTTAGACATTTGTTAGCTGGACTTGATATTACTTCAATCTGTAAAAGCTTAGCTAACAATATCACAGGCAAGCTAGCTGTGTTCTTCTGCTTTTGATCTATGTGTCTGTATTTACGCTTAGGCATGCGTATTTTATTGGTGATTTCGCTGGAAATGTTTCAGACTTCAGTGACACCAAACATAATGCTCTCAACGTTTTGCCTTTTTCATAAATAGAAATTCAACAAAGAAATTAAATACACTAATGTGTTCACATGCCGTGCAGAGGAACAAATAGCCATTGTGGTTTTAGAGAAAACAATATTAGACTGTGCTACATTTCATGCTTTGAAGTGTTGAATCCCACAAACTCTGACACTTTATTTGATCCTATTAGCATCTGCCTTTCCACTAGCAAAAAGAATCGTTGAGCTGCAGGACCAAAACCAATACTGCTTTTTATCAGGTGAAGTTGAAGCAGACTCTGACTGCACTGAGTAACAAACGGAGCTGAATGACTGGAAGCCTCCTCTTCTACTTTGACTTCCCTGAATTGCATAATCAGGAAAGATATCACATTAGCTCAAGTATGAAACACCTGTGCTACCACGTACAAGTGAAATCCCACTTACTCAACCCAATAACACATCTTCCCTCCCCTCCTCAACCCTATAAACTGTGCTCCTCTCCTGAAGAAAGGAAAAATAGAAAAAGAAGAATTCGATCATCTGAGATCACATTGAATTCAATGCAAAATTACGTGCAGTCTTTAAGCTTTTACTGAAGTACACAGCAAGAAATACATGGAGATACTGGAGACATGTTAGAAGACAGCGCTGTAACGAACAGCCATACTTAAGAACATATACTTGCATATCAAAATAAGAAAGGGAGAATTTCAAATATTACTTTCAAGGTTCTAACTATTAGAAATCTTGCAGTTATATTTACTACAAAACAGCCCCCAAATCCAACTATAACACTGATTTAAACAAAACTTCAATAGAGGGGTGTCACAAGGATTTAGAGTGGGAGTTTTGAGACCTGAATCTGCTACATGAGCATTTGTTCAGTCCAGCAGAATGACTCCAGATTACCCAAAAAACATCTTCCAGCTCTATGTTTCTCTGTCTAGAGGTGCTGAAGTTACGCCCAGGCAATTTATTCAAGTACAGCTGTCCCAAACCAAGACCGCACATCATGGTCATAGATGCCTACTTGAGTAATTAACCAACCTGATCATTTGCTGTCACTGCTCCATCTCTCAGCTTCACATTTCGTTCTTGCCACCCATGCTTGTAGCAGCCTCTCACTCTCTCTGCACCAAACTTGCTTTCAGTCCCTTTTAAATTTCACTTCTAATCCACAGCCTTCCTGTCTCAGGTCCAGTACCTGCAGGACCTTACTGCATCTCAGTCACTTCCTTACATTTTATCTCCGTCCCTAGCACAGGGAAGTACCTCAAATCATAGATAAACATCTCCTCTCAAATAAGGATGAACATAAACATAAGCATATGCTATACTAAGACAAGGTCTGGGAAAGCGAGCGTTTTTTCAGTTGCAATAAATACATTTCTGGGTATTCCATTTGTAACCTTATAAACTTACGGAGCCCCCAAAATAAGAAAAATACAAGAGGGAACAACGTCCCAAGTCCCTTTTCATTTATTGAACTAGAACAAAGTTTAAACTGCTTATGAAGCATAGCTGGAAGAAAATAATTAAGACTTTGCTGATTTTTTTTCTGGGGCCTGTGTGTTTTAAGGGATTGTTGACCAGAGTAAGGGTAAATAACATTATCCTATACATTTTTCTTAGCCTTTTCAATATACAGTTCCCCCCGTATTAAAATATAGCTGTAAATAACTAATAATTCTCCCTTCTCCTTCTATTCACATCTTTTAAAAGTTCTCAAAAACAGTTGTTTTAAGGCAACTCTGGTCACAACAGGAACTGAGATCAACAGCTGTTACCCCATACAATGACAGGAAGCAATTAAGAGGCCAGAAGCATCCTTGTTGGTCTCACAAACCCACAGAACAGAGGAATACCTAGTAGTAACAGAATGAAGATGAAACTTTCCAAAGATGACTGGAGGATTTAGTCCTGTCTTGATTTTCTTGAAATATTGTGTCCAAATCCCTTAATCAACTTTGAAAATCTCAGCTAGACAGTTCAGATTCCATGATACCAAGGGGAAAATGTCTGAAATTCTGTAGTTTCCATGTGAAGTATAATACGAGATACTACAATCAGTGGATCTAACAAAAAAAAAATCCATTAAGACTCTACTTTGAATGTTTTCGAGTAAAATACCCAACTTAAACATTTCTAACATGTCAATTAACTTGGAATCCAATTGCAAACTTTATGTTTGAAACAGAATAATTCTCTCTAGCTGAAAAGCTGCCAGTCTAAGAGTTCAGCTTCAAGTTTTGTATTTAAAAATCAAAGAGACTTCAAAATTTCTATTGATCCATTTCTTCCTCAAAAGATGAAGAAAGGAAAAATAAAGTATATAAAATCTGAGAAGAAAGTGATAAAGAAGAATGGAGAAAGGAGATGAAGATAAAATAAATAGAATCCTGGAAAAGTTTTCCAGTCATAAAAGGTGTGATTAATATTACCTGGCTGTATATGATGCACTCTTTTCTAAGATCTCTGTCCCCTACCTGATGCAAGGCTAAAGGCAGACCTTCCAGCACATTCTAGCGCTTAAAGATGAGAATAATATTAATAGAAATAATTTCTATTAATAGCTGATGTATGCCAAATTTAAACATGTATTTGAACCAAATATATTGCTTCCAAAATGAGGTAGTCAAACTGAATGTTAAGAAATCTATTCCTGTACAAATCTCAGCAGAATAACTAGGCTTCAAGAATCATCTCTAAAATATGATCAAGGCTCCAGGTGAGTCCCTTACCACTTGTACTATTCCCTTTTAAGAGAATTTTGAATAAAAAATAAAGTACGAATACAGAGCTTATCCTCCCAAGAAAGCATTAACCTGCTAGGACTAAGAATTGCAAAGCTCATGTATAACAGCACCACCTGGTGTGTCTTGCCATGGATACAAATTTCAAGTGGACAAAACCTACCAGTTCACCTAATTTACCTGTCAGCCAGTGCAGAATTCATCACTGCAACATGCTTTTGGTGCTTTTCATTTTCTAGTTCATTTAAAACTGTTGGTTTTTGAAGACATAATTCATATCTAATCAGATTTCTCAAGATTTGATGCAGAAGTGGCTCACGAGCTGGCAATGCGCATTTGCAGCCCAGAAAGCCAACCCTATCCTGAACCAGAAAATCTGCCCCCAAAGCTTTCACTCCATCAGCCATAGATAAAATACATGTCGGTGAGTTTAGCTACACCAGTTCTTTTTAACATGCAGATATTACAGTGCTCGTGTTTTTATCTTTTGTCCCAGGCTATTGGTAGGGGTTGCATCTCTGGCTAGGTAGAGAGTACAAACTAGCATCTGTGTAGTCATACAAAAGCGCTTAAATTTAGAACTTAGTACTCTTATTTAATCCTGCCAGATTCTGGTGTCTATATATTCTGCAAGACCATGTTCACAGTAGTCCCCTGTCCCCCATTCTTCAACGAGAAAATCATGCTTGAAAACCAATCACAATTCAACTTTCACGAAAAAGCTGGCACATCCCACTATACACTGGCATATCTCACTATAAATGTGTACAAAAGAAAAGGTGAAACTAACACTAAAGGATCAACACAGCTGCTTTCTAAAGCACTAAATAATAATATTATCTAAATTCTTGCTATGTCATTGTCACAAGTTTGGTTAAAGGCCAAGCAACTTGCAGGCGGGCTTTTATTTACAATCACAGGCTTTCTAAGTTTCTAATTACCTCTCAAATTCTGCCAGACACTTTTGGCAATTTTAAAATAGATATTTTTGTAATTGCCATGCCATTAAAAAGAGAATCTGTAAAGCCACATCACTTGCACAAGTTCCGAGTCCATATGCAAAATGCCTGTGCACACAAACCACCCATTATCTGGTAAGATAACCCTCTAAAAACAGACTGAGAATTAATGCTGTCACTCAAGCTGAAACAGCCTAAAGAAACCAGTAAGCTTCCTCCATTCTGTTCTTATTTGTGAATATCTGCTCCCCAAAAGGCATCACCTGCCAGGTTCTTCTGAAGCACAGAAGGTCCGTTTCAATGGAAAAAAAACCATGACTGTTAGTCACAAACATACACAATGCTCAAGCGGTGATTGAAAATTCATTTTACTGTGTGTTTTATCCCCTTCAGTTTTCATTTCATGTGTAGATAAGTCATTAAAGTTTCCCTTAGGACCAGTCTATGCCTATTTTTTCAATTTATTTTCTTCAAGGTTGAAAGTATGCGTTGCCAGAACATCATCATCTGCCAGCAATTAAATTAAGTAAAACAATATCAGGCAATTTTGAAAATCCTTTTCAGAGAAACTACTCCCTCTGCAAGAAAATTAAGTGAGCAAAATACCTGTAACCTCTTGTCACTAGCCTGAAAAACTAATTAGATCTATGCTTTTGATAAAGCAAGCTGACAAGCACCTTTCACCTCTTCTGTAAGATCCAATTTGCCTTGGAAATTTGTAATTTCTCTTTTGGTGTGTCACATGTGATTCATCCAAATACAAAGCAAAGAAAGAAAAACGAGAGAAAAGATCAAGTACTTTTGGACTTGTACTAATGAATAATGTATTTTATTATTCCAGCCATAGTATCAATTGTCAAAATCCAAACTTCCATGCATAACAGTTTATCAAACATACCTTCCAAGTAACCACAAAAGTCAGATAAGGATGATTTTATACAAAACATAGTACAGACTGCCAGAAAAGTGGTTCAAATGAAGGCCCCCATTCTACTTAGCTACGAACAGAATCTAAACATTTACCTAATAACACCAAATAGGTGCAAAAACAGGGTTAGAGAAGTCCAATTGACCTTGGAATTGCTGAACATGTGCGTCCAGCCAGCTGCAGTGGAATGCTTTGCCTATTTATGTAAGCTGGGCCATATGAAACACCCAGGTGACTCCTAGCATGGAGGGATCTTGGAAATATGCCTTCCTGCTTACCCATTACATTTTTTTTTTTGTTATAAAGGAAAAAGTGAAAATCATTTAGTCTATTATTAGAATCCCATTCCTCAGTTGTGGGCGATCCTGCTTCAGGAAGGATGAAACGATTAAACAAAAGTACTCAGCTACGACCGCTCATATGCTCAAGAATCTTCACATCTGTAGTCCCTAAACATGAAGGGGTAGGGTGCTCAGCTTCTCAACTATTCTTTAAGTTGATTTCAAGTATGTTTTACCATTTCCCTTGGTTCTTCCCTAAGAACCAAGTCAAAAACTTCAAAATCAAATCAAAGCAAGCAGCAGTAACTTTCATGTATTGGACAAGACTTTTTTACCATGATTTCTAAATGGTAGCTAGCACTCTTCCAAAAAGCAACCGTTATCTCTTCATGGTAAGGGACTATTTCTTCAGTGCTCTCCCAATGTTGGATTCAGAAACACAACACTGTCCTCTTAGTATTTTCCACCAGTTCGTTTGCAAAAACATGCAAAAATTAGAGCCGTGAAATCCTAGCATAAATTTCTGTCACAGCAAATGCTATTTCCTCTTTTCCCATCAGTTTTAATAGATTTCCACATTTTGAAGCTAGAAAGGACCTTTCTGATCACGTATCTTATTCATGTATTTAACTGACTGCAGGTTGTGCTATGCCAGGAAGCCCCACATAATCCTTGCTTTATTAATCCACTCTTGGTTTAAAGACAAGACATTATGTTTCTAAGAAATCTTTTTTGAAGTTGGATTACACCCACTGTTAAAACACTTATTTGCTTTTTATTTTGAAATTATCATAGACCTCCTTGCAATTTCCATTTCCTGTGGGATGAAAGTGGCAGTTTTTCAAAAACTACAGTAGTTATACTAGCTTATAGGATGTAAGGATCTCATATGCCAGGGCACAGTGCTGCATCATTACTCTTTAAGATACGATGAGATACAAACCAGCAAGACTTCCAACAACTTATTTAATAAACAAATTATTTTGCATTGCTGAAAAACATATGGGCATTGAGGCATTCAGGTCTGTAACAAGAAAAGGGATGATGGGGTGTTTTAGAGAGGGACAGGTGCTCCTGTGCTCCTGAGTGACAGAAGCAGACCTCGGTTTATCTCCATAACTATTTACAAAAAGCAGGTTCTGTTCCTGACAGGGATTTTGGGGGGCCACTGCAGTATATCTACGTATTAGAGACATAAACATTACACTTGTTTTACTGATGTTTCTCTTATGCTAGAATATCTTCGATCCAGACACATACTTCAACATCATTGTGTAAAAATAAAGCAATTATCAAATGTAATGAATTAACTCCCTTCTTATTTAGGCAACAGAGCAGTTTACCAGGTTTTGTATACGTGAAGCAAGTAACTTTACCTGCATTTGCCTTCATTGTTTCACAAGGGAAATTATTAGGCGTACGTGCCCACAACAGTACTATTAAAGCACAAATCGATCTCAAGCTATTCTGAAAAGAGCAAGACTGATGTCACTGCCTGGGACCCTAACAGAGGTAAAGCACCTGCTGCAGCCTAGTTAGTGAAAGCAACATCCCTGACCACGTCTTTTCAGAACACCCTGAAAACCTTTCCTGGTGGATAACTGCCTCTGGGGTTCACCATTCAGACACAGAAGTTAACCTCAACGAAACGGCTACAATGAGTAAGGCTGGGAACAGCCTGTGGCTTGCAGTTTCCCTTGAAATGAAGGGCTGGTGCTTACCATATGATCCCTGTCTGGCTCATGGCAAGGTGTTGGACCCCAGCTGCACTACCCAGGTGTCAGGAATGCAAAACAGTTTAATACCGCTGTGAATTCATATTGTGAGTAATGAAGAAAACAGCTGAATCCAAAGAGCTCCTACGTATACTCAGAGTCATCTCAGGCTAGCGTGATAACAGCACATTTTAAAAGATTTAAAAAAAAAAAAAAAAGGTCAAGTTCTGCCATCAAACACACACATACGAATAATTTCAATAAGGAAAATGAAGCCAAAGGCTATGTTAAATGTCATTAGTAGCCTTCTTCACATCCAGAAGAACAAGACTGTTTCAAAAATGAGGATTTCAGTGTCAAGAGAGAAAAAATTGTATCTGGATTAGCATTTATTCATACTATTACTAATATACATACAAATCAAAAATATGCACATGAAAGGTCACTGTTGTGTTTATAGGTTTCAGTTGTTTACCATACCCGAAAATAGCAGTAATGAAGCCGCATGCATTAACAGTATTGGACCCAGGAGTAGAACAGAGGTAATGCACGTTGGGAAGGAAGGAAGGATAAAATTCAGAGATAACTGGGGAATGGTTGGATTCAGCAGCTCAGCATTAGTAACTACATTAGGGATGAAAAAGAGAGCGAAGAAAAGACTGGGAGAGTGGAAGAAAAGACGAATCACGGATTTGCTGAGGAACAGACCTTTCCAACCCATGCTTGGTGGTGTGTGTACACAAACACTCCTTATTGTTACCTAATAATCATGTTAAAAAAGAAAATGTGTTTGCTACAAGCCATGAAGCTTTAGGCTGTGTCTGTCCTGAAATTTCACCAAAGCTGACAGCATGAGCTAACAAAAGGAAAGTTTCCAGGAGCTGCTTGGTTTTGGTGACAGTCAGAGGACAACTCGAAAGAAAGATGTGAGAGTCACTGCCGTCTCTGTGAGATGAGAGTGAAGAGAAAAAAGAATACCAATGACAGACTGCTGAGGGAGCCCAGAGGATGACAGCAGGGGCAAATGACTTTCAAAGAAACCTGGAATCAACAGTACTTCAAAATGAGAAAAACACGTTATTTACATGTTGTGAGAAGGCCCTTCAAAGGAGTATATTTAAAAGAGGATAGGTGCAGAGATTCTGCTCTTCACTCCTCTTGTCGTGATACTCTTTCCAGTCTCTTCAGTTGGATGTACAGGAATTGTATTTAATTCCTGAGTCTAAGCGAGAAATGGATGCTACTGGAAACAATCTATGGGTTAGAGAGAGAAATGTGTGAGCCTGAACAGCTGCCAGAATGCCTAAACTGGATACTCATGGATTTAAATAAGAGTTGAGCCTTAGCAAGAGTTGAGCACTGCATACCTACAGCACTGAAGTCCAGGTTGTTCAAGAGATTAAATTTACTTTCAACTGCAAATTGAGCATTTAGCAAATAGCACAGTGTTACTCCTTATCACTATTAAAGCACGAGCATTCTAACAATAAAAATTGATGTTTCCTTAAACAAAACATCATGACTAAAATTACTACAAAAGATGATTCAAAAAGATCTTATGGCCTAATTGTGTTTTGTCTTGATAATGAACTTCACGTTCTTTCTGGTAAGCATGAGAAACAACTGCAGATAGATGCCATCTAATGCTGAAGACACTGTAACACCCAGATGTGAGAGCAGCAAGAAGAGCTCTGTCTCTCAGCTTTACTTCTTTGGTTGACTTTGGTATGTTGGATGCTGATGAAAGTTTGCCGTGAAAACATGTAGAATATTTAGAAAACCCTGCTTAGATGGAGAAATCCTTGACTACTGCAACAGAAGAGCCAACGCTACATGTAATCTGGTCAATAAAAGTGGTCCTCGGATATAGAATTGCGATTATAATATTTTCCAGAAGACTCTCTGAAACACATTTTCTTTCCCAATCTAAAGCAAAATGAAGAGTTGCATGTGACTTACTTTGTTCCAACCTATAGAGCATGTTGAGCTGAATCAACAGAAGGAAACTAACTGAAATAACATCTATAAGCTTTTTTGAATTAGGCCCTAAGGCAGTTTTGACGAGCAGAGAAGGCCAGTACCAAGAATCAAAAGACAATTTCCTAGTAGACAACTCCCAGACCAACATCATTCCTGAACTCATTTTTAAAATAGCAACAATGACCTCAAGCAAATCATCCTCTTGCCTCTTACATATCTACAAATTTTTTGTTGTTTAATATTTGGTGCTTCATCATGTCGTTATAGAGAATAATTTTCCTCCTTCTTTTTTCCTTTCATAAACAAAATACCCCCTTATTCTGCTTGCAGCTGAAAATTATTATGTTGGGAACAAAATTTCAGCTAGATGCTTTAACACTGTAAGAGAGCACATCTAGTAATCTCTAGTAGCAACAAACAGCAGGTATTATCTTGCTTAGTTCACAACTAAGTACAGTAGGTATGCTGTTTCAAGAGACATTTGGGAAAGCTTCTGATGGTTCACAATTACAATGCTTTTTAGATCAAAATGTACTTTGCAATTTCTTCTCTTTTAGCATGTGTTCACAGATGACTCAGTTTTCTGACAAATACTTATTTAGTACTTTTGCTTAATAGAAAAATCAATGAGAAAAACAGAAAAAATACCAGTGGTAGTTCCATAATAAGAATAGGGTGTGTGCTCTTTCAACTGTTTTCTTTACTTTTTACTAGCTCCAAATGTGTTTGTTTGTTTGTTTGCTCATTTTGTATCACATATGCTTTGGGTAGGTGTAATTCTTTTTATTGTTAATATAGTAGGAATTTAAGAGATGTGTTAAAAAGTTATACACCTACAAAAATAATGTCTTAGCAAAAAAAAAAAATGCTTCTGGTTTTGCCCAGAGGAATGTTTTGAAGACACTTTAAAAAAATAAAAGTTGAGGGAAAAAGTTAGTGATTCCTCATTCTGTATTCAAACCACCCATGAAGAACTAGGAATTCTTTCTGGATTGCTTAAAACGTAGAAAACATAGATGGTAAACTTTAATTTCAGCCAGAAAAACAGATCTAGATTAAGAGCTTCTGATCTAGAAGAAGATTCAGTTACTTAAAGCCACAGCTGAGAAGATGCTTAGGTTGTATAACACCAGCCATCACCATACCGATGTATCAAGTACCAGCCCTAGAAGCAGGAATAGTGATGTCACATGTGGACTAGTGAAGTAAGCACCCTCTTTCCCGAGTTCTGTAGTCTGTCTCTGTTCTGGACACAGATGTTGAAGAGGAGGTGGCAGTGACAGTACCTAGGGTAAGTAAAACTAATTCACTTCCTACCTTCCCCATCACAACTTGCTGGTTGAATCAAAGAGTCTACAGAGTAAGGTGCCCTGCTTGCTTGCTGTCTTTCTTTATCAGAGATTAATCCATCCTGTTCCAGGAAATAGAAGCAGTAGTGAAGTCTACATTGTGCTAAGTAGAAATTAATCTTTTACCCACATTTACCCTTAGGCACACCGGCACTTCTTTCCTGACTGCAGTCATAAAATTTCAGCCAGAAGGGTGGACTGCACTCCCGAACAGACTACTTACAATCACAGAATTGCCTAGGTTGGAAAAGACCTTTGAGATCAAGTCCAACCATCAACCTGACTTACAGAGCCCCATCACTAACCCACATCCCTCTTGTCATTAGGGCATTATTCTAGGTCCTGAGAAAGGTTGCTGTGAATCCACCAGAGCTGTGATGGAAACAAGGATTGTTTCACAATGTTCACAATGCATTCCCCAAGCAAGCCTCTCACTCCTGCATTGCTACACAGAATACAAGGACTGCTATCTCCCTTAGCCATCGTTTTGAGAGAAAATGGCCATGTGTTCCCTGTTTTGGGCTAACCTCAGTGGAATGATATGCTCCATAACACTCCTGCAGGGAAACCTCAGATTTGCAAATAACGTGGATACTGAACTTAACACAGGCAATACTCATTACTTGTTCATGCCAGAACTCTGATATACATTTTGGCATTTTTCCCTCTTACTGGGCTTTGTGGATTACGTGATCATGGGAAAATTCAGGCTGGAAGGGACCTTATGCAGTCTTCAGTCTAACCTCCTGCTCAAAGCAGGGTAAGTTCTGAAATCAACCAGACTGCTCAGCGCTCATGCATTTACATCTTGAGACATCTCCAAGGGTGGAAGCTGCACAACCTCTCTGGTCAACTTGGTTCAATGCCTGGCTTTCCTCCTGGCAAAAATCCTTTGCCTTATATCCCACTTGAACCTTTCTTGTTTCAACTTATCCATGGCCTCAGTCCTTTACGTACCTAAGTTTGCTCCTGCGCGCTCTGGATGTCAGGTCTCTATTTGCAAAACACATCCAATAATAGCTCTCTGCCTCTGGGGAGAGGAGAGGTGTTGTAAGAACAAATTACTTAATATTACTCATTTTATTAGATCTCATAAATGAAGTGCTCACACATGAGAATAGAACATTGCAGGCCACCTACGTGGAAATGGTACTTTAACGCAACGTAACACACTGAGCTTTCAGGCTGGAGCAATGCCTGCCAACCAGTTCTGCAGATGCTACCTCATTTGTGGAGCGACCAGGTGAGGAGAAAGCAGTTGGGATGAGATCAGTGGTTCATGCAGGTAACACCTCTGGCTTTGGTTGTAAATTTAGAACAAAAGAAATGAAGCAGTGACATGCTGTTCACTCCTTAAGGTTCAAAGCACTGCTCTCTGTCAACATTGAGTGTAATCCAAAGCACGCATGGAACAGGTAATAATTAAAAGGTAAAAATTATTCCTGTTTATAAAAGCAATCTTTCTTTTCAACAGCATTGTTTTACAGTTGGTGAAAGGGTATCCCTCCTTCACAATAACACCAGTTCAAAATCAGAAGTTAATTTTTTTTTGTTTGAGTTGAAGAACACTTAAAACTTCTGACTTCAGCAGAGCCCATTAGCAATGCAATTAAATGCTCTCCTGAATTAGGACCATAATTTGATTATGTATTGCATGGGATCAGGCTGGCAGATAAATTTAAAATATTTCCTTAAAAACATCCACAGATGTAGAATTACATAATTAAGCTATTTTAGATCATTTAATGAGGTTGCAAAAACATACTAATAGTAATTTGTCACTTGGAAGCTTGTGCTGTTGGACTTATAGTTACTGAAGCAGCCTGCCTTAATAGAGCAGAGGGACAGGGGGAAAAAAAATTGTGAAAAAAATACAACCTTCTAAACATTTAATAGCAATTTTGCTTGAATATGTAGAGCAAACAAAAACACAGATGGATGCAGTATATTATACAGTAACTACACAGGTTCTGTTAGCATTCAGTTGAGATAACCTCTATTGCTCCTCCATACTCAAACATTGGAAGCACTACACAGTGTTCACATTACACAAAACACAACCGTGTGTTCTGCTCCTGCTTCAGTCACTCACCACACATTTGTGCATCAAAGACAGTAGGCACATGACAAACACCATACATCTCTCAGTAGGGCATCTCAGCCCTAGGGTTACTTTTGTTGTTTGGGGTTTTGTTTGTTTGGTTTTGATACTTATGCCACAGTAACACGACTTGTTCTTGCAGGCCTGTCGCTTAAGATTCAAAATTCATATTTCCTTTCTTTCTTTTTTTTTTTTTTTGAGCGTCTCTACTCACATGCTGCATGTTTTCATTTATTTTTATCAGTTTGGATGGTCAGCCAGATTTCTATTTGCTGTGTTACACTGCACCCATGTGACTGATGTGAGGTGGACTTGCTGCTTTTCACAAAGAGGAGAGAACACACAATATGGTAGGACTAGAGAAAACAAAATGAACAAAATATTTCTCCTTCATTTTTCATCAAACATGCATACTTACAGGAAAGGTGTAATTTTTGTTTTCTGGTCAAATACACTGAATCACAACATACAAATTCAGTAATATTATTATACTACTGGGAGAACAGAACCACAGAACCAGGTCGGTGTTCATAGATAGGACTGGAAGGTTACAGACATTCCCCAGAAGAGGGACAAGATGTAAGTGAACACTAGGGGGAGCTGGAAGTGCAGAGGGAGAGATGCCCAAACGGTGTCCCATCAATCTCTCACCGTGGTACAATTTCCTCACGACTACCTTGAAAAATACTCTCACTACAAGTTCTCTAGTTAAAAAGTGGTACATGCTACAAAAAGAGCCTTGAGTTTATCACAGTTTATGTTCTCTGGATAGAAAAAGCACTGTTACGCGTGCCCCAAAATTATGCAGTCTAATTGCTACGTCTGTTACTCAGCTGTTACAGACCGCATGTGAGACCAGTAAGCAGTGCGACATGCAGAAAGCCTGCAGTCCAGCCACTTTTTAAGTGACGTTCCACACAGCAACTAGTGATAATGTGCAGTGAGGATATAAAAACTGGAAAGTATCCAAACCCAGGATTTAAAAACATGTATGAACAAAATATACATTGCTGCTACTGATGGATCTTGTGTGCACGCTCAGTAGGTGAACGAGGAAATCACTAAAATGTGCCCAAGGGGTACGCAGTGGAAGGTAACCAGTAAGATGATGTGGGATATAGTGTCTAAGGATGAATCCTGGGCTCTGTAGACTTGGACTCCTGAAGAACCGAATCCTCCAGTGCAGGTTTCGGTCACAAGCAGAGCACTGAGCTGCTGCCCGGGGCACTGAGCGACACGCAGCGCAGCACGGCGGCTGGGCCGCCTGACTGAGGGAACTGCCTGACAAGTTTGGCCACCAACAGCACTCAGTGAGAGTCAGCAATGCCTGCTTGGTAGGACCCGGAGATTTGGAGCACTCCATAGCAGCACGTAGTGAGTAAACTGCAAGTCCTGGAAGAGCAAGATGAGGGCAAAAGTCCCAAAATACTCAGTGTGTCCAGTATCAGAGCCAGACCCCAGGAGAAAGAATCAGCCGGCATTTTGTAACCACATTCCCCACACACCAATGGTAACAGCAAACTCAGTATCCTAATTTTGACTTTCTAAATTTCTTTGCTACATGTAATCAACAAGAAATGAATAATGGAAAGGTCCAGTTACACCAAACATCCTGTTGTCACTTGTTTCATGAGACAGATGTATGTCTGCAGCAACACAAATGAGACAACTAGATGTCCTTCAAAGTCACACATACGCAACTTCTTCCAACATCACATTGGTAGTAGGAAGGTCTCTTAACAAAAGCAATTCACAAAATCTTAAGACAAAGCAAAATTAAAAGTCATGGGCAAAATTTAAAGAAATACAATGCAACAATTTAAGAAAGAAGTTGGTGGCCATCTTTCTACCATGTTAGCTGGGCCTTTACCAAGATGTACTTAGAATTGTCTCTGGGGACAGAATTTCTCTCCTGTAACACCGACTATGAAGGAAGCTTGTCTTAGAAAGGTGAGATACGCCAGATTCACCCAACCATCAGTGCTCAAGGAATGCCTGTCTCCACCGAGAATAAACATAGCCTGCATGGCTCAGTCTGAACTTTAAGTGGTTAATGTTACATGGACGTTACTCACATCATAAACAACCAACATGATCTATATTATAGGGAGCTAAACTTTAAATGCTGAGTGCTCGGTACTGTTGGAAAAGCCAAATTTTTGACAATTAAAAGAATCAGTTATCACTGTTTTTGAATGAGTGAATATTACATTAAATTTACAGACACAATAGCTATAGCATAATATTTGGTATATCATTTGAAGGGTATGTAATTTTATCCTTAAATATTTTCAAGGAGGAGTTATTTCAAATGCATTGTTCAATTTGAGAAACAATTTAAAGTGTATTTCAGGTAAATAAAATTGCCTAGTGTCTTGTATTTTGTCATTACGGCTGTCTTTCTGATGGCATTCTGTAGCTTCCATTACCTTAGCACAGCATTTCAGTCTAACGCATGCAACTTCATTACATTTTTCTGAGACCAAAGAGTATTTTTAGTCCAACTCCATGAATGAGGCCTGTGACACTGAGTTAGATCAGAACCACCAAGTTTAGGGTTAAATCTGGACTAATACAGAATTTGAGCAAATAAGTCTAAAGAAAGGATCCAGCGAGTCTCCACCAGTAGTTACCCATCCCTGGAGACAGCAGGAATTCAGCACCTCCCTGTTTACCTTGCAGGTTCCCCGGGCAATTTCACCTGGGGGAAAGCAGCAGCTAGCTTCTACCTGAGCATTGCCGCTTTCCAGTAGCAGGGCGAAACAGTATTAAAATCTGCCAAAGGCCCTAGAGAGGCTAGATCCATTAGGTATGCTCAAAGTACTCCTTACACATCTCAGTAAGGCTGAGTTCAGCATAAGCCATAGTTGCTGTGGCCATTTTAATTAAAAAAGCTAAACTTAGATCCTTCAATTCCCAGAATATTGCTCTCATTTCACCGGATGCTAGTTCAAGACAGTACCACCTCTCCCTGCAGCAAAGGGTACGGACCGTAACTATCCCAACTACAGACCCAAAGTTGATTCATGCAACAGAACAGTTTTGCATCTTTGCACATTTACTAGTAAGCCAGTCCAAACGGAGGGAAAAAGTACTGCAAGCAAGACAAAACAGCTCTACAGTTACCAACCTGCTCCACCAGAACTGCTAATTTTTAAACACGTTTTCTCTTACAGTCAGAGACTTTTGCTCTTTCTCTCTCCCCCTCCTCAGTATCTCCTTGTGTTTAGCATGAGAGACTCTGTGGCAAGGGCAACTCACCCTGACCTACCTGAGGTAGGCGTCAAAACAACAAACCTTTTGTGTTCAGGAGCCCTCACCAGCTTCTCAGGGAGTGCTGCAAGCATGATTTGGGTTTAAAGGCCTACAGCATTCCAGAAAGAAGATACAGTTTTTCAAAAAACATGGCAGAAAGTTTTCTGTAACTTCTCTCCTAAGTGTCAAGATGTCCAGGTACCTAAGGATCCACTTAATGAGACTGCCAGTCATCTAACTCCACCTGAGGTCCAGAGAACCAAGAACCTTTACTTCAAGGATTTCACTGAGAATCTGTCTATATTTTTAAGTATTAAGGTCCTTAAAATCCCCTTACCATCCCATTTTCCCTCTTCTGTTCAAACGAATTTTCCTTATCGATTTTAATGAGAATGGAATAAAGTTATTTTTTAATAATACATCTAGTTACTTCACTAACAGAGAAACAATTTCTATCATTAGGGTTATAAACCACACTACGATAGTATTTTGCTTTATTAAGATGCCGATGTCAGTTCCATAACTTTGGAGGTACAGAAATAGGTTAACAATTTTGTGTGTGGCAGACACACAGTGCTTTTGGACCACATGCAACACTTGCTACCATTTTCTGGCACTTTTCCACAGGCTAAGGAGAGCAAAGAACCTCAAGCACAGAGATTTACAGTTTCTGTTTTACCACCCAAAGTCATCTACCATGATTCAAGGTACTTCTATGCAAAAGGTAGCACAAGAAGATTGCCTGGAAGTAATTCATTTTCATAATCTCCCTCTCTGAGAGGGAAACAAATCAAGCCATGGCTACTTTGCTTTCCACTGGCCAAATTAGTTTCACTGTGATGTTTCTGAGAAGTACAACACATGAATTTTAAACCGGTTGTAAAAGTCCACAGAAACACAGTTTAGCATCTTCTGTCTGTACTGATTTAAGCACTCTTCTCAAACAGCAGCAAAAATAGTTTTGAGATGTCCTTTCCCTTCGCTCCCCTCCTTCCTCCCACTTATCTAGCCCCTCTCTAAGCATTTTGATGACACAGGCATATTTCAGTACTTATCTGTAAAACCGAGCATGTCCATGTGTTTGCTATGTAATTAGTAGGGGAAATGACACCTGGCTGCAAACTGGGATTTTTTATTATTATTATTTAATGTCAGAACAGAGATTCACTATTTATAGTGATGAATAAGCTTTGCAGGCTACTATGCAGTCCTGCTGTGAAAGAAAAACGGTTACACAACAAATTATTCCAAAATTAAGAGGAAACTTTTTTTCCCCTCTCTCATTTGTAAGTTGCATTGCTAACATGAATTAAGAATTATGTCCCTGAGAATGCCAAAAAAAGGGTATTTCTCTCACTGGAATTAAGATTTTAATGCTTTGCTTTTGATCTGAATTACACAGTATTCTTTAAATCCAAGAGCACAAAATTCCAGACTTCCGTAAATAACCTGGGGCTTGCTAGCACAAATCTGTCAACTAACAAATCCCTCTTCATCTCTCCAAAGGCTGCATTTCTAAAGGTCATTAGATGGTCAGCTCACACACTAGCTATGCAGATCATGTAAATATAGGAGACAGACAAACATAAAAACTCTCCCCCCCATTTTAGGTAACAATTCTTAAGAATGTCAGGACAAAAAAAACGCAGCTGAGGGCAACTAATGTACACTACTGATAAAACACTGATACACATGGTAAATACACACATTTCCTCTCAAACTTCTAGATATTACTAGCGTTAGTCACACTGGTTTCAAGCTATTGGTAACTTGAGTCACCACTTACTTTCACTCAGGGCTGTCTTGTGACTGTATTTTCAGCTTCACTGTGAGGAGTTAGATGGATATTGACTCCTTTGACTCAGTCAAGGCAGTTCTTGCCATTTTTACCATGCTCTTACTGCCACTAGCCTGACTTGTGTCTGTACAAAGCGAAACTCAAATGGCACCATGCTCCATCACATTGGGCTAGAGCGAGGAGTTAATGAGGATCACTAAAAACCCGTTCAATGCACTTACTTGTATTCTGATGCACGTTTCTTTCATGGGTCTGTCCTTAAACACCAGCAGAGAAACCCTAGCTCCTGCTAGATGAAGCAGGCCAATGCTGCATTTGCTATGTGGCTTAGTGGCTTAGAAAGAGCCAGTAGGGTCACACCACTGAATTATTTTGAAAGAAAACAAACGACAACAACAACAAAACTCAAACCCCTTGATTCCTGCATAATTTTTTGATTCCCTGTTTTGCCTGAACACAGGCTGAAACGTGAATGATTTTTACCAATCAATACTCAAGGCAGTGGAAATGTCCCAGTCCAAGAAAGGACCAACAACTTTGATTTCAGTGTAATTACATTTAATTTTTAGACTCTTGTATAAATGTGGTACTGAATCAAAATGCTTGCTCAAGTCAACCAAGTGAAATCATGAATCTACTACAAGTATACTTTAAAATCTGCCTTTCAGACTAAAGTGAACTCACTTCAGTCTTGGATAGCCTAACAAACTTCCAGTTCTTGACAACTTCATCCTGGGACAAAAACGGATCCTCAGGGACTGCTGTCTGCCTGTGTCCTGTTACTGCCACTGCACAAGTCCACCCCATAGTCTCACTTTCCAAAATGTGGACAAAAAAAAAAGATGCCAATCAATCAAGTGAAAAATTAATCCAAACACCGAAAGTAAATAAATATAAATCTCTAAATCCAGACATACATTTAGAAGATTAACTTTGAGAGATAGGACTATTTCTGTAATACTGAAGTGCAATCATGTATGTGAGGGTCATTTCACTTTAGCAGAGATGTCACTCCAGCCTGTCCTCAACACTACGTGGGAGGTTTACACTAATCAGCTTTTTCTGAAGTGTAAATTCTAGTGCCACATCAATAGCTGTTACACAACAGCAAGAAATACTAGCTGTGCTGATTTTACAAAAGCCAGCCTGTCCCTGTTTTCAAGCATTGGAATCAACAGATATTTCCCCATAAAAAATAATTTTAGATCATAAAGTTCAGTGATTTAGAGAAGAACAAATAAATAAAATGATGCATTATGATTTACAAAGCCAGAGCTATTTTACAGTTAGCGTTAACTTTTGGCAGGCCTAGAAAAAAAAAAAAAAGGAAGAAGAAAAAAGGGGGGCAGAAATTTTAAAGATTTTTATCTCCACTATATACCTCACACAACAGTATGATTGTTCTCATAGTTTTATTTCTGTGTTTCATTCTTTATGTATTGGTGAGTCAACTTTTTCCCAGAAGAGAGAGGGAGCACACTCCTTTCCCAAGTTTGTTTCAAAGAGAATCAAACAATCTGAAGCATTTTCTCATAAAACATAGACCACGCAGCTCACCAGCCAGCAAAGCCAAATTCCTGTTCTTGGCTTCTGTTACTTTGCAGTGGTAAAGCTGCCTGGCACTCACAGCAGCCTCTGAAGGAGCACACGTGGAATTTAAGCCTTTTAAATTCTAAGAAAGTCTTTCAGCTAACAGAGTCCTTTTCTAAATCAAACAGGAGAAAAAAAAAGAGGGGGGGAGTCAGACACGTCTCATCAAAACACACACGTATTCACACGCTGGACTTCAGGGGGAATCAAAACATAGTGTAACTCCGGTTAATCTCATAATTGCAAGAGGCTTTTATCCATGGCTGTTAAATAACACGATCCAAGTTGCCTCTCCAAGATTAAGTGCATAAAGTCACTCTGCAACTAAAATAGCAAGTCACGGAAGGGTTTGCTATGCCGTTTACATTAAGAAGAGAAAGACCGTTTTTTAGTAATTACCCTTATAAAAGAATGACTACTGTGTCTTTAACACACAAAGGTATTACTACCAGATATAAATGCACTCATTGTAAACATAATGACTGTAAAACTTTGAATTTTTTACTCCTGTAAATACCTAATTTGATGCACTATTCTAGAACATGCAATCCATTTGTTTTTCCCCATATTAAAGATACCTTTCCTCCTTTTTCTGCCTGTAAAATTACATATTTAGGATAAAAAAATACATATCAGAGCAATGAACTGAATAATTTGAGGGTAAGAGACAAATGCTTCCCTGACAAGCTACACCATGTTTACATTCACTCTAGATCAGACACTACAACGTGGCACCTAAGTAGGTGTCAGTCTGCCATTAAGGAATCCAGGATCATCTTCATTCTCTCCGAAGAGAAAGGCTTAGTATTATAAAGATGCTTTTCATGGTCAGAGCCCAAGCTAACTGGATAATATTTGTAAAAGGGATAAAGGGATCTAGGTTCCCAACTGGAATTCAATTAATTTTTTTGCTCCCTGGGAAAGAAAAAAAAAATTTGCTTTGTGGAGTGAAGGAATATAGGCAGAGTCACAGAGAGCAGTCACTGCTGCAGCCACAGCTGGAACTGAGGATTTCCTGGTCCCCATGCCATGCTGAAGCACTGGATCTGGTCTTCTGCAGTAAATAAGACAAATAAGCAGAAAACCATCTTCATTTACTACAGGGATGGAAGCTAGTTTTCTATTAATATATATATATATATATATATATATATACACAAGAATCTACTTGTTATAACAATGAGCAAGACTCTGGTTTGGGGTCAGGTCTGTAGACCCTCCAGAATCACAGGATATCATCCCCTACCACAGCCTGAGCAAAGTGAGATGCCACAAGGCTAAGCTCTGTAGCTCTGACAGGCACAGAGCCAAGGCTGTCAAACAGCCATTTTCCACCCTGTGCTTTGGATGCAGGAGGTCCTCACCTCTTCCACAAGCCTTCAGATGTGCTTAGTCAGTCTCCATAGCTGAAAACCCTTTGAAGAAGGGTAGATTTGACCCACAGATCCCAGCTGGGTCCCTGTCAAGGAGAATCTGGCAGAGGCGGTGCAATGTCTCCCCCTCAGAGCTGCTCAGCAGTGCTCAGCTCTCGTAGTCTGATCCGGAGTCAGCAACGTGGTAGGACCAGAGCACTTGGAAGCAGTTACTGGATGGAAGGGCAGGATTCTAGTTGTGAAGAGGCTCATTTTTTCCTTAAGAAGCACATAACACATGCATCACTACTCCCATCCCATCTGCAGTCTCATCCCAGAAGACCAGTGCTGCCAGTGGTATTTACATAGCATTCAGCCCTGCAGGGGCAGGAATGGACGACAAAAC
The DNA here is from genome assembly GCF_040182565.1 of Anser cygnoides. Classification (NCBI taxonomy): domain Eukaryota; kingdom Metazoa; phylum Chordata; class Aves; order Anseriformes; family Anatidae; genus Anser; species Anser cygnoides. Next base: position 50,094,949 of record NC_089877.1, on the reverse strand, counting down.
ATTGAATTTTGAAATTGTTCAACAAAACCAAAAGATTCTACAAATAATTTAATGCTGTCCGCAAAATATGAACACTTTCAAAGCCACTGAGCTTGTAGAAACAGCACTTTTTAAGACCCAGAAGAGTTTCTATGAACACAGCAACTGTTGTTTTTTCAATTTAACTTCTCTTCTGCATGTACAAATCGGTCTTCTGCAGTCATCTGTAGGTACCAGCTAGTGAAGCAGGTACTAAGTAAAGAGAGAATTTCACAAGTAGACGTTTAGCAGAGACCTAATTATTCTTTAGCCAGTCTGCAATTTTTAAAAGCAAACTTTTTAAAGTCAAGATTGCATTGTTTCAAAAGCAGTTATAAATACATCTTTCAACATCAGCAAACTGTGCTCGCTGTGCAACCTCCAAGACTACATGAAGAACAACAGTATTTTTACCATCAGCCCCCCTTAGCTCATTAGAAAGGCAAACTTTGAGTCGGGTGGGAACAGACTGTGCCACACGCAGCAGGTGAATCAAGTTGACTTCCCTTTACCAGTCTGTTGTCTTGCAGAGAAAGCAACCCAGCTCCAACCTTTAATTACCTAAGCAGTCCTTACTAAACTTAGTTGCCCTGAATATCCACAGATTAAAGCAGTTCTGGAGATGATCCCAGATAGTCGTTCCAAGTAAGAACTCTCCTATCAGGTGCTGTCACACTAATCAACCCTGGTAGACCAAATAACCACAGTAAACACATACAGAATTTAAAGAAAACATAACTCACTTCAAATCTGAATTACTTTTACTTGTTCTCGTTCCACACTCAGCTACAGACAATACAATTGATACAGTTGATATTTAATGCAGTCTCTCTCTCAAAGTGTTACCAACCTGTTTTCCCTCTTCCACAAAATATCGCCCAGTGGTACAACCATAAATACAAGCAGCTTCCCTTGTCACTATTTTCTTTCTCTGTCTCCTTCTCAGGATCCAGGTTGATCCTTTCAGCTTGAAAACCACTTGCAGGCATCTCCGTGGACAGCAGCTGTAGTCCTTCTCACTCCCATGTCAGAACAACTGAAAAGATCTACATGTTCCAAGGATCATCTGTTGCTCCTTCTCCCTTTAATGGGAGGAGAAGGGGAAACAGCTGAATGCTGCCTTACACAGCAATTACCAACTGGTGGGACTGGCTGGGCAATGCTAAAACTTCACTTCCCTGAGGCAAGCTGGATACTTCACTTGACAACCTTTGGGTATCACCATAAACCAAAACCATTCAGTGTACCAAGGCTGGTCGAGGCACATCCTTGCCCCATTGATACCAGTACTGGTATGGTGTAGCTGGTAACGGTGCCCCTTCTTTTTGACTTTGTAAAAACATACAAGGCGGGGGGATCTCTGTTCTGAAAAGTTTTGTTTCTCGTGAAAAAAAATGTACAATAGAGGAGTCAAATGACGATGAGCTGATCAGGAAGGATGGCAGAGAGATGATGGTGGTAACAACAAAAGTTCCCTGCTCAATTAATTTAGTATGGCTGCAATTTAAGGGTAAAAAAAAAAAAATGCAGCTTAGCTACTGACCCTCTCTGCAGACTTTGGGTGACTCACTTTGCCTTTTTCCTTCTTTTTCCTGTTCCTCGTCCATTTCCTTGTGTGCTCTTTGGGACCACCACTGCATCTCAACAAGGACAGGCAACACTACAGCTCTAGAGGGACCCTCCTCTTCTTTCTCCACCCTAAACTGGCAGATCCTCTGCTCCTGACTAAAATAGGACTAATGACTATGCCAGCTCTGACTTGTTCCCAGTGTAGCCAAACCTGGCGGGCTGATCTCCTGAGAGCACTATGGTACTCACGGCTCATGAGCAGAGATTCAAAAAAGGAAAGAATTACAGCCTTCCAGATAGTTTCTTTCACATACTGATCTGTGAGGGGCAGCACAGAGACAGTAAGAAAAGGCAAATGGACACTGGGAATTCATCTCAGTGTTTGAGTGCAGGTAAAGGAAGCAGAGAAAGGCTAGCAGTGACAGGGAAGGGGAAGCCCTGTGAAAAGCCTAAGGTGAGAAAAAGCCTTACAATTTTAGGCTACAGCAGAAGCCAAAGATTCTGACAAAAGATTTAAAGAAATGCAACACAAGCAGGCTAGGAATACAACCCTTATGAAGGCATGGAAAGTGCTTGAACAGAAATGGTTCTCACCAAAGAATAATTATGTTCAGAGAATTAATCCAGAAACAGCATCTCACCGTCCAGCAACAAATCTGCAGGGCAGAACCTCTTCTGCTGTAGCTGCCGTGGCTGCAATGACACTGTGGAGTTAAGGCAGTGTACAGCAGCACAGATATGCTCCCAGATGCCTTAATGAACAATGCCTCCCTCTCTTTGGGAGTCTGTATTTTGGGCTAGGAACTCAAAATTCAAAGCACATGCTGATTCACAACAAATGAAAAAAAAAATAAATCTATTTTTTCCCATTTCAGCCTCTCTGAGCTTCTAAACACAGTTTCATTCATTTTAACTTCAGCATTCCCAAAGCTGAGAAATTTCCCACCATCTGTGAATCCTTACATCTCGCTGTTCAAAGGTTGAAATCCCTCCACACAATAGATCCAGTCACGTTACCCTCAACCCACTGAACAAGTGACTGCATCATATCCAAGAAAAATAAAAAGTCATCAGGTGTCAGCAATCTCTGAGAATAGCCCAAAAAGCAAGCATGGGTGGAAACTGAACAGGCAAAGTCTAAATCTTTTGTGTTGGCAGGAAGGATGGAGGCACATTGGCCACCGTTCCCCTGCACGGGTAGAGAATGTCACTCTTAAAATCATTAATCCAGCACCTGTCATTAACACGAAACCATTAACTTAATGTTGTAAAAAAGGCAACAATTGAGCAAGCAGATAGACACAGCCTGCATCCTACCTGAAGTGTCTGCTCTGCTGTACTTCACCTTATCAGCAGAGTCCCAGCAGGAATGAATTTGACTCACACTTTCTAAGGCTAATATGTTTTCTACTATAACGTCTTCAATGTCTGTCAACTTTAAAGAATAAAGGAAACCATCACTCTTTATTGCCTGAGGGGTTTGCCTTGCTACAGAACAGGAGTGATGCCAGTTTAATTGTCAGCAGGTTCATGGAATATTTTCAGCCTGCTAAGGTGGATAACCACGTCTAGTAATGGATACGGTGACAGAAATGTAGACAAAAATTATGTAACTTCTGATAAAATAATTCAATTAATGAGGGTTCTTGTCAAAAATATTAGCAGAACAAAGTTTAAAAATTACTGTAATGAAATTGCACACCATGCCTAAGTATATTTTTAAATCAGTCATTTTGGCCCTTGAAACAAACGCTGAGGTTCAGAGACAGAACTGAGGCTCAGGAAGGTCTGGTTTGGGTGGAGCTTTCTACATCACTTCGTACCTAGGTGCTCCCACTAGTACAGGCTCTGAAAATGCATGCCCAACCCATGGAAAAAAAAAAAAAAAAAAAGAATATAAACTGTGAATGTTTCCAGTTTTATGTACCAAACACAAGGCTGAAGTGTAGCCCTTCTGTAACTCAAGCTCTTTTTAGAGCCTCCTGTTGCTTTTCATTCTGGACTCCTTGCCCAGCCCAAACCAAACTTCTCACTGCACTTTCACTTCTCTTACCCCTTTTATCACTTTCTCTACTTACTGGTTCCCAGGGCCAGCCTCCTTGCCCTGCTATTGCCAGGATTCTCCCATGGTTCATTATCCAAATTCAGCCTCCTTCCACTCTTGATTTTGCATCCCTTTCACCTATTCTCCAACTCCAGTCCCCAGCTCTGGATAACCTTAATTTTCCTACCACTCAACTCTAAATCCCAAGTTTCTCTATCCCTCTTGAAACTTCTGGTGACTATTTTCTACCTGCAGCTCCTTTCCACAATTCACTTCCCTGCAGCCCAGTTCTGTTCTTGTCCAGTTTCACCTGAATGCTCCACGTTGTGTGGTCCAAGCTACGGACCATGAGACGCTGAAAGCACAGACCGCATCTTTGCTCTCCGCGGTGTTCTACAACTCACGGGACTAAAAGCAAACTCACCAAAGGTAGATGCTTCAGAAACTTCAGGTAGCCTCAAAAGTGACTCAGAAGAACTTCAAAGCTGGTAATTTTGAGTTTTAGTCTACAATTATGTATGCATCAGTGACATAACAAGTGGCTCTTTGAGGGGAAGAAAATGGGGTTGCTTGTTTGGTTGCTTTTTATACAGCTCAAAGGCTGTTTAAAATTTATCAAGCTGGCCACACAAAAGCACTCACACTTCTCTTTTACATTTCCTATTAAACTAGCAATCCGTGTGAAGCAAACACTCACCATAACAGCTTCAAATGCTTTAAGTCTGCCAAAACTACAAGCAATTCAAGCAAGTTCTTGCAATGGGACATGTCAGCTTGCCTAAAATTGGCTACAAACCACTGCCATCTAAGCATGGCTGGTGCCCACTTACAACTTCTAACGAAAAACATTCTCTTTTCTTTCTTTACAGTCAATTAAATTACGCTAGCAAGTAATAAAGCCAGTGTTTTAACATCAAACAATGCAGTGTCTCGTAAAGGCCAACCCCCAGGGTATGGATTAATGCTCACACAGACTGATTTGCAATGCCTTTCCAACCCATCTCCTCCAAGACTCGAGCACGGTGTGGTGATAACTGTGCATGACACGAAGTAAGAGAGCAGCTTTTTCTGTCTCAGCTGCAGTACATGGCAAGACATCACAGACAGTAAAGTGAAAAGTAAGCAGTGAAAAGGAAACTGCCGTAGATGAGGATGGGTAAATTTAAACATGCCTTTTACACCAACAGCAAGATTTTCTGTGGGTGGAAAACAGAGCAGATTCCCACATAGAAAGGTCTGTCTGCATGGTCATACAAGTGAGAAACAGATCCAAATACACATGCATAGTCCCACATTAAGGGTGAGATATTCAGCGACACCACGGAGACCTGGCTGTACCAGTCTTGTTAACTTCGACTTTGAAATCTCCAAGTCAGGATTTCAAATATGTTCCAAGTGAAATGTAACTCCTTGTATTCTTTGTATGGTCTGTACCAGATCATAGGAAAACAGAGGTCAGATTAATCCAACCTTCTGCTCAAACATCATCTTCACTTCAAGCCTACTTCTTTGTTTCAGAGAAAAAACACACCTTGTAAAAATTATAATCCAAAGTCTGCTTTAACTGGAGCAAAACCAACTGTAAATAAAAATGAATGACGTGAAATAAAGATTATAGCAGGTAACATCTTAATTAGGTTTAAGAATATACAGTAATAAATTAATTTGCATTTCATTTTGCTTCATTTGCTCTTGTTTACTACATCTCTAACTGGCATTTTAGTCAGACACTTATTTGCTGTGTGGTAAACTACTTCCTGCAAATTTGGCGCCTAGACCTGGGGAAATGGATAAATTACCCTGGAGTTCGTTTTCTGTTCTCAGCTCTCCAGGGGATGCCGCTGGCAGGTTAAGCCAAGCACAGAGAGATGTTTGTCTCATTTCTTTCAACCAGTTTGGATGTCAGTATTAATACACTGCTATAAAATGAACAGCTCAGAGAGAAGGTTGGTTATTTTTGAAATTTCAGCTTCAAACAAAGCATATTTCCTAACCTGGTTCACAAAAAAAAAATTAAAATCCTAATTAACTCCAATGACATCCACCTGCCAAGCCCTTCAAATACTCACATCGATAAGCCGGGCAAAGAGTGTGAGAAGTTCAACCTAAATGTAGGTGTGAATTCTGAACAGGAGACCCTGGGAGCCACACATGGAAAACTTGCCATTACACGTTTGTCATTTGCCCTCAACTCGTCCACTTAAAGTGGTTTCAAATCATCACACATCTATCTCCCCCTGCAAACAGAAACCATCCAAATGAGATCACAATCAATAAAGTTTACTTCTCAGCATCTACAGGGACAAGAGTGAGTCTAGCAACTTCTTTTTTAATCAAAACAAAAACAAAGCAAAGAAACCTTACAAGCATATGACAATTGGCTACAGAAATAAGTGATATGCCAGCTGGTTAGTAAGTCTTCCACTACATAAATACATGCATCTGTGCACGTGTACGTACACATTTGCTGGACATTGCACCTATATATCTGAATACCATATTCATATGAGCAAATAAGATTTTTTTTTAAAACTTTCATCATTTTCATTTTCTCTTAGACCAACACAAGACTAGAATATTTAAGGCTGATAAATTTCCTGTTCTTTCTTTATTCACATAAAACATGTGAATAAAGAAATATTTTAAGTCAAAATGTATACACTATCAGTGAATCTATCACACCACAACAGCTGCATATTTTCTATGCATCAGGGCAGAGAAAAAGTCTGACTAACTATGAAAGGCTGGGGAGGAATATTTGCAAATAACACTGTTATTGTCTGTATTACCTCAGTCAGATGTAGTCTTGCTGTGCTAGGCACTGTGTGAATGCACAGTGAAAGAACCTTCAGGTCATGCTGAGCTTACCAATTTGTACTGCTCATGAAACAAGGGGTTACAGTGAAATTATTAGAAATACCACCTTAAAAATGAGGGTCTAAGACACCTATCCCTGTTACACAATGGAATTTTGATCTAGTGAAGATCGTGAGCAAATTGGTTAAAAGAAATATATATTATCACATTGTTTAAAAAAATACTTAGCACAGAATGACATATTCTACCAGCAATGAAAGTATGTTTAGAACAGCATTTAATACACAGAGTTTATGATCTTACACGCTAAGGAGTCTATAAGGATTAAGAAAAAAATGACAAATCCCACATATTGAGAATGATGCATCTAACTAAGCACTACTTTTTATTAAAAAAAATTGAGGGAAAACAATGCTTCCTATAGTGTCTTGACTATGACTGTACACGAAGTAGCTTTTTTCTGTCATTTTGGAAAATTACTTGGAAGAGTCAGTCTTGTCTCCTCTAGTCAGTGAGAACACCATCATTGATTTTTGCAGAAAAAGTAACAGGCTCTTGTATTCTCTACGGTACGTAGAGACTTCTGGAGTTTCTCTACAATGCATCACATTCTACATGAGTCCCTGAGGTTTGAGTAACTAGCAGTGTAAAATATACACAGACTTAATGACTTTTGATCCCGACTCTGAACTCAAGTTACACACATGCTGCTGGGAAACACACTTCATTTCGCTGTAGAGGACTGATTCTTTTTCTCTCACTGCAGGAACAGAAAGCATTGCTACAATGTGCCTTTTAATTCTAAAGTAAAAAGGCAGCATGACTCAGAAAGAAATGCTAACCTCTGCCTTTCCCCCAACCCACAATTCATCATTACCCACCGATAACAATAGGAGGAGCACACTGGAACCAAATCCCCAGTTGCTTAAAATCAATGCCGCTCCTGAACTGTCCGTGGCTGACAAACCCCTGGACAGGAAAGCCCACAGACTCTTCCAGTTTCAAGGCAGCCCACTGACTAGTGTCGGAAGACTGCAACAGAAATTTCTAATTCACAGCAAGTCATTAAAGCATTCTCTGTGATGTATACAGAGATGACCTGAGAACATTCACAATGGAAAGGAGCCCAGGCGAGTTGTTACTAGCCTAGCATGATCCAGCACAGCCACGAGGCTACAAACACCGCAGCACCCGGTCACCCCTGCTCACGGCCGCTCTCGAAGCGTTACTCAGAGTTCTGGAAGACACGGAGATCGTGGGAACATCTTGAAACAAGAGGCGAGCCACAGGAGCAGGGGAGCTATAAATCTGACTTGCTGGGCAGATGGCACCGCAAGCTAGTGAGCTGATGGCAGATGGAACCGGGAGTTTGGGTAAGGCAAAAAAATTGGTTGCAAGCTAATGAGATCTGTGAAGACACTAACGAGGACGACTCTCCCTTTCTGATCACTTTGCTTTAAGTCAGGGTCAGCTGAAGGGTCAGGGTCAGAGCCTTTTGCCTTACAGTTCATGCCCGCTGTCATGGCAGTGGCCACCACCAGCTGTACCTTTTCACAGCAGAGGAGCTTCCAACAGGGAGTTTCAAGCCAGAATCTTTAATGGCAAATTGCTATACAGCACACTAACTTCGCTCTTAGTCCAGATGAGAACTGGGGTTGGCTTGGTGCTCACGAGTGCTCCATCTCCTTCCTGCAGCTGACCTACAGTTCTGTCGTTGCCCTTATGGGATCAGTAGGACCTATAGCTGCCTAGGACTGCAGAACAGTTACCATCTGAAAAAGCATGTAGCATCCTTTAAGATATTCATGAATATCAGTCCCTCTAGCCTCCAAATGTCAGACAAACCTTTCCCCTCTAGTTCTATATTACTAACAAATAAATTGCTACCTTCTCCCCGTCCTCCTTCCTTCTTTACATACAAACACACACAAACACATCCACACGTATATTTTTTCCCTTTCCTTCATCAGAGCATTGGGGTTCTTATTTAGAGCAACATTGCAAAGACTTCAAAGGTTTTTTTTTATTCTGATACAATAGCCTCAGAAGTATTAATAACGTTTCCAGAAGAACACGATACAAAATCATCTACTCCTGTAAATGAGACAATCTCATACAGCGTAGGCCATCTGAGCTTCTAGCAGACAGCAGTTTCCAAAGGCTTCTAACATTACTACCAGAGGCTTATGGAGTTTTTTTCCCCCAAGATGTATTCAACCAAGGATGAGCATTTCTTACCACTGTCATGAACTGCAAGGCTTTCATGGTCTTATAAACTTATATAGCTGCAACTTCTGACAACTGGGGATTTTTTTTATTTGCATGTAAGCAAGAAAAGGGGATGAAGTGGTAAATAAATTAACTTTGTTGAAAGCCTTTGGGAAAAGAGAAGTAAAGCTGCAGACTTGTGTGGGAAGCTAATAAAAAGGGAGCACAGCAACAGCACTGCAATGACACAAAGGATTAACAGGCTCTCAGCAAGAACTTGCATTCCCCAAGGTATGAAGTTCTTGTATCCTAAACACATATAGAGAAACATCCACCTAACACAAGGAAACTGCTATATACCACACACACACCCGTGCATCTGTAGAGCCCCTAGTGCTTAAAGCAGGTACAAAAATGGCATAGGTAAGAATAAGTACTTCCTATAAGGGAGCCCATACAGAGCACCATATTCATACAACATATATATGCCTAATAACTGTCTGTTCTTAAGATGAAAAATAAAATCAACAACCAGACTTTTAAAATGTTTGACAACACATTCCTGAGATTTTCATTAAATTTAGAAGGGTGGTTTTCTGGGATGAGTGAAAGTTTGCTTGTTCCAACTGAAAACCCACATTTTCCCACCAATTTTCCACGTGATCTCAATCAAGTCTCTTAGCCTGTCACTTCACTTGGTCTCTTAGCCAAGTCACTTAGCCTGTGACTACTTTCCCCAGATGTAGTCACAGGGTTACGCAAGCCGCTTTATCACGGAGATGAGCTATTCTACTTGTTCCTTTTTGATAGGTTTTAGGTCACTGTACCTTCTTCTCATCACACTGCAAATCTCTATCTCCAGCTACCAGACAGGAACCAAAAAGAAAAAAAAAATCTGCAGAAGTTACTACTGAGCAATAACAATCGTGGGTTCTTACAAACCCATTCTTGTCCAACAAGCATCAGTTTCATTAGTTTTCAGATGTTCCCCTTATTTGTAGCTATCTTACATCTCGGCACTCTCGCAGCATCTAAATCCCCCTTCAGCTGCAGAAGATCCAAAGAGATAAGCTGTACATAGCTACAGAATAACAGGAAGTGACTAAAAATGCCACAATTGCAATCCTGTGACACGTCTGATCTGTAAATCTGTGTTCTAACTGAAGAAACACCTATTAAAAAGAAAGACTTATTCCAACACTGTGAATAGAAACCATAAATTTAACACAAGTCTCATGATAGTTTTCTAAAAACCTCAGAAGTCTGATGCATGTTTGGGACTCCCAGCTTCCATGTGTCCAGCTCTTGTGGTTGAAGAGAAAAGTGCACCTCAACTACCTGAATTTCGTAAAGCAAGTCAAATGATCCAGCTGTATTTATTTAATCCAGTTATTCTTAAACTGACCTTAGAGTTTTTAATGGAGGGAGCTGAACCATAGGATGGGGCATGCCCACAGCATTGGGGATGGAACTAGATGATCTTTAAGGTTCCTTCAACTCAAGCCATTCTATGATCCTATGATTTGTTCCTAACATCTGGAGAAGTCAGCGCTGCTCACAGCATTGCAATTTATGCAATAAACACATTTTCCCTTAGCAGTTTCATCATGTCATTGTAAATAAGTTCTCATTTATCTTCAGTGGAAATCCCCATCAAAAACTTTGAGGGGCATCTCTCTGATCCAGCTTCGACAATTTTGTGGTCTTTGTTGGCTTGGCTTTGAGTGTGCAGCCAAGTATGTGTCCATGCATGATCACATTGATACACCCATATATGTAGAGGAAAATGTAATAGGAATGGGAAAGAATAGCATTCTTTGGCTATTCATCAATAGCAGAGAACAAATGAATATTCAAGAATAATTGCATCTTTCCAAAGTGTCTCATATTTCTTCTTTCTCATCTGTGAACAACTTTGACAGATAAACCAACAGTATCATAAGGTTACAGATGCAAACATCAGTAAACTAACTCACCAAATTCTTAACAGAAGTACAGAGAAGCCCTTGGACATCAAGACAATAGAGCTAAAGCTTTTGGATGTGCATACTTTCATCAATGTTCTTCCATTCCTCTCAGAAAATGCATAAGCACAGCAGTAACTCTGACTCTGTACGATAGCTGCCTCAGTATTATAACAAACATGTAACTGAGAGAAGGGAATGCTGCTCCAAACTTCTGAATGCCTGGGACTGACAGGATCCCAGAACTCATGCTGTCACTATTTGCAAGAAGGTACAGACTCTGCTGTCATCCCATAGTTGATCAAAGAGTCATATTGCAAAAGAAAAAAAAATCTGAACTTTAAATTAATTTGGCTAGTGCCATTGGCAAAATGTCTCATCTCCCACACACCGTAAACCAAAGAGAAGCAAGGAGAGAGAGAGAAAGGAAATATACACTGGAAAGACAGATGGGAAGATGAAAGTGTTGTGGACTAACATTGATATTAAAATGCGTCATCTATCCCCGCTCTCAATCAATTATTATCCCCTGGCCAGGACAGATAACTTGAACTAAAATGGGTTTCGGGGTTTCCATATTACTTACCTCATACCCCTCCACAAAATATGAACTCCTACTCTGAATACAGAGTTTATCACTAGACTAGCAAAACCTGATTAAATTCACAGCAGTAATGAGTACAAATTACTGTGCTCAGGTGGTATCTCAAACACTGTATGTTTAACTACCTATAGTTTCAAGAAGAGTGCTTCTCTCATTACCAGTGCAATATGCACAGCATTAGCTCGATAGGAATAATAACCAAAAGAAACAAAACTTCAGAAATCAAATTGTCAACACAAGTCTCAGAACAACCCCAAAACATACATACATCTGAATATTGACTTTTACCTTTGATAGATAAAGTCATCGCATTATATTTCACAAAAAAAAATCTCTCTGCATAGAATAGTTATGCTTTTATTATTTTTTTTAAAGTTTACCACTTTTATGTTTACTGCAGCTTCATCATGACCGCCTTGCACAATACATCTCAAGAGCTTACAAGACATCATAGTTTTCCCATCTTACCTGGCTCTGTACAGTTCTTTCCTTCATGTGTCCCATTAGGTGATGCCATCAATCTTCTATTCCTCCATGTCTCTGACAATACATGTCTGTCTGCAACAGTTGAGTCTTGGCCTATATTAAATAGAAAGAGGTTATGTCTGCTGTCACCAGTTCTTTCCTTTATCAGCTTAACCGGACTGTATGCCCCCACTAGCCAGGACCATGGACAGACCATCAGAAGGTAAACGTGGCAAAATGAAGGTGCCACCGTGGCACATGCCAACATACGTATGCCAGGTGCTCCTAGCTACAGAGGGTAAAAGGACCTGTGAAGGTGCGGTATCAGAGCCATCAGCACGTTCTGGCTATCAGAGTACCTGGCTATGACCCACAACCCAAAAATCATTCTGCAGCAAGCAAATGCTGAAACCTGTACCCTTGAAACTCAGCGTTTACAGATCCTACAGATGAAACCAGACCAGCTATGCTGACATGAGCAATAATCTTAGTCATCTGCACTTGCATATATTACATCACTGATTTCTAAAATATAAAAATGCATATTCACAAGTTGCAGTTGTATTTTGGCTTTATCTGAATTAATGGGCCGGTCTTTTCAGCGTTGGGTGTACATGATAACATCAATCCCTGCATAATTTGTTGAGGAAAAAGAAAAATAACAACATTGTGAAGCCTCACAGGTCTTAAGAAAGAGAAGCATCTTCAGAAGTCAGGGGAGCTTTTGCCTAAACTCATATTCCAGAAGCAGACTCGATAGAACTGAATATAGTGCATGAGGGGCACTTGTGATAATGCAGGGCATACAATTATAATAATCATAGGAAGAACCAATTTCTTTAATTAAATCACTTCCATTTCAACCTGAGCTATTGCAAATGAACATATTCTAATAACAAAAAATCTTCCATGCCCGATCTTACAACTTATGCTCAGTCAGCATGGAATGCTTGTGGTTTGCTACAGTGACTGTTACAAAAAAATCTAGCTTGGAAAAGTTAGTTTGGCTAGAGTATTTGCTAAAATAGGCTGCTGCCACAGTTATAAGGAACACGAAGAACAGATGGTCAGTGTTTATGGATACAATATACTGTAAATTAGCCGGCTGAAAAGAAAAAAGCCTACCTGATGCAGCATACCATCAAAAATTAGGTTATCAGGGATTTAGCTGATAACCACAGAGATTAAAAACTTTCATTAGTCATGACATTTTTCACACAAGCCCAAAAGATGTCTGGAAAACCTTTATCTGGAACAAAAACCTCGAACCATCTAAACATAACCATACCCCAACTCGCTGCCTTCACAAACCAGTACATTTACAAAAATATATCGCTACTGCAAGGAAAAAAAAAATCATAGGCATGACAAACAGTTCTAAATAAAGCAAAAGTATATTCTGAAACCACAATTAAAAAATGCTGAAAGTTTTAAGATAAGCTATATGCTAATATAGTGTAAGGCATTAAATTCTTGTGTGGATGGCTCGTTGCCATCCCAGATACATCTCAAACATCACAGGCAATAATTTAAGGACGAGAGCATTACAAAATATGAAAAGTTCCACTGGATTTTTTTTCCTAAAGCTCACAATTTACCTTCAACTGTAATTTAAGCAGATGGCCCATCCTAATTGTTACAAGAAACACAGAGATGGGCTCTTGGCTTAGTTTGATTTTGTCCTTAAACCCTCACAGAAGGTTGGCAGCCCTACCTAGGGGCCCAAGAGGTGTCCCAGTAACCTCAGGCTTCACAGTTGGGGGATGCAAAGCAAGCTGCAGGAAATGGGCCCAAAGTCGCACGTTTACAGCCCAAACTGTGCCAGCAGGTGGAAAAACAAAAACAAGAGCCCACGAGCGGGAGCGATGCAGATGACGAACGCATCACTTCCCCGACATGGCACTCGCACAGCGGGTGCAACAGACTCTAAGACACGAGGTCGGCACCGCTCCTTGCCCAAAACACCGAATTTCCTGACAAACCCACGCTGTAATTTGGGGCAGGCTGGAGAGAGGCGATGGAGCGGCGGCAGCCGCGGCTGCTGGAGGCTCGGGGCCACGGGTCAGCGGGGCGAGGTGGCCGCGGCTGACGGGACCAGAAGCGACCGGGGAGGACCGGGCTCCGTGCAGAGCCTCCAGCCGCCCCAAGACTCCCGTGTCAGCCCCGGGCTCCCTCCTGAGGCAGCCGGGGCAACCCCAGCCACCAACTCCCGACCCCGCCGCCCCCTGCCCTGCCCGGAGCCTCCGGTCCCCGCTGCCGGGCCACTCACCCAGCCTGGAGAGCAGGCTGGACATGCACCAGGCGAAGAAGAGGATGGCGCAGATGAAGCCCAGCTGCTGCAGCAGCATCTCCCGCCTCCTGCGAACTTTCCTCAGCACGGGCAGCGCCGTCTTCGGCGGGGCGAGCGGCGGCTCCATGCGGGCGAGGGGCGGGCGGCGCGGGGCCGGCGGGCAGAGCGGGGCTCAGGGCTGCCGGCTGCCCGCGGGCGGCTCCATGGCGGGCGGCGGCGCGGGGAGAAGCCGCTGCCCGGCGCCTCGGCGAGGCAGGGAGCGGCAGGTGGCGAAGGGCGGGCGGCGGCGGCTGAGGCGGGAGGCGGCGGCGAGGCGGCGCCCTCAGGGGCCGGGCCGAGCCCCGCGCCCCGCACGCCCCGCGGCCGCCGGGGGAGGAGGGAGCGGAGCGGCGGCCGCCCCGCTGCCTGCGCCGGGGGGAGGCGGCATCCAGGCGGCCCCTGCCCGCCCGGACGGCTCGGAAGTTTCTCCCCTCCTGCCCTCGGCGGCTGAGTGTAGCGGAGCGGGCAGCGAGCCCCGGCGGGCACCCGGCCCCTCAGCTCCCGCCCGCCCCTCTCCTCCCCGCCTCTCCCCGGCAACTTTCCGGGTGCTGCCCGGGAGCCCACGGCAACGCGCGTCCCCGGGGGGGTGTGTGAAATTAAGCGGCCAAATTAATTAATCCTGCCCCCTGCGCCGGAGCGGGGCTCTGGGGGGCCGCGGGCGGCAGGGCCTGCGCCCCCGCTGTGCCTGACTGACTTGGGCGGCCGGCAGAACGACCCCTGTGTGGAACGGAGGTCGGTCCCATGATGTCCTGAACCATGGTGGTTTTTTTCTTTTTTTTTTGCTAAAATTTGGTATTTTCATTAAATCAGCGGTCCCCGTTACCCAACGAGAACGTCTCAGAGGATTTCTGGGAGTAGCGCAGGTTCTGCGTCCCCTCAGGGCACCCAGAAATGCTGTGGGTGTCCAACCTGGGCACACCATCGGTAACCCACCCGGGCTTCCCCATGCAGCCTTTACAACGGATTACTTTATTGTATTGTATTACTTTACAATGAATGGCATTTCACGAGCTTTCCCTGGATCTCTGGCAATCTTCTTCCTGGATCTCTCTCAGTGCTTCGTTTCGTGTCTGGCATTATTTCTAACAGTTAGATGTTCTAGTCAAAAATAATGAAAATACCCTGCAACAGCAAACCTTGACACACAGGATATCACTAATCCTCTGCGCTTCCCCTTCCCCCTGCTAATGTGTTTGTTTGTTTCTCTTTACGAGTTACTTCTTCCACAAAGAAGCAGTCGCAGAGCGCTGAGGGTGCTGTGGTACAGACCTGATGTGAAGTTGCTCCAGACTCCTGCAGAAGGCTGCCCGGTTGTCTCAACGCAAAGGAATTGCTCAAGCTGGGCAATCAAAGAGCAGCAGTTGTCTTAGTCTCATTGCTTGCCTGCGTACACACAGCTACAGAAATCGGAGCCTTAACTGTCCAGGCTGAAAGGGCACCGAGGCTCTGATGGGCCTTTGACTTTGTGATTTACCTTGAAGCAGGAAGACAAATGCGTGTTAGAAGGGTGGCACGAAGACACGCCGCGGTCTCCTTGTCTTTCATTCCCTTTACAGCTGCTGAGAGAGCAGAAGTAACAGCACGCTGCTACAAGGAAGGTAGTAGAAAAGGTTACAAGTCAGCTTGCGTCCTGTTATTTCTCTCCATGCCCACATAGGAAATCTCACGGTTGAACTCGGAATGATGAAAGCCACCCCTGACCAGAGGAACCTGCAGTCTAATTAGGCATCAGAGCCATGGGGATCTGAATAAGGGCCCTTTTAACACCTAATAGGCTATTCTCACTTAGGTTACCTTGTCTGCAACTGAAGATTTTAGCTCGGGACCATTATTTGTAATAGACTTTTTTCATCAAAAACCTTTAGGCTCCACTGAAGATTTTGGTTAGCCATGTCAGTAGAGATACCACTGTACGGTTAGATGCCACTGCATGCCATAATGCCTGAGAGGTAATTCTTTGTGTGGCTTTTTATCACCTCTTTTCTAGTACTAAAGCCTCCCCTTCTACCTGAAATGGCAATGTGCACATCAGGCTGCCATCCACTTACTTGGTGGTTAAGAGTCGAGGTGCTGACAAACATGCAGTCTTCTGCACAAGGATTATATCTAGCAATATAAAGGTGGTGACTCTGGAAGGCATTGCTGAGGATCATTGTTTTTTCAGTATCCACATGTCACAAGCTCATTATCTGCTTCACTGATAAGGCAGACCAGGGCCATGGGCTTTGGAGAGGCTGTGCTGGTTGTTGCATCTCTCTCCACAGTTGACTGAGGTTGCCTGTGATTTTTATGTTCACCAAGCTTATTCTCTTACTTGTTCTTTACACTGAGAACATTTTCTTTTGCTCCATATCAAAGCCACAGCATTCCTGATCTGAAGAGTTACTGGCGTCAAGACGTGCAATGATAAGTTTGTCTGGAACTGAGGTAAATTTGGGTCTGGAGGTGCAGCTGTGACTCCCAGATATTCCATATTTCTGTCTATAGGTTGTTTACCCAAAGAGCATGGAGTTGAAGTATAGTTAGAGGTCCTAAGTTCCGCATGTGAAGGATTTTCATTAATTCTGTCAGGTCCTATGAAAATCACATGGATCAAATCAAACCACATGGTCAGTTACAGGAATGCAAGTGTAATATTGCCTTTTTGGACATAGGTTGATTTTTCTTTTCTGGCTGTTAAAAAGTTGTCTGTTTTGGAGGTAACAGTTAGTGACTACAGGAACCCTGGGGCTATCCCTGTGAGAAACTGAAAGCAAGAAACAGAGAGAGATGGAGAAGAGACTTTTGGGAATCCTGCTACCTACGAAAGCAGTTCTCAAAGCGAGTGTGTGTGTGTGTGTGTGTGTGTGTGTGTGTCTTCTCTCTCTGTACACAAACGAGGCAGATCAAAGTTCAGACTGTACTAATCTCCTAATCATACAGGCTTCTGATTAGCATTTTTAATCAGTCTGGTGATCACAGGGGAGCCTCAAAATTGCTCTTGAATGCTAAACTTTAAGAACAGAATTTCCAAATTACTTTTATTTTGGTGTTTGCTCTGGAATGTATCAAGTAACTCTTTGCATAGGATGTCTGATAGAGAAGAAGTGTGCTACAGAATTCATATCCAGTTACCTCTCCCCCATCAGCTGGCAGGACTCACCTGGAGAGTCTGTTGGAGCACATGGAGGTCATTACTGGAATGATATTCCAACGTTTTATTCTGATTTGAGACGTCCATGTTACATACAAATGAGTGGTGAGGCAAAAAAGAAAATGTTTTGTGGATAAGGTGTCATTACATTCATTTCTATTCATTTTTCAATCTTAAATTATCATTATCTCTTACTGCCACAAGAACAACTGTCTATAAATTCAGTGGGATCTTTCCATTAATGGTATTTAAAAAAGAAAAAAAAAAAGAGTGAGACACCCCCCATGGTTTCCTGAGTAATGCCTTTACAGTGAGTGGTTTGGTGATATTCCCGATGATCACTGTCTCCATTATAATCATAACAAAATGTCTTCCAGACCAGATCTAGGAATAATCCTGAAAGAACTACATGTTGGAAATTAGAGGTATTTGGGAAATATAATCAAAACAAAGTGCAGAGGTAGAAAATATTAAATAGCATTTATCTGCTTAAAGCCAGACACAAGGAACTCTTTCTTGTCATTGCGCTTACCATTGTGATAATTTAACTTTCATGTATGTCCCACACTAAAATAGCTCACTAAAAGCACCGACTAATGTTAGCTTCAGCTATCACTGCCAAATTTGCTTGTTTTTCATCTCAAGCACAATTAGTATCACGAACTGAGTAACAGCCAAAAGGCTTTGAATTAGGGAAGTGTCTCACAGGAGATCCATGAAATCAGCTCATCTAAGGAGAAAATATTGATGCTGCTGAGAGTCAAAAGAGAAGTATAACGCTTGGATGAATTCTCTATGGCACCCCCTAAAAGGAGTAGGAAAAGCAGCAGCAGCACAGCAGGGTAGCTGGAAACTGAGATGCTATTAGTTTGCCATGAAGACTGTAGCAGCACAGAAAAGCTGAGACTGCATCAGCTGAGAAGCCCAGGGGACTGCAAGGTGATCATTTATGAGTGGCACCCAGCCAGCCCTAGGAGCCTGGGCAAGGCCAGCTTTCCAACTGATACAGCCAAAATCCCAGTATCATCCCAGTATTCCCAAGGTCAAGAGACGGAATCAAAGAAAAGCCAACATAATTCCCTCAAAAACAGGCAGAAAATCTCCTGAAAGCCGTAAAACCTAAGCTGAGAGGAAAAGGAGTTGGTGAGAGAGAAGACTGGTCCTGCTTTTGCTGTTTGGTCGAGGTGTTTCGTACAAGGGACACACTGAGAGCACCTTAGCTTGGTGCTGTCTGTAATCACCCTCCTGTCAAAAATGGAGCAATCCTGTGTTTGTTTAGGACCTGGTCCTCAGAAAAGGAGCACTCACTAATATGACTTGTCAAAACAAAAGTGAACATTAGCACATCCATATTTAAATGTTGAACTTTATCTCCGGCCACCACACATCACGCAGGAATATCCAGTTAGTTCCTTAAGCGCTGGTGAAAGGTGCTTTGCTGAACAAAGCAGATCCAATCTTGGGATCAGCACTGAGGATTCTGCCAGTCTCTGCAACGGGTAAACCCTGAACTGGGGCCATTTCTGGATTTAGAGAGGAACTTCAACTGTAGTACCCATTAAAGGACTCACCCCGGTGCTAACATCCTCAACACCTCTCTACTCATTCTCAGATATTTCTCTCCCATCCATTTTCCCGTTCCAGTGTGCAGTTGCCACTGCGTTATCATATTGTACTTTTGCAGGCTTCAAAAGCAGAAGTTTTTCTTAATACAGAGTTATTTCTGTAGTTTTACTTGGGCCATTGTTTTGCTTCCACTTATAAATCACTTAACCTCGAACCGGAATTTTAACACTACAAAGAAGAAGTCAGTCTCACACTGTAATATGGAACCACATCTTCCTCTAACTCACCCAAATCCTCCCTTGTCCTTTTATAACTTGCAATCTTCCTACTGCTGATTTTTTTTTATAATCTCAGGTAATGCTGCTTGCTATTTGTGATGAGCATCAGCGGTTACACCCCATGTTCAGCACTCAGCTAGCTGCCGTATTCTTACCCAGGCCTTGCTTTGAAGTTTCAGTGGCAGTAAAGGGATTCTCCCACAGCATGCAGGGTGAGACAAGCAAGAGTTCCTCATACCCTACGTGCCACAGACAACCTCACACAAGCCCAGGAAGGAGACCTGTAGCTACATATAATCTTGCTACACAAGAAGTGTAAAATATACCAGCCAGATCTAGGCTCTTAATGCGATCTACTTTAAGCTACAACAAAATAAGATCACTTGACTCTTGATGTCCCACATATGCTGTTAACACATTTAATTTACGTGCGTTGGCTCTATTCATACCTCTAAACCCACCAAAACGTCTCACAAGTAGAAAAGCTTTTGTTTCTCTACCTGCCTCCTCAGATCCAACACTGAACATCTCAGAAGACAAAGACTCAAAGAGGTGTAGCAATAGAGGCTGGGCACATGAGCAGGGTGAGGATGTCAGCTGCCAGCCACACCACACCTCAGGAAAAGGCAGAACCTAGCATTTACATGCGGGAGAATGAGAGACATTTGCATATCGGTAGGATTCAATCTGTTGTTCTTCTGCCCATAAGGTTTTGATCAATATCTGGCTTAAAAGCAGGGTTTGTTAGAAAAAAAAATCTCAGTATTTGTCTCCCTAAATCCATATCATCTGAGCCTTCCAAATTCATCACAGCATCTACATTTAACGCCCACTGGATTTCTCAGGGATATAGGCATCTGCTTAAACGCTTGCCAGATTTGGAGAACTCATGCGCATGCATAAAGCCGTATCAAACTGGGGGTTACATTACAGGGACTCTGTTACACAGCATATCCTCCCCTGCACACACACCATTTCTGTCTTTCTCAGTTTCCCAGGCTTGCTTACCTCCACTAAATTCAAGCTTCAACTGATTTTACTGGCTTTACATTTTGCCAGTGATTTTCTGTTCATCTTTGCCCTCAGAGTCACTTTCTCTTCTGTTTATTTCTCTGCTTCCCTGACTCTTTTTCTGTGTTTGCTCCACATGACCTTGGGCCTCACCTCTTGACCTTCTAGGCACCGTGTAAATCTGTTCATTTGCTCCACTCTCTGTAAACAGCACTTCCTCGTCTTCAAGTCTCCCCTTAAATCTACACATGGGTTAGAGCCTATTATTGACTCTAAACCTTATTCCCAGAGGCTTGAGGAAATTTGACCGTGCCTGACGGTAACTGTGAGGAATCTAGTTAGGTGGCATCATGCTGCACGTGAGTGATTCTGGCTGGTCCAACTCTGCAGGCTGGCTGCAGCACTCTCTTCCATCACTGTACAACACCTTAATTTGCTCTCCGTAATTGGCTTCCTCTCCCATATAAAACAAATGAAATTCAGTTCCATAAAACGTTCCCCTTTTGTTTTCTTTCTGGAATTTTTTTCTATGCCTGCGAAATACAGTGAAATTCAAAACAAATACTGAGGAGACACCTTCCCACACCGTGCTTTTCAGCAGCTTTCATACCCACTGGGATCTGTTTCCAACCCCGTTGCCAGTCCCTCAGAACGAGAAGGGTCATTAACTAAGCAAAAATTGATTCATTGCAGTGAGAAAAAAATAAAAATAAATCAGCTATGTGTTTTTAGCCCAAACCACAGACTGCTCTGATCTTACGAATACACAGGAGGAAGCTGTGGAGAATTCTCACACAAAAAAGCCTCGGTTGATGTCAATGCCTGAAAGCCTGGAGGCTGAAGAGGTTCGGTGCCAGTCCTGTTGGGGGAGCTGAGAGAGATTCAACAGGGCAGCTCCTTTCCCTCATTAGATTGGTACATCAAAATCATTAAGGAAAGAAAAGTAGGCATGCATCCTCAGTAAAAAATAAATAAATAAGAAAACGCAGACTTGTAACTGTATAAAAGCAAGTGCTGAATGTATGTCCTGGCAACTGATGTCCTTGAAACCACAATATTGAAAAGGTGAGAACTGCCTTTATTTGGAGGCTTGGGGAACATATGCTCGGAGGAACCCTGACGGGTCAGCCTGTTCACTCCCTTTTGCTGAGGCAATAGCAACTCTCCCTAATGTTGAGTGGGCTTGCTCTGAAACTTAATTTCCATCTTGATACTGAGATTGCTGTTTGACTGCCTATCAAAGCTTTTAAAATAAAATGATGGTGAATAACATTAAGAAAATTTACACCTCCTACTTTGGCTGGCATCTTTTTTTAACTGTTAGTGAGCAGAGCTCAGAGAGTGCTGGGAATTTTCCCCCCCATCTGACCACAGATTTTCAAAAAGGAAAATTTATTCTAATTGAAAATCTATTATGTTAAAGCTAAGAGGAAATGTAGCTGTCAGTCAGAAGGGGGAGAATATTCTTACCATTTATTTCTATAAAGCTAGTAGAAATCATGTTCCTTTATAGACAAGTAGGAAGAAAACAACCTTGCCCTGGGAAGACAAATTCAGTGTATAAAATCATGTAAAACGATAGTCTGGAGGGAATGGCAATCAGAGGAATCAAGTGAGCAGGAACGGTGTTCAATGGAGTGTTTTGTATGAGGAATTCAGGTCATTTATTTCATAGCTGTTTCATGTTGTCTTCTGTGGAAGAGACAAGAAAGGAGGGTTAATTTGCTCCCCATTACGATCAGACAGGAGAGGGGAGAACAGAGAAGGCTGGTTCAGAGCCCAGGTTCAGAACGGTGATGTGAAAGGTGTTTGTCTAAGGAGGCATTTAGGGGAAGGAAGGGAGAGCTGTGGTACAACAAGAGAGGGGAGAAGGCTCTGAGCAAATGGGTTAGGCACGGCCCTCCGGGGCGGCAGACAAAGGAACCTCAATCAAAGTGGATCGGAAGCACGAGTGAAACAAGCTGAAACAGGGACACGAGCAACACTACATCCACTTTGAAGACCAAGTCTTACACTGCGAAGTTGAAAAGGGTCAGTGTAGCAGTAGGGAGACAGATGTAGCTGCAGCACTTCGGGAAGATCGTCCTCCACAAGAGTCCCTTTGAGCTTACAAAGCTGCAAGGTCTGCAGCACAGCCTCCTCCAACCCAGATAACCGACGTTTGTTACAGTTAATGAAAAGTCACGGTCAGAGCAAACTTTGGCGTATTTTCAAGCATTGGCAGGACTACTTTTTGCAATATTTCCATGTTAACAGACGTCACACTCAAATACTGAGACAAGCAGTAATTATTCCCGATTTTAACAAGAAATACTTATCACTGGCAAATACATCCAAATATGGCACTCCTGCAAATTCGCTTCCTTGCTGTTCCTAGCTCCTTGCAAAGGCTGGCAGCAGGCTATTTCAGCTGGCCTTGGGTGTCAATGTGCTCAGCTGCTGCTCAGCACCAGGACAGCCCAGGATGAGCCCGGCCCCTCTGCGCTGGCTGCTCTTTTCGGCTTGTAGTGGGAGTACAGCACGGAGAGTGCTACCCCCCAGTCCGATTTAATAGCAGCGATGGTGGGTGTCACCTACCTGTCACGCCTGACTCACCCCACCATCTTTTTTTGTTGTTTTCATTTAAATATTTAAGCACTCGGATATTCCAGCCACTCTGCATTTCACCTCCTCGGAAAGGAGCAATGTTTCAGAGGTGTTACCATAGAAACAGCAGAGCGAGGAGGCAGCTGAACATGAAGGAAAGTCGTCCAACATTACATCCAGAGACATGCTTTGGGGGAACCTGAAATTAAAAAATGTATAATTAATTGTGCCGCTGCTGAGCATGTGCTTTTACTTATTGCTTCCTTACAAGTGACAAGAGGCCACCTTTTTGCCCGTGACGGGGAAACAAGGTCGCCGTGCGCGGAATTTTAAGTCCGTCGGGTCCTTTTTGGCGTAGGAGAGAGCACCGCTCCTTGGAGATGGCCACCGGCGCTAGTCCTCTTATCAGCAAGGTCAGGCAACTGAAATGCTATTGTAAAGGGTCAGCAACGCTAGGTTCCTCAAACAAATCCATCGTACTGCTAGCAGCGGGCTGTGAGCGTCGGAGAGTTGTGCTCCAAGGTGCTCGCAAAGTTTAATCAGGCTATGGGAAAAAAGAAGATTAGCATTAGTGGAAGGAAAAGTGCCGCTAGATGTGGCATGCCCCTTCCAGTTATACAAATGAACACACAAAGCCACAATGCCCACTGCTCTGAAGTGGGTATTAAGTCATCCCTGTAGGTAAATATAAAAGCATGCCATTGTCAGTCTGCCTCCATATGTCCTGAAGTACCATAACCACCTCTCTCAAGCATGGGAAGGAATAACTCTTGGCTCTTGCCAGTGCTCACATCATAAAACAATCTCTGCCATCCCCGGTGAGGTTATGCAGCTTTACCAAACTACGTGTTGTCTGTAGGGAAGGTAACAAAGGAAAATCCAATGTTAAAATTACGTGTTAAGCAAGAAAAGTTAAAAAAAAAAAGTAATACAGATCATATTCACTTCACACATTGGCAAGTTGACCACAGAAACAATATGTTTAAATATGCCGCACAAAATGTTCTGTTCAGAACAGGATCAGAAATAGAATATCAGAGACTTGAATTTTAGTTGCTCTCCATGACCATTTAGACCATGCTCAAATCCATCTTACCTTAACTTGGGGCAAGGAAGGGTCCCAGGAGATGTCTAAAACTCTTCCGAGAGCTGGAAATTGTCTTGATGATTACAAAAAGAATTGTTTTGACTGGCAGTGGGACACATCTCTAGCAAACTGACAGCTCTGACTTGAACTGAGTGCTGAGCACATGACTCCTGGTGCCCAGGGTGGCCAGCCTACCTTCAGCATCTGCTCCACAGCTGCCCTCCTCGGCAAGGGTTCCCAGCACCTCCTCAAGGGGTCACACCTGCAACCAATTGAGTTTTTTCTGACTTTCTGTTTCTCAGGAGTCTTGTTCCTTGGGTCAATGTGGTGGGGAGTTTTTGTTTTTTTTTTCTGCGCTTGGATCCATGAGGAGATGGAAGCATTACTGGTGGAGCTTCAGAGACTTAAGTCTGCTCCATGCAGGTGAACAACGACCCCTGCACGTCAGGAAGACCTGTGGGGAGAGGGCAGCTCAGACCCTGCCACGTGAAGCAGTGATTTAGCCATGCACTGCTGAAAGTGCTCTCCTGGATGGCTGGGCAGAGGGCCAGGTGTTAAGTGAGATGTCCACATAGCCCACCCACAACATCACTAAACTAGGAGGGAGCATGAGGGGACTGGTCTGCTGAGGTTCGGTGGAACCTCAATACCAACACGCCATATCCTGGGGATCTGATCCTACCCACTCCCAGCTGTCTGGGAAGCACGTGGAAGCCGGCAACAGGGCCAATCCGTAACAGGCTGGCGGAGCATCAGGGCACCAGACAGGCTGTGATGGTCATCATAAAATATATTCACCCCATGGCTTGTGATAAAAGATAATTCATGCAGTTCTACCCACAAAGAAAAGGATATCAAATCTCTTTGAACAAGGATAAGAGTACAGCTAAATGAATGTTTATCTGGAGAAAACTGATCTTCTGTCCATTTCACAACTGTTTAAAAAAAAAGTATTGAGTTGCATTTAGCCTTGTGACTGACGAAGGAGTCTCACAGAATTAGTTATGCTCTTGGCATTGACTGTGCAAAGAAAGGGAAGAGACAGGCTGTGTTTTATGCAATTTGTTTTTCTTGTTGTTGGAGATCTATCATACTATTCCTGCCCAAATTATCAAGATGGTTGATAAGCTGGAAATAAATCAGATCATTGAGGTGAATGTTACATAGCAAGCTATTGTGTAACTGAACTGCATTTTCTATCTTAGCTTTCCAAGCTCTAACAAATTATATCAAAACAAAAAAAAAAGAAAGAAAGAAAAAAAAAAAGGCAACTATTCTGGAAGATTTAACCAGCCTTAAAATTTGATTTTCAGTTTTTAAATTAATCATAATGAATCTTTAAATATATGCAAAGGAAGACCACAAAATTTTCTGAGGCTTGGCTGTGACTTTGCCATGAAGCCCGAGCGAAAGTGCACAGCTTTGTTTTTGTTGTTCCTGTCCCCCAGAACAGATCAGAAGCTTCCAGAGAGAGGCTGCCTCCTGCTCTCCTCCTGCTCCGTGCCTGGCACAGCCTGTCCCCGCCATGTGCTGCGGTGGCTGCCAGGGCAGACGTCCCGTCGTGCCCACTTGCGTGAGGTGGGAACGGAGCAGCCCCCAGCCTTCGGGGTCTGCACTGCTGCACAGCTTGTGGCAGGCAGAAAGATAACAAGTACATACGCCGCTACTCTTTACATCAAGTACCCCTCATGAACAAATAGCCATTTCATCTCTTATCTGAAAAATCTCTCTACCCTTCTGCTTTTCTTTGTGTTTCTGAGTTGCTGCTTGCCAACTCTGATGGACCCTGGACCAAGTCCTCAGAGAAGAAAGAGCTTTCAGCTCATCATCAAGTCTCTGAGCAAGCTAGTCATCCAAAAAAAAAATAAATACTTAAAGTCACTCACAGAATAATAATCACGCACAAGGTCTGATCCATTTTCCCCATGTTTCAACAGGTATCTGAATCAACGAACGTGGGTACGGTTACACCTCATCCAGACTCAGTTTTCTGTTTGTTGACGCAGTGCCCCTGGCTCTGAACCTCGTGGAAGGGATTGCAGCACATATTGGCGTGCCCACGAGTGGTTTTCAAAGGCTCGCTTAAAGCAGGTAAGTGTCCCAGCTGCTATTTTTCTTACTTACAGGCTGGTATAAAAAGCCGTAACAAGAAAACCAGTACTACAGATTCCAAAACACTGAAAATCTGTTCTCTGTGCCTTGATAAAATAAATTGCTGGTATGAATGCTTGTGAGCTCTCTGGTGAACTCCAGGATACTAAGGTGTCGTCATGCTTCTAAAAATCTAGTGCTATTTAGTGATTTACACATTTACAGTCTCAGACCATACTGAGGAGCAGGCTTAGAGGGGAGGGAGACAAAATATTTTAGCTCTAGCTTTACTGTCTTTTTAAACTTCTCATGGTTATCTGTTTTGCTATCTCAGGAATGTTAAGGAAGTGAAATCAAATTTCTATCTGATTTTAGGTCATGTGCAATATTTATTCTGGAAGCTCAAGCAGTTTCATTCACTCTTGAATTACTTACAAGGTACACACACTGTCATGTCTCAATAGATCACTCTATAGATCTGACAAGTAAATGTCTTTGAAAATGAAAGTAATTTGCACACTGTACACATATATGTGTGTATGTATAGGCTTAGTAAGAGTATTAATGACCATCCATCCATGCAAAGGACTGAAGAATGTAACTTAATAAAGATGGGAAGAGGCTTTGCAGGTGGAACCTGATACAAAATCCAGCCAGTCCAGCATGTGTTTTGGGCACCAAATAGTACCAGACGTTGCAAAAAAAAAAGGCTGAAGTTGAGTCTCAGCAGGAAGGCTTCTTCTAATCCCAGGTAGCTGGAGATTAGGTCCAATCCTGAAACCTGGAGGAGTTTGATCCTTCAGTAGTTTCTTGGTTTTGTGGGTTGCTTGTTTTTTGCAATTTAGAGTAGCTAATGAGTCGTGGTACCTGTTATATAAATATCCAGCCTCTCCATGAATTTTTCTAATTTCTTAGTCTTTTCTTCAAGATCTGTACAAATGGTTAACAGGGAGTTTCTCCCAGTGAGACTTCATACATTTTTTCCTGGGTGTTGAGGTATTATAAAGGACTGTGCATATTTGCTTGTGAAATTATAATTGATCTGATTTACATTAAAAATCCACACAGGCAAGTGTACTTTATTTTGAAAATATGGCTAGAGTTTTCTCCAGGTGTATAATTATAGTTCTGGGTTTTGAGATTGATAAGATGTTGCATAGAAAGGCTAAAGAGCTGCTGAAGACATATGTTTATCTCATACTCTTTATTTTTAAAATTTATATGCAAGAATATTACTTTTTACAGGGGAATGTGCAGAAGAACAGCACTGAAGGAAATCCAAAACTGGGAACTACAGGAGTGGTAACTCCACTATGTGCTTTTCATGAAGCCTGTGTAAACCCACCCGAGTGAGCTCTGCAGCCTGTGATTCAGTGCGAGCTTGGGAGCAGCGGCTGGTACTATCCCCCTGCCCAGAGTGCTCCCTCCTGCCCCACAGAGACCCAGAACCTGGAACAACGATCAAAGAAGCATTCGTATTTTGTCTAAATTTGCACATGGCTTAGAGTGGAGCCTTCAGCGGACATTAGGGAACCCAGGCTCGGAAGGTTACAGACTTATCCAGTACTTCTTCCTAGGAAGCTCCAACCACCTTCTCCAGGAGGGCATCTCCTCAGAGAATTTTGGCAAGGCTGTTTTCCTGAATGATCTGTATGTCTTCCCCTCCACTGCATGTCTTCTCAGAAGGAAGCTGAAGTCAAAGTATCTGCAGTTTAACAGACTGCTGAAGATGGCAGAATATGCACTTCTGCTGAGCGTATCACCCCAAGCCTCACACAGCACTGTAGCAGCCAGGGTTGTTGTATCAGAGACTGGGTTAGTATTTCTGATCCCGTGAGTGGTGAAATGTATTTTTCACTAAAGCATTGATACTAGGAACTAAGTAATTCTTGTATTTTGCTTTGTCATGGTTAGTCACACCATTTTCACCATAACTGAAAAGGAGAAATAGACACTGAGAAATTATCACTGAGCACCTGCCGTTGTGGTTTGGAGAGGATGGGTGGGGGCTGGATTGCAGAGGAATGTATTTTGGGTCTTCGTGACCCTGCCCTCTGGGCAAGAGGAAAAACATGGGTTGTTCAAGGATGTGTTTGTCAATGCCAGTTAAGGAGAGAAAGTTGGAAAATTAAATGTATATATGTGTATCTTTCTATTTCTGGAAGCCGCCTTTCTCATCTTATTACCCTTGCAATTATACATTTTAATTCTGTAACTTTCCATTTCAGTACACAAACTACATTCAAATACATTTGTCTCTTGAATCCTGATCTTACCAAACCTTGCTGCTGTCTGCTATACTGATGTCATTCGACTTGGAGGATTTAGCATAATATGTTTTGACCAGTAAAAAGCAAAATGCACATATTCACAAACATTTCAGAAGTTCATTGTGGGCCCAAATGCACTGCTAACTTCAGATTCATCAACTATTGTAGCTTAGTGATGTACAGGAAAATCTACTGCAAAGATTTTACCAAGTATTTTATTAAAATTTATACAAAGCTTACCTATTCCTATTGTACATTGTTTTTTGTTGTTGTTTTTCTTCCACATGCTCAGGAATGCAGCCATTCATCCACATTTGAGGCTTTCTAGATTTACTTACAAAGTTGTGTGAAATTTTGTCCCACTGATCACATCAGAACCCCAAGCCACAGGCAGCCAGTTCCTTACACAACTGAGACTCACCTGCCAGGCCAGCCTTCCACCTCCAAAGTCTTTCCCCGTGTCCTTCTTCATGCCCTCTGGCAAGCTGTTTCTTCATTTTTCTCATCCTCTCCACATGATTGTGCTCCTTCTTCCTGCTGCTCACACAGAGAGCATCTATATTCACAGTCAGTCCCCAGGCAAACACTAATTTTTGACCAGTCATGCACGTCTGTGTTCATGAAACGTCTCCCATGGTTCCTGCTGTAGTATTGTGCTATGAAACTTAATTGTTTCCAACATTTCTCCCAAATTAAGAGTATCTGAAATGCTATTTACCATAACAATACTGGGGGGGGGAGGCTATTTCAATCTCTCACTGATATTAATGAGGGTTAATTACATAGAGGCTGATGGAAGCAACCCTGGATGAACTCAGCAAGTGCCCTTCAGTTTTAAGAAGTACCACATAAATCACTCTCTTTCACTCTTTCCCACAGGCCCACTTGTCAGAGATTAGAGATATTAGCAGGTATCTTTAAACTACTCACAGGCAAGGGCTTTATTCAGTAGTGCATATAGGAGACCTTTATGATTATGAAAGCAAAGGTATAAAGAAACCATTTACCTTTTCAAACATCTTATTTACCTTTGTTGGACTAGGCGGGCTGTGCAACAATAAAGGAAAACAAAGAATAGCTTCAAGGCAGAGGCATCAGCCTCTTCATCTCTATCAGTTGTTCTGCTTCTCCAGAAATGGCCTCACAGTAGCAATTCTAGTAGGAATTACAATATTTTCCTACAGAAGGTGCAGAGAGAACAAGACCTGTGTGCTGCAGAATACAGGTGGGACTCAGAATCACGCACAGGGATGATATTTTTTGTTGGTCCATACCATCACATACACGTGACCTCTTGCACACAACTACAAAAAGCTCTCACTAGCCAGCAATGCACCGAAGGTTTAAATGATGCCCAGCCCCGTATTATAGAAATTTCAAAGAACGTAAGACTGAGGATTCATTCATAAGTTCAGCAACTTTTCCAGCGCTTAACATTTGAACACTATTTTATTGCTCAGTGCACCAATTGCTGTGATCAGGACCGTGATGAGGTCATGACTAAAATGGGGCACAGAACACGTATCAGCTCCTGGAGAAATCAATGGAATATTTTTGCTGACTTAATAGGAATCAAATCTTTTCCTTACAACAAAAAGCTGTAGAAAAGAGAAGAGAGTGCAGAAAAGAACAAGAGTAATATATGAATTCTGCCCAATAATCATTATCCACCTCTTCCTTACAGTTACCCCAGGAAGAATAGCTGCTTTGGATGGATTTGGAAATTGCTGCACACAAGCTGAGAAAGATGAAAGCAAAGAATCTGCAGACCTCAGCTGCTATTAACACCTGTGATGGATCCAGACTTCTAAAATCACCATCTGATTAGATAAATTTGTACACAGGGCAACATACAAAATCAAAGATAATGTGCCTCAACGTCTTCTCAGTCCTCTGAGCATTCCTAAGGCTTATCTAACAACCCTGTTTCAGAGAAGTGGGAATCAAGGAAAACTTTTCTATGGAGCCCTGGCAATGCATTTCTGGGTAATTACCCGTTTGTTTTTTTTTTTTTTCCTTTGGAAAAACCTCAGCAAAACCAATAGAATGCATGTGGAGAGAAACTGCAGTTTCTTTCCCTTTGTATGTCTGAGGAATTTCCTGAACAAAGAGTTTTCCCATATCTGCAGAAGAAGAAACTGCTTGTTTATACGGTAGATTTCCCTATGTACCTCTGCAATGTTTGTTCCATGTTTTATCTGAGAAAGCAAAAGTTTAATAAAAGTAAAATTTCAGAAATAAGGAAAGAAAAATCACATTGAGACAAGCACAGCTGCAAATAAAGGGAACAAAATAATTACTACATAGCTTACACAGTTGGGACAGAAAGTTGTATATGCCTGATAAAGTTAAATGGGAAAAGGTGCTTAAACCAAACAGTGATACCACTGCAGCCACCACTGAGAATGACTTACAAAATTGACTGGATTTTTAATACAAAATAGAGTAACAAAGAACCAGCTAGGACACTTAAGACATAAGTCTCTGTGTTAGCAGAAGCCTCAAAGGGAATGTAACAATTCCCCTGAAAACTGGACCTCGTTTATAGGCTACGCTGCTAATTAACGCAGCAACTACAATGCATGAGGGGAACAGGACTTTCCAAGTTGCATGTACAAACAGAAAGGGAGAAGGAAGTCTCTTTTACATGCACATCAGTTTCTGTTATATTTCTCCATTCCAGCAAGAATTATTAAATGCAAGAAAAAAAGAAAAAAAAAAAAGAAAAAAAAAAGAAAAAAAAGAGATAAAAATACACAATAACAAACCCTAGGAAATTAACTGCATGAACCGACGAGCTCAGCAGTGCAGAAAACACTTGACAATTCTCTAATTACCAGGGTACACCTAGCAAGTTAACCTTTTGTGTTCTTATACTACCAGGCAGCAGGTGATATGTGCTCGTCTACGTAGGTCCGTGGAAATACGGGCTGTACGATTACAAAGTGAGAACAGCACACCATCTGTCTAATACTATCCATACTGCAAGCACATCACTATTTTAAGTCTCAAACTCCTCAGTATCAAGGAGGCAGAAGGCAAGTGTTGCCATTACATTGTAGTTATATTTATGATGTGTGTCTCAGAGTGAGAATCCAAGGCTAGTAGCCAAAAATATTCAGAGAGTTATGATAGTGGTGCTTCGGACTTTCCACTACACCAAATGGTATTTCATTATCCCACAGAGAGCTAAGTTGTTACCTAAGAGTAGCATATTTACAAAATGCAAAAGAAGAATTTCTGTCTGTCTTGGTGAAGATAAGTCAAAGAATGGCTTCAGGAAGAAGGACAGCCCAGTGTCACAAGCATAAGAGGCCAAGTAAAACCCACATCAGCTGGCACTGAGCTGTGTGCTGTGCTGCTGAGAGCATCCAGCCTCCAAAGCTAGGGAAGGAATACATCCCCCCGCTGTAGTCAAGAATGGCAACTACTGGAATGTAAATAGCAAAGCAAAACATAAAGATTATGTTTATGAAAGGGGTTATATATGAAAGGACTTAATAAACTCTTACAGCTATCATTCCATGAATGCTTATCATGAGGCATATTCCGTATCCATATATATGCATCAGCTGTGATGAAAGTAATAGAGTTAACTAAGCCCTGACTTCCCTTAGCAACAGAGAGCATTTTCCTCTTAGTTTAGAACAGTAGCTCTTTCATGCCTTGCTGCCATGTAGTTTCCAAAGCAGCTACTTGTGGCAAGAGTGTGCATGTCCCCTGGAACTGCAGGAAACCCCCAGCACTGGGTCTGCCTCTGCAGTTCTGGGCTGGGCGCTCCCTCCAGCAGCTGTTGTCTGGCCAAGGTCTAAGAGATGATGCTCACATCTCAAGAGAATGAATATGTCACCATCTTCCATCTTCACATTTTTGCCTTGTGTTTGTAGTGACTGTACGTATTCTCTGAAAGAATGACCTGGGTATGGAGATTCGATTGGATTTGTGAAGATCTTGTGTTCAGCCCGCTGGTCTCATGAAACCTCAGAAGAAGGTGGTATGTATATTGCTTGCTTAGATCATCTTCAGTTGCTGTCATTCCATGCTAGAAGGCTGCTCTAGATAAGACACCAGTTGTCTGTCTCACTCCCTTTATTGTAATAAAGAGCAGAGTTGCAGCTCCAGTACATTCACCAAAACCATTTTCGGTTCCTAGTGGCAATGCTGAAGGGCTCAGAATTGCTCCCAGTCCTTAGATGTGCGAGTCTAACATGGAAACACACTATCGCAAGATACCCTTCATCAGGTCAGGGGGAATTTTACTCTGTTGGCAATACAGAACCTGATGTCTATGGCTTTGTCTATGGCTCTCTGTTGAGTCCACATTGGTTGTCTGAGCATTCCCAATAGACAGCTTTTATTTGACTTTGATGTAAAAGCTACTCATCCTCTCCGTGGTCCAAAATCTACCTCACTATGTTCTTTTCTCTATTACATGAATCATTTTTGCTGGGTGCTAATTCCAATTTCTCTTTTTGATAGTGAAGAAGTTGTTAACTCTCTTTTGAAATTACGCTGCTTTTGCTTGTGTATCACTGCCTGACCTCTGCATTTAAGGCCAGTCAGGAGTTTGCAAATTATTAACCTTCCATGATATGATATGATATGATATCATATCATATCATATCATACCTCTAATAATTTGCAGGTGTTATATATCATATTACATATATATATATAATATATTTATATATTTATAAATATAATCTCACCTTTGGAGTAACTGCTTTTTTGTTTCTCATTTTACTAATTTATAAGCTCCATAATTACTGCATATGGCCCAATACGCATGACATTTTCCACCAGCATTTTCCACTCTCCATCATATCTTCATGTTTTCTTTTACATTCTGTTTGTTTTGCCTTTTGCTTTTGCATTTGCACAAATATTAGTGTATTTTGCTTGTTTTTCATGAGAAAACCAATTACCACAGTCTCTCCACCACATATGCTCTGCATTTGCAGATGAATGTGTTCACGTGTACATGTCTATGGCTCTTAGTAAAGTTAATGTGAGCTCCCTGAACAGTCTTAGTCAAGCACATTCATCTTGTCCCTATCATTTCTGACACATTCGCCTTTTTAGAAGTGACAATCCAGGAGCTGACTATTTTGTGATATGCTGGTCTATTGTTTCTCCAGATCTTTTATCAAAAAGAAACCTTTTATTTATGACATTTTTGAATGATGAAACAGTTTTTAAAGCATCACTAGGATTTTACATGATTTGTCTTGGTCTGATGCTGCTATTAAAGCATGTGGCAGTTTTTAACAATTTCAGCTTATGGTATGGCTGATCTTGCTCTGATTTGCATTTTATCTACCCAGCAGTGTTACTAAACTGATCCTCCCATAAGTCCAGCCCTGCAGGGGTAGAAAATCTATGGTGTTGTTATAATTAGGTTTCTTTGATATATATTTTTTTTCCTTCATTTTTTTTCTTTTTTTTTTCTTTTTTCCTTCTTTTCTTTTGTGCTATTCAGTATTTAGATAGAAAGACATCCCAGCCCATGCAGGAGGCCAGTCCTTTCTCCAATTGCTCTGTCCACTTATCTACTACTGCCCAAAAGTAGAATTCCCTAAACTCTTATGCATAATCTTTCGGCAGCTTCTCCAAAAAGGAACAGTGCCTATTGAAAACCACACGTCAGTACCTTGCTCAGCTCCATAATTCCTGCATGATCCTGGACAAGTCACTCAGCTGGTCTGTACCAAGATGACTAAATATTTGGTCATGGAATTCATGTCAAGAACGAACTGCTCTACAGTGGTACAGATGCACCATGAAGTTAAGGAAGTTTTCACCAGAGGAATGCACTCAAAACAGAATGAGCAAACAGAATTGAACAAGGAGTTCCCTTTACCCTGACAGGTTTATATAACTTTAAGCTAATTTCAGTCTAATGGTAAAATTCAGAATTTAGGGACTTTCAAGGGATTTGTAGCAATCTCAGAAAAACCACAGCCTGATGGGATGAGGAACAGCTCATATCCAGCCAGCCAGGTAGTCACAACCTATCTTGAAATTCATTTCATCAAACAGTCAAGTAGAACTCAGCAAAAATTATATTTTTTTTCTTGGAAGACAATAAATTCTGTTTTATATAACAATTTCCTAAATGTTCTAGAGAGCACAAAAGGAATTGAAAATTCCTGAGTAGCAAATATAATCCCATCTGAAGATGATATTATATGATGATATGATATATATATATATATATGATATATATATATGATATAGATTATATAGATTATATGATATCTGAATATGACCAGGCTCATATTACCCTATCCTGTTAGTCTTAGTTTACCTGAATTCAAGCAACATTTGTGCTCTAAAGGACACTTCTATTCAGCCTGATATACCAGATGGGATTTAAAGTACCTCAAAGTCCACGTCCAAGGATCTGCTGGCCCTCATCCTTCAGAGAGATGAAGCTACCACCCAAATGAAAGCTCAAGTTAGCAACACTGTACAGAAGTACATTGCACAGGCAGAGGGCACGTGGCTGATGTTTGCTCAGAGAGGCTTACCACACGTATGGCTGACATGCTGTGGAGCAAAGCGAGGATGTCCCTTTCAGTCACCAGGACAGCCCACAAGCGGGTGTACGAGAGAACAATTTATGTGGAAATTAAAACACATGAAATCAAATCCTCAGAGACAACTGACATCCTCAGTGCAGCTGAAAAAAATGGAATGTGAAAGTGCCTTCAAGTTCCCTTTGCTAAGTCAGAATCCCAAGTCTCCCAAGGAGTTATTCAAGCCCCCAGAACCAAATCAAGCAACCTTCAGGCAGGGCTTGTTTGTGCTAATGGCTGATGGACATTTTATTTCTTCTAGATTCATCCAGAGTTAGTCACTCCTCCTGTGGTAACTTTTTTTCTGCCTTTGAAAGAGATGTAGTTTGTGCCTGGGGTACACAGCAGCACTGCTACCTCAGAGATGAGTGCAGCGCAAATCCTTATGGCAGGCAGTGACTGTACTGAGAACACACAGCGACAGTAATGTTGCCTAAAATGCTGGCATTACATCTGAGTATTTGGCTTAGAGATGAGTCATGACAGAAAAATCGGACTGAGAAGAGACGAGGAAGACGTCGCAGGTGGCAGATAAACATGCAGGGCTCCCCCTGAACTGCAGAATGATGAGACATTGGACCGTGCAGGGTCCCACCAAGAAGCCACATGGGTGGATCAGGGAGATGCTGCACACAGGCCAAAGGGACACTATTAGATTAAAACCCACAAAATAAAGAGCATGTCACCTTTTCTGAGAGATTTATATTCATGTAGCTGTCTGTAATAGTAATTTGCTACTGACAATAGCTTTTTCATGTGTTCCAGACAGTCATTTCACTGAGACCATCAGCAGTAAAGAATCCTTGTCCTTCATTAACTTCTGATGCAAGCATTAATTAGCCCACAGATTCTAGTAATAATAGGCTTAGGTAACTGATGTTTGAATGTACCAATAACCTCTTCAGTGAGCTGTGCCATCCATCAGCAAAGCCAGGAAAATAACTGGGGAAGGAATATACTCTAGTTTCTACCAGGGTCCTTTTTCCTCCTCTGCAGAGCAGTTGGGAAAGGGGTTGAAGAATCCAGTTTTCATTTTCCAAGCTCACCTTTTCCCTGCAGCTTTTAATAACACTATGAAGCTTATTTATTAATGTCTTTGAAGTCAGACTCATGCTACCTAGTGTATATTCGCTATGCAGTTCTTTTGCAACTGTGTCAAGCACAAAATGTGCACTGTGCCCTCCTGCCTATTTGTGTTACTGCTGTTGCTGAAGGATTATATTGTGCTGGAGCCCAGGAGCACCTTCTGACAGCCAGGCTCCCACAGTGCTGGACGCTATTAAACACTGACCATCGAGATTGCATGCCCCAGGGAGCTAGAACAAGACAGCTGCACCCAGGGAGGGAGGAGAGCACAGGGAGCCAGGAAGCAGCACTAAGCAGTATGACAGGCACTGACTGTAGCAGATGAGAGGCCACCTAGACTGGTTACTGGTGGCCCTGGTCCTTGGAAGATGGTCTGTGTGCCAGGATCACTGCATCTACAAGTTGGCCACTGAGACCGCTGTAGCCCTGTGCAGACTCTGTGGGCTTCCCTCTGGAAGCACCTTTCAGGACTGAGTCCTCTGAATGCACAAGAATGCAGAAAATCTCCCCAATCTCCCTATGACCTTTAAATGGCATATTAAGTTTGCTGTGTAGCTGAATGAGGTATTTTCTTGGGGTGGGCTGGTGAAGGCACTAAGGGCATTTATTTTCTGTGACCACACTTTGGTAGATGTTTCAGCCCAATTGCTGTCCACAGTACCAGTTTTCCAGAGGTCCCCAAGGCCTCAAGGCATCCCTTCTGTTGTCAGAAAACCTGTCAGCCTGCAGGCTCTAGAAAGAGGAACCCAGCAGGATGTTGAATAAACTAATCCTCCCCCTCCATGGGTATCATTTATATTACAGGGGCTGTTAGACGCCGTCAGCTTGGAAGAGCACTACCTTATCCTCCAAACTGCGGGATTACATCTGATCCTTTATGTCAGCTCTCCTATTTCTAAAACTGTCATCAGATCACAAGTTAAAAATACTTGAAGTACCATGGCCTGTCTAATTGTCTGTGCAAGAAGCGAGTTCTCTGTTGGCACCATGCAACAATGAAATCTGCCGTGTCCTTATTTTTAGTGTGCTTCCTGGTTCTCTGTGATACAGACACTAATGAACTGTAACCTGGGAAACCACTGAAAGTCTATTGGCTTAATGCATGTAAGAAGTTTGGCTAGATTAAGGTGTCTTTCAGCAAGAAAATTGAAAAGACCTTCATCCCCCCACAACCTCATGGTCTTCAGACTGTTCCTTTAGACTAGCAAAGTTTCTTGAAATTCATGGAGCTAGTTTTATTTCTTATTTTACCTGAAGTGAGACAACAACAGGAGTCTGGAAGTGGAAAAAATCTCTAGTTTCCAAAATAAATTCTGAAAAGTGGGAAGAATATTTTGCACTTTGAGAACAGAGAAATCATGCAGAGATTTCTAAGCGCTGCAGATGTATTAATTAAACCTCATACCACCCAGTTACTGCTGCGTTTACCTTAGCAGGTAGCTGCATGGCAGGGAGGGTAGAGGATTCGCTAGCCACACCAGGAACGGGACTTGGACTAAAACTGAAGGTCCCAAACCTGTCCTTTCGGCCTCTGTCCATACCCATGTTGTCCTCCTTCTGTGGCACTTCAGGAGCACTTCACAAATAGTTCGGCCCGCTCATTCTTCTCCTTGGTCCTGGTCAAAACAACTGCTTTCTGCAGGCAAACTTGCCAGGAAGCAGCTCTGTTTTGGGCACTGTCTGTCTCTGTTCCCTCTGTTCTTCCACTGGCTCTTTCCAGCAGGTGCTGGTGGTGGCAGAAAAGTGCGAGGCCTTTGCTGTGATCACTCCCACAAAACTGCTGCTACTGTGGCTGGCCGAGCTCAGGTGTTGGGGACAGGCCCTCCTCTCTGCCCGCAAAAGGCCTCGCCCGATGCCTGCTCCTGCTAAAACACGCCCAGCAGAACTTGGTGGGGCAGAAAATAGAGGGTGTCTGAGGAAAAAATATAGCAGGACTGGGATGTCTAACTGCCTGGCTCAAAGCACAGCTCAGGACTTACTCTGAGCCAGTCCCCTCCACTGCAACCTGCCAGCTCCTGCTGACCACACTTTTCTTCATAGCTTTGCTTCAGTGATTCCTGATTCTCCCCTTCCCTCCTTAATTATTCCTCCTTCGTATCCTCAGCAGCAGCAGACACCTGAGCCTCCTGCCCAGGTCTTCATCTTCAACTGTCTACTGTCCTTCAACACTTGCTCCCAGGTAATCTCATCAGTTACTAGCCAAACCAATTCACTTGCTGTCTGTGTGTAGATATTTGACAGATCAATTACTCTATCCCACCTGTGCCTGTCTGCGTGCAAATCCATCTCTCTCTCTCTGGTACCTACCAATATATGTGATCACTAACCTGAAATCAACAGGGCTAGTCTTTCCCACATCTCCTTCCTCCCAGTTTGCTTGGGATAACACTGCCATCCTCCTACCCCTGTGACTCTGGGTCTCATCCTCTGTCCCCATGCCCCAGCTACATCTCGGCCTGGCAGGTTGCTTTCACCAGTATCCCTGCTAGCTGCCTGTCTCATTCAAAATCCTCTGAGAAAATCATTTTTCTGTGCTTCTGCCTGAATGCTTCAGTTTCTCCTCCTCTTGCACTGCAAGAATGTCTTTTCTTTCTCATTTCTTTACCCCCGGCTCTTCAGCCTCCCACACTGTCCTAGTTCATCTTGTATTCGTTCTTAGGGGGATCAACACATGCTTCTAACCAGACCTCATGTCAGGAACTACTTATTATTACTACTTAACCCAAATACTCATTCTCTCTCTGCATCTTGTCCCTCACACAAAACAGCAGCTCTATGAAGTTCCACAGACAGGCTTAAATTCTCTTTTGTCACAATATCACCAAAATGCTACCAGCTAGCTAGGTTGTTGGTAGCTGGAGCCTCCCGCCTCTGACACTAAGCGTAACGTTTCCACTGGACACCTTGTACTCCCACTTAGCTGTCTGCATCCTGATGGACCTTATTTTACTACCAGATAGCAAGCTTGGGGTTGGGTTCAGAAATTGCCTTTTGTTCTGTGTTTGCAGAGTGCCCACCACACTAGGATGCTAGTCCATCATTCCTGAGCCTTTGACATCAAGGTAATAAATGAGAATGGAAATTACCGTAACAAAACTGTCACATGGAGAGCCAGTGGCAGCACTGACAAGCAAGCAGAGGCACCCTGCCTTCCCTCCTTGCAGTTCATCCCTTACTATTCATTTCAGTACCTCTGTGATTCTGCACCTGCAAACATGCAACCAGCAGAGAAGTAGGAATTGTCACTGTCTAGAAGTCCCCTTCTAATTATAAGATCATATGGCTTTCTGCCAGCCAAATAGTTGTAAGCTCTTCATATACAAGAAGCTTTCACTTGAACTTAGCAGCCACAATCCAATTTGCTCTATTGCAGTAAGGTATAAATTGTTCTTCCTGCTCTTTTTACACCAACAGCACAGAACAGTATGTTTAGAAGATTTAGATACCCTGTGTGAGAGAGATTTTCAATGGGATATGTTAAGATCTTCATTTTTCCCCTTTAAGAAGTCCTGGCAAGAGAAAATTACAAGCAGTTTTAGACACGTGTTACTCTCATATCTATCTGCAACCAAGCTAAGCTGATTTGCAGCCTTGGACACTACCCATCACTCTACTTTCGGGTTGCTGAGGACTGGATATATAAGCATGCCAAAAGCTAGGTTGCTCCCAAAATAGAATATGCTTTAGGATTTGACATAGTTAAAGCAGAATGTTAAAGTGAAAAAGCAGAGCGGTGATCATATTTACAGTGGAATGCAACAGCACCCAGAAGAGAAAGGCAGAGAAAGTTGCCTAAATGTTGTGTAAGATCTTTTGTTTTTATTGAAGGGGAGGGAGAGACAGAACTGAAATGTAAGCAGTTGTGTAGAAGATAGCAAAAAGAAGTGCATTTTCCACAGCTGGAAAGCTGTGCTATAGGTGTTAAATGACCTCCAGAGCCTAAGCAGGCTTCATGTGTAACGGATATTTTTCTTTGATGTTTCTTCAGAACACCTAGTCTAGGGAGCTGGCCACTGTAAACCTCTTAAATTTCAAGTGCTATATTTATGGCTTCTTTATATTTGGAGTAACCTCACTTAAAGGATTACAGGGGTTACTTCATGTCTTTGTAGCCAAATGCATTCTGGTAAAGGTCAGGTTGATCTGAAGTCAACCGTTATCTTTAGCTTTTATTGTTAATCATTCCCAAGACCTTTGTTCCTTGATTGTCACTAGGGAATCTTACATGCAGGGTACGTTCATTAGTACCTGGCTTATCAGCAAGATTTGCATTGTCAAATACAAGAAATATATCCCTGATATTGTTAGGAAACATATCTGAAAGTAAATTTAAAATAATAGTATTCACCTGATGATTTCCACAATGTCATGCTGATTTGCTTTAGTGTTTGTAACCATTTCATAGTAAGGGTATTTAAAAGGGAAGACATACAGGGTGCTCTGTTTTATAAAGGATGAATGCTCTCTAAGTAAAATAATTCACAGCCTAGATTGAGGCATTTAGACAAACTAAAGACAAATGAACAAGTTAAGATATTAATCAGATTATTCAGTGCCAATCTGAAGCAGAAGTGATGCAGACACTTGCAGCTTTCATATTGCATAGCATGTCACAGCTGATAGCAAACATCAGAAAATGCAGTAGTGATTGACTACACTCCTATACCAAAGCTCCTTACAGATTTGCAACGAAAAATATAATTATGGAGAGTGTGCTTTGAAGAGGACAGTCCAAGTGCCATGTCATGAAGAGCTGTAATATTGTATAGAACTACTCAGTGCTTGTGCACAGCTCTGTCCTCTCTAAGACTGCATCACAGTATCCTGCTGTACCTTGCATCACAGGAGCTCCCCAAGCTCCAGCTGAGATTCACCCTTTGCTGAATTCCTTTAAACATTTTCTCTTTGAAGAAGGAGGATGCAAGATCTCCAGTGCGGTTCTCGTGTTGCCCAAGCCAAGGTGTGCTTCCAGGGGAAGTCGTGGGTGGCAAAGGATGAGCATGATTACATAAGATGTAATCTGGCACACAGAAATGCTTGTGTTCATCAGCCACATCTAATTTTAGGCATTCTTCTTCCTGTGGGTGGCTGCTTCACTCCCAAAGGCCTCAGGTAAACAATTCCTTTAATGCATCCAGTTCAAACTATTTGATCTGGGGAAAAAAATACACCAATAAATTGTTCTCATTGAGTTAGTTACAGCACAGATGCTTATTTTAAATTTGAATCAAGTTATAAACTCATCCTCTAAGGTGATCTCCAGTCACCTTACAGGAAAAGGTCACAGAATCACAGAATGGTTGAGGCTGGAAGGGATCTCTGGAGGTCTTCTTGTCCAACCCCCTTGCTCAGGCAGGGTCACCTAGAGCCATTTTCTCAGGACTGTGTCCAGTTGGCTTTTGAATATCTCCAAATATCTTTGTGGAGACTCCACGACTTCTCTGTGCAACCTGTTCTACTGTTTGACCACCCACACAGCAAAAATATGTTTCCTGATGTTCAGACAGAACCTCCTGTGTTCCAGTCTGTGCCCACTGGATGACAGCATGACCCTCTGGTGCATCAGCCACTCCTTCCAGCTTTGTGTCATCCACAAACTTGCCAAGGATAAACTCTGCCCCATCATCCACATCATTAATGAAGACGCTGAATAGGATTGCACCCACTACTGACCCCTGGGGTACACTTCTAGTTGCTGGCCTCCAACCAGACTGTACCACTCATCACCTCCCTCTGGGCCTGGCTATTCAGTCAGTTTTCAATCTGCCTTACTGTCTACTCATCCAGTCCATCATCAGCTTCTCTTCATCTTTCAGGAGACAGTGTCAAAAGCCTTACTGAAATCAAGGTGGGCAACATCTATTGCTCTCAGTCCTCACCTACCAAGCCAGTCATTTCATCACAGAAGTTTATTGGGTTGCTCAAACATGGCTTCCCCTTGCTGAACCCGTGTGGTCTGCTACCGACTTCCTTGTCAGACCAGCCTACCTATGGGATTAAAAGCTGTAACACCAGTATCAAAATCCCTCAGGAACTTCTCAAATATTCTGCAAGTTGAATTCAATTCAGAAGCATTGGTAAGACACTTTCCTTCATTAAGCATAGCTAGATCAGGCCCCTTAATAAAGATCTTTCTTTTTTCTGCATTCAGGTCTCCGGTTTTCATTTCCTTTTTTTCCTCCTTCAATGCCATTGCTACGTTCTCCATGAGACCCCTGTGAGTTATTCTGGTCTCAATGGCAAATATCCAATGCGAAATGTTTAAGCTGTCTTTTATTTACTTAAGAGACTGTATCTTGTGTCAATATGTACTTTAGGCAGGTTTATCATTCAAGAGACAGAAAGGTTCCAGCCTCACAGTTAAATATGTAATTAGGCAGCTTTTAAAGCATGACTACTCCCAATTCACCTTGGGGGTAATAGATACTTCTTATTTAAGAACTGTTTTGAAGACTGTAGCATGAAAAACCAAGAGGTAGGAATAGGATAATTACTACCTATCCCTTCAATATATTCTGTTGGTTATTTATATACTTTTTTGAAAAGTGATTTCTATGTAATGGAAAAAATCTCCCTTTACAAGGCATTTGCTTCTTGTGTGTATCTGAGACCTGTTTGTGCAATGGAAACATACACAGGTAACAATAAGCTTTTCTGAAATGCCTACTTGTAACACAAAGCAGGTGGGACTTCTACCTCTGCATTTACTTTCTGAGAGCTAGCCTTAGTGGCAGCTCACCGCAGAAGTCTGTTAGATCAAATAAGTCCAGGTGAGTGTAAACTCTTACCAATTTATCTCTAGCAAATGGACCTAGTCTGTCCTTGACCCAACTACAGTTATTACAGCAGTAGCTATTACTACTACTTTGTTTTGTGTTTTAATCTTGCTGCTCATCACCGTAATATTTAAATATCTAACAAAATATGCAAGCACTAACAAAGTCCTGAGTGGATTTAAAACTCCCACTGACAGCATTTAAAACACTTCTTTGGCCTCCTTTGAGGATACAATGTTGGCTGCTCTCTGCTCGAGAACCAAAATAATTTATTGCCTTTGAGTACAAGCTCCATAGATCGTTATAATCATTCTCAAGTGTCCTCCTGAGACTGTGTGAGAATATGTAATAAGGACATTTCCTACCACGTTTTTGTCAGAGTTCATCATTTAAAAACTGTTAAAATCATGCTTTTGTACCGAAGATATCTGAGGCCTGATAAATATGCTTCTAATTTAAAAGAGGCCAAACTGAAAAGTTCCTTTCCTTTCCTTTATTTTTATTATTTTTTTAAACTGTGGTGGTTTTACCTTGCTGGGCAGCTAAGCTCCACCACAACCGCTGAGAAGAAAAGGGGAAGAAGAAAGTATGCTGGAAAGAAAAAAAAAAAAAAAAGGCTCACAGGTTGAGATAAGGATAATTTAATTAAAGGGAAGAGGAAGAGGGAAAAAAAAAAAAAAAAAAAAAAAAAAAAACAAGCAAAGGCTGCCTGGATGCACAGAGAGAAAAAAATATATCTATTCTCTACTTCCCAGCAACAAGTGATGTTTGGCCACTTCCTGGGAAGCAGGGTCTCACTACACATAGTGGTTGTTTGGGAGGATAGACGTCTTCATAACGAGAGCCCTCCCCATCTCCTTCTGAGGAGGGGGAGTGAGAGAGTGGTTCTGGTGAAGTTTAGCTGTCCAGAAAGGTAAGAACACCACATTTACTCACTGTTAAAAACAGTGTTGAGGTCCATAGTTAGTCAGATTTGAGTCCTGAATTCATTTTGAGGGCGGTCTTCTGTCAAGGATTCTAAAGCTGTGGAATAAAAGTGCTCATCATTTGAACATATATTTTTACCTGTGTAACCAGGATATATACACTGGTACAGCATTTTGCATTGGCTATGGCAAAGAGCACATCTGCCTGTAGCGCTGCGAATTTGTTTCGCACAACTAGCACAGACCTCTGGAACAAGGAACTTCAGCCCAGCAAACAGCAGTATC
This sequence comes from Anser cygnoides, assembly GCF_040182565.1. NCBI lineage: Eukaryota > Metazoa > Chordata > Aves > Anseriformes > Anatidae > Anser > Anser cygnoides. The sequence continues at coordinate 50,051,258 of NC_089877.1, read as the reverse complement.
ACAGGAGAATGGTCATAAGTGTGTTTCCTCTTGGGAGGCTGAGATGTTTCATACCTCTTCCACCTTTTGCCTTCCTGCCCTGAACATAAATTGCTGCTAACAACACCTGCACCAAAACTGCAGACCTACATCTCTTTGAACAACCTGAGAGGAAAACCTCATCTATATGGTTCCACTCTGCCCGTGTGTCTGTCCTTCCATGGCACAGGTCTTCTTACCCATGGGATATCAAAAGAATGCCCACAGTGAGACTTAACTCATCTTCCTATTTTCCTGTATATCCAGCACTGCGAGCTGCCTCAGGGAATGGAAAAGAACAGAGCATAGGCAGGACACACACAGTACATCCCTTCCTCTCCCCTAACAGAAGCTGATGGCAGGTAAAGGAAGAGGAGGAAACCAGACAGCCCCACCAATTCCAACGGAAGATTCTGTACAGCTAAGCCTTTGTCTTATATATTTATTTTGTTCTTCCCTCTTTTTCTGTCCTGGTCCTCCTTGCAGCCTTATCTCTATCAGAAATAGCCTTTAGAAGGGAATACGCAGAACCAGTCAGCACTGGCTGTGTCCTATCCTGAAGGCAATGCCAACGCAATTGCCAGTCATTGCCTACTTGGCGTTCCAGATCAGCGGCACAATGTGAACGCTTCTTGAATTGTGGTCTACCTTGCTCACAGCAGCCTCCTCCCCAAGAGCAATATCCTGTCCAGTTACTAGTTACTAGTGTGGTTTCCTAGGACTCCGTTTTAGGGCCAGTTCTCTTTAACGTGTTCATAAATTACTTGGATGCAGGACTCAAATGCATACTGAGTAGGGTTGTGGGTGACACTAAATTGGGAGGAGCTGTTGACTCCCCCAAGGGTAGAGGCCTTGCAGAAAGACCTTGACAAATTAGAGGACTGGGCAATCACCAACCATATGAAGCTCAACAAGAGCAAGTGCCAGACTCTGCACCCGGGACAGGACAGCCCTGGATATACATACAGACTGGGGGAGAAGAGGCTGGAGAGCAGCCCTGTGGAAAGGGATCTGGGGTGTTTTGGTCAACGGCAAAATAAAGGAGTCAATACTGTGCCCTGGCAGCCAAAAGGGCCAAAAGTACCATGGGGTGCATCAAGCCTGGCATTGCTAGCCAGTCAAGGGAAGGCATTGTCCTGCTCTGCTCTGGTGCAGCCTCACCTCCAGCACTGTGTGCAGTTTTGGGCACTACAGTATAAGAAGGACATAAAACTATGAAAGAGTGTCCAAAGGAGGGCAACTGAGATGGTGAAAGGTCTGGAGGGCAAGACGTATGAGGAGCAGCTGAGGTCCCTTGGTTTGTTCAACCCAGAGCAGAACAGGCCGAGGGGAGGCCTCATGGCGGCCTGCAGCTCCCTCACGAGGGGAGCGGAGGGGCAGGCGCTGAGCTCTGCTCTCTGGGGACAGCGACAGGACCCGAGGGAACGGCATGGAGCTGGGACAGGGGAGGCTCAGGCTGGGTGCTAGGGAAAGGTTCGTCACTGAGAGGGTGGTGAGGCACTGGGACAGGCCCTCCAGGAAAGGAGTCATGGCACCAAGCCTGCTGGAGTTCAAGAAGCGTTTGGACAACACTATCAGACATATGGTCTGATTTTTGGGTGGTCCTCTGTAGAGCCAGGAGTTGGATTCGATTACCCTTGTGGATCTCTTCCAACTCAGGATTTTCTGATTCTATTGTCCTAACTGGTCTGCAAAAAGTAAAGTTTGATGCCTGCTACACAGTTAACATCAGAAGCTTGAAGATAACTGGAGCTTTATAGGAGGAATTCCAGATGTGTGGCCCTGGTATGTGAAAGCCCCAGGAAGTAAATCGCCCAAGCACAGGCACCAACTTACTGCTTGCTTTTGGAGCAGGCAGTGGTAAGTGAAAAAAGTCATAAACTGAAATGTTCCATGCTGTGTACCAAGAACTAGATAAGTTCTGCTTAGATTAAGAGTGAATAAAACACTGCTTTCCTGGTGTTTACCCTCAGCTCCAGGAAAGTCTCCAAGGTGTAATTATTCAGGCCTTTCTCGTGTGAGCTGAATAGACTAAAGCTGTTGACACTCCCGGAGTGGGAAAAGCAGCAGAGAGTGGCAGCACAGTGAGACAGGCCCTGCACTGCCCGGGGATGGAGGAGGGCAGGGAGAGCAAGGGGAGCTGAGACACGCAGCACAGAGCAGAGCCAGCATGCACAGGCTGGTAGCCAGAGATGTGGCTAAAAGCTTCTCATTTAGTCAAAGCACTTCCTTTGCTGTTTATTAAATTGATTACAATTCATTGCTTTTTTAACAGTGTTATTGCTTTGATCTCAGGCTCAATACAAAGGAAATAAGATGGGGAAACTGTTAGTTACTATGCGATAAAATGAAACAATGGAGCACAATGAAAACACAAAGGCTCCTTTTCTCCTGGTATTTGATTACGGGTAACGTTTCAAATGGAAGTTCACACATAAACAGTTCATTGATATTCAATAATATAGTTGCTGTATCTATTTAAATAATGAATTTAAATTACCCTGGCTCTGCACTATCCAGGTCCTCAAGCTGTGTTTACAAGGTAGAGCAACAGAGCAGAGAACAAGGGCTCCTGGTTCCTCTGTTGCAGGCCATATAAGCACCAGCGATTCCCCCACACCTCAGGTAAAAACCTATTAGCTCTGCTTGGGTAGACAGTTCCTGCACAGCTATACATCTGCATGGCCTTCCACTGCCCCTTATGTACCAAGTCCTCCCCGCTGGCAGCCACACAGGAACTCTTTGCCGCAGTTTCCCCATCTGTACTTTGGGTCAAAAGCATTTCTTTGTTCGGTGAGAATTGTATCACTGACTGCCAGAAATAACATTTAAGAACTAATACTTAAATCAGAACAAGCTTTAATACAAATAATCTTTTAAACATCCAAATACAATTAGGCAGAAGTTTATACATATGTGATTAGCACGTGGTTAGAAGGTGACATGCATTGCCAGAAGCTTCATATTTTAGAGGAAATTCCAGTCTCCAGAGGGTTCTTTGCCATATGATACATAATTACTGTTACAGCCTGAGGGCAGTAAACATCCTCCACATGCTTCACGTGGATGTGACAGAGATTTTTTTTTTTTATCATCTGACATATGCAGGACAATAACAGAAGTTCTCAACCAACCAAGATGGAGAAGACAGAAGAGAAATATTACCAGCATAGATGTTGGATCTGTGTTTCTGCAACACAGCTGTAACTCTAACTCTCTGAGTATCAATTAAAAATGCAGTGGGTCCAAGTTACCCTCAAGCAAGGCACAGCCCAGGAAAATAGCATTTCAGTCATGAGGTTTCAGTTCCAGCCTACTTCTGCCTTTCAAAATAATTCAACTTAAAAGTACTCACCAAGTTAACGTCACAGAGATTTTGTATTTCTCCCAAATGCCCAAATTAAAGAGAGCAGAACACAGGTTTGGGCCAAAGGCTCAGAACAGGTGTATTTGTTGATCCTTATGTAGCCTGATCAGAGTCAAGTAAAAGGACAACAGAACACGTACATACACCATCAGGACAGTGTAGGATGTCCTCTTTTATTAGGAAAAAAAAATAATCAGCTGCATTGCTCAGCACTGCACGTTCCCAGAGTACTCAAGCCATACAGAAAACCTGAGAACAAAGATTTCAGTCAGACATGTTATTATTGAGAAAGAATAATAGCAGAGATGGACCAACTGTTTATGCTCATCTGATCAATCACCAGTGGCTGAAAATTAATTTTCTTGTTTGCACTGGTTTTCATCCAATCTCTCTGTTTGTACCTGTACAGAGAACTGTTACTGTTGAAAGAACAGAAAACTCAATAGTTTAAAGTATATTTTATTGGTTTTGCTAGTATCTGAATATTTGATAACTTCTAAAAAGACAACTTCAAAAATTAATCTGATGAGGCTGGAACTCTAGTTATTTCTTCTTGTGCTTGCTTCTTTATTGTCCAACTCCTCATGACTCAGAGGAAACACATAGGAAACAAACCCTTACTACTTCATCTAACAGTCTACAGTCAACAGCTAAACTCGACTTAGGAACTTGGAATGAAGACATGAAGAAGTCAAAAAATCACCCCCCCCAAAAAACAGACAAAGTCTCAGGTTGCACAAGACCACATCCTCACCAGGCTTGGCTTCACAGCTGATCAAATAGACATGAAGCTGATACCATATCAGCCTACACTGCTGAGTTTCCCAGAAAGTCTTCACAGTGATTTATATCCTCATAAGGCTACAGGCAGGTTTGTTTGCCCAGAGAAGAAAACAACTACATCTGTTTTCTCTGCAGGAGGAACTGATTCAGTTTAAATCTTACACACACACAGAGCCTTTTCTTGAACCCAAGTGCACCTCTATGGGTGATTTTGAGTAAATGTTATAATCCATCAAGCTAATTAAGTAGAGGTATTTCCTAGTCTAGCTATGGCAAAAGTAGCTTATTAGTGGACCTTTTCTGCTTTGTTTTCCAGGACTGCTGGTCATACAAGAAAAATCTGCCTTTCTCCATGAGGAGACAATTGTTCAGATAGTGACCAGAGTATTGAAATGCATCATGAATAGCAGTGTCTTTTTAGGATTAAGAGGAGCACAAGCTTTTGACTTTTGTAAAAGATTGTGTTAAGATTAGCACAGGAAGAAGACCCTGGAGGGAACTCTGAAAATGCAGTTATGTCTCTGCAAAATTTTGTCTCAGATCTGTTAACTCAGAGGCTGCAGTCTCCAACCTACCCCAGTGTAACATGCAAAGTTAAAGGATACAACACTTGCACATTTCATCTTTCTAGCCTTCATCTTTTAAGCCTAGGGTCAATCACAAGAAAATCAAATTTGATACTTTGACCCAAGGGCTAAATCCAAAGGGGAACAGATGAGTCAATTAGTCAGCACCAGACAGACCTCACAGTAGGGGGTAGGGTGTTGGGGGCTCCCCAGGTAATGCCACTGAGCAGTAGAAAGTGGAGCTGACTTCACTGGAAATGGGCAAATCAAGCAAAGAGCCGTCTGAACCTAGCCAACAAGGAAGGTTAAGAAGAATACATAGTTATGTTTGGTCAAAAATGTCAGCTGTGAGCCCATTTCTGAGATTTGCTGTTTAAACCCAGAAAGACACAGGTCCCTCTAAGTGGTTAGATAATTTCATATCACCACTTTTGGCTGATTTGGAGTGAGGACTTGAACTCAATGATGCAAGCCCGCATGATCTCTTTCAGGTCTGTAGCTTTGCTACATGCCAAAGACACTTTAGGAAATCCTAGTCCCTAGAAAACAGAATCCTTTTTTTGCCAAATAATTTCCCTGCCTTATTAGCCCTCAAACAAAAGACTCACTTGAATAGCCCAAGAGAGAAAAAGGAAGTATAACTCTTTGGCTTGCTGAGCAGACTCATTGCACAGGTGGATGAGGGGATGTCCCAGATCCTGATCCCTGCTCCAAGGCAAGGCAGAAAGCCAAAGCAGCACACAGCCAATAGAGCAGAGAGGTAAGAATTTGACTCTGTTTAAAAAGAGGAGGGGACTGGGTGTATGCTGTGGGCAAAGACTCCAGCCACAAGAGGATAAATGTTGGCAGAAACCTGTTCTGTAGTTGTATTTTGTATGTGCTCCAAGGATGCTGCCTCTGGTGGGTTGGCCTTGGCCAACAGTCAAACTCCCACCCAGCTGCTCACTCAGCTCTCTCCCCATCCCCCAGTGGGAAGGAGGAGGAAACAGAGAGAGAGAAGCAGAGACAAAAAAAACAAGAACAATAAAGCTCATGGGATGAGATAAAGACAGGGGGATCACTTACCAGTTTAACTGCATATGTTGGCAATTAAAATAGATATTTAATTACTGATTCAGGTAGCAAGAAACAAGGAGGTAGACTTTAAGCCAGCACCTTTTCTACTCACTGTCCCATTATCAACTTCTCTGCTGCACTCCAGTCTCTTGTCCCCACCCGGAGCAGTGCCAGGGATCTCTCTGCTGCTCTTTCCTTCTCCTGTTTTTCCCCTGCCAGATCTGGCATGGGTCCTCCGCGGGCAGCTGTGGAGATGTGCTCCAGCACCAGAAGCGCCTCCTTGCAACCTTGGTGTCCCCTCTGCTGGTTCTCATTCTTTTCGTCCTCTACTCCTTTCCGTGGCATTTTCTGCCCTTTCTTAAATAAGTTATCACAGACCTGTGACCAGCTTGGCTGAAGAGCTCACCTGTGTCATACAGTGGGTCCAGTGTGGAGCCAGCTGGAACAATTTGTGTCCAACATGGCAGAAACCTGGACATCTACTCATGGAGCCACACCTCTGCAGCTCCCACAGTACAAAACCCTTGCCACCTACACCCAATACACCACAACAGCAATCCTCTGAGCAATCTGTATGGGCCGCCATGAAGAAAATTAACTCCATTCCAGTACAGCCTGTCATTTAAACACAGCAGTTTTCCTGCTTAGCCCTAGCAAAAATAATTTTTGAAGGCTTCTGCAGAACGTCTTAGTAACAGAAACCTCCAAGGTTAAGAAGGAAATTAACAAGGAGAGGAAAGAGAGATGCACCCCACTCCTACAGGTTGGGGCTGGGCACCAAAATTCTGCCTCGCTCCTCTTGGGGTCTTGGCCCTCTATTGCTCTGTAGATGCAGTGCTTAGTTGTTAGTGGATGTTTGTATAAGTACAAACAATATAAAATGCCAGACACTGCTGTTTGCTAGCCCAGCAGGGTAGGGGGTTCTTGAAGGTGAGGCACAAAGTTTGGGCAGTGTCTGCATTATATGGATAACGCTGATGTCCCGTGGAAAGGTCAGCTTGTTACAGTCTTTTCTGCCTTCTTTCTGGGGCTCGAAAAACTTTGTAGTTAGTAGCAAATCGAGTTCCATTAAGAGGAAGCATGTGAATGTGCAAAATCCTAACTAAAAATGAAATTTAATTCTTCTTTGCAAGTGAGATGGAAAGCTATTACTTTCCGTGCTCCTGGAGGATACATTTCTGAAGAGGAGATAATTTTCTGAATTGTCTGAAAGGCTTGCAAATAAATTACTCAGTTTCAGGTTTCATTATAGTCTTGAGGTTCAGTAGGAAGTTGCTAAAATATTTGAGCAATGCTGATGAAACAGTTGAGTGAACCTAGAAGAATTCAGATTCTGAATGAAAGTCACAAACATTATTCTCATTCAGCTTTCACGAAACAAGCAAAATAATGGCAATGGCTTTTGCTTTGACATTATGGACCACAGTCAGAGGGAGTGAACTGATGCATCAATGAAGAGAACAAGGCACATCTGACGAGCAATTTGCTGACCCGACCACTGGGCTGAGTGGAAACTCTTTTAGAGTCAGCTGACAGATGATACTCAACACATGAGTACAAGGCTGTCTCTTATGGCCCTTACCCATTTAGTTTCCTTTGGAGGAATCCTACATGCAATGCAAAAGAAAGGACAAACGGGCCATTACAAAACAAGAACAAGAAAAGGGTTGCTCACTGTGTGGGCAAACACACATTCCCCCAGCTGTAAACTGGTTCTTCCCATCATTCAATCTTCTCTGCAAATGTGATCACCCACAGTGCCATTTTTCAGACAAGGAAATAGAGTCACAGAGGTTAAATCAGTTACAGATGGATCTTCAGTGCTGCCCAGCACTGTAGGGGTAAAGCCAGGAATAAAGAATTAGCGTTCAGTGATCTGCTGACAGGGCCCAAATTTGCATTCATTAGTTGATAAAAAATCTCCATTATTTTCAACTATTAGAGCCTAAGGCTAATGGATTACTACAGAAAATGTCAGATTTATGCCTCCCGGTGAGTCACATGAAATGGATGCACTGGGGTGGGTACAGGTTGTGATCTACAGATGTCGTGCCTGGCTTATTTGCAAGACCTGTCAGCTGAGATTTGCTGCTAGCTCCCCACAAGGCAGGCAGGCACACGCACCCAGTTCCTGCTGGTATTGCCAGGGCCCAGCACACGAGCTACTGGCTTCAGGAGCTGGTTTCAAAACATTGCAAATCTGAAGCAGTAGGCTATGTTTTTCCCTTCTACATCTATTGCACCATTTATGTTTAGGTTCCAAAAATAACAACAGAAAACAGTAGCAACTTGTTGCTAGTGAGTAACTGCAGTTGTAAGGAGCACAAACCACTGAATTTACAGAGCAATGAGTACTTTCCATCTTCTGTTTCTGTGAGGAAGAAGACTTGCAGACTCGCATGAAGGAAAATTATCAAAAGTAATTATCAGAAATAACTTCTGCTGCATTTAATTTTGGCACCAAATACTATTAAAAAAAAAAAAGTCAAAACATGCTCAGGCGGTCAACGTTCCCCAGAAGCCTTGGCACGAAGAGGAAAGCCATTTATTCAAGTGTAGCTGTCTACATACTTTGTGTAGCACGTACTTTGCTTCACTAAGATCTAAAGATCTTTTAGACACCTAAAATAGAGCATATGAATCATGCAACTCTTGCTAGACTGCAGACTGGAGACGTGGACCAGCAGCACAGATCTCATCCCAACAGGCAATGGCTGCTCCAGCTTTGCCTTCAGGACATCACCTCTTGACTGCACTATCTGCTTGGCTAAATCTCAAGACTGCTTTTCTCTTGGCCCAGAGAAGGGCCTTTTGCCAGTGCCTCTGTGCTCCAGGTGGCTCTTCCCCATTTGTCCTAAACACCAGGAGCTCCCTCAGCTCCAGGTCTGACACAAGACCCAGTGTGCAGCTCCATCACCTGCCCTTTCCCAGCAGAGGTACCTGGCTCCAAACCCCCCAGCCTCTGCCTACATCCGTAGTGCTCTATAGCAGCAGGACCAAGACTGAGGCCGGGAAACCCAGAGTGGATCACACCCCCACTGCACAGACTTGGCCTTGCATCTCCTCTGGGGCCAAGTCGATGTTTTGTGGTCTTACATTATTGGGACAGGGAATGGTGTTTAATTCAAAATGTCTGAAACCATGGGATTTAAATACACCCTGTCAGCAGAGTGATAATTTTAGAGCAAATGTGTGTGAAATGTGTGCCATGCGGCACGGTGTAAGAGCATACAGGAGAGTTTGAGGAAGCAAGGCTTGCTGGAGCACATCAGAGGGCTGAGGAGGGAGCCAGATGCTGTGCAGCATTTTCCACCCTGCCTGCTATGGATGGTCTCAGGGGAATCATCTTCCCTTAGTCACACAGGCTGCCAGCTGGCATAGCCCAACCATGGCAGGGAGGAATTAAGTGATATGGATAATTACTATCCAGTGCTTAAGCTCACTACTGAATGCTGTTCTATTTAGCTATTTGGACACAGCACCTCATACTCAAACACTTTCCCTGAAACAGACTGTATGTGTATCAGCAAAAGATGGACTAACCCTAAAAGCATAGATAATCTTGTTACCCAAAGAGCCCAAAGCTCATGGGTATTTTTGCCCTTAATTTCTCCCTCCCTTAATTTCCTATCGGCGAAACTGGGGTAATAGGAAATCTTTATCAGTTGGAGATGGGGCAATCAGTTCACCGGAGTCCACAGAGCATGGAGAGGGCAATAAGCACCAGGCAAAAGCTTGCCCGGAAGACATTAGTTCTGCTTTCAGAGGGAACTTGAAGAGATGACAGGAAATAAGGCTGCAAACCCTACTGTGAATAACAAGAGCAGCCTCCAGCTTATGAAGTGGGTCCTGTGCTCTGTGATGCTGTTTTTAACTCCAGTATGGATGCACAAACGGCATGAGGCAGTAACCTGAATTCAACCCATCACACTTCAGACGTAACTGAGTCAGACAAGGTAGAAGCTCTGCCACTCCTGACTTCTACTGTTAAAGAAAGGAATGAGGCCCACCTTTGTAAGATCCACCTAAAACCTCTATTAGGTTAGTTACCTACAGTGGAAAAGGACTTATCTAGAACTAAAGGGTTGATTTTGCATCTAAAATGATCTTTTCAGGTTGTTTTTCTGAGAAGGGCCTTGGCTGAATGATGCAGAGCCAGGAGCATGCCAGACATGAATGTGCTGGCACATATGGTCCTACAAAAGAAACACATTTTGTCCAGGCAAGACGTGAAAAGCAATCAGAGAATAGCAAATGAGTTTCTCACACAGCCCCATTTTCCATAATCTGAAAAGCAATTGCAGGCAAGCAGGGCATTTGCAAAACCCAGCACTTTCTCTGTGATATAAAAAAGAAGTTGCTGAATAGAGTTTGCAGAAAGTTTTGAGCAGGCCTTTACTTAAGGACAGGCCCACCTCAAAGCAGAGCTAAGTAGGTTGCTCTGTTGCAGGTCGTCACAGATTTCTTCACCTGGTGTCGCTTTTAAAAAGGCCAACAGAGGGTACTGCTATTAACAGTGCATAATATATGTGGATGTTCCCTGTCATCTTTTTGATGTTGTTCTTACTGAAAGATTTCTGGAAAACAACAGAAATCTTTTCAGAGGCCCTCTCTGCTGAACTGGGGCACTGAGCAGCTAATGGCTGAGAGAACAATCAGTGAGGTAGAACAGAGTTTTGGGTGCGGTGGATTTTTAGATTTTCCTTTTTCACTTTTTTTAATGCTCTCAGCAGATGTGATAGATTAATGAAATGATTTACAACAAGATGATGGGGGAAGAGGACTAAAACAGTTGCTTTAATTATCATAAATAATTCATCATTTGCTAGGAAAAATATCAAGCTACTAAATTTGTTCCTGAATATTCAGAAATGTGTTTTAGGGTGCCTGGCGAAGGATCTGCTCACCTATTCAAAGATCGGCTGCAGAAATTGTCCTTGTCTGAAATCAGCGATGCAAAACCTTCATCACCAATGACCTCACAATTCAACAAAGACTGGATTGTTTTTCTAAAGACCATGAGTTAAATGCGGCCTTTCACTTTAAGTCGTATATTTGATGAAAACACAAACATTAATATAAATTCCTTACTAAGGAGAGAAGCTGGCCTCATGGCTCTCTTACCAGATCCTCTAGACTGGATCCTGGCTCTCAAAGTAGTACCTCTGCGCAGCTCCAGCAACACAAGGAAGCCATAAACCTCTGCCAAGAAGCAGATACACATCGTCTCTGCGTGGAAAAATCTCCAGGTAATGTTGAGAAGTGAGATAAACTCTTAACGCTGCTAATGCCCAGGTTACAAGCCCTATAGGGAAAAAATGCTTGCAGAAGAGCCCTTGGGGAAGATCTAACCAGCGTAAACGGGCTTCTGAGAGCAATCATGAGCCAGGTCAAGTCAGAGCAGCACTGAGGCTGCTCTCACACTTGCCAGAACTTCAACACTCTGAGAGTCACAAAAGCTGTGGTAGGCCACATTTATGCATGTTACAGTTCTCTATCAAGTAATACTCAGCCTCAGCTGATGTCTGGGCCTTGGGTTTTCATCTTCCAAGGCAGACTGCTTCCTTACCTTTATAGATGCAGCACTCATGGCGCTAGTGATGTACAGCACAGGAGAGGTGCTTCAGTAACATGTAAAGCTGCCGAACGCCAGAAACTACCAAGACAAAAATACTGTGTGAAAGACCAGCAGCCTTCAGAAGTGTTGGAAGAAGGCTGCTTGCTGCAGTCTGCATCCAGTCTGATATTAGGGCTCAGACCAGCTGCTGTGCTGAGTACAAGGGCTGAAGCTGACCAGAACTTTTCCTTCAAAACTTTTTGAACAGACAGTATGTTTCAGCCAAATACTTCTCTGGGTAAATCTCGGCTCTTTTGAAATATTTTTTTCCCTTGGAAAGACAAAATCTAGATAAACTTGGCTAAAGAGAAAAAAAAAAAAAGAGACAGTTTCCAGAAGTTCAGTTGCTGAGAATGAAAAAAAAAAAAGTGATTTTTATAAATTTTATTTTTAATTAGCATTTTTCATGAAGGGAGAGAGATTCTCACCATGCCTAAGTTGGCATACACTTACCCAGCAGCCTTCTGGTCCTGTTCTCCCCACTACAGCCCCTCTTTCTGCGACTAAGATTGTCACATAAACCTGTGGAGAGTAGAGACCAGTAAGAGACTAAGTGGGTGTTTCATCTGAGAAGACATGACAAAAAATAATACTGAAAATAGCAATAATAATGAGAAAATAAAGAAAAGCACTTACTGTGGTCAAAATTTCCTACATGCCTTTGTTATCAAGAGTCACCACGCTAAACTTTCCTAGGCTGTATATCTATTTGCAGCTAAAGACACCGCAGCTCCCCAGGTTCCTGGTGCATATATGCAACTTGAATTTCTGTAATTACCATTTTCAGGATCTGTGAAGGCATACTGGCACAGCTTTATCTCTCAAAAGTGTAAGTACAAGGATGATATATATTTTTTTTTAAACCAAGGATTCAAACAGTGAAACCTCCATGAAAGAGAAAGGATTTCAAAATTTGCAGCAGTTTAAAATATGCAGAAAGTTAAAAAGCACCAATGGTGCTAAATATTATTCAGATGACAAAACTTAATCAGAGCAACTTACATGGTTTGGAAAACTATACTGTGAGTATAGAAGAGTGATACGCTCAAATACAACGTGACCTTTTTACCTACATTTCATGCAGATGAACGAACAGATAGCTTACAAAACATCACACAGATCTCATGATCTTTCAAGTGGTCAGGCTCTCTTTCAGCATCATCTACAATATCACATCCTGACTGAGGTCAGGTCCCCAGGGGCATGCTCTCCCTTGCTCTCTCCTTAGTAAAGCCTCTTCCATCCAATACCAAACTGGGAGAGAAAAAGCGATGGCTTTCCTCAGTGGCACCAGTGAAGAGGAAAAATGGTTGCTCATGACCTGGGTCTTGAAAACTTAAGCAAGATCAATCCCACAAGGCATGCCCTGTCCCTCAGGAGCAGAGCTGCTGCTGAAAGACATGCAGGGTAGCAGTTTGTTCCGGTTGCAAACAGTATGAATTAGATTCATGATACTGGAGAGTCCCCCCCAGAGATATTGACGAAAGATAAAGCTCTAAAACAGTAACATTTAGTACTACCCTCCCCACAGAGCTCATTGTACAAGGTCCAAGTGTAAAGCTTATCCCAGAATGTATCACTGATCAGTTTTTCCTCAAGATTTTATCACCCTCACTTTCCAAAATCTGCATTTTTGATGGCGAAAGCCACAACAGAACAAAGAGTGGAGAAAAAAACAAAAGCATCCTTTTCTGCCACTTAGAATACAACTGTTTTTGAATGTGTTTTCACTTAATTCTTATACTCTGAGTTCTGAACAACTAGCAGAATTACCTAGCTTAGCATTGGGAAGGCGCTGTATCAGGTTGCAAAGTGTTATCAAATCCAGTCAATAGTGGCAGTGGGATGAAACTCGGCAGTTCCCAACTCACAGCAGCAACGTGTCAACTGGAAATAACCAGCAAAGATCAAAGAGTATTCAGGGTGTTGAGGTTCCAGTTAAAGATGTTGGGGCACAGCTGTGACACGGCCTACAAAGCTCTATACAGCCACTCAGAACACAACTGAAAAAAGGTACCTAGCAAGCAAAGACTTGCAGGGCTTTGGGGCACTAAAACCAATTTCCTTTACTTTATCATGTGAGAATCAAGAGGCCATCCTGTGACTTGCGAGCTGTGACACGCCACCCATCACTGCAAAACAGAAAAAAAAAGAAAAAATCAGAGCAACAAAAATCTGACAATCTGTGTGTTTGAAAGCAATTGCTCACATGTCAGAGGGGACGCACACTCAGGACAAACTTGGCAAAGCAGAAGTATTGCAATTACTGTTGTAGCCCCAAGACTACACACTTCTCAGTTACCGCTATTACTGATAAACATTTTGACAGCTCTTCAGTATGATACATTTCAGAGGCGAGACCACGAGCCCCTGTGATAAATATCAGATCACCCAGAGCTCACAGGAGCAGAGTCAGCAAATTCGTAGACCAGCTTCTGGACTTGGTGACAGTGATGGCAAAGCAGAGAGATTCCAGCAGCTGATTTCCACAAGCACAAGAGAAGTCCCCTGGGAGACCTGTGCTGTGAACACTGCTCTAGCCCTCCTTCCTCTTCTCTCCTTTTCTAGGGGAGGGAACAAGGTGGAAGAGAGTTTAAAATAAAAACAAAAACCAATCAGGCAGATAAAACTGGATCGAGAGTGGAGGCTGTTGATGAGAATCTGCCAACGGCAAAGAGATGCCTTAAAACTCTTTTAAAATACCTATTAAAGAGGAGGGGAGGAGACTAGCACAGAGAAATAAAAGGAAGTTTGAGGTGTGAAAAGGTGCATGTCTGTGTATTTATGTAGATTATATTAGCAGGATCTGAAAAGAAAGAGCAGAAGCTGGAAATTCCTGCACACTTTTCAGAAGATCACACATTCCCAAACATTATGCTGTGCACGAGGTTTTGACACCTTTGGCAACTCCAGCAGCAAAGAAGTTTGCCATAAGTACTGGAAACTGCTGAGGATCCAGTCAAACTGAAAGCAAATGACAGCTGGTTTTCTTATTAAACATTATGTAAAACTTAAACATATAGGTCTGCCATGTTAAATCCTCCTTCAGGTTCTTGGCTACATGTGTAAGCCTAAAGCAGCTTTTGCTGGAAGCAAATGAAGCTAGCAAATCTATCCTTCAACTACATCCAAAAGCTAAGGTACTAATGAGGCTCTAGCAGATGCTGCAATCGGCTTCAGCAATTGTCTGGATGCTTGGTCCCTCTTCTGCTCAGGACTGTTTTTTGGACACAGTGAATTGGGAAAAAGGCATCAGGTAAATCTCAAGGGACTTATTTGCAGCAGTGTAAGCTTTCTGAAGGAAGAGCCCTGGTGCACAGGAGCCACAGCGAGGCAGAGGGGCTTCGGATGGCTCCCATTACCCAGGTCTAGAACAGACAGAGGGGGAAGGAGTAGTGATGCCAGGCAGTTAGAGGGGTGAAAACAGCCATGGGAAACCCACACCAGTGCATGGGAAGAAGGTACGGGGAACGTCCCAGCTCCTTCAGAGTAACAGGAAAATATGGAGAGGTCAAAGCCAGGCCACAAGGGAGGGAATAGTGATGGAGTTTCCACACATTCATACGGAAAGTGAGGTCCCAGTCACCTACTGGAAGCAGCAGGGAGGAGAGCCCAGGCCCTTCTTGGTGAATAACCGTGAAGAGACAGGCCAACCTGTCCCAGACAACCTACGGGAAGCCTGCAGGGCCTCGAGTCATTCCCTCAAGAACAAGGAAGCTCTCACCCCTAACTCCTCCTTTGCTACAACAATGTTTATTCAAGGTCATGAACACAGGTGGCAGAGGAAGAACAGAACCTCGCTCTCCACATTTGAAATCCCCATCTTAAACCATAAGAGTAAGAATATTAATTTGTGTACTTTTCATCCATAGATCTCAAAATACTTTGCAGAAAGAAGATAAGCACTTATTCCCAGTTTACACATACAGGCACAAATTGGCAAGTGACTCTCCTAAGGTCACAGAGCAAGTGAGGAAACAGGAGGAAAGCTCTGTCTCAGGACCACTATGCCTCCTTCCTGCTCAGCCAAGGAGGAGGTGAGAACCAAGGAACAGACACACATACCCCTTCCACTCCTACAGCGTGTTTTCTTGCCCTTCTGCATATCGGAAGTAACCAAATATGGCAACAGCGGAGCCAAATTAAGCATAAATTGGTTTTGATATCAAGGACACACCTTTTACAGAGAACTCATATTACCACTTTGCTGAGCAAATATTTGGATGGAGTGAAACCAATTGGCAATTGTCATGTGTTATTTGCAAGTGAATACACCAGATCTTTCACTGCACTGAGAAAACAAATAATCAGACCCCCAAATTCATGTACTTTCCCTTTAGAAAGAGCCACAGTGTGTTGTTACATCAGCAATTGAAATATGACAGGGTGCTTGTGTTTATACTCAGAGAAGTCATATACAGATTCCATCTGTTCAACATTTGGAGCAAATTTGCAGTGATTACTCAGGCTGAAAATTGCTTTGGAGTTTTGTCTGCTGTTGCTTCATTTGAAATAAATCACTGATGTGGTACCTCACTCCTGAGCACGCTGACATGCATGTCAAAGCGAGAAGACAGCAGCTGAACTTTGGCTGTTCTGATTTTCAAGACAGTCAGGTGTTGACACTCACAGGGTGTTTTACTCATAGGCTTTAGAGAAACCCAGGAAGAGCTGAAGCTGCTGCTGAAGTGAGGAATTAATTTCCTGAAGCTTTGTCTCTTCCAACGAAGACTCGTTCTGCGTTGAAAAAAGTCCCTCATGCCACGGGCTCTGGGGCCAGAGTTGCTGATAGTGAACATCTCTCAGCACCACGGAGCTGCAGCTGCACTGCCAAAAGTGGTTGCCCAGTGGTCTGATAAAAGTCTCGTTTAAACTGAGGTGCAGATGATTCCCAGCCACTTGTGCAGATCGGGTCCAGGCTTACGTCCAAGCTTTGATGCAATAACCTCTTTCTGAAGCAGACATAGACAGGACTCCGGTTCTCAATAATCTCAAGGAGAATTAAGGAATTTTGGAGCTTGCTCCAGTTTTGCTGATTGGGCTCTAAATCACAGCGACAGCGAGACTGAATTTCCAAGTTGGTCCCTGATACAGCCAAAGAGGAAACCACAAAGGAGAAAAATGAACTTCAGCCATTCAAATGTAGTTGAACATACTCAGCTGCAACTTCAGGGAGAAATCAGAGGAAGAATTTAACTGATTGGATTGTGAGCCAGAAACAACTCCTATTAAAATGCCAGATGTTCAACAGTAGTCACAAATAATAAGGGTTGAACTCTACATCATCATTATCCAATCCTTCAAAATCCTTGACTAATGGGAGGGTTTTTAGGTGAAGGTAGGCTGTTCTTCCACCGGCCTGCTTCCCTTGTGGGATCAAGTGGAGTAAGGCAAGATGACGAGCTACCCCAGCTAACAAGTTGGTAAGATGAGAGTGAAAGCATGTGTTGCTCTGAGAATCGAGCTAACTCTGTGGGTGGCAAAGAGATGGGAAATGGGTTGGAGGGAGTCGGTATGCATTACCAACCCCTGATCCTCTGCAAAACTTGTTGACAATGGTACTGCAGCCAGGCAGCTTTGGAAGCTGAACAGCTTGGCTGGTAGAAAAACCTGTTCTCTGGCCACCCACGCCATGGAAACCAGCACGCAGTTGGCTTCAGATGGATGAAAGGTTATTTCTATGGATGAAACACGCTCAACAATTAAGGGTAAAGTGGCAAAGTTAGGCATCAGCTGAGCCCTAGCTAACACCCAATGACTGCAGCATGATCTGTGAGACGCTGACACCACGACACCATCTGTGTATGATTTATGCTGAACAGACTGCATATAGAAACAGATGGGAGGTGTCAGCTTTGATCAGAATTGTTATGCCGGTGATTCCGCAGCACATTATATAGCCCAGAGCCTTACTTTCCCACGTACTTTGATAAAGAGCAAGGGATTTCATAGGAGCTTCATGTTACTCAGGGAATTATTCTTGCTAAATCTTTACAGGGCTGAATCCTAAGGTTCTGCAGCTGTGATGGATCTCTGTTATTGTACCTGATCCACTCAAGAAGGTCGGTCACTTTGTCAAGTCCAATGTTCCTAAAAAAAGCTTCCACAATATCTTTTTCGGGGCTAGCTCTCAAGGCGAAATTGGAAACTTACTGAGACTGTGTTCAAGTTAGCTTGAAGCGAACCTCAGACACCACTGTTCTTTAGCACTGCCACACTTGCTATTTTAAGTCTCAACATTAGGGCATCATCCTTTGTCTTTTCATGAATTCATGTAAAAGTTAGCATTAAGTTTTCGTGACTATGGGAAAAGCTCATAAACGTGATTCAGATTCCAAATAACAAACGCCAGTTGGAAGGGACCTCTGGCCATTTGGGCTAGTCTCTCACTTGAAGGGCCATTTCTAACACTGGCACCGTTTAGCTGTGGCTTTGTCTAGCTGAGGCTTGAAAATCTCCAAATTCAGAGATCGCACAGCCTCCCTGGGCAGCACATTCACAAACTGAAATGCAGATATAAAAGAATTCAAACCAAGTACTTGACAAGCCTGACTTATGATTTTTGACATGAACACCTAATGTGGATACCTTTAAGAAGATTCTTCTAGTATAGATAACAGAACATAAGGCCAATTTTCTATGGACTTGTACTGAAATAACACAGTGGGAATCAGACTTCTACCATGCAAATTAAAGGACACAATGCTACCTTCTATAGCACCATTCAGTCAAATCCTGACCTGTCCAATACATTTTCTTAGGCCACACAGTTGTTAGGAGACAAGCCAATAAATATTAGATCAAAATAGAAAAAAAAGATTGCTACATAGGAAGACAACTGTTAAAATCTAAACTAAACAAAAACTTGAGTATTGTTTTTGTTCGAGTGCAGGCGCTTTCTAATGTTTCCAGTTCACTAAAAACCTGTTTCATTTGGAAAGCCGCTGTTATGAGAGACTGTCAGTCAGTTCTCAGAAGCCTGACAGTTGTTTTGTTCTTACCTGATTATCCAGAAGCATTCTCCAAGCCGGAATGTGTTTAAAACTAATCTCATTTAAACAGCAGTTAACCCTGTCCTGAAACAAATGGGGCACAAAACTACTGTGAGAAACCACAGCAGCGGGTGGTAGAGCACAACGGCCTGTCATTGCTTCCCAAGTTTCTGATCAGGATTTAAATGGGTGAAATTAAGGCACAGGTCTCACTGAGAACCGAAGCCCCTGTGTGCCCACACGCACTTACAAACCTGGGGTAGTTCTACCACAGCCAGTGACACCAAACATGGGTAACATGAGTGCAAGAGTGGGAGAAGCCCTCTTGCCTTGCATCCACTGATCATGACACGTGGAACCAAACAGTCCTCATGGATAAAGTGTAACCTCCCGGACCTCATTTTCCAAATCTATAAGAATTAAAACCTCTGCACTTGTGTAAACCAGCATTCCCCAGCATCAAGGGACACAAGTCTGCTTCCCTCAGCAGGGCATTGAGGCTGACTGTATTTTCAAGCATTAACATATGTGCCAGACCCTCAAAGCAGAGGTGAGAAAAATGACAAAATTATGGACCATGCTGCACGGAATGCTCTCGCCACCCTTCCCATGAAGCAGGGGAGTCCTGTCAGTGCTTCTCCAGGGCACGGGCATCAGGACCACCGGTGAGTAGCTGCAGATCCTCACCTCCACTGGTAAAGCAGATGCACGCATCGTTGATTAGCTATGCAGCACCTGCCAGGTTCAAGAATAAAAGGCGGCAGATGGCACAGCAAGAGTCCTTACAGAAACAAAACAACAAACTTATTTTTTCCTGAAACTAACACGGTTTCCTGAAACTATAACAAAATAGAGCCTCGCACAGCTCAGAGCAGATGCATTTTTTCTCAGATGCTGCAGTGGGAATCGCCTGCACTGTTGGGAGCTACAGACATGGGGCCGCACGCCATCCGCTGCTCAGTGCCATGCTTGCAGGGTACCAGCAGACAAAGGTTTGTTCCAGGGGCTGTTTGCATTTACGATATAGACAAGAGTGGACTAAGTAGCCACCAGGTTTAGGCTGAAGAAGCCTTTTCTAATGGGTCTGAGGGAATTTATGAAAGTATTAACAATTTCCAAACTCTCTTGGCTTCCCACAGTCTACGTTGCCTCACCAGACTGGCTTTATCAGAACCGATCCTGAAAATCGCCTGGCAGGTCACTCGCATTGACCCACCAGGACAACATCCAATTTTGCACAGCAAAGACTCGGAGCCCCGGCTGGACCCAAGGTGTGCAGATGCAGCAGGAGCAGGGTTCTTTCAGGGGGAACGCTTGGTGGTGCTGGCTGGGAGCTTCTGTCTCCGTAGTCACCATAGAAAATGGTGTCCAGCTGGGGACAGAGCCATGGAAAGCAGCCACTGGCAAGAAGTTTCCCACGTGTTTAGAGGGAGGGAGGCTGTGGCATTTGGACAGTTGCCCTCCCTTTCTGCTGCTTCTGTGCATGGTACCACAGCTGAATTTCTTTTCCTTCTACACAGGTTGTGCTGATGGGCTTGGAGTAGTCACTGTTCAGTGCTCTGAAGATAGCTGGGTGTGCACACTTGTGGTAGCGCACCCAGCTTGTGATGGGGGAACAAGTCACCCACCATTCCTCCAGCATCACCCAGTTCCCCCAGTTCAGCTTCACTGGTATATTGGAATACATATACATTGGCATACAGAAGTCACACAGTCCCTGGACACCTACACAAAGACAGCCAGCATTAGATGGTGAGAGCTTTTTCCAGCCTCATCTGCACTTGTTGGGCATCTTGCAGCCAGGTCAGCAGAGCAGGAACCCGACAGGGAACATTCTCACACTTGGCCAAGTTTTGGACTAGAGGGGAAACGCTTTCATTTCTTAACTTTCCCTTAAAATAATGCGAACGATCTGTTCTGGGAACACCCACCCAGTGAAAATCCCTCCGGAGGCTGCCTGCCAAAGCCTGTGAAAATCCCTTCTGGGAGCCTTGTCCGCTATTTCAGACACAGCCTGTTCATAGGAACATAAATCTGCTGTCCTCACTGATGAAGATTATTCGAGCTGGATTTAACGTGCCTAGGCACATCTTTCTTAAGTTGGCTCAACCACCTGCTACTTCACGTGCACGTGTTGCTCGGTACGTGTCTCTCAATAGCACCGTGCCTCCTGTTGATAGCGGCTGCAGGGGCTGTGCTGCTCTTACCTCTTCCCTGCTGCCCAGCACAGCCCACGCGCATCGCTGGTGCTGACGAAGCAGCCGCTGCTCTCCAATCCCCCCTGAGTGCTTTACATTGGGATTCTCTCCAGCTGCAGCATTATTCCAACTTGTCAAAGGCAGGGCAGAGAACACTATCATTTAGGAAATAAAGTTAAAAAACAGAGTATGGCATAACTCCCTAAAAACATAATAGGTATGACACTCATGGAAATAACATCTGTAGAAAGTTGTGAGTTTACAAGATGGTGGGTTCCATTTGCTAAACCTGTCTGGAAGTCCATATCAGCAAGAAAATGTCTCCTGCATTTTAATAGAAGGCCAAAACCATCCAGGAGGAGAATTCTGGATTTTATAGGATGTCCTCTCCATTATTGCAATTGTATTGGGACAGTAGAAAGAAGGGATAAGCAGGAATAAACTCTTACTTCAGCACTTTTCCTGCTGGCACTTATTGAATTGTTTAAAACCAAAAGAAACCCCACATTTTTGGGACACCAAAACGTTGGCACACAGAGACCTTGGTAAGACTTGGCATAAAACAACGCTGTTTTCATCCATACCCATGTAAAAGTGCTGCATACTGCCAGCGACTTAAAGCTCACTGCCACCTAAACACGCTGCTGGCACCAACTCCACCTGCTGGAAACAACCTAACACCCCAACCAATTTCACATTCTGTGACTACAGTTTCTTTATTAGGGAATTTAACTTTGCAAATATCCTTGGTGATTTTGCAGTATGGCCCCAGAATCAACCAGTTCCTGGTGCTTTAATCTTAAGTTGTAAATCTTTCTGAATGAACTTGATCATTGCTCTGGTGCAAGGTGTAACTGTCAGTGCTGTTTATAATTCTTCCCTGTACCCATGTACATCGGAAAAACTAGAAAAAATGGCAAAAATAGAAAGTTTATATAAAAACAAAGAGCATAGGATAATTTTAAAGACAAGATCAATTCATACTGCTTTAATTTATCTAATTTGACAAAGTAGGTGAAATAATCGCAACAAATGATTATTTGTATCTCTCAGGCCAAGGCTCCTGAATTACACTATGAGCATTGAGGATTTGTTCACATTCACATTCCCCTGCTAAGGGGAGATCAGATACCCACACTATCGCTACCTTATGACAAGCACTAAGCACACAGAATTTCACATGGTCCTTCCAGTTTCAAATCCACCATTTACAAGACAGGAGGTTGAGCTGAAACAGGCTTTCACAAGATATTCAGGTTCATTTGAAATTCTACCCAGTGGGAAAACTGCCCTGTCAACTGCTATTGCACTCAATTGTTAATTACCTTCACTGTTAACGTTTTGCATCTTACCTCCAGTGTAATTTCATTTCCAAGAGATGATGGGCTATTATCATCCCTTCGGCTGCCAAGCCAAGCACACTTTATTAGTAGAAGTGTCACAATGTGGATGTTTATCAGCTGAATAAATTATCACTTAACCTTTCCTTTAAGCTAGCCATATTTTTATCACTCTTGCTTTTCTGTTTTCCAATTGATAAAGAATGGATATGGCTGAAATCTAAACAAGTCAATAGCAGAGTCAAGCACGCCCTGCAGGATTCTTGATACCCAAGACCTCTGTCACTAACATTGCTTTCTTCTAAGTACAATCTGACATTTCTGCTTCTCTCCCAGCGCTATTTAACACCAGCACAACAAGCTGGTATATGTTCAGAAGTCCAAGCACACTAGGGGCTAGATTCTGGATGAATTTACATTTTGGAAAAAACAGTATTTAAAATATTGTTAAATAACTAGGAAACAGATTGCTCTAGACGAACAAGAAGGTATCTTGTGATTTAAAGGATACTAAATGGTCATTATAAGCTTTGCTGCATATTATGGTCAAATCAAAATCAGTTATTTGTAGAAAAAATTCTTTGATTCACTAATCTGAGAATCAAATGCAACATCAGGGTTTTTTGAATTACCCGGAGTGCTGAATGCCCAATTTTCTAGGCCTCCTATCACACATTTCCTGTTACCAAATGCATTCAACCATTGGAAGTATTAGGAAAAGAGCTAATTTTACTTTTTATTCTGAGCTTTTCAAAATAAACTAAATGAACATTCAATGCTCAAAGACAAAAGCAGACACAGGAAAATTCATATAATGATGTGTTAGCTCATGATTTTTTTTTTCCCTAAAATTATTCAGTGATTTGGTTTTGTTAGCATACATTTTTTTTCTTCCCCAGTAGACAGATTAAGCTTGTACTTCCTGAAGACACCAGCAAAACACTTTCATTAGTGTTCTGTATGATTCACCGTCTTTCTCATGGCTATATACCACTGCGGTAGCTATGATGATCTAACAACAGCAGAGGTAAAGCCTGATGGTAAAAGCAGAGTCTTATTTATGTATTTATAAATGTATGTATTTATATATTTACACAAATATTATATTTAAACAAATATTATACATAAGCTATATACATACACACATACTCCTGCCCTGCCAGAAAAGGCCAGCATCTTGATCAGAATGAGTCACACTCTACACATTGAATTTTTATTTTGTTCATACAATACCCACTAAATCTGCCTCAAACAACGTATGAGGGCACAAGAACAAGAACTCAGAAAAGACTGAAGTATGTATTTTTGTACCTGAACATCAGATCGAGTTCCTTCATACCATGAAGAAGTGGTTTGGTAGTCCATTTTCCAAGTTATGTTTATCAACATTTAATACTGGCTAAATAGAAAAGGTCTAAGTAATATTTCAAACAGCTGCTTTTTGCCAGGCAATACTCTCAGTGAGTTTTAAGTTTATTTATGGAACAATCAGAAAGCATATGCTCACTTCTTCAAGAATTCCTGAAAAATCCCTCAAACAAACAATAAAGAACAGAAAGTGGCACATTTGCATTTTCCCACTCCCATTTTCTGAGGTAACCGGCCTGATAATAAGCTGCCATTGCATGTTAATAAAACACAGGTTACATAATTCACGATCCAGCAAGGACTTAGCAGGATAAAACCAGATACTAATGATGGTTTGTCTGGGATTAATGGTAAGCATTGGATTAGTTGAGGGCTTCTTGGTATCTGCATTTCCCATCTCTCAACAAAAACTCCAACTGCAAAGGGCTAGTGCCACCTTTAGATGAAAATTAGTATTAGATATCTCAACAAAATTATCTTCCATTCCCTAGACAGTTTTTCAATGCCTTTCTGATTAGATATTTTGTCACACTTTCAGAATGATTAGGAAGATTTAATCAGGTAAGCTTTCTTCTTTCTCTGTCACCTTCCTTTCTCTTTTTGCCTCCTATTCAACTTTGATTTTTAAGCAATAAAGATAGGAGTCCTTCCCTCTTCTCAGTGCTCATATCTTACCTCATCTCTTTGGATTTATCCTTAGAAACTTATAAGAAAGTGTCTTATTAATCATCATGACATTTGATTAAGGCCCATTTTGTAAGTTATTCCCACAAAGCTGTTAAGCTAACTTTGACTCTTTCTTTGACTTTTTTTCCTTTTCCAGTACTTTACTTTTTTTCCAGTCTAGCCTTATTTTACCTTGCTACAGCTAGCCAGAGATATTAATATCTTCATCAGTCATCAGACTTGCAGCACCTAATTCCTCTATCAAGGAAGGACATCGTTTTGAAAGATGGTATCCAAATGTGTTATGCTGGGTCTGGCTGGAACGGAGTTAGCTTCCCTCATAGCAAACCATAGGCTGCCACGCTTGGAGTTTTGACTAAGATGTGCGTGTGCTCAGCTGCTGGCCAGCATCAACCCACCACATGAGGATCTGGGGAACCTCTGTCTCGAAATAGGCACATGGAAGCATGGAGCGTCTTATTTCTTAAGGCAAAATGGGATAGCGTTACCGACAATCAAGTCTACATTCATGTTTAGCATTAACAAAGAGTGGAGACTGCAAGCTAAATTCCCAGAGAGAAGCAAATGATAGCATTTGCTAATTGGCTTTGGTTTTCCATCTCTGTGTGGGTTTTATAATTACATGTAAGCTTCATTTGATTTCAAGGGCTCTGCATTTATTCCTAACAGTAGCACTTGCCAGTTTTTATTGGATGATTCCCTGGAGACCTTGCACTAGAAAAAAAAATGTGATCAACCAAACACTTCACGTTATATGTTCAGGCATATTTCTACAGCAAAATGAAACAGATGCCATTCAATCTACCACACATACAGCCAAGTGACAACTTGAGAAAGACAGTCTGCAGTGAGTCAAATCAAAAGAAGGGACTTTTATTGATGATTTCCCAATGCAACCAATTAAGTCCACTCTCCACACACTGTGCGGCCTTGTTTTTCAATTTTTTATGATTTCTTTTTTTTTTTTTCCTAACAATTTCCCTTACCCAAGGGGTGAATGGACAAGTGTTTGCTTTCAGCTGAGGAAACGCTCTGACATCAATGCCCCTGTATGCCATTGTAGGTTTTAAAGCTTCTGATTTCAGAGCCAAGGAAAGTTTGACTTTTTTTGGTCACTTTTTTTCCCCTCTCTCCAATCCCCTACCATTTTAAAAGGAAATCGAGGCTCATTAAAAAAAGTTTTATACACATCAACACATAATTGAGGTGCAATCAGATCACTAATACTACACGAGCCATCACATAATAACGTATCAGGAAAAGGGCTCACACTCTCATTGAACTTACTCACCAAACTTAATTTTAATTCCCTACTGTGGCAGTAGGAATCAGGGACAACAGTTATACTCCAACCTTACTGTAACTCACGCATGTTGGTCCCCAGCAAATGATCTACACTTTCACTCTAAGGTTCGAAAACTTGCTCCATCAGAAGGAATACCTGATTAGAAATTGTTGTAGCAAAAAGAAGGCAAGGAAAGAAATTGTGAGAAAATAATCCATTCAGACACTAACCACAACATGGAATAAAAATACACTTGTATCCCATCACTATAACCACCAGGCTGATTTTCACAATCTTTCTTCTTCTTGTAATCAGCATAAACAATTATGTTTATGTTGCAACACAAAATGGGTGATTTGTACAGGCCATTTACAATGGCCATGACTAGATGATTTAATACGCTCTAAAAATTCATTGTTTCTCCATATTTTCTCTCCCTGTCTGACTGGTATTCTTCCCCTTTCTTCTTGGGAACACTAGGGCTGATGCATCTACTTGACTAACAGAAAAGATAAAGGAGGAATTTTGTTCAGACCAGGATGCATGTATACCAGCATAGCCAGCACCATCCCACACTTCAGCCTCCCTGCAGGATGAAGTCCCCCCTGCACATTTTCTGGCTTTCCAGCAGCCAGATTAATGCCTTCCACCCCCATAAACACACTCTTCCCTCTATCCCCAACCCCACGAAAATATTAGGTCTTTGTCCAACAGGTTTAATAATGGCTCATACACCAAACATATGACAATACCAAAGAAAAGCGTCAGTATCATGAAAGACGCAAGAGATGCACAGCTAACATACTTTGACATTTAAGACTAGAGTAAGTAATGCAATTCTAACCAGTCAGCGAGGCACACCATAATACAGAGAACTCCCACCAGCCCAAAGATCTGGTCACACAGAAATGCAGGTAGATCCCTCACATCCAAGGCTCTGAACAAAAGATGAAAAAGAGATTTTTCTTTTGCAACTCCTATCAGAAACCCTGTGTCTACCAACCTTGGATGTTCGCTCCAGGCTTCCAGCCCTTTGTCCTAGTGAGGACCCGGCTGACCTCCGCCAGAACCTCTCCATATGCCTCCCCTCCGGAGCACCCGGTGCCCTGCGGTGCTCAGCTCAACAAGAGCAAGTAGAAGTCACGCCTGACGCAGTAAAGATGTTTGTTCCACATATGGTTGCAGCTCACGCTTTGTTAGTATCTGTTCCTAAATGACAAGTTTCTCTGTTGCTCTTGATGTCAGTTGGCTCCTGCCTGCCTAACCATACCGCAAGTAACACAGCTAAATTAAGAGCAGTTTGTTTTCAAGAAATTCCATGTTCCACCCCATTTATTTATCTGGGTAAAAATCATATACCACATACACCTCTTGAAGGTTTCATACCAAATATGCTGCTTGATGGGAGCCATAACGTTGCTAAACATAAACTGCAGAAGCCATTTTAGACATGGACATAAGCCTGTAATTCAGCACCTCACCCAGGTCAGCGGGCCTTGAGAGGGTTTCCTCCACAGGGCTGAGGGGACACAGAGGCCTAGCTCAAGGGGCTTGTCTTAATTTGATTTATTGCCAGTTAACACCTTCTGACCACTGACCTGAGTATTGGGAGAAGTCAAATCAAAGAGCATACTCACATAAACAGCTCTTCCTTCCTCTTCTCTGACAGTCAGGGCCATTTGCACTCAGCCCTTCCCAGCTCGCCCTGTGAGGTGCAGGGCAGCGCAGCCGGTCACGGTGGTGTGGCAGCGGCTTCACCCACGACTCTTTCCTTCCTCCTGCTTTTCCATTGCCTCTCTGCATCTGTGTGTCCTCACCTTTGGTTTCTCAGAGCCGGTGGCTGCCACCAGCACGGGACAGAGGATGGCTGCCACCCACTGGGCACCCCACTCAAAGCCACTGAAACCCCGTGCGCTGCCAGGTCTCTGCCAGAGCCCAGCTGCTGGAGCAGGACAAGCTGCTCTGCATCTCACAGCTGAAAATTGTTACAGCTAAACTCCTACTATTACTGGTAGTACTACTAATAATAATCAATATTAAAAAGGGAATCTCAACCTACCCTTGCTCTTACATCACTGGATAAGTCAAAATACTGAAGTAATGTTGAAGCAGAATAAGCACTTCAGCAGTCTTTGATACAAGAGTGTGGAAAATCCTCTAATTATTCCCGATTTGTTTCTCTTTTCTAGGTTTGGGATATTGTAGGGATATTATATTTTCTCCTGCAAATTTCCATTTGTTTTAGCATACATACCAAAAACGGGTTGCTATTGCTATGAAAATTATTTCAGTCCAATTCTTTTTGTGGATTCTTTTGTTTGTTTTACACAAGCTGCTAAGGAATTCATGCTTTCAAAACATACATATTGAAAGCAAATCAACATTTTCCACAGGAAGTTTCAAATATCTGTATAAAGGGGAGTTAAAAAGGAAAAATTACACCCTTTTAAGTGGGGTATCAGAAGCAAAAGTTTTTAAGCTACTTGAAGACTGTAAAGGAAGACAGTTTGTTCTAACACAGAATGCAATTTCAAACACAAAAATATCATTTCTTCAGATTACGCGCTTTTTAGAAAATAGACTTTATTCTGGTCACAGAGACATATACATCTTGCTTTTCCAAAGAAGCTTCTTTATGAATACATGGAGATACATCACTCATGCCCTGCTTTGTCTTTCAAGGCTCCAGTCTCAGTCCACAGCTGGAACAGCGCACACACCCAAGCCTGCGAGCACAGGCTTTGCATTGCAGTGCTGTACGTACCACAGTGCAGAGGTGGAAAAGAAGCCTGTACCTGATGAAACAGACACAACAGACAAGACACCACAGCCAGATGTTACATACAGCCAAATGAGTTGATGACTGGCGTTCAGTAACGCTAGCCATATTACATTTTGTTTCAGGTCAGCTATAGAGTGGGTATTGGAACTGTCCTTTCAGAAGGTAACTAATAGGACATACAGAAAGATACCAAAAGAACACATTTGTTCTTCACGTTGAATGAAACCATAGCCAGAATAAAAGTCAAAGAAAACTCAGTATTTTGTTTAGGCATTTCACAGTTTCATCTGATTGCACCACATTAACTTCACGTTAGGTAACTGGTGATATAAAGGTCTAGTCATTTGAACTGTTACAACCAGCAGCTAACTATTTTGTGCTATTGTAGCACATATTTACTTAATCTCACTTTTAAAAAACTGGTAAGTACTAGAAAGGTTACACAGATCATGCCAACCAAGCTTCAGGAATATTAAATCAACCTGCCTTTAAAGTTGAGCTTCTAAAAATAATCTCACTATACAAATCACTTGTCTCCTTAAAGATCTTTAAATAATACTCATTATGCTGACATGCACATCTGCCTTCAGTAAGCTGAAATTAAGTTCCAGCATATAGTTTTTCATTATATACAGACAGAAATTAAAAAAAAAATGTTAACAGAAAAGGTGTGTGAATGTCTTCAAACACACACAAAATAATTGCCAATATTTTATTTGAAGCAGTGACTTGAACATGCAGTCATTTGTATTGGAATTTCTTTTTAAATATAGGAAAGGAGAGATGTTTGCACAGAAATTCTCTAATTTCATCTGACTGCAGCAAGAGAAATTACTTTTCATCTCCAACTACAATGTCTTCTACAATATTCTTTAACGATGTGGTTAATAGTAACTAGCAAAGAGAATTCTGAAATAAATTATTTCTACAGCTACTGTATATGACAGAGTACTCAAAAATCTGTAACATCCTTGATGTTTTATCATTCAAGATAGAGAATGAAAATTCCACATTATCGCCAGGAATGCAATGTTCTGAAAAGACTGTTGGTTTTAGCAGTTCTGAATGTCATTTCATCAGAAGCAAGATAGAATACTTTTCTTCCCTCAGTTATGTTTTTCTAGGAGTAAAATTCATGGTTCAAACATGGCACAACACAATCTTTCACGACTTCTATGGAAGAGATTTTCTGACTAGATCATTGGGATGTTTATTTCATGATTTACACTAGTTTTATCAGATAATGTTAAGGAATAAACAGCAACGCAGAGTCATACAACCTCCATTAGCCTAAGAGATCCCACTGGAGTGAAGAATTCAAATCCCGTACAGCCACGTCACATACAGGCATTCACACATCCCTGAAGAACAGCAACTTCTCTCTCATTCAGCCGTCAGCACCCAACAAGTTTAGGGAGATAACCACCAAGCCCTCCAAGCTATCGAGTCTACACATCCTAACTTACATCTGATTTCAGAACTGCCATTTCCACAAGCTGGAAAGCCTAGAAAAGCAGAAACAACAAAGCATCGTTTGTTGAGAAAAAACTTTACAGAAGTCTTTGGTAGCTGCTCAGCTTCCTGCAAATACTCACTGAGGTGCCTGACAAAATCAGAATATATGGACTTGTAAACTGGGATATAAAAAAAAATAAAGCATACTGCTTTAATATACTGTTCTCTCAACTTAGTCCCTCTACTGTACAAAAGCATTTAAGACCACCACCCATCCATTGTATCCCACCAGTGAACAGACACTCCTAAAGGGGGAGAAATGTGCAAAGACCGCAGGAGACCTGGTGCAAGAAACCCGGTGGATACAGGGCAAAGATCTCAGGTTCTCATGTTCTGAAACACATTCTCCAGTTTCCATAAGAAGCACAGGAACACTAGGCTCCTATTCAACTAAATGACATACCTGTGTTAGTAAAAGAATAATTTCTCTTCTCCCAAGCACTGTAGCAGATCAAAGAGTAGAAGACTTGTACAGATGCAACACAGAAAACGCTCTGTGCTGGAGGAGGTAACTACACTGTTATAAACGTAAATCACAAATAGAGTAAATTTGATGATCCAGAAAATAATTCTTTTGCACGTTCTACATAAGCATAATTAGACAATCAAACTGGAATCTGCCCATCTTCACCAGTTCCCTCTTTTCCCTCATGTCTTCCTTGAAGCACACTATTCTGCTGGTGCAGACTTGTCCAACCATACCAGACATTAAAGATGCCTTGCTCAGCAGTTCTTACCTGTTCACACAGAGTCATGGGCTAGTCACCACCTTCAGGGCTATGAATGAGCTAGGCAATGACAAAAGAGATCTTGGAATCACAGACAAGCAGCTCACTTGACAGTTTTCCAAATAACATAACCAGCACTGTACTTTAGCAGTTCTCATCAGTGACAGAAAGGAAGTCAAAGCTCTGTGCAGTAAGATGTGTGCTGCAGTGATGATAGGAGAGAGATTTTACATTTGCACAAACATAAGTATACAGCAGACTTCCAACGTGCAATACCCATGCACCTACCCTTTTAGAGCTTCAATACACAGAAAATACAGCAGAACACTTGCAAGAAGAAATTAATGTTTACAGAAGCATACATTAAAGAAATCAGTATTGTTTTTAACAAGTTTAGAAAGCTTAAGGATTTTCAAAAAGGCTGATCATCATCATGAAAAGTCACTCAATACGAGGATTTTTTTTCAGTATTTTTCAGTATTTAGGAACTCAACTATATATGAAATCTGGAATTAAGGGGAATTTTTAATCACACTGCAAGTGATTGAACAACCTAATGAATTACTAAGTGACAGAATGCTATTATCAAGAGTTAATGAAAAAAGCATCTGCAGCAGACACGGGAGTAAATATCTTAGTCCAACAAGTCACAAAGTTGCTTAATCAAAAATTTACTGACTAATGCTTTGATCAGTGACAGTGAATGGAGCATCACATATATTAAACATTCATGAACGGACAAGAAATTACTGCCTTGTAACTTCTCGTTGTTGGTGCCAACCCAGTATCAGTTGGTAACGCGTACATTGCCAAGAACACCCATGATTTGCCGTCAGTGCTCTTTATCATTTGTATTCGCCAATATCAGGCATCGTTCCAGCTTCTCTGACCATAAGACTGTACAAAAACCAGATTTGCAACCTGGTGCCCCTAATCCTGCCCTTACCCATAATCTAAACTATAAATCAAATTAAGCCAAACCACCCAGCTCAGTACATTTCACAAACCATTTGCAGCCATCAAACCTGGACCTGCAGACCCTGCATTTTTATTCATGAATAAGTCTAACTCTTTCTGACGCTGGTTATAATTCTAACCTAATCTTACCTTGAAGGAAAACATATACACCATTCTTGTCTCCTGACCTGACAGGCTTGCAGGCACTGAAAGATCTGCCAGTAAAAGTCTCCCCTCCCAAATCTTAAACCCATGCCTAATTTGTAGATAAAAGTTGGCAAGACATAACACTCTCAAGCAAAGCAGAACATCACCTCCCTTGAAAAGTCATTAGTTTTGGACATTCTTCCTTACCTTCTACACTGTCTAGGGCTCTTTGTTCACTCCATCTATAACTTACTTCCAAACCAAGAACACCAAGGCAGATATCCTTCCCCAGTCTCAAGGAGATGCTTAGTTTCTTTAAGCTGCTCAACTTTAAGGAAAAACTATTCCCCCAGTAGCTAGGAGGCTTATTTCAAAACAATTTCAAAATTGTTAGAGCACACGTTCTGACAGCCAAAGAAAAATTCCATTCACAGATCAAAGAAATAACTATATAATTTGGAAGCTATTTCTTTCTTAAAAAAAATCGGCTGAATAGTCTTGCAAACGTAGGAGTAAAATTACCAGAAGTGTGAAGCACTCAAGTTGTGTACTGTTAGATATACGATTATTAACTCTTGTATATACAGCTTACACGGTGCTGCCTCTAGCTGTTTCTGATATCGTACACACAAGCATTAAAGAAATAAGTTTGAATTTTGTGTTAAAAACAATTATGTAAATTACTCATTTCTGTATACGAGCTTAAAGGCACTTTTATATATAATTAGCAGCAAGACCACTAGTCAAATATTCAATCTTTCTGATGGTTGCCTCAAACATAAAGCTGACCATTTGCTTCACTATGTAGTCTAATACCTCAATTACCAATGCAGTCAGATTTATTTATTTTTTTAAGCTAGCTTTTTACGGCGAGTCCTCATAGACATAGAACTTGCAATTAGTACCACAGATCTTGACTGAGCAAAGGCAATGCACAATATTAAAGGAAATAAGGTCATTAATTTATGTAAAAAGCAATCAAATAATAATTAAGTTGTTAAAACAGTGCAAACGGGCTGCACAGAATGAACAAACAAGTATAGTTTCAGAGCATGAGGCTGCCATTCTGATATTTTACAGTTCTTGGGTTTGGGAGGTATGGACTATACATGATTTCTACTTTTTCCAATATAGCATTTCGTTTTCTTTGCTCTGACCAAGAACCAGAAGAATTTAACACAAGCTGAAATTTCAGCAGTCCCCTCCTCCCAGGGACGAAGCAGTAGCCTATGGGCACATCGTAACTCAGAGCACATTTCAAAAACATCGAGAACTAATGAAAACAGCACCAGAAGTAATTAAAATGCCATTTCATACAAGAACAAAAGTAGTATTTTGACACTTCTGGAAGAGAAATGAGAATTATGAAAAGTTGCTATGAATTTCTTTGATAAACACGATGTTAACTGCTCAAGTCATCGATTCACAAACACAAAAGCTGAACTGAAGAACTGTTGCCATCAACTCCCCAGGAAGCAGATTAGGATCATGACTTGCAAAACCAGAGTGGTTTTTGACTCTAACAAACTAAATTTAGACCCAGTTACATAAAAAATACTAATAGCCTTAACACTTTTAATCAGCATAAGAGGTTTAGAGATACACAAATGATTTAAAGTCTGTTGACTAGTTTTATACTGCATTTGCAATATTGTGCATTAGTAAAATCAGGGAGATTATGAAAGAAATACTGAGGCAGAAAAAAATTACATAAAACATGAAAAGCCGGCTATACAGAGTGACTCCAAACTTTGATACTAACAGAAATTTTACCAGGATACATCAAAACCAGAATTTCTCTATAGATTCCTGCAGCACAGAGGCTAGCCTAAGCAGGTAATGCAATGCAAGTACCTACTAGGTTCACAAAGTAGGCTGGACTCTCTTGAAATGCAATATTAACTCTTGTGATCCTACACAGGGCAAAAAATGAACGCAAAAGCACAAAGCGATCTGGAGGACTTTCAAGTGCCAAGCCTGGCATGGTGACGGGCAATATGCTCTGCCAGCTGTGCTGCTTCTTCAGGAGCAGCAAAATGGCAAAAAAAAAATTCCCCACTGATTTTTATGAAATAGTTCATTATTATGGCTTGCGTAGCACCTGCCAATAATTTATCAAGTATTGACCACATCATGCTCGGGGTTCCCCCTCCCCCAGCATCTTAACACAGTCCTTGGAAACAGGAGAAGGTGCCAATATAGTCCTAATAAAAATAATTACTTGGATAAACTACAACCG
This sequence comes from Anser cygnoides, assembly GCF_040182565.1. Classification (NCBI taxonomy): domain Eukaryota; kingdom Metazoa; phylum Chordata; class Aves; order Anseriformes; family Anatidae; genus Anser; species Anser cygnoides. Next base: position 50,017,613 of record NC_089877.1, on the reverse strand, counting down.
TTGCCCCAGGCATGTGATAAAATTGCAAAATAGGCAGCAATATTGTCATATGTTCTACCTCCCACTTTTTTGAAAGAATCTACATCATAAAAACATTTTCAGGTTCACATCCTGAAGCATCTGTAACAGACCAGTTAGCTAGACTGTTGGTTTTTGTTGTTTTTTTAAACTTGAATAGCTTTTTGTACAATGTCATCAGAAAGTGACCCTTAAAAGCTTGTTTCTACCACTGCATCCTAACTGATAGAGAAATGAAACAGGTGACAGTTACTGAGTGCTAGGGACGACCGAGTTCTACCTACCTTCAATTTCTTTCAAAAATCTTTCAAAATCCTTTGTGCAATTTTTCTAAACCATTTGAGTATTACTAAAGATAACGAGATTACCCACCCTTCTTCCGAATTACTTCTGAGAAACACTGCAAGTAACACTGAGATGAGCATGCTATAGAGCTTATCTGGTTGGTTTAGAAGGGGGAAAGAAAAAGATCAACTTTGAAGCAATTACTGTGAAATATTTTTTAAGGAAAGTATTATTGCTGATAGCTGACTAGGAACTCCTGCAGCTGATTGTTCTTCCTACTAAACCAGAGACATCATGAGAGGAAGCAGCAGTTTCTGCAGATTAGAATAACTGCAATGGCATCCCATAAAACTACAACTTTAAACAAACCCTAATAAAAAAATAGCTTTCAATTTCTCAGCTATTAAACATTTTTTCTTAGCAGGAACTCTTTTTCAGTGACTTAAGGTGGCTCTCACTAGACCATGTTTTTGTTCTGACTTACATAGCTATAAACCAGTCAAGGAAGGCATTGTGCTGGGTGTCACAATTTTGCGGTTTAGAACTGGTGAGACAACTACTCCAGGCTCCTCGCAGAAAGGCCAACTGAGTTAAATGACAGCTCTGCGAAGGTACCGACGAAGACATCATCCATGAGAAACTGAACGCTCCAAGAGCTCTCACTTAATATCTGTGTTTTAAAGTTGTCTTTGTAATTGACACCTAAAATATTTCTATAAAACTGATTAGCCACAAAGGGAATAATTGTGGTCATATCTAAAAAAGAAATCCATTCCACGTTGGAGATGGAATAGTTACTTTGCTGCGAAAGTTACGCCGTCGCTATTTGACAATAAATATAAGGCTTTCTTTACTTCATCTTAAGTATCAGCAAGGGCACCATAGCCACATTACCACATGAGAAACCCTCCCCTTTGATTTCCTTCTGTAATTCTCCAAAACCAATTTTAGGGTAATGATGTCAACCTTGGGCTGCGTTGCACAGAAATGTGTTTTTTTTGTTGTTGTTTTGTTTTTGTTTTTTAACTGAAACTACCATCTTTCTGAATTTGTTTAGAACTCCCTCGGAAATACCTTTTGGAGAGGTTTGCAGCACTTCAGAAAACCTGCACTGAAAATGAGTAATATCTGAGAAAACAAGTATACTATTGAAATCAACTATGTGCTCATTATTAAAATTTGTGAATACCAGCCTGCAGTGACAGACTATACTTTTTGGCAGATGCTTAGCTCATTATCATTCAGCTGCTGAAGCACAGATCCAGCTTGCATCACCTAAGAGGATTATGCAACAACAGGCAGGTTATTACTGCTTACAGCTCAAATGCTGAACTAGCTTCTTCATAACGTTTTGAGCTTCTACGGATCCTTCTTTTCAAGGAAAGGAAAACAGATCCATGGTTTATTGGAAGTTCCACTCAGAAATGCTGTAATTTATTTTACTTTGTATCACAGTGGTAATATATAACCTATCAAGGAGAATATAATTTATAGCGCACTGCATGAAACAATATAGTTCTCCCATACCTCCCATGGTTATCAAACTTTCACATTCTATCTACAGGCAAGCAAAAATACTTGTCAATTAACAGATATTTAAAATATTGCTTCTCTATTTTCCTTCTACATTAAGCAAGTATTTCAGAGCTCAAAAGTATTTCATTTTTTTAAGACTAGTACTGCTCACATTGACTTAGCTAACTATCCTGTTCTGTATTTACAGCAAAAAAGGCACGCGACAGCAAGTTGCATTTACCAAGTGAATATTACTGATGCATGTTTTGCTCCTTGAGTCATAACAATCAGAAGGTCTCAGAGGATACGTTCTAAAACTATTTGAAATATTTTTAAAAATAAAGTGTTTTAAAAAATAAATTTCAACGCATATTGAACTACCATCAGTTCCTTACACAGTTTTCAGAGCAAGACCTAAAATTCTGTTTACTGGATAGCCAACCTGTTGATCATCTTCATCACCATCACCTTTTTAAAGCTACAAAAACATGTAACAGCCATGAAACAGAATACTGTGCATTTTTTCAGATCATTACAATAACATTTCTTTTGCTGAAGTCTCTGAAAGTTTTAGTGGTTGCAGTGTTTTCCCCCAGCAACACACTCCACTTTCCCAACTGAAATACTAATACTTGGCATGCCTTATTAAAGCAATCTTGATTCTGCACAATGTGTTTTGGGATAGAACCATCTACAACAGTTACTTGGGTTGTAGGGCATCTCCTTGCTTGTTTATTCCAAAATAAGCAGTGCTTGACTGCAATTAAAAGGTAGTACAGGAACAGGAAGAAGAGAATATAAAAGTTAAGATTTACCTACAAATACTACATAATTTAATGGTGGGGTACAGCAAGTGCCAGGCTTTCCTGTGTGTCAGCACAGCTTTGGAATCTGAATTATTCAAGACCCTTGGAAGGAAGTATTTTTTAAATGGTCATAAGTACCAAAGCTAGGTTTGACTTGAAGTTAATATTCTTGCCCTCGAGCACAACAGAGAGAAACGTGAGGAATAGAACTCCCTATTAAATTGTAGCTGTTATGAAGAAAATGCAGAAGTCAAAAACAAAGCTTACAGCCCATAGCAGCACCAACATTTTTCGGATGTGAGCGTAAATGAATCTCATTTCAGATACAAGCAAGAACCAGACTGGTAACTGAAAATAAGACAGAGAAGTTCAATTCTTGTTTAAAAGAAATCACAGTTAAAAACAATAAAATAATAATAATCTCTCAGAAAGCTGATAGCAGACTAGGTAACATTCACATGAATTTGTTCTGGTTCCACAGTGCTTACAAGTAAGGAATGTGTAGCCAAGGCACACACCTGCCTCACAGCGCAGCTGCAGCCTGGGATGTTACTACAGATCTCCTGTACTCCACTTCCTCCCTCTCACCAGCCCACAAATCCAGCCTTCTCCTGTCCCAGAGCTCAGACAACTACGGTTGCCCTGCGCATCAGCTTCCTAGGTCTCATTTCATGCCAGACTATTTCAAGCAGAATAGACTAATGAAGAAAAATTAGCTGCTTTGCTCATACTTGAGCTTTATTCTTTAGTGATGACACTACTTTGTCCTTTAACAGGACACATGGGGATTTAGTAATTGATAACACTAACATTTGTTAAACTTAACTGAATTTGAAACAATAAGTTACGAAAAAAATGATTGAAAGTTTTGTGATGATGCTGTCTTGTCTTTGCCTCTTTCTTAAGAACAGCATATTTTTGATTTCCTAAAGGTTTTAAAATTTTATTTCGATATTCCATACCGCCCTTATGTGATCTCTGCCCTCCCCAAGCCTCCAAGTTAAAAGTTCTAAGGCCAATACAATCACGTAAAAGGGAATGCACTTTATAAAAGTTCATTAGTATCAACAACAGTAATACAATAGTATTCACCAGCAAGCACCCAGTATCATATAGATTTACACAGCACTGCTCCAAAACAGCTACAAAACCAGAGCATTTCTAAGAAGTTCTGGTTGTCAATGTAATAGAAAATAAACCTTTCTTTATATACTGTTGCCAAAGAAGTGTTGAGCTGTTTAGTCATTACTAGCCAAGATTTTTGCATGTAACAAAACACGTTCTCATTTTGCATTACATTTTCAAGTGTTTTACATTTTCAGTATCTAGTTCTAGCAGCTTAGCTGATTTTTTTTTTATTTCGTTTTGTTAAGGATGGACTTCAATTTCAAGTTCCTATTTTAAACAGTATAAATCATCTGTAGATCAGATAAACTATTAGTCAAAAATGAATTGCAAGGTAAATTCTTACCATTAATAGCCCACGGGGCTATTTTTTTTTTTTTGCCACTTTGTCAAAAGATTTTTTTAAACATATACACAGAGAGCACATATGACTGCTGTTTTATGTAAAAACAAGTAGGCAACCCTCCACTGCCAAAACTGGTGGTTCACAGATGGGAGAAAATGGAATTAAAGAAACTCTCAAGAGGCCATTTGTATGCATAAATTAATTTCTGAGAAATTAAGCCACACAAAACTGTACTCATCTTCACCTAAAAAGTAAGGACAATTTCCAGCATCAACAGCTACAATAAATCCCGTTGTCAAAACGTGCAATAGTATGAAACATGGCACAAAAGCATTAAATACATCCTATGAACTCAGATCTCCAGATAAAGGATCTTCTTGAACTTGGTTCATGGCACTCTGAACAAACAGCGGTGCATAGATAAAGACTTTAGTCTTCACAAGTATTAAAATCAGAACTCAAAAGATTTTATAGTTGGCATAACTCTGCAAAGCGAGAAATTACAAATTCAATAAGTTTGTACAGAAGTTACTCTGAAGCACACAATCACTAGATTTTAAGCTGCCTGACAATTTTCTCCAGTCTTCTTAATGTAGCTGTTCAAAGCAATTTTTTGATCCTGCAGATTAATACTTCATATAGAATATGAAATGCTGTACTGGAACAAACAAGTAAGAGCAGACAGCAACAACATTAAGACACGGCCAGATGAACACTGGGGGAACATTTACGTAGTCAACTTTAAGTGGGCTACTGAAAACGTAACTGAACTCCATTTAAAACAAACAAAAAAAAGGACTCAAGCCTCTTCCAAAAAGGACAAAAACCACTTCCATATTTAATCTTATTTTAGAATAGAAGAATGACTTTGTACTCTTTGGCAGGGAATCTATCAAACCACAACACGTCCTGTCAATGTGAACCTTTCCTGAGAAAGGGTTCATAGCCATAAACTCATTTATAATGTGTTACGTAGGAGATGGCAAGTCATAACAGTTTGAGTCAAGAACACGGAATGTACCAACAAGTTTATGAAGAGTGACAGTAGCAGTTATTTACATGTTCAGGGTAGTTAACTGTTCTTTATGAATTACTTCTCCCTTGTATAAATTAGAAAACTACAAAAAGTCAAGACTGAGAGAATTCCTCATCATCTTTACAAGTTCAAGTAAAAACACCTTGCAGAACCTCCTTTAGACAATAGCATATTGCTTGTATAAAAGGTCTCTTATTCTATAGAAGTCTTGACAGAGACAGCCTTCCAATCCAATGCGCCCTGTTTCGGTCTGAAACAAAAGACATGTTTCAGTTTATTATCTTTACACTAACAAGACATTTAATTTTCATTTAGAATATTATTTACCAAAGAGTTTAAGAGACAGAACACCTACCCTGCGAACAGCCACCAGATTGTTGCAGACAAGCACTCCTCCTACAAATTCAGCTTGTATACCTTCTCGCAAGAGAACTTGCTTGAAGTCAGATAGTCTTGGCTCATTCATAAACACAGACTGGTGTCCAAGAACCTTTAAACAACACATAAAATTTTAATACTCCTGCTACTTGTTGTCTTCCATTTTTCCAAGTATCTCCTCATCATTGCGTTGGCAACAGCATGGCCTATGGACAGGCTGGGGGACTATGAATGAGAAGGTTCTATTTCTGTCTACTTGCAGCAAGATGTTTCCAGGACAGGAAAACATAGAAATTACTTGTCAAGTAAAAAAAAAAGATTTCTTTCTGCATTCACATATTGCAGACAAAACTGCCCTTGAAGATATCTTCCATGACGTGTTACGACCAGGAACAGAGATGCAGTAAGCTGCACTGCTGATCACTACAGATCCATGACAACTGTCACCGAAGTATGAAGAGACTTTAGAGTTGTCTCCACATTTATCTAACTCCTGAAACAGACTACATTTAGGACTGTACAACAGTATCTTAAGATGTAATTCATGGATTAGGAGTTATTTTAGTAATTCACTGAAAAATGAAATAACATCTATTCACACAAGCAACTATTTTCATTTCAGAGTGAAGAACAATGTAAAGAAAAATTAAATTAATGAACTCAGATCACTACTAGAGGCAGAGGTATATGAATTTCCAAGACATATATTTCTACTTAAGCATATGAAGTAATTCCCATAGCATCAACAGAACAGAACAAGACCCAAGAGTGACTAAATAACCGATTTACAAATCCACAAGTACTAACTACAAATACGAAACATTACGATCTCATTCACAAATAGTTGGTAACTGTATGCTAGGCACTATTTGTGAATGCAACAGATCATCCTTGCTGAAAAGCTTAAAATCTGAAGGAACAGTAGCAGGCTTAACTAAGAGAAAACCAAACATGAAACACCAGTTTCAGTTAGACTTTCATTTGAATAAGATCACAGTTATTAACCTCTAAGTACTAGAAAGAAATCAGGGAAGTTCCTATACCTCATGAGGTGGCAGAGGTTCCAAAGTAGGAATGATCTCACTCTCCTCACACATCTCCTTATCATCGTCACCAAAGAGGCTTTTCATGGCCTTTTGTTGTGCAATGACACTAGAGTCCGAAGAAGGCATATCCACTTGCATCTCTAAGTCTTCATCTTCCCTCAGCTCTCCCTCTTCCAAAATAACTCCCGTATCCACTTTTGAAACTCGCATGTCCAGGACACCATCTATCCAAGCCAACTCAGCATCCTTGGCTTTACAGAACTGAAGGGAGCTGACAAGAGAATCTTTTAACCTGACCTGGGTTGCACAAAAATAAAAGTACTGTTGGTTTGATGGAAAACACACGGTTCTTACTTCAAGTTTCCAAAATTAGCAGTTTCCCTTTCACCATCTTTCTGCACAGGTTTGACTCATAGTCTTTTGGAGAGAGAAAGAAATTGGTATCTCTAAGGCAAGACATTCAATACTTAAAAAACAGTTTGTATAAACTTGATATCAGCAGTCAACTTAAAAAAAAAAGAAACCAAGAACAATACCTTTGTTTTTCTTGATTAAAATAAGAAACTTACATGACTGCAAACAAGTTAAATTTATGGCAGGAACAATCATTGACTTTTAAAACATCAGAATTTTTTTGTGGCCAAGGGATTCTTCAGTTGGCCTTAGTAAATCTATGGAAAATTTACACAGCTACATTCAGGTTACTAAACTGGAGCTCCAAACTTCAACCTTCTTTAAAAAAAAATGATAATTAATATTTTATTGCAAGAGGGGATGTTGTAAATATCAGACTAAGTGACCAAAACATTACCCTGATTCCTCTGGCACATTCCAGGACTCGAACTCATTAAAACCCTACTCTGAAAGACTGCTATCCACATGAGATTGTGCAGGATCACAATAGCAGAATCAAGGCTGCAACTGTACAAATGAAATTGCAACTAATTAACTATCTGCAACACAATTCACCCAAAAGGCATTAGGTTTCCAACATCCCGCTCCCATTTATTTTCTAATTCAATGTCTCCGATGTACTTCATCTCTTCAGACAGCTTCCAATTGAAAACAAAAAATTTAAATCTTTGAAGACTGAACTACCCCCTTATAAGATAAAACTGAAACAAAATATGGAGCTATTAAATTTTTATTCAGATAAATATTTTGTGAAAAATCAGAAATCTCATTTCTTTCACACTAGCAATCCTCAGAGCTTTTTTTTAAAAAAAAAAAAAACAAAAAAACAAAAAACAAACAGAAAACACTGCTGTTTTAATAATCTCCAAACATATTAATTTTGAGTAACTGGAGCTTTCTGCTTCCACAGGTAACAGATTTTTCTCTGTAACGTAGCAAAAACACCTTTCAACAATTCTACTGATGTTTTCCTATTAACTTTAAAAGGACAGAAGGCTTAAAAGACTCAATACCTAAACTGCATGTGAGATGCTTTCCTCTGAACAACTTCAAAATTTCCACCAGGACCATATGAAATTTTCATATGCTTCACACAAATTATCCAAGTTTTCTCATTTTGAGTTTAAAGATGAAAACTAAATGTAATGTATTAAAGAAAGTGCAACATTTTACCATTACCTCACTTTTTTTTTTTTTTTTGTGAGGAGAAAAGAGGTGGTGGTAAGCAGAGGTACCTTTTAAATAATTTCTTTAACATTAACTTGCTCCTGACTGTACTTGTTTATTCCCAAGTACTATTTGGGTACAAAGGGTCTCATACTTTTTTTTCTTCTTCTTTGCTAAGTCTCCTCTTGAGATTAGAGAAAGAATTCTGAGTTGCAAGCAGTTGTAGCATACAGTGGCACCTTAAATACAGACACAATAAGTCCACTAAGACTAAAGCAAACTGATGTTCTCGTGGACATAAACTTTGCTTTCTGCATTACAGGCAAAAGTGGACTGATCTCACATTCAAGTTTTGTTTTAAGCACTTAGGAGTAAAATTCATTTGAGCATAAGGAGAATGCCTACTCATAAGACAGAAAAAAGCTGCCAGTGTCAAAATCAAGTGTACAGATATGTAGCTTTGTGCATCTTCTCTCCCAAAAAAACAGAGGGCCAAATAAGAAAGCCTGCCAGTACAGCTTTATTACAGTTGACAATATTTACATAAGTAACACAATCCTGTAGCTTACCTGATAAATATGAGTTTCACTGGTTGCATCTACAGTTTCATGTAGTTTTGGCATGTAAACTTTAATGTCTTTTCCACCAAAAGCTCTGCAACATTCTGCAAGGTCCTGGCTGGCTTCAGGTGGTCCATGGACAATGATCAATTGTCTTGGTTTCATTTGGTTAATAATTTTTTTAATTGAGTCCCCATCTGAGCGTCCTTCGTAGTCAATGTATGTAACCCTAGCTCTAGTTTGAATTAAAAAAAAGAAGAAGAACAGATTTTAAGATTAAAGAAAATATTTTGAAACACTCAAAGTTTGATCAAAAATTTTGATTTAAAAAATGAAAAATACTTTTAAAATATTCTACATCAAAAAAGCTGTCAGCACAAGCTGTTTTACGGATCAGTAAAATAAAGAATTGCCAGATATCAGCACATACATATATTTAACACTATAAATTCCCAAAATTCACTTACATAGTTATCAAAACATGACTTAAGAGTACGTGAATAAGTTCAACCCTTGTTAGCAAAATATACATACACACTTGCTTATCTGTGCTGACAAACTGTTGTATCATTTGCTCTTCCTTTTACACTTCTCCTCACATAGGAACCAAAGTACATATTTCTTAAGAGTAAGAGCTGTAAGATTCTGTACCATGCTCCCAGAAAGACTAGTAAAAAGCTAATTGTGATTATTCTGGAGAAGAAAAGAGAATCCTATCCCACTTTCTTAATTCCAAACTAGCCTTTTACCCAATTTGTACAATACCCGTGCCACTATTCTAATAGCATGGACTAAGGCTCCTAAAGCTGAAGACTCACTGGAATCGTACACAGCTGCATACAATTCAGTACACAACATTTTTCCGTAATGAATTTTGCAGAGCTGCCCACAACACGCTATCTTTCCCTACAAGCAACAATATCAGCACACACTTAGTAGCTCCAAGGAATCCTCTAGCATCAGAAACTTTGGAGGACAGACTCAGGAGACACATGTAGTACTGGAATTCTCCAATTATCCCTTCATATCAAAACAGGTAACAAGCAGAATTCAAAGCAAAACAGAATGTGAAATTTAGGCACTATTAACAGCTGATACCACGTTGGCATACATTTCCTATTAGCACTTCTACAAAAGACCCTCTTGTTGCATGAGAAATAAATGTAGCCACTGCCTACTGTCACAATGTAAAAAACCCAATCACTTCAAATATTTTTTTTTTCTTCTCAGGAAAAAAAAAAGCATGTATTTTAGCTGGAACAAGTAGTTCTGGAAAGAAGGCAAAACAGCTGAATGCTGGTTACAACGCATTGGCCTTCTGAACAGTACCCTCCCTAGCTATGAAGTTACCGAAAATCAGAACAAAGCCACTCACTTAATTTCCATGGATTCTGTTGCTGAAATACATTTGGTGGGAACATCTGATAAATCCTGGTCCATAGGCTCCTCTCCATTTGTCAAACCAGATTCTAATTTGCTTTTTTCTTCTTCTGTTGCCTGAAGTTCTGGAACCAGAAAATCTTCAGGTCTAAAGGATGAAAGGCATTTTGTTTTTAATAGTCTTATAGTGACTGCAAAGCACTACATAGTATAGAAACAAGTAATCCTCATTATAACTACTGACTTCTTTTAGAATCGTTAGTGCTAACAGTTTTATTACACTTGCCTTCAATATTTTCACATGTGAACAGAGCTCATTTGGAAAATATCACCTTCATAACTCAAAAATAAACACGCTTTTGATATCTTCCAGAACATTAGCATGTTGAAGGTTTCTAGCACGTATTCCTCACACAAGTAGTACAAATATTGCTAGATTTTCCTAGGTTGAAAGATGCTCCTTCCTGTCATAGTAAATTTACGAAAATTATGTGTCATTTAAAGTAGAAAAAATGTCAGGTTCAAAAAAATTTAATCTTCTCTCATAAAAATAAAAGCAAAAAAAAAAAAAGTCGTGAAAACACAATCTAAAAGATGTAAGCTTATGCCAAGAATCAGTGCTCTGCAGCTTCAATCCTTATCAGAAGCTTCCTGTGAAACTTAGCACAAACTGTTTTACAGAAGCCATTCAAATGTTACCGTGTTTAGGACTGAACATAACAGTGTAGCAAGGGAGAGAACGCTGATTTTTATTTTTATTACTTCTATTTTTGAACTGTTTCATAGCTGTTACATGTTACTAGGCACTATCACTGCTTTCTCTACATACTTGATAATCTCGCCATATTCATCCCATTTAATTCTTTCTTCGGGGGCTGGAAACATTGGATAAGATTTCTTTGCTTGTTTGAAGAAGCTTCCTTTCCGGCTACCTTCACCCTTCATCATCAAATCATGTTTGGTCTTATGTACAGTTGGCTGATCAATATCTTCTTCGGCATCACTCTCATCACTGGAATCGATATCTGCCCTGAAATGGCATTCCAAGAAGAACAGCATTTTCTTTTTAATTCAGGTTTAGAATTACATAAACACACTGACTAAGGTCAAGGACAGTTTATGCATCTGAGAAGTTGTTCACAAACAGCAGATGAAACAGGTCTACCTTAACGACAGATTAAAGACAACCATTTCTGACTCCTCAATGCCCTCAGACAAGCCTACCAAAACCATGATTTTCATTTATCCCTGTAAACAGTTGACGCATCAAGCTGATCACACAAATATCAACTCTAACAATAACAGCAGAATGCAACAGCCCACATACTTACTCTTTAGACTGTTCTAACTTTTTAGCCGCTTCTTTCTTTAGTTTCTCCTTTTCTAGGTACTCTTCAAGTTCTTTTCCTTCCAACTTGACACGTCTTCTCAACTTACAGATAGAATAAAAATTGACATTACTGTGAGTAGCTGACATGATTTTAGTATTTCTCCTACACGCTGCTGGTAAGATAACATTTAATTTAAGTACCAAGGGCAAATGCAACTTGTTTGTCACGTACAGACAAGAATATGTAAATGTGTGGCACCTTAGCATGGCAACACCATAATAATGTTATCAATTAGCAGAGACTACTTTAACAGAAAAACATTTCTAAGGTATGAAAACCAATTAGCTTTATAAAAATTCCTTAGAACATCTTCAGGAAACATCTCTCTTCAATAACTGAATGCAAATACCCTATAATGAGCAGGGTTTTTTTTGACCTTTGTGTAACTAACAAAAAGTGAACCTTGCAAAATGCTATACTAGTAGTCAATGCAACATCAAGTTTTGTTTCTTGTTTTCCACAGAGCAAATTAGAATATAGGTCGCACTGGATAACGCAGAAATCTAGAAATAAGTCTAGTACTGTAATTGAACATTTCCAATCCAATCTAAAACTAAAAGCAGGCTGTATCATCAGGATTGAAGTTATCACTGCGACCACAGGGGACTCCTGTAAATTGCCAGCATTTACCAGAGAGTAGATGTAGGTATACTACTTGAAAATAATTTGAAAACATGATTAATAATTAATTGTATTCTTTTAATTCCTAAATCTCACTTATCTTTTTAATTCTGGTGAGATATACTACACTGATTTGACTCGATTCTCCCCTCATCCCAAACCGAAGTCATTTCCAGCAAGAATAATACATAGCATATTGTGATCTGCATCTAAACCGTCAACAGATTTGTTTTTAATAATAAAAAAGACATAAGCGTTAACAATAAATATTTAAAAGCAACTTCATGCTCATCTCTGTTAAGTATTAATTCTACCACACCACTGAAAAACAATTCCTAATGTAAGATCTATTTTTATGCAAATTTATCCTTAACATGTTATATATGCAATATACTTATTTCAGATTTCCTTCCACCACTAGAAGCATTTTCAGCAGTCAAAAAAAAAAACCACTAAATTCAGTTTTGCTTATACCCCGCCAGATGGCCCACAACAAAAACTTTTAGATAAATGGACAAATTCTTACCTCAATATCTATAACCTTCTCAGAAGGATTATCAATCAGGAATCGGGCTAATGTTCCAGGTGTAGTGCGGTAAGTTAAAATTATAGAGTTTTTGGAATCCTGGCACCACTGAATGAAAAGATCTCTTGAAAACCCACACTCTAAATCAGGTTGACTGGCAAGAACAACTTTTGGACTAGGCACTCGAGCCAGATCAGAAAGACTATGACATAAGGAGAGATGGCGGAATTGGAAAGGATTGTTTCGCTTGTCTTCAAAGCACCTCATCAACTTATCGCTCATCCATTCAACCTAAAATATGTATTAAGAAAAAATTATTAACAGGAAAAAAATGTAAAAACGTACAAACCTGACAGTAAGTACAGGGCTGAAATATGTGTGATTACATCAAGGTTTCTCAGTGTGTATAGAAATAATGCTGAGTGTGAACACCACAGAAATGAGTACTTTTTAATAGCTATACTCTATACTGACAAGTCTTGTGATTAAAAAGAAAGTAGAAACGAGTATCAAGAAGCACAGCAGTAGCCATGACTAGACACTGTGTCACTTGATCAGAACATTTGAGAGAGAAATACCAACTCTAGAATAAGGTAACACCCAGTCTTTGGCTTTCTTTTTAAACACTGTTGGGGAAAAAATAAAAAAAGCTCTTGAATATACATCCTGTTATGCTCTTCACAATTGCATTTTAAAATGAAAACAAACCAAACCTGTGATTTAGAGAACTCCACTACATTGTAGCTGACATTATTCAGAAGTGCTAGAGAGTAGACTCCTAATCCTGCATCTTTTGTTCTCCAGATCTGATCAAGAAGTTGAGCAAGTTCCAGAACTCTGCCTGCTGTATCCACAGCTATTAATACATTTCCATCACCTCGTAACGTCTCCAAAACATTAGCTAAAAAGAATTAAAACAAAACAAAAAAAATGCTTACACTTTAAACCACAAGTAGGGTGTTTGTGGGGTGGTGTTTTGTTTTTTCCCCTCCTGTATCACACTGACAGTCATTAGTTAAAAGCAAATTGAACTCTGAAATACATTGAACTTCAAGACAGAACCAAAACTACGTTTCCAATTAAATTAAAAGGAGTTGGACTTTTCTTGGTAGCTCTGAAGATCCCACTGCCCTGATATTACTTTTTAAAATAAATAAATACAATCTGTAGAATGGAGCTTAAAAAAAAGAAGATTGCATTACTGAAGGTCATTCAAAAATTCCTTAAGAAATCAAATGATACTGGATAAAATACACCTTTTTCAGTTTTATATAGGGTACAATTCTTTGTTTTTAGGAAAATGTTTTACCTACAGGATCAGTACCATCAGGAAAGACTAATTCAAAATTTGTTAAGTTTTAATAAAGTTTCTTAATTTAGATACTGGTGAGCTTCTTACAGGAAAACATTTACAGTGGTAATAAAACCTGTTACTGCTATCTTGAACCCCAGAACAGAATACATACTCAGTAGCTGCTCATCCCGTTGCTTCCTCCTGGGTTGTACATAAGTAGCATTAAATGAATCTGTAATAAGCAATGAAGGCCTGCTCAACATTTCCAAAGAACATCCATTCAGATGGCTGTGGAAAAAAGGTCAAAACTCACTTTCTGCATTTCCATTTTACAAGAAAAAATAAGACAGCCAGCTTCCAGATTTTTACGTGTACAGAAGTCAAACTCCTCAATAATAGAAAACTATTGTATCACATATAAACAAATCAAAGAGCTTCCTACAGAAAAGACTTTAGACCAAGAATAAGAGGATGTTTAAAAAGATTCAAAGTCCTAACGTGCGAGTAATTTTGAGGCGGTTGACACATAGCATAAATTATATTTAATATCTACAATTGATTAGTAAGAACAAAGGCAGTTTCAATTAGTTTCATTTTTCTACCTTCTTCTCTTCTCATTCCCCAAAAGCCTCTTTCATATAACTTTAATTATACCTGGAACAGACCTAAATTAGAGCCTGGAACAGGTTCCCCAGAGATGTGGTCAGAGCACCCAGCCTGCCAGGGTTCAAGAAGTATCTGGACAATGCTCTTCAAAATGTGGTTTAATTTTTGGAACGTCCTGTGTGGAGCCAGGAGTTGGACTCAATCATTTTTGTGCGTCCCTTCCAACTTGGGATATTCTATGATTCTATGTTTCAATTATTAAATTTGGCTTGATGCATAATACAAAACATATTAATGACTATTAATGCGAAAAAATATCTTATTTCAATGTTTATTTTCTTGTCTTTCTTTCAAATCAATTCATCTGAATGCATGTGAAATTAGTGGTCTTATGTATGGAAAAGCACTGCTACTTCCATACCTATTTATTACACAAAGTGATGCACACCTAACACATCTAAGAAATATAGATAGCTACATTGAACTTACATCTCCCTCTTGTGGTTGAAATCAACTGCATAAACAATTTCTTCCTCTCCATCTTTGACAATCTTCCAAATTGTGCCTCCTATCATGTGACCAGCTGGCAATGGTGTGATTGACAGACCATGTCCTTTGCCTACAAAAAAGAACCATCTTTTAAAAACCTCTCAATATTTTAGGTACATCACATGTACTAAAATCCATTACTCTAAATAAAAAGTAAAAAAATAACTCCAAAACTGTTACCTGGAAAAAAATCAAATGAAGTGTGAAAATCAGTAGCATCTCTCTCCTTGCCATCTAACCAGTAACTTCACGATGTTACACTTCTTGCAATTCATTTCTACTCTGTCTCCAGAAAAAGAAACTAAAGCAAAGAGCACTTCTTCACGCCGCCTCCCACCAGTACTCAGTGGCATTGCCAAGCTGCTATAACTACAGACCTAAACAGCAGCAAGTTACATAACAAACACATCCCAGGAAAGCAAGTAAGCTGGTGAAAGGCACACCCCCCTCTGCTGCAACACAAAATACTTACTGTATCATTCACTGTCTAAGTGCTTAGGAAAAAAAATGTAAGCTACAAAAAACAGAAATTTGCCAGAACAACAAACATGCAAGTGAAAGAATTCCAAGGAAAGATGTCTACGTGCTACAGTCAGGGATGACTGATCTTTTCAGCACTACATGCCGCTTTTCTTACTTTTTTAAATGCATGGCTGCTTCTTGTCACTCATGCTAGCCTTGATCTTTGTCAGAGTAAAACTAGAGCAACCATGACCGTTATTCATTGTCTTTGATCCATGACACCACCTAGAACCGCACAACTGCAGAACTTTAATAATGATTAGAACGTGCATTATCTTCTTAGATGCATCCATCAAAACTTCAAGTCAGTTCCATTAAATATGAAAAAAGTAAGGTGTTTTGATACAGTTTTTCACTAAAACTCTTACCAGATGTAAAAGTTGGTAGCACAGATATATCCTTGCTACAAATACCTTGAAAAAGCGTCAGCAGCCTTTCAAGAATGGAAAAGAAAAATGGACATGGGATGCCAAATTACAGGGCAAGAATTTCAGCAAGCAGCATTGAGGAGCTGGGAGATCTCGGCGACAAGCTGCTGGTGATCAGCTTATGTGTGTCTGTGCAAGGACAGCGTTTCCATTTCATTCTGATCTTTGAATTCAGCAACAGCGAAAATATGCTGATTATCTGTACACCACAGTTCCTAGCAATAAGCTACACTGAGTATCATTCAGAGTCTGCAAAGACCTCGTTAAACCATTCACATGCTAAAACTTACTATCTGCATGTTATTTGTTACTTGCTTTTGTGTCACTGGTTACTGAGGAGCTTTGAGGTATAAGTATTTTTTAGAGATGTGAATAAACACCAAGAAAAGTTACAAAAAAAAAAAAAGGAGAAACTAGTGCCTAAATATGCTTTGGCATAGCCTCCTCCTCATTAAATGGAAGTTCGACCCACTACCATATACAATTACTAATGCCATGTGTTCAGCTGATATAGACTGGCACAATGTTACTGAATTCAGACCTGCAAAAATGCTTAACTTTCATAGACATACCCCTTTTAAAAAGTTACCTTAACTGTTAATGAAAGTAACAGTCACTAGAAGCAGTTTATCAAAACTGTTCCTTCCAGAACAACTTTACCTTTCAAGTTCACAATCTGAGAAAACTTGAGCTGTTGTATCTTATCAAAGGCTGCATCTACATCATCCAACGTAAAGAGTGTGAAATCTTCAGTATTATGGCGGGACTAAAACAAATAAGAAGCAAAGAATGTTCAAAAACTTGAGCCATCTACCTTACCAACGATGTTGCGTATTAAAGTATGAACTTAAATATACCTGATAGAGGTCATACATAAACATCTGTCCCATTTTATATACAGGAATAGTTGCATAAATGGCACAATTCAACCCCATTTTTCCAACCGCATATGGGAGAGCACCAAGGTGTAGAGGGTCAGGATGAGAAAGGAGAACAGCATCAACCTGGTGTACATGTCTACAAAGGAAGGACAACAGAAGTTAGTGAAAAGAGTTCTGAATGGTATTATACACTTCTGACTATGACTATTTTGAGAACAACTACACAATCTGAATGCCAAACAAGAAAATTCAAATCCTTCCAGGTTTAAAAAACTTCATTAAAAGTTGGAGATATTTCCAAATGTTCTCAAGTAATGTTAGAACTTAAATACGCAAGTGAGTTCTGAAAATGTAACTTCAAGGCCTGGGTCATGTATGAACTTTAAAAAGTTTCACATTAAATTCTTGATTAGAAAGACCTTAACATTTACTCTGACACCAAAAAGTTCATGAACTGAAGAGTCGAAAGTATTTTTGGTGCAGGCAGGTTTATGCATCTAAAAACCTAAAGCAGACTACAACTTTTCTTCAGATAAGAAGAGACAAGTAACAGAATCCAAGAGTCAATAATCTTCATATTGATAAGAATCAAATCCAAATGTTTTGTTGTGTTTGTTTTTTTTCAAATTGAAACAGTCAAGTTATAATTCAAGAAAAGTGGTATATAAATTTTGATTTTACTTTAAAAAGTCATAACTAAAAACACAGGATGTTTTATGTTTCACAGATTTCTTATGTTTCAGTCTTTTACCAGCAATCAACTCATGCATTAGGAAAGCTCCTCACTGTAAACGTGCGAGAGTTCAGTATTAAAGTCTAGACAAGTTGATTTCTTGACAGGGCTGGGATACTAACAGAAGCCGTTTTCCAGACTGACAGTTCGTTAAACTTGAAATACGAGGCAAGAGTTGAACTACTTTATCTTCAGCCTCTATACAATAAGGCCTCTTTCATTTAAAACTTAGTTAAACATCCTAAACTATTTTAGGGCCAAGGTCAGCCTCCCATAAACTTGATACAGAGCAGAGTGTATGTAAAAACACAAAACAAAACATCCAAACCAAAACAAACTGAATAGTTTGAGAACTACAGTTAATTGAGGTTACTTGTTAGACTAAAAAAAATTTACTAGAGATGTTTAGTAGTATCCTTTAGCAGCACCCTTCACATAAGGCATATTTGGAGCAAGTAAGAACAACTTTGGATGTAACATCACCATATAGATACCAATGACTGGTATTTTGAAAACTTTCAGAAAAAGACAAGACCTATTTAAAGCGTGGAAGCTACTTACTTCCTTAGGGAGTCAATAATGTCCATAGAAAAGTTTTCATCCCAGCCACAGTCCAAAAGAAAACGGAATTCATCTACTTGCAATAGATAGCACAGGGCAGATTCCTCCTGCACCCCTGAAAGCGTGGTCAGCTTGATAATCGATGTCATTTTTCTGTCCAAGTGTTTGATTTCAGAAGGAACTAATCTGAATTGGAGAAGAAAACATTTTATTAAGTAATCCAAAGGAAAAATTTATTTATTTAGATCTCCCTCCCTTTCCTTAGATTTCTCTCAAGTTCTGAGAACACGCACGACAATGATGGTGAACATTGTTCAATAAAGCTGCTAGATGCCAACCCCTAACTTTCAGATATCAACTTTTGATCCTTACGGGTCTTTTGTTGTTAGAGAAAGCTTCGAAGTTTATTAGAAATATATCTTAAAAAACAAAATAAGTGATCACTAGAAGCAGCGCAGGGACCAGCACCGCACCTCCGGGGCTGCGGCCCCCCAAGGTGTGAGGGGAGCCCCGCACCGGGGCAGACCCCGCCGCTCAGGGGCCGCGCCTCGCCGCCGGGGCTCACCGGGGAAGAAGAGGAGGAAGAAGAGGAAGAGGAGGAGAAGGAGCTCGGCTCGGAGCGCTGGAGCCCTTGGCCACCCGGCAGCGGGCCGAGCCCGCCGCTCCCGGCGAGGGGACGCCCCGCAGCGGTGCCCCCCACGCCGCCGCCGCTACCTCGAGGCTCCGGCCGCCCTCAGGCCCCGCGGGGCGCGCCCCCACCGCCGCCTCCCGCCCCGGCGCCGCCGGCCGCCATCTTGTGAGGGGCGGGGAGAAGGGGGAGGGAAGGTGGAAGGGGAACGGGCGGCACCACCGCCGGGCCGATGGGGGGTGAAGGAGGCTCCCCCCGCTCCCCGTGCTGCCGGTGGGCTCTCCCGGCCTGCTCGCGCCGCCCGTTGCCCTTGGTGCGGCCGCTGCGCGGGGCCCGGCGGCGGCAAGGAGCGGTAATGGCGGGTGGGCTGTGAGGGGGGGGGGTCGTCGTAGTCTTGTCCCCTCTCCCCTCCCCTCCCCTCCCCAGGGCTGGGAACGGGTCATAAACTTCTTCGTTGTCTCATAAACGGTCCAGCGAGGCTGGGAGGTTGTGGTGTGGGGAGGCCGGCGAAATTCGCGCAATGTGTTTTTACAAACGACCAGTTTTCTTCACCTGTCAGTTCCCATATGTCCGGTTAATGGTAATAAAGCGCGCATCGGTAGGATTCTGTGTTATAAATGCACTTCTTATGGTCTGCAGAGCAGCAAACTTCTGCATGATTAGATTTTAATGAATAAATTGATGGGTTAAACGCGACTGTTTTACCGGTGATATTTGAGAAGAGATGTTCCTCTCCCATTTTAGGATAAAATCCTATTTCCCAGGGCCAAGAGTTGGTTAGGATTATTTCTAAGAAACTTTTGTATGTATTCGAGAACAAAATGTATCCCATAGGAAGTGTTTTGTGGCCTTCATATCTATTAGTGTCCCACATATCTGTTGTTCTATGGTAGGATCCTAGTAAGTGTAATTAAATATTCCAGGTACGCAACAGCTTCTATTTACAGACTTATTGGCAGCTCTTAACCTGTTACACTTTTCTTTCTAGCAGCCATGGTGAATTTCGCCCAAGTTGTGCGTGATCACTGGGTTCACATCCTCGTTCCCTTAGGATTCGTGATTGGATGCTATTTGGACAGAATGAACGATGAAAAACTGTCAACCTTCCGAAACAAGAGCTTATTATATAGAAGGTCTGCTTTAGTTATGCCTTTTAAACACATACATTCAGTTATTTTGCCAAGTAGACTTAAAGTGCTTCTCTGTTTGTTGTTAGAGTCTTAAGTATGGTATATATAGTACAGTCTAAAGAAACTTAGTAGAAGGATGCACTACATGAGATCAACATAAAAAGTAAACACACAGATGAATAATAAACTTATGGTGTTAAGAAACAGACATCTTAAAAGAATAAAACTTAACAATTTGCTTCCATTATACTTTGCCATTCACAGTGTAGTTACCGTGGCATGGCATTAACTAAATCTTAGCATAGTATTGTTAGTGGCTAGCACTGTTGTTCTTAAATACCACTAATAAAAAGAAATCTTGAAGGACTGTAGTAAAAATACCACTTCAAACTTAACTGCAAAATGTATTTCCAAGGAAAATATCTAAAAGGGTTTGGGGGGGATTTATAGGCCAGGAGAAAATGTGTGGGAGTGTGTATGTAACATGCATTTAACGTTATTTTGTTAACTGGGGGAAGCAGAGTTATAAAGTGCATAAAGAACTAACTAGCAAGTTAGGGAAGTATTTTCTCTGGGTATGAATTTACCAACTCTCCAAGTCCATGAAGATTCTACAGGTGGAAGAATGAATATCTTGCATCTTAATGTTTGTCAATTTAAAATGGAAAATGATCTTTTTCAGCTCCTAATTAGTTTTTAGTTAACTAATTATTGATCTGAAATCAAGTAATTGGAAAAACAAGGTATATACACTTCAGTAGAAAAATCTTTGCCTGTCCAAAGCTTGTTAATTAGTAACTGCTGGCCAGTTCTTAGTCATGAAATATGGAAACCATTATTTTGTCTCTGAAACCTCAGTGGGAAACAGTCATTGAATTTTAATTTTCAGTGGATAATAGCAAGCTTCTGTCCTAAATTTAAAATTATCACAGCACTTATTAACTCAATGCTTGTGTAAGTTTGTAATTAAAAGTAATCATTTTTTAAATTAGCACAAATGTTTATGTTGGCAATTGCTGTACCTTCACTTAAAGGTATGATTGTATACAGTAATCAGTTTGAGCTTGCTGGCAAATTTCTCAGGGAGAATTTAGATAACTTAAAGCAGTGCATCATCTGTATCAGTTTAATTTTACATTACACCATGGGGTTAAGCAAATAACAGAAATAAAAATCATGCTGCATAGCATGGACTCATAGGAATGTTATCAGTTTGCAGGTGGATTTTTTTTTTAAAACTCTGGTGTCAGCTAGATTAGTTCTGAGTAACAAAGTAAAATGATATAGTTTGTGCCACTGTTACATGACCACTTTGCAGTTGCTGGTGACATTTAGCTGTTATTTCTGCATATTACAAAAACCTCTAAAAATTTAAGATAACTTTCAAAATCAAGGTATTCTAGAATAATTTATATATATATTAGTAATTATTCTACAAAAATCATCCTAATTGTAGTCTCTTTTCTGTTTTTCTTCCCACACAGAGAGTTGAAGCCTGGTGAAGAAACAACATGGAAATAAAGACTGTTGATGAAATGAGGAATATTTTCACTTGATTAATTATCTTATCTCGAGCATTGAAAGAATACAATTACGGTTTTCATCTTAAGACTATATAAAGCTACAGAAAAGAACACCTGCAATCCATCACTGCTAGTTTAATTTCCAGTCGTACTTTTGGAAGATGATTTAATTATATGACTAATTTGCGTCCAGGAAGTCCATAACTGTTGAGAAACTTTTGTCCCTGTAAGTCATACTCTGGAAAAAGAGGATGTAATAAAGAAAAAAAACTATGCAAAAGTCAGTTACGTTGTTATTAATCTGTACGGTGTGGAAGTTTGTAGCTAATTTACGAGGTGGACTTCAAGGGGATACTTTAAAATGGCCCAAAAGGCAGTTGGTAGGGATTTTTTCTTGTTGTTTTACAGCTGTTTTTGTTGTGTTTTGGTTTTTTTGAACGTGGAGGACCTTCCTTCCCCGTGGCCGCCCAGGCTGGCTGGGCGGAGCGCCGAGGGAGCTGCCCTCGCTGCGCTGTTTCCAGCCTGGGCCCCCACGCGGCACTCAGGCCTGGCTGAACAGGAAGCCGAGGGCGTCCCTCGGTTCGCGTCGTTACCTCGGCCAGGAGCCCGGCGTTAATTAGCCAGGCGTTAATCAGCCAGGCGCTAATCAGCGCACCCCCCCCTCCCGGCCGGCAGGGGGCCCGCGCGGCGCCCGGCGAGGCGAGCTTTGGTTGGCTGCGGGGGGCACGGGAGGCGGCGGCCGCTGGCAGTAAACATGGAGGCGATCTTCCACGAGCGGGTGAGTGAGGGGCTGGGGGGGCTCCAGCGGCGGGGGGCGGCGCGGCCGGGCCGGGGGTGCGCTCCCTGAGGAGCCGAGGTGGGGCGGCGGCCGGGCCTCACCTCCCCGCGCTGCCTCTGGAGTCCACATAGCCCCGGGGCAGGCTGTGAGGGTGTTCCCCCGGCAGGGACAGCCTTCCTCTGGCAGCGCGGGGCTGCGGCTTCTCCCCCTCCTCCTCTTCTTCCTCCTCCGCGGTGCCCTGTGGGGAAAGGAGCTGCCGCCAGGGCTCGGAGAGGGGCAGGGCTGGGCCTCAGCGCCTCCTCGCCCCCGTGCACGTCTCGGGGGCTTTAGGAAGGGGCCTGGGGTGTGCTCAGGTGCACGCCGTTGTGTCTTGAAGAGAGCCTCCCGTGTAGACGAGCA
Organism: Anser cygnoides; assembly: GCF_040182565.1. Taxonomy (NCBI): domain Eukaryota; kingdom Metazoa; phylum Chordata; class Aves; order Anseriformes; family Anatidae; genus Anser; species Anser cygnoides. The sequence goes on along the minus strand of NC_089877.1, from coordinate 49,994,967 downwards.
GTGACAAGCAGAACGGTTTTTGGTTTCTTGGTTGCTTCTCGGCTGAACCTGCCTCGGTTTGGGTTGTGTAATGAGCGAGGAAATGGAGTGCTGGTAAGGAAATCCTAACTCGGATACTGGGCTTCTGGGTGCCAGGCAGCTTCCTGTTTTGGAGGATGTGCTTCTGGAAGCTACCGTGATTTAGCAGAGTTCCCAAATAGGAGCTGTTTGTGCCTCAGTGTGAAACTTAGTTGTTTTTCATGTAACTTGCTGATACTTTTATCGTCTTAATGGTAGTACTAGTCTCTGTATGCTGTTCTCATGGATACTTGTTGGTTTACTTAATGAGTAAAGTAAGCCAACTTCTAAAATTTCTTTTCTGGAATCAGTAGAACCTGAGGAGTGTTCTTTCAGGCTGGGTTTGGGTAACAATTTGCCAGACACCATCATGTTAAACAGCTGCTGTTCAGGGGATAAGTGTTGGATTTCAGCTGTTACACCCTGTGCTACAGTGACCTTGAGTCCCAGTCGAGGTTTGACAATGAGCTGAAAACAAGCGCACCTTCCTTTTGTCTTGCCTGGCCTGTTGCATGACGAAATGGTAACTGAAACTTCAAGTTCTCACAAGTAAAATTGCTTTGTAGTTTTGGAATTAAAAACTGCTGAAATCAAAGTGATGGAGCATGCTAGATTCCAAGTTATAAACTGATTGTTGTTCACAGCTGCTGCTGGTTTCGGTTGTGGGTTTTCTGGTTGTTTTTGTGTCTCACGTGAATGTGGAACGTAAGTGCTTATTAGACAGTTGGTTATGCAGTTAGCAAAGTGCCTGTGTGCCTGTTTTAAATTAGACTACCAAATACATACATTTGTTGTTGTTATTATAGGGGAACCTTACCCGAACCTTTGTCTTTTTTCTTAGGGGGTATTTTTTTTTTTCCATCAAGCACACAATTTCGTGTCCTGTCAAAATACTTAAAATGCTGAATGTACACACACACACCCCACTTGAATTTGCACACTAAAGATATTTCAATTTTAAAAAAAGGATGAGAAAATATGGTGTTTATAAAGGAAATTGATACACTTTCAACTAAATGAAGACCTAAGCAATGTGGCACTTGTAACAGGGGAGTGACATTTGCAAAAAATGTAGGAATGCTCTGGATTTAAGGAGCCCTCAGTGTAAAAGTTGGCCCTGTCTTTGATAGCGTTCAAGTGGTTGAAAACACTGGAAGCAGGACAGCAGTTTATATCAGAGTAGGTTTCAACAGGGGGATTTCAGATTATGGAAGGATACAGAATTCTCTGCGTGAAAGTAATGAAAGTAACATCTCTTACAAACTGTAAGATCGATTTTCTCTTCTGCGCTTTTACAGATTGTGCATACAAACATTGTTTTCACTTTGAAGATAAAATTCTTTCTGTACGAGTACAGAAAGGCCCTTTCAGTGACATGTTTTAAGCCTGCAATAAAGTTCAATTTCAAAGATATCTTATAGATACTGGTTTGTTTCTAATGGTTTCGTACAGCTCTGGTGAAGAAGCCTATGATTCTTGAGCAGGTTCCCCTGCTTTAGTTGTATCACTTGGCCAGCAGCAGGGCTGTGGTCCCAATAGGACCGGAGCTGCTGTGTCTTGGGTTTGTTGTTGTGGGGAGAAGATGAGCTGGAGGAGCTGCGGAGGATGACGCTTCTAAATTCCATTGTGCCCTGGCTGTACAGCTGCTCCAGCTTTAACTCACTGCTCAATTGAGTGATGATTTTGTAATGTGGAATAAAGGGAACTTTCAAGGTTCCTGCTGTAAGGGAGACCATGGGAGATTCACGCATGTGACTTGTATGTTGCTTTCATGGCTGTTTGAAGAGTATTCCTCTAAGGCAGGCTCTTGTATTCTTAGTTTGTGTGGGTTTGGCAGGGTGGGGGGCTGGTTTTCATTCTTCGAGGTTTTTTGTTTTAATACATTTGTTTTAATGCATAATCTTATAAATAGAACTGAGCATTGATTAAAACAAAGAGTAAAGATGCATTTCAAAACTGATGTTAATCTTGTCTTTCTCTCAGTTTATTTCTTAGATTGCTTTTGATGGGAAACTATAATTTCTCTCTTTTAACAAGACAGTATTTTATCTGCACGTATGAAATGGTAGAGCCTAACATGCATTCGTTCAGATTCGGTTTTACTCTGTGCAACAAAATGATGACTGTTTATAATTTATTCATTTTTGACTTGGGTTGACAGTCTAAAAATTCTGTATTAATTTTTGTGATCTCCAGTATGCTGGATGTTTTGTGTTTAAATAGTTTATCCAAAAATATTTTCAGTGTTGAATATGCTAAATTCTTTTTTTTTCTTGCTGTTTCATCATTGTGAGCAAGATTTTACAACCCGTAGTTACTAGCTTCTCTTACCTAGTTCCTGTTTGTAAATTGCCTATGGAAAATGAGATTTCCTACTCTTCCAACACCTTATCACTTTCAGAGCAGTAAATGAGTTGGTTACAACCTGAACTGGGTGAGTAACCTGAAAGAAAGGAAACAAATTCTGTAGATGTATACTTTTACATCTCTTTGAAGTCTTAGTGGTCTGCATTTCTTTAACCACATGTGGAGAGCAGATTGCTGATAGCTGCACCTGGTGAACATGAGAAGTTTAACAAAGAGCAAGAGTCTGTGTTGCTGAGAATATTTGTTACTGGGAATTAGGAGGAAAAAAAAAAGCTTCCTCTTTCATATGGTGGTAGTTTAGAAGAGGGCAGAATCCATTATCCTGCTGGTTGCAAAGTACTTGTGTGACTTGGTCAGGCCATAGGCAATTTTACAGTATTTTCCAAAAACACTTTTACTTGGAATTTATTTTCTTCTAGGAAATACAGTAGTAGGTTTACCCCATCGTATTTGTGTGGGGTGAGGATGGGGGGTGTATTTTACAGGTTGCACTGTAATACATTTGAAGAAAATATGATGGTGGGGGGAGTGGAGGGAAAGTTTGCAAGATTTAAATCATTGAATGTTTTTTCAGGCCAAAACATTAACATGCTTTTGTCATTGCTTTGGTGTTTCTTTCTTTTCCAACGATAGCAAGAAGGCTCGTTGTGTGCTCAGCACTGCCTGAATAATTTGCTACAAGGAGAGTATTTTAGCCCTGTTGAGTTATCTTCCATTGCACAGCAGTTGGATGAGGAAGAAAGAATGAGAATGGCAGAGGGAGGAGTGTCTAGTGAAGAATATAGAACATTTTTACAGGTAAGATCTTTGTAATTTGAGGTTTGACATTTGCCTGAAATCTAATATTGTGTAGCACAGGCTTGCTATTTTTCGTAGTTATAGAAGGTTCATTTCTTTTGCTGATGTTTCTTAAGTTTATAGATATTTCCATTCAAGTATTTCAGATTTGTCATTTTTAAATAGTTCCATTCAAGTATTTCAGATTTGTCATTTTTAAATATTACTAGTATAGCTTTACAGTAATCCTTAAAAAAAGGGGGTGGGGGGTGGCTACATTATCATCATCTTACAGGTAGGAAGGTCAGGCATGGCAAGGACGAGAATTTTGCCTTATGTTTTTGTAAACTAGTGGCAGAGATGGGAACAATCTTCCATGCCTGTCTGTCCTTTAAGCACTAAGCATTTCTAATTTAAATGTTTGAGGTTTTAATTAATAAGCATGTTTGGGCATTGTAATCAGCCTTACTGAGTAGGAAATAATTAGTTTACATATTTGCAGTTATTTATTCTTGAATTCTTTCTGACCACCACGTTTCTCTTTTCTCCCTCCCAATCTCACGCTGAGCAGCAGCCTTCTGTAAATATGGATGATAGTGGATTCTTCTCAATTCAAGTAAGCGTTGTTCTATACAGACAGATTTTTTTCTTTATGCAATATATGTGATCTCACACACGGCAGTGGTTACAGGGCTATCGCAGTGATCTGCAGAATGGAAGAAGCTGACGTACCTCCATTCCAGTTTTTACAGCACTCTCCAGCCACAGTAGAAACAAAGGTTTTTGTTTTGTTTTAAGGAGTGTAATGGAGAAGTAAGTAATAGGAAATACTTAAACCAGAACACCAAAAAAGGTGTTGAACACTGAACTGGGGCTTGTGTCTGGAATCGAGCTGTTAGCTAAGCTTTGCACCTTTGGCTGTCTCTATAGCTTTGAGAGGTGCTTGTCAGTGTTCCAGAATCCCTTGAGAGCAGAGCCTCTGTCTTCCTTATTGTCTGATGTAGGGCAGCACTGTATTTCTACTCTGTGAAAAATGATTAACAGTTTAGCATTTCTTGTATTCTTGATGGTGTTGCTGCAGTACTGAAGCTGGAAAAAACCCTTCCGTATATTCTACCTTTTTTGTCCTGTCATTGCTTTGCTCACTTGCTACATAACTCGCTGGCAGAAAGGCAGATGAATTGATGATTTAAAATTTCTTACAGCATTATTACAGATAGCATTAAAAAGTTCTTGTAGAAGAGTTCAGTTAACTTTTATTTTCAAATCTGCTGATTAGCTGTCAAAATGACTTTGAAATAATCTAAAATATTAACGAAATACCAATTTTGATATCTTAAAATATGGGAAAAGCTTATAAGCTATACCAATGCCTAGGATTTTGTTATATTTCTGTTCCTTTCCCATATAGTAAAAGCAAAGTTTCAAGTCTTTAGATTGATCAGAAAGCTTTGATAGACAGCTCTTTAAAATGAATTGGGATAGTCAACCGAAAAACACTAGCAGTAGCTCTGTGGTAGTGAGCCTGAGTTGGTGCTGTGACCTTCCAGTGGTGTGAATTTCAAGTTATTACTGTGGAGAAAGATGACGTTGCACTGAGTGGAGAGGGAGGGCAGAGCAGTACATTGAGAGCAGAGAGATGACGATATGAGTATTTGTGGGAGGTGAAATTACAGCTTTGACTGGGGAGTAAGTTTATTAACATGTCTTAGTTAAATCATAGCTTTGTTACTCCCTCTCTGGTAGGCGTGTTATATTAGCGTGTAAATTCATGACAGTTGCAATTTGAATAGTGTGATTCCTGGTTTTCCTAGCAATGTTTTGAAATCAAAACTTTGAGAAAAATACACGTGTTGATAGTGGCTAAAATGGTTGCAGTTGCTCAAATTAGATTTGATTGGTATAACTCATTAAAAAGTGTTGTTTTTTGACAGGTCATAAGCAATGCCTTGAAAGTTTGGGGTTTAGAACTAATCCTCTTCAACAGCCCAGAGTATCAGAGGCTTGGGATCGATCCTATGTAAGACTCTTTTATTATTATTTTTAGCTTCCATTTTATGGAAAAATACTGACAATCAGTGATTTAGTTCTGTGTCTTTAAAATTACTGTTTCAAGCTCTGTTGTATCCTGATGTTTATTTTTTTATACTCTCTGCCTTTGATTTTTTTTTCTTTTGGTGGTGTGTATGAGCACCTCTCCTGTGTGCCTTTATGACATCTTAGTATCTGTGGCATCACAGGTATGAGATTTCAGTAATATGGATATGATAAAAAGGACAACTTTATAAATATTGTAAGTTACAAAAGCAGTATGAATATTCTGTAATGTCAGCAGTTGTATTACTGAAATTTTATTATGCAAGTTTAAATTAGTGGTAGCAAAAAACTTAAACATTAATATGAACTCCAATATTATTTAATTTTATCTATACCTTTTTGTTTTTCTTTTTACAGAAATGAAAAATCATTTATTTGTAATTATAAGGAACACTGGTTTACAGTTCGAAAGTTAGGAAAACAGGTGACACTGTCTTTTTTCATTTAAAAATTGACTTCAGAGTGGGGGTGGAAAAAACGGTTGCAAGTAGACCATGTGTTGGCCTTTTGCAGGCTTTTGCTGCAATTTGCTTTAATATAATAGTCATAACAAAAGATTTCAGTAAATGTTTGTTATATCACAAAAATGCCAGGCAGCTTTTCGTGAATGTTAGCCTGGGGAAAGATCCTAGGATCTATTCCCCAGTGAACCTGTCCTATAAGAAGCTGCAGCTGAGATAGAGTCTCTGTGACCTCTCAAGTTCTTTTCTTGCTTTTCTGCATGAAGAATAGCAGAAAAATGTTTGTATGGAAGAGGGGGAAGTCTTAGATAAAGATTAGGATTCCTGTAAATGCAAGCTTATTTAATGGACTACATTATCAACATTGTAAAAATGAGTTGCCAATAGCCCTTTGTATGTTTAAATGGACAATAGATAGAAGTAAAAATTCAAAGTTGCACTGTATTAATGAATATTTATAATCCTTAGTATTTAAGGGTATCCAAAGGATAAGGTTGGGGAAAGTAGAATCACAGCTTTTCACTGTTTTTGAAAACTATCTGAAGCAGTTGTATGATAAGCAGGAAATAACTATTAAAAGCAAGGGGTGGCCAAACACCTGCGTGGTACATACATCATAACTCAAGTCACGTGCAGGTCTCCTGTAATGCCAGTGCAGTTGTTTTTCAGTAGCCAAAAATTGTTATGGATCATGCTGCATAAGCTTCTGCACAACATAAATTAGTTGGTTTGGTGTGGTGGGCTTTGTTTTTGTTTTTGTCATAAACTGTTCATGAAGTAAGCTCTTAAATTCTAACATAGTGGGTGGGAGTCGCTCTGCCAATTCGATTTTCCAAATGCTGGCTACGTATGTTGTCATCCAGTTTAAAAGAAATGCAATTATTCCTGTGAGTAAGCAAACTACTGTTCTGGCTTAGTTGTAAAGTATAGCTGATAATTGTTTAAAGGCATTTTTTGTGTATTTGAAATTGAAAAGGCTGAATGGTCCCTCAAAGCTATGGGAATGTTCCCTAGTATAAATATAACCACATCAGCTGGAACTTTTTTGATACCATTCTAGCTTAAAACTTCTTTAGTTGGAGGAGGGATGTATTTTGCGTGCACCTGCAGCTTGTAGCTACACAAAGCAATTCAAGGTTGTGTTATCTAGAGAGTAATGAGAAGGGAGAGACAAAATAGATAGAAAAGAAGGTCGAAGCCCTAAGTCTATTACAGTTAAAGCAGAATTAGTTCACCAGACCTTTCTCCTCCATACTATGTTAAGAGTTTATCAGTAATCTGTCTGTCATGTATGTTTACATAACCTTTTAATTCTTACCCCACTCCTACACTGGTGGTTTTCTTGCCTTATTCCAGTGGGAAGGGGTTTTTTGACTGAGAATTCAAGTGATTCGATGACAGATGGGTAGATAATCACCTGGAACAGAGGTGACTTACAGTATGGGCCTGACTGCAAGTGTATGACTGCATATACAGAAGTTTAGGTAGACAAATGCCTTTTTTTGAGAATGGAGATTGAATTCTTCTGCTGTCTGAAATTGTGCTCTCTAGTTCAGATTGAATAATATTGAATGGGTATGGTATAAAAAAGTTCTTCAAATTGATTGCAATATATATGGGATTTTAAAGATAGAATATTTTACCGTACCTATTTAGTATGTTTGTTCCTAGTGGAAGTGTTGTCACCGACTAGTTGTCTTCAGGGAACTGGAAATATCTTGTGTATATTTCTCGAGTGTCAACTATTGTAATATTGTGTTATATTATTGACGTATTATATTTGAGTTCACTTTTCTTAATTTTTAAATTTAAAAATTATCCAGATGTAAACCATAGTTTTGAGTATCATCAACTATTAAAGGCATCATGTTTAATTAATATAATGGGAAGAGTTCAACTTGTTTCCTGTATCTACTAATGTGTTAAGATAGAGTATTAATTTATGAAAGATTTCTTCCTTCATCAATCTCTTAGCAGTTTTAAAACTAGGATTAAGGAGTATTTTAGATTTGTGTCTAAAATGATTCTTCTGCTGTTATATCTAGATTTTTGTTTTAATGTGTTTCCTGGTACCAGTGTCGAGTAATGGGAGAGAACATGCAATAATTTCCACGCTTCAGATCTCCTGTTAGCTGAAGAGTATTTGAAGGGAGACTTTTAGCAGTATAGGTATTGTGCTTCAAAAGACTACTAATTTGATGATTTATTTTACTAGACTGAGTTGGATATTCCATCATAGAAAATGACCACATTGTAGAGAAATGGATTACAGAGTAATCTTTATGCTAATTTGTTCTCTCAAACCTTTTTTTCTTAATTACAGTGGTTTAACTTGAACTCTCTCTTGATGGGTCCAGAACTAATATCAGATACATATCTTGCACTTTTCTTGGCTCAATTACAACAGGAAGGTAATAGTAACTTGCAGATGTTAAATTTCATTAACTAAAAGTAGGTAATAATCATTATTTATTAGAACTTAATGAATTCAGTTAATTACCCTCAGTTTTGTTACTGAAATAGTGAAATAACCCAAGTCCTTATAATGAAAGGTAGAGCCTTACATTTTAATAAATTGCACATTGTATTCCATATAAATGTGCATTTTAGAGTATTGATGTGTGCACCTTAATGCTGTAGACTTACAATTTATTTTTCTCAGGTTATTCCATATTTGTAGTAAAAGGTGACCTGCCAGACTGTGAGGCTGATCAGCTATTGCAGATGATTCGGGTACAGCAGGTGCAGAGACCAAAACTAATTGGGGAAGAGACAGCACAGTCAAGAGAACAGAGGTAAGGTAAACAGATTTCATTTTAATAATGTTCAGTGTGATTTTTTTCTATGATAAATGTCTACATGGAGACAACCCTCTTAAGATGTAATTAGAAGTACCTTTAGTTCAATGCTTTTTGCTATTGCACACTATGAAACCAAATTAGTGGAGTAACAAACAGCGCATTTTTAAGCGTGCAAAAAATACTGTAATAATTTGCATTTTTTTTGCCTTTGTTACCCAGTCTAGAAGTCTTCTAGAAGTTAGCAGTGATTGTAATCAACTCCTCCATGTAAGACGTGGAACTCCCTTAATTCAGCAGAGTGCATGCAAGTGTGAAGAGTACATGTAGCAAAGTAGAATAATTGCAAAATCATTGCTGAAAGCAGTGCAAGTACTTCACCAATTCTGAAGTGTTTTCAGTACATTCGGACTACAGTCCAGATTGGGCTTGAGTCATGAAGTGAGGAAAATGCAAATATATTGAAAAATAAAAATAGCTTTTCTGAACATCATTGTATTAACTGATGACAGATGATTTAATCGTACAATAGTATATTGAGGCCTCAGCCAGGGTTGGGAATTTAACTGGTAGCCACTCTGAGTAGAAAGTAGTGTGACTGAATTGAATTTGCAGGTTTTGTGGTTTTACTTGACTGGCAGTAGTGTATGTTGTATGATAGTACCTTATGCTGAAACAGTCTGTCATCAAGTGTTAATGCCAGCTTTTTAATAGGAAATACTGATAAAACTTACTGGGTTTCTTCTTGTAGCTGTATTCATATAAGTCTTAATGAATAGTCAGTGCTTTACCTAAGTGTGTTTTACACACTGAAGAGTACTTAAGAGTAAGCAAAGAGGCTAAAATCAAAATGTCTCTGCAGGCAGTATGAATAGATAAGAGCAGGTTACCCATAGAAGTTGTACATGACTGGCCCTGGATGTTCAAAGCCAGGTCAGATGGGGCTTCAAGTGACCTGACCTAATGGAAAATGTCCCTGCCCATGGCAGGGGGTTGGAACTAGATGGTCTTTAAGGTCCCTTTCAGTCCAAAAGTTTTTGTGATGATTGTGATTTTTCCAACTATAGTAGAGTAGGTTAGCCAACCTTACCAAACTATCATTAATGGTAATTGATCTACAAGAGCACATAATGTACTACTTAAAATAATTTTATCCCATTTTTATTGTGAATAAATTGCATACTGATTTCCAAAAAAAAAAAAAAAAGCATAAGCTGTTTTCAAAGGAACAAGTTCATTATTATTTCTTCCACTTCATAAAGGTAAACTATGGTGTTGTGAATTGATGGAATAAAAACAGTGAACTACTTGGTAGTGATGTGAAAAGTATGTATAGTCTGCAGAGGATCTTTGACTGTAGTGTAGTCATTAAAGATTCCTAAGGAAGAGACCACATGCACTATTATCTGCTGGTGTAGCTATCTTACTAGCAATGGGTTCAAATAAAAATATTCCTGGCTTTTATAGCACTACTACTTTTGAAGTTTTTCCTGTTAAGCAGATTCTCGTCAACATATATACATAGGTTCAGGGTTTCAGTATCTTCATTTTACAGCCGAAGGCTATGATTGTAGTTTTTTCATGTTTGTTTTATACAGAACTGAGAAAGTATTTGTATAACAGATTATCACAATAGATTTTTTTCCAAAGTTTAAGAATAAGTAGTTAAATCAGCGCAAAATACGTACTTTAAGTCTCAAAGTATGATTACTGTCTGAATGCCTTAAATGTATTGACTTCACAGGCTACCCAGAAGTGATGTGGACCAAGCAATAGAAGTTAACCATCCTTTTGATGGAACAAGCATGTTAGATGAAGATGAGGAGAATTTTCAAAGAGCCCTGGCTCTAAGTAGGCAGGAAATTGATATGGAAGATGAAGAAGCTGATCTTCGTAGAGCCATACAACTCAGCATGCAAGGTGCAGTGCTCATTTAAATTTCACTTAGCATTTATGTTGCTTATGCTTTAGCAGCTACTGAAATCAGCTTCAGTCAGCCACTCTTTCAGTATGCTTCAAGCTCTCTGAATAGTCTGGCTTTGAGGCCTGGAAGGATAATCCAGACTTTCTCGTAGCATCTTGCTTCCTGCTTTTTGAAAAGTTGCAACTTTCATGTTAACATTGATCATTAGGAGGCAAGAACAAATTGGCAAAGGGTGGTAGGAGGAAAGGAAAACAGTCCTAAGGAGAGAGTATGGCAGTGAAGTTAGCTTAGGTGCTTATTTCACTAACAAGTCACTTTGAGGAGGCTGGGGTGTGTGTTATTTTGAGGGGGGGGGGCTTTAAGCTCTGCTTTTTGCAAACTTGATTTTACTGTGATTAGTAGGGTATGTCTTGTTCTGATTTTTAGGTTGTCGTCGAAGTGAGTGCTTGAACTCATTATCAACGAATGTTCCTCAGTCACCACACACCAGTCAGACAGACTCCCTTTCTTCAGAAGAACTGCGAAGGAGAAGACAAGCATATTTTGAAAAGTAAAGTAGCTGATAGAAAACTAAAACTGCATTTGGGAAGTAAATGTCTTATTGTTCAGTGCTTTTGGGCTGTGGGTGGGTTTCTGACTCAGGTCCAGCTTAACTTTTGTCTTTTAACAGGCTTTCATAGCATACCAGAATTTTGCTCTTCCAGGATGGTTCCTATAAAGAAATTAAGCCTGTAAACAGAGTGACTATTAGGAGTGCAATATCAATCTTGAGAAGGGAAGCAAATGAATGTGTTACAGTATTTCCACACGAAATCCTGTAAATAACTTGCATAGTCATTTTTTTGAAGGAAAATGTTCTTGCTCTAAGACTTTGCTTCTGGTAGTGATGTCTCTGCTGAGCGTCACATGGAAGTCATCTAGATGATGCTTCACTTTTGTGTTCTTAACACATTCTTGTGGTGTTGTTGTAGCTTTTCCTTGTCTCTATTTTGTAGTGATGAAGGAAATTAAGACCAGGGAGAAATGCTATAGATAAGAAAAGTTAGATTTTGCATGAGAGGATAAAGCACAAATTCTGGGAAAAGTGCAATTTAGAATATAATGTTGGGAGAACGGAAGTCTGAAGGCTAGCAGGGGGAAACAATTTAAGAGATTTCAAGTATGGGTGTGTTATTCTACCAAACAGCAGCTTATACTACTTATACTTCTCATTCTTGGCCTTCCTTACAATGAGATATAGGATTCAGGATTCATACTATCAAGTCTGATATTAACTTTATTTTCTTATAAATTTATAATTATTTCAGGCAGCAACAACAGCTGCCGCAGCAAGATCAGACCCTGAACCTACAAGATAAGCCAGCTATAAGCTCAAGCACTCTGGAAGCCGACCCAGGTATTGTTTTTTAAACGTATTTCCAACTCTGAAATATTTATAAGGTTTTTTTCACCTTTGTGTTATGCACTGCTTCCTAATTTTCCTTGCCTGCCTGCTTTCTCACCCCAGCAGCTGTTCTGACTATGCATCACAGCTGTTGCTCTTTTTTTGGTGGTAAAGGAAAGGATCACTTTCTTTGAAAAGCCTATTCTGCTGTGAATGTCAATATCCTGTTTCAGAGTGAATTATCAGACAATTTGAGTTCTGGCTTTGGTTATTGTTGCTTAGTTTGTCTGGGGCATAATTCAAGAAGCTAATCTGTGGTGGGATCTGTATGTAAGCTTTGTCGCTATTAAGTACTGGTGATCCAAAATTTGTGTGCATGACTTGATTCAAACTAACTACTGTGCATGGAAACCTAAGTGTAAAATGTTCAATTATAGTTTTAAATAAATGTTTTTTTAAAAAAAGAAAAAAAATAGTTTCAGGAGGAAGGGGGGAACAGGATAGATACGAACAGAAGGAACAAAAAAAACATTTAACTGCTGTTGAGAACTGCCTCTGTGCATTTCTTACAATTTATATGCATATAATTTTGTTTTCTTTAGGAGGTGATATGAGTGAAGAAGACATGCTTCAAGCAGCCATGAACATGTCTCTGGAATCTGTTAGAAACCACTTGAATACTGAAGAGAAGAAATGACATCACAATTTTCCCGTCCTCTATTGTCAAAACACTAAGTCTCCATTATAATCTTACTGTGTGGATGTTGCATGAGCAGGGTTCATTTCAGAGTTTTGGAAGCAGGAATGAAAGGGGGCTGGAGCTCAGAATTTAGAGGGAATCTGCAAATGTCAAAAAGTTTGCACTAATTTAGAAAACCGTAGCACTCCTGCTACAGAATATCTGTTCACAAGAGTAGCTTGTTAAAATTACTTAAACTACTCGTGTGGCTGAAGGTAGATATGTAGCAGTTGTAACTTGCATTTAAAAAGCAAATTTAAATTGTTTTTAAGAATTATCTAGAGAATACAAAAGGAGACAAAAAATGTTGTCAGCTGATGTCCTTCAATACTAATACTAAAATAGATAATAAATTATGTTCATAAATTAGTAATTATAAGAAAACACTTGAGATGGGAAAAAGAATTCAATTATGTTTATCTTAGATAACTTGTCATTCAGAATGAGTCATAAACTTGATGTCAACTTTTTGGTCCTGTTGTCCACTTTTGAAATGACCCATTCTGCAGGAGAAACTTGAATCCATAAACTTCATGCTTGGCAATTCAACAGAAAATCTCCAGTGTATTGTAGATTCTAATGTTACTTCTGAATGTTCAGTGACTTGTGACCGTCTAACGCTTTGTGGTTTTCCTTTCACTTCCAACTGTAGGTTTCAGATCCATGTTTAAAGTAGGGTTTTTGCTTTGCCATTTTGTCTTTTTGGCAGATATATTGCCATTACTTTTTTTTTAATTTGCTTAGTTAGTTTTTCTTATGCTCCTTCTGTTTACACCACTGTTTTTACAGTAAAAATATAATGGGTTAAACAGGTTTTCTCTTTTATCCCTCCTGGAGTTTTTCCTCTCTGAGCTTAACCCTTTGTTCTGGCCTTTTAGTATGAAAGAGCTGTTAACTGAGTCTAGGAGAAAGGAGATGGGGAAGATTTGGGTGCCATAAAAACTAGTGCCACATATCCAGCGTGCGTTCCTGCAGTCTGAAGTGACCCCTGTGCAAGTAGCTCTTTTAAGAATGAATATTTATGTCTGTGTGGGTGTTCTTTCCAAAATACTTCTCGAGTGTCTGTCAGAATGTTGCAGCTTTTTCAGGAATGGCCTTTATTCATGCACCTTAAAATTTTTTATCATGCTGTTTCTGATGCTGAGAAACTGGGGAGCAAAGGATGGGGGATAGTTTATTCTATTGGTTGTAACACATCTGCTTTGATACCCAGGATGAGTGTGTAATAGGGTGACCAAACTTGACTTTCAACTTAGTGCAACAATTCAGATAAGTTTCGTTTTCCTAAATGGTGCTTGAAATACAAATTCTGTTTACATATAAATTATATGGAAGTGTTGTAGGTACAGTATGTAAGCTGTATACCACTTAATGCATTAACAGTTAGCACAGGCATTTTAAGAATAATCTTTTGAAGATAAACCCCAAATTCTTTATCAAAATATTCTGATGTTATATCATTACACAATAGTAACAAAGTTAGTATGGACCGAATGGTAGTTAGATGGAAATTGACATTCAGCATCAAGTAGTACTGTACATGAAAGGGCTCTTACCTCTCAGTAAAGTTCTGTTTACAGCGATGGTTTCTTGATAGGTTAGAATATTATATTAAACATAAATGGGTAGAATTCTGTTTTCTGTATGCTAAATTTCCAATAATGTCACCATAACCACTGGTATGTGTAAGATGATGTGGATTTCGACATGAGACAGCAGTACTTCTTTGAAGTTGATTTAAAATTTTGCTTTTTAAGGAATCCTGTCATGCACGTAATCAATCTTTGTAATATATTAAAGTAATACAGCCAAACAATGGCTTTAAAATGTTACATGTATGCAAATGCCATTTTGAAATGCTATATTTTTCAGAATGTAGATTTCTGACTGAAATTTATATGAAACTGAAAACAGAAAATGAGTCTGTAAAGCACTGAATTATTTCTTTGCTTGTTTGCAAATTATCCACAGCTTTACCTTTCCTTCCTTTGTTGTGCCATAAAGTGATTCTGAAATAAGACTCTCCATTTAATAAGTAGGTGTAGGCTGGCAAAGCTTGTTAAGACTTACTTGATACCAGTTCTTGGAACTCGAGCCTTTTATCCTCTGTAAGAATATCATAAATATTTCTGTAGCTATATGGTATAGCAGTCATGTTAAAAAATAATAATCTAGGCCCCTTGAAATGTATTAACTGTAACCTGTGACAACTACATGTTTTTGTAATCACTAAAGCATGGAGGTTTGGATTTGAACTTCCATGTTACTTTGTAAGTTCCTTCACCCAAGTGTTCTAATATGTGAGGAATATAAAGTAACAGTGCCTGAAAAGCACAAATGTGTGAGTCAGATTACAGGGCTAACCATGTTCCTTTCTGTGGAGAAACGGCATCACTGTACAAACACCAGTCTGACATTCAGAGGAATGTCAAGTTTGGTAAAGTAGGCGTAGCTGCCTAGTCATGCAGTTCAGAGGTAACAATTTAAGCTGTGTGTTAATTGCACCGAAGGAAAAGACTAATGCTAATTCTTGACAGAGCATGTTTTATGACCCAGATCTAAAGTTCAAGTTGTGTGGACCTGCCAAGAAGCTGTCAATAAAAACAAAAATTCTGATCTCACTTTCTTGGTGTTCATTCTTTTAATGATAAACACTTCTCAACATGTCCAAACTATGCTCATAAATACGATATTTACTAATTTAGAACCTACTCCTATTGAAGCTGAAAGATTGTTTTTCCCCATGTTGTAGCTTTAGGCCAAAGTCTTATTGTAAAAAACAAATTGACTTATCAATATATTTTGTAATTGTGATATGATATTTAAGGGAACTTCATACTTCATTCATCCAACAGACGTTTACTGTTTTCCTCACAGTCTATCTGACATAATTTGTGGTTTTCTGCCTGTAGAGATCAAAGGTATAGTGGGAATGAGTGATACTTGCTAGATATCTTCCACAATTCGTTCTGTAAGTATAATTCTGTAAACTGCTTTCATGGTTTTGTAATGAAAGCAAGAGGAAAAAGTGTTGTAATGCAGTCATGCCTGAATGCAATTCTTGTTAGGCATGGTATTATACATATGAACTATATAAATTGTCATTTTTTTTTCTGGGCTTGGAACTAATCTGATATGCCACTGGCTTACTCTCCTCCTACGTTTGGGCTCTGTGCCACTTGAACATCTTCAACAAAACATAAGCAGCAAGTATAAATGTAATTTTCAGCTAGCATGTGCTTCTGTTATTTTTCATACTTCATTAATTCGTAGGCTTCACACTGCAAGGCATATATAGATTTCTCAGCTGGAGTACTACCAACACAAAGTTAAGTCTGCAATGTGTTTTAATATTGGACTATTTCATTTATCACAAATTTATAAAATGGTGAGTGGTGGGCATAATAGCTGTGCTTAAAATAACTTCTGCACAAACAAGTAGTATTATTTCCCTATCTCAAACAAATAGTGTTGTTTCCAAGCTGCTTTTTTTTATTACAAAGTCGACAGGGCTCTTTAAAAAAAAAAAAAAAAAAGAAAGTGTTGCAGTTATTTCGAGAAGTCTTGAGATTTTTCTATTATTTAGTAACTGTTTCAAACATGCTGATGAAAATGTACAAACAGGGGTCTTAGTGGGAAATATTATGGGGAGTGGAGTTAGGGAGCACAAGCACTCATATTTGTAAGTATTATTATTGCACAATTATTGTTATCACCACGTGCTTTAAATTTGGCTTTAAAGGATTCCGAAAAAGAAGCCAAGAAAAGACTAAGTAGAAACTTTTTTAGGGACTTGTGAAATGGTTGTTCATGTTACAAGCCAGTACTGTGCTATATTAAATAAGCTTAACTTCTGGGAAATCTTCATAATTACTCATAAAACATTGGTTTTTTTGGTTTTTTTGTGTTTTTTTAAATAAACTCCAAGAGATAATGTATTCTCACCACATGCACATGATCAGTTGTTTGAGTTAAAACCATGTTGATGGTCTTCATATTAATACATTTACACTGTATAAACAGTCCAAATATTTAATTATTTATATTCAAATGAGTAGTTTTCTTGTATCCAACTTTTTATCTTGAAAGCAAAGGGGTTTGCAATAAACTTTATTTTTTAACCTGCATACACACTTTTTGCCTTATTTGCATTTGGGGAATTGAATGAATGCTTCAGTATTTAATGTACTTTTCCTTGTCCAGTTCTAGTTCTTCAGAATAAGTTAAAGTCCATCTGTCTTTTCACCTGCTTTCACAACATCAAAATGCTTTTACATTATTTACTTTAAGAAATTATTTACTTTAAGAAAAGTAAATAAGCGTTGCACATTTTTTTCCCCTGGTACAGCCACTGTAAATTCAGAAGGGGAAACTTACAAAAAGGTTTTACAAGAGGTGTAATTATTTAGATGTTACTGGGCAAGAAGGGAGGAAAGCTTTGATAGTCTTTATGCAAATATTGATAAAATTCTGTCTTTTGCTAGATGAACCCCCTTATGTACAAAACTGTGTGGAATTAGGATTTCCTAAAGGAATAATTTTGTTCTTCTCCTGCATGTTAGTTGTATATTAGAATTCATTTTCAGTAGTAGATTTTTCATCTTGAGACTCTACTTTCAGTATCAGGATTTTGGCATTAGATCTCTATACAATTTTTTTCTTTTTTTTTTGTATATAAAACATATGATGCTAAAAACCTTTTAAAATAGAAAGCTTAAATGCTTCGTCATTGTTTTGAATGGAAAATGGTAGTACTGTTTAACATTTTGAAGATTCTGCTTAAATAGATACAACTATGTAAGGTTGTATTTGACATAACTTTTTAAAAATAAATACAGTTACAGTGTAATGTTTCTCTCTTGATCTCAGCATTTGCATGTGGATGGGGCACAGAAGCATTAAACATTAAAATCTCATCTTTGATATCAGTGGGCTTTGGATCAGGTATTGTATATATGTTAGCAGTTGGCTAGTTTTTTCCTGCTAATAACTTGCTAATAGCTCATCACTGATTCTTTTTCACCTGTTACTTCAAAATTTATGCACAGAACACCTCTGTTAGCAAGGAAGTTGGCGTTGGTTATAGTTATGCTGTATTTTTAAAAGTTGAATGCTCTCTAATTTTAAAATAAGTGAATGCTGTTTTTCTACAAGAACATGCTTTATTTTCAGGGCACACCACGTTGTTTCTGCAAGCCAGTCAATCAAAGATACTGGGTGATTTCCACCCAGTACCGCTATCACAAGGAGATGGAGCCAGTCAGCTAAAATATGGGTTGCACTGCTCAGTAATCAGTTTCCAGTTTTTCAAGAGTAATAATTTTAAGAAGTGGGGGAAAAAACAAACAAACAACTCTGTGCTACTTTGACTTCTTTCCCTCTTTGGCTTTATAAAATGAATGGTGACAGGAGGTGTTTATATCATCTCTAAATATTTTTGTTTGGATGACATCCCTGATCTTATTTAAAATGTGTTAAAAGTTTTCTCTGAAAAGGAATTAACCACAGAAGATTGGAAAAGAAGGGTCGTTTATGTCATACAGACATTTTATTTTAGGATGAGCTATGTTAAAAGATGTTCTGAGCACTGCAAACTGCAGGAAATGCTGGATGGCGTGTTTGGCTCTCTCCTTTTGGCATTTCTCCTAAGAAGGGAAAATTAGTTCTCCATTAAAAGCAGTTTTAAATTAGCAAAACCAATTAAGTTATGTGTTTACATTTTATACTGTAACACAGCACTAACACCTTCCCGAATTTCACGTAGAAGGTGTTCTAATTGGGTACTCTAATTCTGTGTATGTTTTACTGGAGATAGAAATAGTGGATGACTACTAGATTTTCATTATGGATAACTACGAAGGTGGTAAATACCAATCTGAAAAAGCTGCAATTTATACAGCAGTCAGGGTTGCGGTTACCGCACCCCGCCGGCCGGGCCCCGTCCCTCACAGGGCGGGCAGCCGCCGGGGCCCCGCCAGGCCGCCCGGGGGCGCTGTAGCCGCCTGCGGCCGCCTCGCTGGTGCTGGGGGCGGAGCCGTGATGGCGGCCGTCGAGGTGGCAGCGCCGGCGGCGGCCGGGAGGAGCCGCTGAGGCAAGGGGGGGCCGCGGCAGCGCTCCGCCGAGCCCGCTGAGGGAGCCTCGGCCCCCGGGGGGGGCAGGCGGCCGCTTCCCTTCTCTCCCGACGAGGCGGCTGCCGGGCCGCGGTCCTGCTGAGGGAGGAAGCCCGGAGCGGGCCCGGCCATGGCGTCGTGGCTGGGCGGGCTGGGCTCGGGGCTGGGCCAGTCGCTGGGGCAGGTGGGCGGCAGCCTGTCCTCGCTCACCGGGCAGCTCTCCAGCTTCACCAAGGACATCCTGCTGGAGGGCGCCGAGGAAGTGGGCGGTAAGAGGGGACGGGGCGGGACGGGGGGGGTCACAGCGCTCCTGGGGCCGCCCCTCGGGGAGCCGCTGTGCCCGCAGGGAGCCCCCCGAGCTGCCGGCCCGGTGCCTGGGCTCGCTTTGTTTGCGTTTTGTTCCTCCCTCGGGATCCGCGGGGTAAACAAGCGCATTCCCAGGGTATAACACGGGAGGCAAACCTGTCGTAGGTTTATTATTCTGAAGCGTGGATGGCGTGGGGTGCTCAGCCCTAATGACAACACACGGCGGTCATCGTCGTGTTTGTCTGGTTTATCTGAGTCTCCGTTTTTATTAGGTGCTTGCAGAGTGGTTCCACAAAACTTCTGCCACTGGTGTTATCTGAAGTCTGACGTGTCACACAGGCAAAGGTCCAGGGCTTCTGAGGTTTTGTTATTTATATTTCGGTAGGGCAGTCAACATCTACTGTTTCGTACAGCCAAGCAGGGGATCACGGCCCTTGTTGTATAGAGATTAGAGGCTAGAATGACTGGTATTAAAAAATCAAGCAACCAAAACAACAGTCAAAACAAGACAGCTGAGGCATCAGAGGATAATAAAGTCGTAATAAATTTGTTCTAGACTATAGTGTTTTCTTTCTGTTTGTAGTAATACTTTTCTAATAGGAGTATTTGAGTAAAACTTCTGATTTTTATAGTAAAGCAAACGTATAAAATGGCGATTAAGTATCAATAGGTTAAAATCACAAGTATCTGCCATCCTAAAACTACAATTTATTGGAAAAAGCAAGTATTCTAAAATAAGTGTTAAGAATACCAACCACAGAGAACTTGTGAATGCTCCCCTTAGAACGTGGATTTAAACAACTGTGCCTTGTCTGCAGCTCCACAGCTGCGAAACATCGTGAAAGTATTGTATAAATCTTGACAGCAGTGTGACACCAGTGGTCTGATATAAATGGGTGTTTTGATATATGTGTAAAATGCTTAGAAGAGAGAGATTTTTTCTAATCGAGAAGTTACCTTTTCCCACTTTTCTGAAGGATATACTGTGAATTATTTTAAATTGCAAAATCCATATTGGTTTAGTTTGGAAACTTAACTTTACACTGATAAACCCTGTAGTCATCTAGTGTCTTTGTTTTCAGGTTTTAAAATCTGAATTGTGATTCCGATACGCAGATCTGTGCTTCGGTTTGTGCAGGAGAGAGCTGGTGTTCAGTAGCTGCTTCCAGACGTGCTGGAAGATACTGCTAGATGCTGCTGTGAACAACTTCCATTTCTTAACAGTTTTAGGGTAGAGTATGTTGTTATGGGGTACGAGGCTTACTGACCTGGGGATGTAAAAATCCAATGGCATCGAAGTGTTCTGCTCCCTAGGCCACATGGTATATGAAAGTCTTTAAAGAACACTTCTCAAGTAGTTCTTTTCCTTCCTTTTTATCCTAATTTTTAATGTTATCTCTTACATTCGCTGCTTTGCCAGCCAAACTAATGAAGGTGTTTGTGGATTGCAGACGCTCACATCTTCAATTAAACAGTTTTTATGGGCGTAACGCAGCCTCTGCAGCACTTAAGCAGCATCAATGTTAAGCATCACATAGGAAATTATAAAATACAGTATTTAGTTGCACGAGTCTATTTATTTCAAGTTTTGAAAAAAATGTCGAGGTTGCATTATGGCCAATAAATTTTTATGTTTCGTTAATAAAAGGAAATGTTCTATTTCTACCCATTAAAATTGGGACATGGGAGAAGTAAACATAGATTATTTGAAGAAAATTGATCATTAGAGGACAA
The DNA here is from genome assembly GCF_040182565.1 of Anser cygnoides. Lineage (NCBI taxonomy): Eukaryota > Metazoa > Chordata > Aves > Anseriformes > Anatidae > Anser > Anser cygnoides. The sequence goes on along the minus strand of NC_089877.1, from coordinate 49,974,213 downwards.
GGATCCAGGGGGAGAATAATGTGCTTATTGTGTTAAATAAAATGGTATGGTCAGATTGTTTTGCCTTTCTAAACAAAAGTGAGTTTTACAGGGATTTTTCCCCTTTATATGGAGGGGGCAGGACTGGTGTTTTGTTGTGTGGGGATTTTTGTTATTTTTTGTTTGTTTTCCTGACTAAATTTAGTTAGTCACTGTTGTATGTACCTTGTGGAGCTAGTTCCTTTTTTGAACCTTCACATGAAATTGTTGAGAAATAGTCACGCACGACCATCGTGTCAGGAGGAAAGTCCTAAATGAAAAACTGATTGTGACACATAACAGACAAGTAAAAACTTTTTCAATTCACTTATTTTAAAGCTTAATTTCATACTTTTGCCATTAGTTTTGTGATCCAACTTGAAGACTAGGTGAGGGAGAACTAAATAAGGTTCAGAAAGGTTCTGGTCTGAGAAATAATGTGTTCAGATAAAAGCGGCTATTGATATTTACATAGGAATGAACATTAAAGCAGTCTAAAGAAAAAATACTTATTAATGGCTGTGCTCTTAAATAATGTCTTCTCAACAGATTAAGAGTTGGTTAATAAAACTGAAAATTTTCCCTTTTCTTTCAGATGCAGCAACAGAGCTCCATGTGTCCAATTCTAGACTCAGAGAAATAGAAAGTATTAATGCAGCACAGAAGTCTGAAGTAAGAAATTTTGAAACATTACCGTAATTAAAACCAATTAGTATGATTTTTTTCTGGTAACGATGAAATGTTGCATCAAAGTTGCTCAGCTTCAGGAAAATCTGGAAAAAAAAAGGGTAACATCTCTTTTCTTTGCTGACTAACTGCCACCACAGTCAGGGGGACAAATATATTTATATGAATATGCATGTGGCGTGAGTTTTCATCTCGTGCTCACTGGTGTATTCTGCAACTGTTCCTGCTCATTGTGGGGCCTTGTACTATAGCAGTAGACTTTGGCTGTGAAAAACTTGCAAATGCAAAATTCTTGTAAGTTTTGGTAAATTTTAGCTGGTAAAGGGTTAATTGGTTTGTAGTATTTCGTATTGTGGTGGCTTTACCCTGCCGGGCAGCTAAACTCCACAACCACTCTCACTCCCACTCCTCAAAAGAAGAGGGGGAGAAGAAAGTATGATGGAAAGAAAAAGGCTCACAGGTTGAGATAAGGATAATTTGATTAAAGGGAAAAGAAAGAGGGGAAAAACAAGTGAAGGCTGTGTGGAAGCAAAGAGCGGGGAGAAAAAAAGCAATTATTCTCTACTTCCCATCGATGAGCAATGTTCGGCCACGTCCCAGGAAGCAGGGCCTCAATACATGTAGCAGTTGTTCGGGAGGACAGATGTCTTGATAACGAGACTGCTCCCCCTTCTCCTTCCTCTTTCCCACCTTTTATTGCTGAGTGTGACACCATATGGCATGGAATATCCCTTTGGTCAGTTTAGGTCAGCTGCCCTGGTGATGTCCCCTCTCCACCTCTTGCCCACCCCCAGCCTGCTGGCTCTGGGGGCTTTGGAGAAAGTCTTGTTCCTGCGCCAGCCCTGCTCAGCAAGAGCCAAAGTGTTGGTGCTGTATCAGGGCTGTTGTAGCTGCAGGTGCAGAGCAAAGCACTGTATGGGCCACCACAGGGGAAGCAAACTCCGTCCCAGCCAGACCCAGTACGTATATATATGACCACAGATCTACACGATGCCTGGTCGTGCTTGGCAGCGCGTTGTCTGCTACAGGCATCAAAGATGGGTGTATGTGTTCCCCCTTGCCCTGATGCAGTTCTCTTTCTGTTGCCAGTATAGTCATTTTGACATAGCTGCAGATGCTTGTGCTCTTCCAAGGCCGCTTAAAAATCCCATGTGCCCTTCAAAGGGCTTGTTGGCCTTGTGACTGTTCGTCTGTAAACCAACCACTCCATGTATGACATCTGCTCTCAAGAGCGTTGAAGTGCTAGATAGTATTTTGGGGAAGTAATGGTTTCCTGCTTCTTTTTTTAGGTTCTTGATATGTTTCTTGTCAGAATAACGGTCTGTATGGATCTTAGCCCCCGTTTATGCTCTGTGGCTATTTTTAAGTTCCACGTGTAGTTCAGCCTTGAATTTTTCTTCTTGGCATTTACTTCTGACCACTGCAAACCACCATGTCATACAAAAATGGAAAGCTTGTGTGTGAACTTGATTTTGGGACCACACATGGAAGTTAGAGCTACTGTGTATTTTGAGTCAAATAATGTGAGAAATCTATACTATTTAAATGATTTTTTTTCCACTGTTCAGCAGGCTTCTGCTTTTCTAGTTCTATAAGAACCGTTCAGAATTTACTAACATGCATTTCTCATTTTTGCTAGAATGAGAGACTGAAAAAAATCTGTAGTGATTTAGAAGAAAAGCATGAAGCAGCAGAGCTTCAAGTAAAGCAGTTATCTATAGAGTACCGAAATCAGCTGCAACAGAAAGAGGTATGATACAGAGTAAAGTATGTAGGTATGTCCAATATGCATTATGTTAATTTTTTTTTTTTTGCTGTTATAGTGTCTGTGGCCTTTCAGTTGAAGTGTCAGAGTTGTGAATATACTGTTACAGATTGCTTGTTTATTAATATAGACGCTGAGAGACCAAGACATGAATTTCATTGAGTCACGTAAAGTAAGCAGAGCTGTTGGGAGATAAGTGAGGAAAGAGAAAACTGGGAATGTCATGTGTGTGTCAGAATTTTAGTTCCTGTAATCTCTGAGAAATGGTACTTTAACTGCTTTGCATTTCTAGGTCAATGGCCTTTTTTAAGGAAGATGGTGGGAGCAAACTCTCATTTGAAAAAGTTACATTGTCTGTGGATATTGTAATTATTTATCTTAAAGTATACAATTAAAGGAAACAGAGCTACCTTTCATAATTTGAGAAAGTGCACCTTCGGTGTAAACACACCAATTTTATCACCCACTGGGTAACATGAGCTTTTGTAGCCTTTTAAATGAAGACAGTTGCCACTATGCCTAGAATACTACACAAAATGAGTTTTACTTCTGCTTTATTTGTAAATACATGGGGGAACTAGAGGAAGCAGAACTTTGAGATGTGTAGAATTCTGCTCAGAAAATATAACAGAGTAGTTATGGGAGTATTGCATGCAGCTAATTTTAGCTTAATGTAAGTAAATTTGCAATATATTGAAATGTCGAGCATAAAATAAATCAAATATAATGTAAATAACATATATAATGCTATGTTTAATTTCCATATTTGAACAAACTCTTTAAACATCCTTTTGTTGTTTTTGGACAATCTATTAGCTTGAATCTTGATATAGTACATAGGTATCTAGGCTGCTGAAAAAATCAATAAAAACCTCTATGGAAGTAGGTGTTGAAATACTTAACTAAAAAGTATTAACACTTTTAATATATACATTGTGTGAGATGCTTTGTAACACGTCAGCTAAGACTGCTTTTCTCCATTAGGAGACTGTTCAAGGGTTTTTCTTCTTTTATTTTTTTAGTGGAAGTGACCAGTAATTTATGCTGGGGGGGAGTTGTTTGGTTGGTTAATATTTCGTAAGAGAACAAATAGAGTATATTTTGATACTCTTACTGAAACAATGCATTGCATTCTGTATGTTCAGGTGGAAATCAGCCATCTGAAGGCTAGACAGAATGCACTGCAGGAACAATTGCAGAAAGTACAGACGGCTGTTCAGTCATCACAGTCAGCTGCTGGTTTGCAACCAGCTACTACGTCGGCTTCCTTTGTTCCAGTGGTTAGACATTCCTCAGGTTTTGAAGGAGATGACATGGATTTTGGAGATCTAATCTGGTCTCAACAGGAAATAAACAGATTGTCCAATCAAGTTTCTAGGCTTGAATCTGAGGTGGACCACTGGAAGCAGATTGCACAGGTGAGTGATTTCCCCTCTGTCTTCCCCTCCCCTCCAAATTAGTATTTTCATTGCATTTGGTGTTTTGGAAGTGAGTCTTTATAACTTCATGCTGTAAAATTTATAGAAGCAACATGATTTGATGGAAGAGCTGAAACCTAATGATCTTAGTCATTTTTTTTTTGCCATTACATGACTAGGGACACATTCAGTAATTGTTTTCCCAATGCCTTTTTGTGATGCTTTTAAGTGTGATTTATCAAGTAAGGAAAAGCTTGTCATAAACGTTCACCTAAAATATTAATACTACTTCAGGGTTTCATTTTTATGGAGCCTTTCAAAAAACACTTTTCTTCTATCTAGCTGTGATATCAACTGCTTATTGACAACATGATACTATCAAAAGTGCTAGATAGTATCACAGTGCTTAATACGTCAGTTGTACTTTATGGTCTGTGGATGCAAGAAAGGCTTTCAAGCTGTTGTTGATGTGAGTCATCATTTCTCAACTATAGCCTGATTTCAGAGATACTACTTCCTCTACATGGAAATACAGGAGTAAAATTAAGCAATCCTGTTGCTTTGTGTAACTAGGTGCAGTAGTGTCATGCCCCCACTTTCCCCCCACCTACCATTACGGATGTGCACCTAATAAAAAAATCAATGGAAAATTGATTTTTTTTTAAATACACTTTTTTGAGTGCATTTTCACCATAGATTTGAACTTTGTTTCATGTTAGAAGCTTCGTATTTGCTTCACGTAACCTTTGTTGTTTTCTACCGTTGATTACCAAATGAAGATGTGCTTACTTGAAAAATATGTGTATTAATCACAATTACCACATGGAGGTATGATTCTTCTTTTCTCAGTCTTCCAAAGTGCAAGGGACAAGTGTTGCTGAACAAAGTGAAATATGCAAGCTTCAAAATACCATTAAGGTAAGGTGACACCTTTGACAAACTGTTCCTAGCTTATACTAGGTTATGATGGTTTTGTGTATGGACACATGATGTGAGTAAAGTTAAAAATATTTATAACACTAGCACTTACATCTTCTCTGTTTAAAAATGCATGTGGACATGTATTTTTACTACTGACTGAAATGTTGCTGTGCTAAATTTCAAAACATGGCCAAGTATTCTGAGAAAGTGAGGGTGTTTGTATAATTTGATGTATATAGTATCTAAGCTTACAAGAATGCCATTAGCATTTATGAGGGCAAATCGCTTTTACAAGCTGTTGATGACTTGAGACTGAATTTTAGATATGCCAAGTAGTTTTTCCTCCCTTCCCATAAACACCTGCTCTATTTTCATTGAAGATGCAAAAAACAAATCTTCAAGTCTTCCATGAAAGTTATTAGAAATGTCCTGCTGTATCCACTTCTTATACTTTAATCTTTATACTATCCTTTTTTAACATTTGCTATTGTGTAGTTGTCTAGAGCATATTGTTTGCATAAATATGTTTTTAAACAAATAACTTTTTAAATGTTTCAAAAAAAAAACTTGGCCTTTTCTGTGAGAAATCCCTTAATAAATCTTTTGATTTTACTAGGGAAAACTTCTGTTTCTTTTGTGTTGTTTCTTTCTTAACCTTCTGTACTGTATTTTACCATTCTGTTTCTCTAACGATATTTTTAGGAGCTTGAACAGAATTTAAGTCAAGAAATAGATGACCATCAACATGAACTTTCAGTATTGCAGGATGCACACAGACAAAAGCTAATAGAGATAACTCGTCGACATCGAGAAGAGCTGAGTGAATATGAAGAGCGAATTGAAGAACTTGAGAATCAGTTACAGCAAGGTCTTTGTTACCACGTGCTTACTTTTTGAGATTGCTTTCTGATTTAATATGCAGTGAATTTTGGTTAAAGTATCAAATATGTGTATGTAGCAACAGTGTAATAAATATTAAGTAGATTGTATTTAGAAATTTGAATTTCAACTACAGTTCAGTCTTATGCTTAAGGTGGCATGTGTCCTAGTATCTTAAATTCAGTGTGGTTGGGTTGAATGCCAGAATTGTTTTGAGAAGTACTATGTGCCAGTTGGGTTACTAGATTAAAAGCTTGAAGGTTGCCATAAGGACCACACACGTGTCTGTGGCATGATTAGATTGTAGAAGAAGCCCAGTAGTTCTCATGGGGAGCCTTCATTACACCTTGAAGGTACTTCATATTCCCAAAAAAGTTAGGTCAGTTAGGGTCTCTTAAATTAATCATAGAAAACTGACAGATTCCATGTCCTAATAAATTAGTGTCCTTAATCTTACCCACCCTTCCTGGTCAAGTATATGTATATGTTAATTAAATCTTGAATTATGTGTCTTGCAACACCTTTTAAAACCGTTTAGAGCAAGGAGTTTGTAAGCATTTGAAGGGCTGTTTATCAGATCATTCACATGCATGATACTGCTTCAAATGTTAATTCTATTTAAGTTAGTTTTCTCTTGATGATGATCATGTCTTTGTTTGAGACTATAGAAAGAGTGGAATTTACTTAAAAGTTACTAGTTGGTTAGTATTGCAAACCTGATCTCTTTTGCTTTTTAGATGGTGTAAGCACTGATGCTGTGGATGACTCTAAAATTAGTGAACAGAAAAAGGGTGCTCAGAATCTAGAAGGAGGAAAAGCAGAAGACTTGCAAATTATAAAAGACCTAGAGGATGAAATAAGAAGATTAAATCAGAAATTATCTTCTGCCAAAGAAGAAAACAAAATTCTTCTGAAAGATCAAGAATTGTTAAAGGTAGAAAAAATCCAAATAACCCAGGAATATGAAAGTCTAAAATCTGACTTTAGCGTACTTCAAAGTTCTGTCACAGAGCAAGATGCTCTCTTGAAAGAACAGGAGAAGAAGTTCCAGTCCAAGACAATGCTACCAGAAGATGTCATCAGATTGCAACAAGCACTGTTAGGTACAAAGATGATGTGGGTTTATTTTGTTGTTTGTGTTTTTAATATATCTTCACATATTTCCAACTTTAATGCTCAGAATTTGTTTCAAGGATTTGGAATTGAATAAGTGAATATGTACCTTTAAAAGCTGCTGCTTTAAATAAAGGTTGTCCACTGAGATAAGGGCAAGCAGAAAAGAGAATGTAATTAGGATTAGCATGATTTGCGTAGGGGTTTCTGTTTCCAATAGTAATCATGTATGCCAGCTGATAGGATTTTTCTTTCTTTTAAAGTAAGCCTAAATAGAAGTTTTGTTTAAATTGTAAAAGTATACTTTTTCTGCATAAAGTAGTCTGATGTTACTGTGTTTAAAGAAACACTGTAGGTTATCTGTTTTAGAATCATGTATTTATGTAGAAAATCTTCTGTACCACAGTATAGCACTTAGGCAATACTGAAAGTTGTCCTGAGTGGATTCAGTTGTGTAAGTAATGCCCTACATTGCATTGTTGATTGATACTGTAGTTGAAAATTTTACAGCACTGTTTCTTAAAAAAAAAAAAAAAAATACAATCTTGTCACAAAATGCTGTGAAACTATATTCTTTTGAGCAGCAGAGTTCTGCTGGGGCAAGGTAGGAGGAGGATTTGGGTTGTGTTGTTATTGTTTAGAAAGTAGTAAAACTTTATTATTTTTGTCTTCCTTTATAGAAGCAGAAAAGGAAATAGCAAGACTTTCAAGTTTAAATCAGGTAAAGTAATTTCTAAATTAAGAAACCAAAAAGGTTCATAGCAATAGTAACTGATGGAAAACACATGTTCTTGTCAGTATATGTTTTTGGAGCATTCACACTTATTTATAATCTTGTAGTGGAAGCAGTGGTTTTAAATTAATTTTATAATTGCATGTGGAAATCAGAAGTAATACATTTTGATTTGTGAAACTCCACAGCATACTCTGTTGAAGAAAACTAGTAAAGTTCAACCTATCACGTTGTTACTTAGGCTTCTATATCATACCTTTCAAGTATTAATTTTACATTAACTTCCCTTTGAATTATTAGATGGATAATATTTTAGTGTAAAACTGTGTTCATATCATAGAGGTATTTATTCATCCATGTTCCTCCACTGATAAATATTTATAAGTAAAGACTAATTAGAGGTTGTATTTTTTAAATGTTCTGGATCCTTACCTGGAGTATTCCACTATTTAAATACTCTTTGTATTTTTGTAGGCTGACAGTTTCACTCATACAGGGAAAGATATTCAGGCATTTACACAAGATCTACAGGTTCTTAAAGAAGAAAACGTTAAACTTAAGAAAGAAAAGGTGTGTATGTTAGATTTTCTGGACAGTGTTGTTTAGCTATTTCATGCTGTATAGAAAAAAATATTAAAATATTCAAATACCTTTTTCGCATATAGTACTGTTTTATTTTTCATTTAAATGTTGTTAATATTAGATTGATTGTTGTAGTTGGATGAACACACCAGTCAAGCATAACATCTCAGCATACAACTATCTTAAGTTTCTCCATTTTTAATATTGCATAACTTTTTTATTGCACAGAAGCATGAGTAAACTTTTGAGGAATTATCAAATGCACGTAGTGTAAATACCACTTATCCAGTACCTGGGATATTATTTGTGTACACCTAGAGATCCCGACGTAAAAATGCATGCTTTGTTTTTACTGTTGAGGTAAAAAAAGAAACCATTTTGAATCTAAACAGTTTACAAATTTTGTCAAGACAAAGGCTAATACTTAATACTTTTTGTTTGACTTAAGGAGGGACTTGAGAAGGAACTGCTACATGCACAACATGAAAATAAGAATATTCTTTCTACATATTCTGAGGATCAGAATTCAGAGCTAAATCAGTTAAGGCAAGATTTGGAAAGGAAAGAACATGAATTAAATGAAAGTATTGCTGAAAGAGAAACATTAGTAGCAGAATTGGAAGAACTAGACAAGCAGAATCAAGAAGCTACTCAGGTAATAAACATGGAAACTACCTACTGAATTTGGAAAATAGATACTTAAATTTGTGTGTTTATTTTTTAAGCTGATCTTCACACACAGATAAATTAACCTCTGACAAAAAAAAAGTCAGGATCAGTGTTTCACTGTATCTACCATATTGATGTGAAATTCTGAAGTGCAGGAAACCCACTTGTTATGAACAAACAAATATGGCATGTCCAGAATGGGTTTTACTTTCCAGAGGCTGGTTAAATACCACTTAATTTTTCTTTGCATGTGGAGAAAAGGCCACAGATTATATGTAAACAGAATGAAATAATATCTTTTTGTGACTGTCCTGACATATTTGACCTTTAAATATATAGTAGCAAAACGTGTTTTTCCATTATCAGTTTACTTTATAGAACTGAACAGGTGAAATATTTTTCTATGAAATGAATCCCAGCAAGTGTGTTAAAACATAGTCAAGCAAGGAATTGAAAATTGGCTATACAGATATATACTTAGTTGTGGTTTGTTTTTTGTTTTGTTTCGTTGTTTTTTTTTGTTTTTGTTTTTTTCTCATTTAAAACCTATTTGTTTTTAAGTAATGGGTGTTTACTGAATACCAGTTTCAACTTCTTTGAAAAGTTCTGGCTCTTAGTTCTTTTCCATAGATAGTTCTCTTTGAGTTCCTTGGTTTAGGTAGTTAGGGTGCTTTTGGGGGGAGATGGTATTTTTGTTTTCAGCGAAAGGCAATCTATTTCTTTTATATTTGTTTTTAATTTATTTAGTACTGACTACTTGATACTACTTGCCAACTTAGTTTTTGAAGTAGGAAACATTGTTTCCAGGCAATTTTTTATTGTTCAGTTGATAAAAACAAAGTACATAAGTCTGCTTGTTCTCCTTTCCTAATGAGTTCTTGTTTGTGTTCATTTCAGCATGTGATTACACTGAAAGAGCAGCTGTCAAAACAACACACACAAGGTGATAGTATCACTAAACAGCTGCAAATTGACATAGATCTTGAAAGAAAGAAAGTAGCAAAACTGGAAATGGAGAAGATGGAAGCTATTAAGGAGTTAGATAGTCAGAAAGAAAAACTAAGCCAATGTTCATATGCACTTAATGATTTGCATATAAGTAAACAGCAGCTTCAAAATACTATTAAAGATCTTCAGGAACAATTAAAGAAGTCCCAGGACTGTAACTTGCAGAACAAAAAAGAAATTAAAGAATTGCAGCAGAGACTAAAAGAAAAAGAGGAGGATCTTTCTGTATCCTTGAGTAAGTTAACAGAAAAAAGTAATCAGGAAGCTAACTACAGTTGTCAAGATCTGATTCTGAAAGAAAGAGAAGTAGAAATTGCAAAACTACAGAATAACATTTTGGAAAATAAACAAAGAAATGAAGACTTGGAGAAATCTCTGTCTGATCTCAAAATAGAAAATGGAAAGCTAGTAACAGCCTTTGAAGAAATAAAACAGGAATTAAATGATGCCATTTCTGAGAAGAATAAAGTTTACTTAGAAAAAGACACTGTTGTGGAGGCCTTGAAAATGGAAAAAAAACATTTGGAAACTGAATTAAACCAGACTGAAAAACGGCTTTTTGAGCAAGCACAGAAGTATGAGCAAACTATTCAGGAATTATCAAATGCACGTAGTATGGATACCAGTGCATTGCAGCTTGAACATGAACGCCTAGTTAAACAGAATCAAGAGAAAGACTTTAAGATTGCAGAATTCAAAAGGAACATGGAGCAGATGGAAATTGACCATCAAGAAACGAAAGAGATGTTGACTACTAGCTTAGGAGGGCAAAAGCAGTTGACAGAGCTCATAAAAGAAAAAGAGGAATTTATTGAAAAATTTAAAAATCAAGCCTTACAGGTAAAGCAGGAACTTGAGGAATATAAGAAAGCTTCAAAAAAGCAGGATGTGTTAAAACAAAATTTAGAAGAAAAAGACAAAAGTCTTGCCATCATGAAGGAAGAAAATAATCATTTGAAAGAAGAAATTGAACGTCTTAAGGATCAACAAAGTAGATCTGCACCTATGGTTGAGCCTAAGACTCTAGATATTATTATTGAACTTGAAAGTGAGGTAACGCAGTTAAAAGTGATAAAGAATAATCTTGAAGAAGAAATAGAAGTTCTCAAAAAAACAATAGAAGATCAGAATCAAAAAACAGTGCAACTTCAGCAGTCTTTGCAAGAGCAAAGAAAGCAAATAGATGAGTCTAAAGTTCAGTGTGAACAAATGAATGTCACACATGAAAGACTTTCTTTAGAGAAGGATGAGGAAATTAAAAATTTACAGAAGACAATTGAGCAAATTAAGACTCAGTTGCACAAAGAGAGACAGGTTATTCAGACTGATTCCTCTGATCTTTTTCAGGTAACCAAAGTTCAGACACTTAACGGAGAAAATGGAAATGAAAAGCATGACTTATCTAAAGCTGAAATTGAAAGACTAGTAAAAGGTATCAAAGAAAGGGAGATGGAGATTAAGCTTCTGAATGAAAAGAATGTTTCTCTGAGTCAACAAATTGATCAGTTGTCTAAAGATGAAGTTGGCAAACTTACTCGGATCATTCAAGAGAAAGACTTAGAAATACAGGCCCTCAACGCTAGAGTTTCCTCAGCTTCCTATCGGCAGGATGTTCTTTGCCTTCAGCAGCAGCTGCAAGCTTATGTCATGGAAAGAGAACAAGTACTAGCAGTTCTAAGTGAAAAGACAAGAGAGAACAGTCAGTTAAAAACAGAGTATCATAAGATCATGGATATGGTGGCTGCTAAAGAAGCAGCTTTGGTAAGGTTGCAAGAAGAGAATCAGAAGTTATCTAATAGATTTGAAAATAGCAGTCAAGACATGTTTAGAGAAACTATTCAGAATTTATCCCGTATCATTCGAGAAAAAGATATTGAAATAGATGCTCTAAGTCAAAAATGCCAAACCTTACTGACTGTCTTGCAGACGTCCAGTACAGGTACTGACAGCGGTTCAGGAGGTGTTAACAGTAACCAGTTTGAGGAACTTCTACAAGAACGTGACAAACTAAAACAGCAAGTAAAGAAGATGGAAGAGTGGAAGCAACAGGTAATAACCACGGTTCAGAACATGCAGCATGAGTCAGCTCACCTTCAAGAAGAGCTACACAAACTTCAAGCACAGATTTCAGTTGAAAGTGATAGTAATTCAAAATTACAGGTAGATTATAATGGCTTGATTCAGAGTTACGAACAGAATGAGAAAAAGCTGAAAAGTTTTAGTCAGGAATTAGCACAAGTTCAGCACACCATAGGACAGCTTCATAATACCAAGGATCTTCTCCTGGGTAAACTTGATTTGGTAACACCATCTGTAGCAATGGCTTCCATCATTTCGCAGCCTCCAGTCATTCAAAGCAGTGCTCCTGAAGTGCTCAGTGATGAAACTAAACTCCTTCAAAAGGAATTGGAACAACTGAAAAAAAAGTTGCAAGAAAAAGATTCAACTATTAGGACTCTTCAGGAAAACAATCAACGATTATCTGATTCTGTGGCTACAGCGTCAGAGGTTGAAAGAAAGGGTCAAGAGGGGACTGATTCAGAGATAAAGCAGATCAAAGAAAAACATGATGTCTTACAGAAATCACTTAGAGAAAAAGACATACTGATTAAATCTAAAAGTGATCAGTTACTTTCTGTGAGTGAAAATCTTAGTAACAAAGAAAACGAAAATGAACTTCTAAAGCAAGCTGTGACTAACCTTAAAGAAAGAAATCTAATTTTAGAAATGGATATTCGAAAACTGAAAGAAGAAAATGAAAAAATAGTTGCAAGTTGTAGGGAAAAAGAAACAGAATTCCGAGCACTTCAGGAGACTAATATGCAATTTTCAATGATGCTGAAGGAGAAAGAGTTTGAGTCCCACTCAATGAAGGAAAAAGCTCTCACTTTTGAGAAGTTGTTGAAAGAAAAAGAACAGGTATGTGTGTTCACGTTTATTGTCTTGAAATTAGTCACTTGGTAGTGCATTTTCATCTATGTGTAGACATCAAGTATTTGCCTGAAATCCGTTTGTGACTCCTTACTGCTTTGCATTACAACAAAAATCCCTCCCCGCAAAGTTAAGAAATGAAAAATCAGCAGGTGAGCGGCTTACAATTGTATCTGTTAATTTTGTATTCATAACCCATGTTTTCTGATTTACTGAACAGCTGCTCAATATTTTGGCTTTTGCCTCTTGTTCATTAAGTGATTAAGTGTACGACATTGTTTTTACTGTACGTTGCTCAAACTTGCAGAGGTGGCAAAGACTAATTTCTCAATGTGTTTTCTTCAAGTGTCATTCCGATTTGGTTGCTTCACAGCATCGCTATGAGATGAATGGGTTCACACGTCATCTTTTATAGCTGGAGAAGCTTCGGTGGAAAAAAAAAAAGATAAAAACATTGGACAAACTAAATTAATGTTTTCTCTTCCCAATTTGATATATGGAAAAGTAGGTACTTTTTTTGAAGCGCGTTCAGAGAAAAGTTGCAGTGGCTTATGAATTACTGTGTAAGTAATGTAAGAATCTTTGAAAGGAGCCAAAGAATTACGTGGCATTGTTGATACTCAGGTCAACAGCATGTTGTTTGAACTGCTACTGCTGACATTAAGGAAGCAATATGTGAATCACCATTATTTTTGAAACATAGGAGTTAAGTACAAAGCAAATTTATCAAAACTACAGGAAAACAACAGAACTCCAGGATATAGATATTTTTGTTTGCTTTGTAGTCTCTGAAACTTAATCTATCCTAGTGGGCAGTCTTCTCTGGTAATTGCTTCCAAATATGTCATCTTTCTTTCCACTGTGCTCACTCTTTTCTCTTCAGGTCCCCATTCTTTTCATCATGGTGGCTCTGGTTTCCATTATTCAGTCTTTTCTCAGAAATGTCCCCCTGCCATGTTTTTCTTCTTGCTGCATTTAACATCCTTTTTTATTTTCCAAAATTCTGAGCATTGCCGGTTATCAGAGAGTGATGTTTATGCAAACCTTTACAATATAACCTGGCATTCGTTTTATCCCCACTATAATTATAATAGAAAATTTCACATCACTTCAAAGCACTTTCAAACTACCAAATAAATCTGCAGTGTAATATACACAGAAGCTTATCATTTGTAAGTCCCAACTTTGATATATGTGAAAAATTGGGATTTTTTTTTTTTTTAAGTTAGATGTGTAGGACAAATCTTTAGCTCTGTGTGTTCCTAGTGGTGGTTTCCCTATCCTATTCTGAATAAATACTATGGAATTAAGAATAGAGTCTTTATGGTATCAAAGTACAGTTACATTATTTTTTATTAAAAAAAAAAGCTTTGAATTACCACTGGGACTAATGTTCATCAGTTGTGCCGATACGAAATATACACCTTCTTGCCTTTTTACTATTTTTTTTAAATTATTCTAACTCCAGTAGCTGCTGCTCCTGGAAGCCTGCATTGTCTGGTTAGGTTCTCTGTGTGTTGCGTATCTTTGGCCTGCAGACCTCTTCATTCACTGACAGCTTGGGCTTTCAGTTTCGTAGGCATGGAACAATTGTCTGGACTTCTTTTTCTTCACAAATCAGAGAAGTTCCTTTCGCAGACTTCGTGTTCACCATGGAGAACTATGAAAAATAGTGTTCAAATGTATTTTATGTGCATGTCAGGTGATAACACAGCATAAATAGCAGATTTGCGTGCAGGTTTGCAGCTCTACTGAAAAAAATACTGTATTCAGTTTCATTAATAAATAATTGAAGCTTATAAGCACTAATGGTGCAAGCAAAGATTGGTTTACTTTTTACCAACATATTCAATAAAAATATCTGCTCTCAAAATAATACGATACTAATGGTAAAAAGGATGCTGGAAAGCTTCAAGTAACTGCAAATGCAAAAATTTGAAGGCTGATCTCTAGAACTGAAGTCACCTTATGGCTTGTTTTTAAGGATTACTTCACGTGTTTAGTCATCTTAACTTCAGGCAAGTTGACATGTGTAGGCAGATGCTTCATACGTCCATGTCCTAATAAGCAGATACAACAAAGAAAACATTCCACCCATAGCAGAAAACCTGAAACTTTGAAGTATTCAAGCGTCTGTAGTGTCTTTTAGGAATAACTTTTAGTTCGTCTGTGAGGGAAATCACATTCAGGGAAAATAGTATTTTGAAGTTTTTCTGTGCTATAGGGCTGTGGGTGTCTTGCACTTCTCCGTGTTAAATTAGTATTTTCTTTCCATTCTTTTGGACAAAGACTACATCTCCTTCAGTAAGACTGCTGTGTTTGAAATGCTTTATGTCTTTGACAGGGCAAGACAGGGGAATTGAATCAACTGCTAAATGAAGTTAAATCAATGCAAGAAAAGGCTGTTACTTTTCAGCAAGAGAGAGACCAAGTCATGGTAGCACTCAAACAGAAGCAAATGGAGAGCAGTGCCCTGCAGAGTGAGGTATACCACCAAATAACTTACAGTTGTAAGAAATAAAAGAGTAAAAAATTGCGTCTTACAATATTTTCTGCTTTATTTTTGTTAGCAGTAACTTGTGAAAAGCATTTGAAATCAATATGCAGGCAATATGCTTCAAAGGATGTTTTGTTTGCTTACATTATTTATGAAAACTGATAGTACAAGCAACTTAAGGTATGTTCTACACAGATACAGCATTTACGTGAGAAGGAGCAGCGCCTAAATCAGGAACTAGAGAGGTTACGTAATCACCTGCTGGAAATGGAGGACTCCTACACGCGAGAGGCGTTAGCTGCAGAAGACAGAGAGGCCAAGCTAAGAAAAAAAGTTTCAGTTTTGGAAGAAAAACTCGTGTCCTCATCTACTGCAGTGGAGAACGCCAGGTGATCTTTTCATCTATCCAGCAGTGGCACTGTGAATTTTACAGTTTTCTGTAGTGATACTGATAGCTTTATTTTATCGAATTTGCATTCTAGAGCATGCTAGGCAGTTGAGAAAACAAAAATATATGAATTACTGTTATTCTAAATCAGGAAGGTAATTTGAAATTTCCTTGGCAACTGTTGTGCACTAAGAAGTTATTTGTCATTTTTGAAGCAACTATAGAAATCTTGGATCTTTAACAGTGCTTAGAACTAGAAACAACAAAAATCCCTCAACCCATCAATTGAATATAATTGAATAATTGAATATGTCAGAGCATAAAAGATTAACTTAATTGCCTTCAACATCAAGGCTTCATTCACTTTGAAAGTGCATTTGAAAGTGTTTTATACAGTTGGATGCACAGGTGTGCTTGTGTTACTTTGTGCATTGCTTTTGAGAGGAGTACCCATCTGTACTTTATACATTATAGCATAGAAAGGTGTACACCGCTGTAAACCTTTTTTAACATACATATAAAGCAAGATGCATAGATGTTCTCATAGGTAGCACAATTGGAGAGGCGAGCACCAATTATGGTGTTTTTTTATTTACCATAATCACATTTTTCAGCCACAACAATGAAAACCCGAGTATTAAAATTACTCAACACCTGTCTTGACTCTAATGTAGGCTTGTTAGTTACTTTGAGCAAAAGATTACTTTTTTATTTTAGTGCTGTTGTCCAAATGAACAAGGATTTTAATCAAATATATCTATGTAGCTTCAGTCTTTCCTACTTCTTAAGTGCCCAAAATGAGCTCTGCTCAACATTGTCAGCAAAGAGATTTCTGAGCTGAGCAGACTGTTGTGGAAAATTGTGGAGAAAGTTGAAGAGCTGGGAGAAGGCTACATAAAAACTGGCAGAATGTTTCTTAATTCTTCACCAACACTTGTCAAATGTCTTCCAAGAAATGTAGCCTATTTCCTACCTAGTATGCACTGTTAAGAAAGACTGAAATGGGAGTACATCAGGTTCATAATATTTCTGCATAATGGGAAGTTAAATGGATGGTCAGTGGTGGTCAGGATGTTTATACTGAGTTCTTGGAGACTGGCCTTAAAAGTAATAGTTGATAGAAAGAGCTGTTGATACATGCAGTAATTGAATCAGGCAAGGTGTGTGTGTATGTTTTGTTTTTTGGTGTTTTTTTTGTTGTTGTTAAACATACTTCTACAAAAATGGATTAAAAGATTATTTTTGTCATTTTCTAATGCACTTCAAACAGAAGTTTGTTCTTGTTTTTGGATTGCCAAAATTTTATTTCCAGGCATATTTAAAATGGGTCGCTAGGGTTTTAGTTGTTTGTTTGTTTGTTTCTTTGTTTTTAAGAAGAATTTGGGGAAAAACGACTTCATTTTTATAAATTTAAGTGAAAATTAAAGGTAGATTAAGTTTTGCTGTGGTTTAATTTTCTCTATGATGACTTCCTTCGTTATCTTAGTAAATAATTTGTTTTCATTAAGTCATCAAGCTAGTCTGCAGGTCGAATCTTTGCAAGAGCAATTAAACTTGGTTTCCAAGCAGAGAGATGAAACTGTGCTACAGCTCACCATCTCACAGGACCAAGTGAAACAGTATGCATTGTCACTGGCCAACCTGCAGATGGTGCTAGAGCAATTCCAACAGGGTAAGTTTTGTCAAGAAATACCGAAGATCGCAACATGCATTTTTCAGATGGGATAGTTACCATATTTTGGTGCTTTTAAAGGCATGTAGTTAATTGGTTTTCATTTTGGTAGCTTGAATTTCAGAAGATTTTGTCTTTTGAAAAACTTTAGTAAAATTGTGGCCCTGTGAAAACGGATGGTCATTATCCTGTATATGAAACTAGAATTCCACCTCTACCCTGTGAAAACCAGATGTGATAATGCTAAGGTGTATCCACCTAAAGAGAGAGACTAATTATGAATTGAGATCTTTTTTTTTTCCTTTTTGTATTTTAACCCATTAGAGGAAAAAGCCATGTATTCAGCAGAGTTAGAAAAACACCAAAAACAGACTGCAGAATGGAAAAAAAAAGCCGAGAACTTAGAAGAGAAAGTTGTATCACTGCAGGTAGGTCGAATAATGAAGTTGAACACAAATTTAATGCGAATTTTGACTGATTATTTTTTTTTTTGAGCTGTTGTGTTAAGTGTTACTGTCTGAGAATATATATAGTGTTATATAATTATTTTTTCTTCTCTGGTTGAGGGGTTGGGAACAGGATGAGACTGAAAGAAGGGCCAGCAAGGTAGCGTACCTCTGACTATCCTATTTCTGAGGACGTTTACAATCCAGTTATTCTAGAGTATAAGCGATTGAAGCCTTTGTGTCTGTTGTGTTGTATGTTGTATCGGAATAATCGTGATAGTGAACTCATGCTTCTCTCTCTGTCCTTTTCTTACCCTCTCTTCAGGAAAGTTTAGGAGAGGCAAATGCTGCACTGGATGCAGCATCGAGGCTTACTGAGCAACTTGATGTTAAAGAGGAGCAGATTGAAGAGCTTAAGAAAGAAGGTAACTATTTTTTTTTCCTCTGCTTAAAATATTCCAAGTAGATGGGGAGACAATATAGTGTTCTTAGAAATTTACCAGAATGTCCTTAATGAGGGAAAAGAGTAATTCTGTGCCACCTTTTGAGCATTTACTAAGTTTATAAAACATTTTTTAAAAAGATGTATGCCTTCTGTTAGTGATCTCTCTCAAGAGAAGGCCTAGCTTTCTTCCCTCTAGGTACCAAAGCCCTTAATTTAGTTCAGTGTCTCTTTAAAAGGTTTGTGAAATATGAAATGCTGTCACATTTTCCAAAATAACTACCATATTTCACGTTATACATATTACATATTTATACATATTATACAATTATGTATACATATTATGTATATACATACATGTATACATATTATGTATATACATAATATACATATTTCACGTTCACAGATAGTTACTGTGAGGTAGAGAGAAAGTGTATGCTGTTGAGATGCGGAGAGAGCAGCTCTTGCACAGGTATGAGACTGACTGAAGAGATTACATGGAAGGCCTTGGACACATCTTTAGATTGTATTTTTAGATCTCATTTCAAATAAGCTTCCGAACGGCTCATATTTAGAAAGATGCCTTTCATACTGTTCTAAGATTAAGTACTCCAACATTTGATGAACTTCATTACTTTGGATGTGAAGACAAAGCTTGGCCAGACAGTAAAGAACTTTGCCAGGAGAAACAGTTTTGAAAAGGAAGAATATTTACAGCGAGGGTGGTCAGACGAAGGAATAGGTTGCTCAGAGAGGTGTGTCCAGCCATGAAGATACTCAAAACCCGCTTGCACACAATCCAGGACAACCTGCTCTCTCTGACTCTGCTTAAGCAGAGGGGCTGGACTGGATAACCTATAGAAGTCCCTTCCAACATAAATGTTTCTGTGGCTTTGTGATTCTGTGAATGAAAGGGAAAAAGAAAACGATGACATCACTGAAACATAAAATCTATGATAGATACATAGTCTTCTCTTTTGTTAATACCTCTAGCATTAAAGCAGTATAGGAAACCGTAAAAAGGCAGAATAACCTACTAGTAAAAACTGATACCATTTCAACATATTTCTGTTTTGTGGCCTTAAACTTTATTCTAATCAAAAAAGTTAAGGGTAATTTCTGTACAATGTATTTGAATACCAAACATCAGTAAGATTTATAAGCTCAGATTCGATTGGAGATGATATAATAGGTATACAAATAATATAGATTGCTGTTTTTTCTTACTGCATTAACTTTAGTTTTCATGAGAAAGGGGTTGTAGCATTAGGTAAAGCAGGACTTAGAACTAATAATTTTGCTGGATTTCTGTACATAAGTCTCAGCCCTGTTCTGTAATTCTGTCTGGAATATTTATTTCCTTGAACCAAGAGGGAAAGTTACCTCTGTCTAATTCCATGATAGTTCTGATACGGGTGAACTTACTAACAGTACCAATTGTCGAGGGAGTTTTAAGCTCTTTCTTTGTTGTTTTCCTTCTTATTTCTGTGTTTATTGTATTTTCCTCCTCCATTTTCCTAGCTGAATCCCACTTTCTCTTTTCGTATCTTTCTGTGGGTCACTGCAGTTTGCTGTTACTGCAGCATCATCTGTTAGGGTCCAGCTGTCATTTGCATGCATTGGATAAATATGAAGCCAGAGGAAAATTTCTGTTTGCTCCCTGTAGCGGGCTCTCAAATGGGAGTTTGAAGGGCAGAGGTTTGCTCACTTGCAGGTCACTTAACAGCTCTTACTTTCATATTTTTCCCCCCATGTCTGTAGGAAATATGGGGGTAAAATCCTTTAATTAAGGCTTGCTGTGGGAAGGTGCCTGTAAAGTCATCTCTGCTGAATGCAGTGGTAACTCATTTTGTTTAGACCATATTCAACTAATTATTGATATCCATTTTTTCTTGAAATATATAATATTTTCATTCAGGAAACTTGTTTGTGGTATTGTAATTAGTGTAAAAAATAATTTGAAAGCCGTTGCAGTTTCACCAAGAACTCTATAAAAAGTTACCACTTATATACTACACAATTGAAAGGGCGTTTACTTAAATGTCGTTGTGTGTAAGTACAGTTTAGCATCCCAGCGGACATCATAGCAATGATCTGAGTTCACATGTGAATTTTACAACTTGAATTAAATTTCAAGCTGCTGCATGAATCACGTACCAAAACAGTAGACTTATTTTTTAATTTACCAATCTTTATATCTCTGTCTTGCTAAAGACATCACAGTGAAAGTTTTCAAATACCCTGGACTGAAAATAATGTTGACATAGGCAAATATGGTACCATTAAATGGGTAGCTCTACCCTAGTGGTTAATTTTAAAAGCTAAACTGCATTAAAGCAGGGGGTTAACATGTTAATGGGTTTGAACTGCGAGAGAAAATTGGGTCTCAGTATTCTATCAAACCATGCTGTATTGGCAAGCAATTTACTTGTTTAAAAAATGTGAAACAGGATTGTTGTGTAAAGGAAACAGCTCTTTAATGTTGTTGTAGAATAAATCATAATTTTTATTGAAAAAGAGACCACTCCGTTTTCTGTATTTACACAAGAAAACATATAGTGTCTTATTGAAAATTGGCCAAATGCATTCCCAGACAGAGTTTTGTTGGCCAAATCTTTTGAAGGATTTCTTTATGGATTTTTTTGGCAGGAGAAGTGATTTTAATGGAAAAGTATAAGATGTACCAGATGCAGTTTTCTAGATTGCCATAAATGGTTAACAAATTATTGGAGACTGCTGTAAATGTCTGGTTTACAGCAGCCCGTGCTGAATTTTGGCTCAAGTCTTTTGTTATTCAGTCTCTTCACACACTGAAAGTACGCGTTTAAGTCCTTTTCAACTGTAAGATGCTGTTTTAAAAGGAAATATTCCATTTAAAAACTGTTTAATTTAAAGTTGTGTAATCTCTGTGGGTGAATGTAGCCACGTAACTGTCCTTAAAAGACAGTCCTCTTTGATTTAAAAAAAAAAAAAAATCTCAGGAAAAAAATAGAAAAGTGTTAGAATTAACATTTCACTTCAAAATTATTAATTGCTTTTTTTAAAAATAATTTTGTAGATAAAAATTGGAAAAACCACTTATCTTGCTCTGTAAAGCAGTAACAACGTCATGAGATTTATTTAAACCTCTTTTTCAGATGCTGTTTCTCTGAGTTTTTTTGGTGCTGGTGCCATGTTGTAAAGTTAATGGTATTAGTAGTTTAACTTATATTCCTTTTAATTCTGTGGAGACCTAAATAACAACTCAAACTCCATGTATGCTCCTGCAACTGTTGTTATTCCATAAACATATGGGAATTTTTTTCATTCAAATTTTGGGGACCTGCTTAACCATGTTACAAAGTAGCCTAATTTTAAGTAACATTCCCAGCACTACGCTAGTTAGTTTGTTCTACTCTTTATAGAATTCGTGTTTGTGAAGTAAAGAGTTTGTTTAAATATCTGGAGTATTTGAACAGGACACATTAGTTTGTATCCATTTCACAGCCTAGTTTTTTGTGCATATATACCAAAACTCCATACAGGTTCTCATGGTGTTACTAGTGTTAATTGGGAACAATGTCGTGTCAGCATAGTTGTGGCATGCATTTATTAAAGGTTGAAAGTCATGTAGAAATTAGAGTGGAATGTTTTTGCATACATCCCAGGTGATCTGAAACTTAGAAAAAAATACCCAAAGTCACCTTTCATCTTCCCTTGTCTCCATATTCTCTCAAGAAAAACATAATTCTTTTAAATAGCTATAAGATATCCACTCATTTCTACAAAGATGTTGAGGCTTTTTAGAAATAAACTACAAGACAGATGCAATAAAAGTATACTTTTTTATGAAGCATTTACTTTTAATCAACATGAACCCAAGAGCTTTTGAAATAGTAGGAAGATTAAGTCACTTAGCAACCTTTCCATAGGGTTTGAAAACATTTGAGGGATTCAGCATTATGAAGGGAGGGAAGAAAGCTCATGCAGCTGCAGCTTATACAACTGCAGGGTAGAGTTTGTCTTCACATTGAGGGTCCATATTATGTTGTTCGGCTTGTGTTTGTTGTTTAGACTTGCGCTTTTATTAGGAAAAAGTAACTTCAAAGATATCATCTTGCAGAACCAGAGTTTGGTGAAAAAAATCTATTTTTGCTGTTTTGAAACTTATCTTCAAAGAATTCTTTGTACCTTGTAACTATCTGTTTTCTTGTCTGTGGATGTTTTGTTATTAGTGTCCTTAAATCCTGTGTTCAGGGATAGCTTTTTTCCTGTCAGTTTTCACTCTGTGCTTTCTGCGTAAATTTGTGTAGACCTGAATGTCAGATATTTTTATCCAATTTCTAACATAGCCAGATTTTATAAAGACAAAACTTTGGGTCTTGTATCCTCAGAGTCAGGATGTTGTAAAATACTTGTGGCAAGTAAAACCTTTAGGAGAATCTCTTGCTTCATTATGATCTTTTTGAGTTTAATGGGAGGCCAGGGGAAGCCTGAGTTATTGACAGAGAATTTTGGGGGTAATCAGGCGTATCCTGTATTAAAGCTATCAAATAATCTGTGTTAGTGAAATTTTAGGGAAGTTGTAGAGAAATTTGTGCTATGGAATTACTGGACAAGAGTGAATATATTTGAGGTTAAGTACTGAGATCCAAAGACCCAATAACAACATGCAATTTATAATCAGGTTATAAAAAGGATTAAGGATTGCCAGCATAGAATATACACTTTTACCAAGAACATCTTTCCAGTTCTGTGTGATCTAGGTGGAACAGAGCAGTTCATCAGACCTTATACGGTTGATTTATATTCTGGGTGTTTCTGTACTGTAGCTTTGAGTATTGTTCTGGAAATCCTAGCTTATAAATTCAAGTAATAATCACTTACTAAGTTGACACTTTTTTTAAAACATACGTTAGCATATCTTGATAAGTGTGTGTTGTTAATAACATTTTGAAGCAGGCTGCAAATTTATTTGCTTTGACCTAACATTTTATAGGAGAGATCAGAAAAGAAATGTTAGAAGATGTACAAAATAAACTAATGAATCTCATCAACAGCACAGAAGGAAAAGTGGACAAGTAAGTCTCATTATGTTGTTGTACATTTCTGTTATTGCTCACAATGTGCAGATAACGTAACCGTTGTAAGAGTGGTGCAGAACTGAGCTTCTGTATGTAAGCTTGTAGTATACTCTCTTTATCTTGACATTTTTCAATTGCTTGGTGATTGTGAATAGTAATCTTGATTATTAAAACCAGTGTGTATAAATTTATATTATTGATGTGTTTAAGTAGCATTACACTTCAATAGCATGAGCTCTGAAAATGGAGAGTTCTTAGTGAACATCTGTTATAAAGCATCCAAGGTGTGAACGGCATCACTGGGATGCTGTGCAATTTGATTTGTTTCTTGGTCTTTTTGTTCTCTCTCCCTGCGTTAGACCTGAACCTAGGATAGGCAAATGAGTTCCCCTGCCCCCTTCTTAGGTCTTGTTTTGGGACTGTACATAAGTATCTGTTTAAAGGTTCTGAGTCAAGATTTGAGAATATATATTTTCTTGCATTGTGTCACTTTTATCAAAACTTGGTAATGTACGACTCAGTTTCAAATTACTGCCTTAGTATATTTCTAATGTTGTCCAAATTGCAGCTCTTTGCTCTAAAAAGTGTTTTAACTTGGAGAGTAGAGAAATTTGTGAGGTTTCCTTTTAGTTCTTTGTACTGGCTTGTTTATTTGGGTTATTGTAAATTAGGTAAAAGTATGAGGAATAAATGCATCAGTGTTTCCTTATCAACTGCTACTTCAGAGCAGGCAGTGTAACAAGCTTCCTTTGTTCTGCAGGCTCCTGATGAGAAATCTCTTTGTTGGACATTTTCATACTCCAAAAAATAAACGTCCTGAAGTGTTACGGTTAATGGGAAGTATCTTGGGAATAAAAAAGGAAGAACTTGATCAGGTAATGCTTACTGAAAACTAGGCTTCCTTGATTTGCAGTATGCTTACCTGAAAATAGAACGACTTGCTACTAAACTAAATGTGACTGTCCTGGTACTTCCTGGTGGGGAGAAGTCTGTTTTTTATGTGGGACATGCTGTTCTTAATGGAATCTCATGATAACTGCATTTAATATGGATTTCATCTTCCTGAGGAACACTAATGCAGAAAGGAAAGGATTTAACTTTGTGGTGTTGCACATAATAACTGTAATATGTTGGTTAAAGAAAAATAAGACATTTTTATATGTACCACTAGGTATTGTGAAGAATATGGCTTTTATATTTTTACACAAAGAGCCAGGATTTTAGACTGCCAATTTTCAGGAGGGAGAGAGTAAGGTTTTGAAGTACTTGAAGTTTTTATTTATCTGTAGGATTCTGTGGGATTCCCACATGATTTGTAGTGAATGAACAATAAAATGAGCACAGTTTTGCAGTTTTTTATCTGCTGCTTTATTTTTTGTTTCCTAACTATTTTTTTTAAAACCTTTTAGTTACTATCTGAAGAACAAAGAGGAGTTACAAGATGGGTGACTGGCTGGCTTGGTGGAGGAACTGGGTCAAAGAGTGTCCCTAATACACCTTTAAGGCCAACTCATCAGAATATTTTTAATAGTGTAAGAATCAATCGTGTATTCCCTGCGTTTGAGTAAAGAACTGGAGCAGTTACATATTAGTACTTACGTTTGGTTCCTAAGTGTATTGAGCTTAATGTACTGATTCTACTGTATCTTCCATTATTTATTTGCTTTGTGCAGCTGCTTTGGCATGTTGTTTCCCCACTTCCACCACCACCTAAATAAATATGTAGGCCTTGATGAAAATTGCACAGTCTGAAGTGTTGAGCTAATACAAAACTCTGATTACTGTTCCACTGGCTCCTGGGACCAATGACTTCGTCCAGTATGGACTGTATACTATCATATCATATTTTGATGACAATGTTCCCATTTGTTCTTTAAATTTCACTTGAAAAGCTTTCTCAGCTGCTGCAGCTAGTGTCTCTTATGTATAGAATATAAAGTTGATGTTTGAGCTTCCAAATACTGTAAAGCAACAGTTCTTACAGTATGGCCCATGTGAACAGTTAATCTATGGAACTTTCCATTTTGCAGACCACTAAGTAGTGCACTTAAGGATTAAGCACTAAGAAAACGGGGCAGTTTGGATTAACTGTGGTTTTTTGGTCCTGGAGCTAGAGAATGATGCTTAGAATTGACTCCTGTAAATTATCTTGAACTGTAGGGATGATTTTTTTGCCCACAAAAATAATGCAGGCATTTAGGCTGCCACAGTATTGTGGTCTTATTAACTATGGATGGAAAAGAGAAAAATTAATATTTTGGTATGTATAGGATAAGCTCTACTTAGCAAAATCTTATCTTGTGATGCAATTACACCTTAACCAGTCCATGCTTCATTTGTTCAAGACATTTTGCCAAACGAAAGCATTGTTGGAGGAGTGATTTGCTTGAGTGTGGACACAGGAAGTACTTATGATGTGTGTAGCATCACAGGTTTCTTGAAACAATTGACTTAAATCAATAATGCAACCATGGTGGAAGTGTATGAATTTAGAGGATGTATCTTTAGAGTGTATGCCACATAAATGCCATTCACTGAGACAACAAAAACTTTGTATTTTGAAAATAATTTACATTGTCCCTCACTAAGTAGTACTAAAATACCAGTACAGAGCTCTTTGGAGCCTGCTGACAGCTTTTTTTTATGTATTTATTTTTAACTTAAGTTCTGTTGAAAAGCATGTAAAATCTAATAACTTGTAGCATCTTGTAGTCTTTTTCAGAGTTGTTTGTGAAATTCCTCGAAACAGAATCTTGCCCAAGCCTTCCTCCACCCAAGCTCTCTGTTCATGATATGAAACCTTTAGGAGCAGCAGGAACTGGTAAAGCTGGCAGCGTTCCATCCAGCAGTCAGATACAAGGTAAGATCTAAAGAAAGATTGAAACTTTGCACAGATATAAATAACTAAACGTAGAATTTTTGAGAGGACTTAAATGTTTCCGTGATTCCTCATCTGTGAAGTACAATTTTTTTTTTAATTTTTTTGCCATTGTGCCTTCCCCCACAATGTTCTACTCTCTCTTCTTTCTCTCTATTTCTTTTCCTGTCCTGGCCCCCCTCTCTCTTCACACCATACCCCGTTTCCTAAAAACCTAATACAGAAGACTGGAAGGACCAAATTCCCTTTGATAGGGAAAGCTTTAACAGCGCATTTTAAAGCTAAACAGACAACTTCATATGGTGTACTGGTGAACCCAGTCCTGATTTTCAGCATCCCTGTTGATCAGTTTGGGTCTCACTGAGTGAAAAATGCAAGTAATACCAGCCTTGTAGTGCCTCTCTCATATGTAGAACCTGGTCACTCAGAGAGGACTGAAGTAAAATCAGCTAAGTACCTGGCGTGATTTGAAATCTTTCTAAGCTGTGCATGAGTCCTTAACTTTAATTTTTCTGAGGCCGAGAACAATTATGCTTTTATTTTGCATGGTGAAATTTATAGGTTTTGGCTCTCACTCTGATTCTATAAGGAACTGTGTACTTAGTATAAGTAATATAGGATCGAAATAATCAGTTGAAATGGACCAGGTTGTGCTGAATTTTTCACATGCATTCTAGACTTTAATACAGTCCTGCTGATTTGCAGAAGCTTTTTTTGCTTGAACCTTGTAACAACTGTACTCACGGGGGGGGGGGGGTGAATGATGCATGACGTGTATCCCCAAACCTATATGTAATATATATATATATATATATGCTTTAAAAATACATTTTATTTCACATAAAGTAGTTGGATGTTACAAAGTATAAGCATCTACTGTGAAATAGCAATTTATCTCTGAAAGCAGTGTTTACTTTTCTAATAAACCAAAATTTAATTTAATTTTCTTTTTACTCTTCTTCCTTGTAGTTTGAGTAATATTGGTAAAGTACGTTTTTAAGCTATAGAAGTACTTGTATTTTACCTATATGAGCCAAACCTTCTGGCTTGTTGATGTGTTTTAAGTTTTTGGTTTCTGGAAATAAACCATATGGTAGTGGTTTTAAGTATCTACACACAAACACATTTATGAGAGTTATGATGTTTACATGATTGTAGATCTCTTAAAACAAAAAATCTGAATAAAGTCACCCATCCAACTATTCATTATGACAAGGGAATTTCAGTTCAATTTCTGCTGTCTGTCTGATGGAGGAATCTTGAGAACAGGTTACATCTGGAAGACACTTTGTGGAAGACACAGAGTTTGATGGGGGAAGGTGAGAAGGGGCAAGTTGATGGTTAGATTAAAATCATTTAGGAACAAAGATAATAAAAGTGAAATTTTGACAAATAAGATAACAAAGATATGTCAAGACTCACTTGTGACTTAGCCCTTGTAAAGATAAAGTTCTTGCTTCGACCTGACCCTGGAGCAGCTTCCCCTGTACACACGGAGTGGGGAACCAACCTGCATGCTGCGTTGTAGTGCATGTACAAGGGCCCTTATGTCTTTGCATAGTGCTGGAGCCAATGTGACAGATACTTCGTGTCTGGTTTTGCGTGGGTGAAGGGAACCTCTGTGCACAGGGTGTTTGTGTTCCGTGTCACAGAGCAAGTGTCTTGGTTTTCTTTTGCATAACATGAGGTGCTGCAAAATTTCAGCTGCCAACAAGCACAGGTCCTGGAAGTGCCTTGGTGTAACTGGTGACCTGAAGCGTAGATGTAGGAAATGGTGAGCAACAGAAGCAATGGCAGATGTGATCCAATGTGAGGGAAGATAGAGAGAAATAAGTATATGAGAGCATCTGCAGTCCACAGAAAGAATAAAAGACTTTCGTGTTTGCAAAACTAATATGCAGTTGTAAAATTTGTTTCATGGCAAGTGCTCTGAAATTGGGTAGGCTTATTAAAACTTTCTAATGAAGTGGTGGCTTTTTTGTTTGCTTTACATTTCAGATTCTGCAGTCTCAGGAATCAGCAGAAGACCAGACGCAAATCCATTTCTAGCACCTCGATCTGCAGCAGTGCCTCTCATAACTCCTGCTACTAGTTCTGGACACCTGCTTATGAAACCTATCTCTGATGCCTTGCCTACTTTTACACCACTGCCAGTGTCCCCTGATGCCAGTGCTGGTGCTGTACTAAAAGACCTCCTCAAACAATAAATGATATTGAATCAATATGATGATAGCACTTTAAGGAAAATGAGAACACTATGCTGTATATAATTTACCACAGTGAGGCCTTCTGTAAAAAGTCGTATACTTGTTTGCAATTGTCTTGTTTTTCTTTTTTTTCATTACAAACTAACCAGTGCTTTGGAAATTGAAGGATCGCATGCAGAGCTGCGTTCTTGGTAGCAGGTATTCATTTTGGGTGGGGGTTAGATTTTGTTGCTAGACTGCCACAAGATAAATTGAAGGATTTTTAACCCTTAGGTTACACTCTGAGTCATTTCAGTTATCCATATATAGAAAGCATTACTTTTTTGGTGTTGAGGTCCATTTTTCCATTAAAATAATCTGCCATTGGCAATGGACCTTCAAGAACCAGAATTAAAAATGAATAAATAAAAACACCTAGCCAAAACTGATCTTATTTGAGGTGCTGAATGAATCATATAAACTCCAGTGAGGCAGTGAATATATGGGAGTGTGGTTATTGAGTAGCTGCAGTTCCCCCCCACACTACACAATTTCTTACATTTGGTTACATTAAGATATTTATCTCTTATTTACAGTATTGATCATGCTTGGGGCCATTTGAGGTATATTAATCTTCTTTGCACAAAGATTAGATTTTTTTTCTTCCAGCCTAACAACTGCTTTCAGTAGTCAAACTCATCAGCACCAAGGAGTTAACTGTGGAAGTGAGTGCTTCATTTCTAGTGGTGTCTGTGTGATGAAGAGTGGGTAATTTAGCAAAAGATAGATTCATATATATACAGACACTGTACTTTAATGCTCTAAGATGTATATTTGACAGACTTTTTAACTGCTGGAATTTGTAGATTCAAATACAGGCTTAAAGCTTGAAGATATGTATAAAATTTAAAGGGAAGAACATGCTTACTTATCCCAAATGTGTAAATAGGTCATTGTAAGACCAAGGCCAATTATTCTGTAAATTTTGCTGTGTTAACTTGTACACATTGTTGGCAGGTAAAGGATGAAGTTGCATACTAAAGGATACAAATCATCTTGCAAAAGTAGTGAATCTGAGGTAAAACATCTTCATTTTAAAATGTGTAATTTCTAAACCTTTTTATATGCCATTCCATGTTTAGTCAGTGTTAAAAGATAACTCTCGTGCAAGTTCTATATTAGAACTGTCAAACTTCTCATCTTCATTGAGATCCTGGATTAAATTGTTGTAAGACTTATATTTAAATAAAATATATCACTGAAACTTGTACAGAATCAACCCAAATAATGCAAGAAATCTGCATTTATTTATATAGCGGTCAAACAGTGAATTTCTTTTGATGCCTTGAAATCTAGTAAAGTTTGTTTTAATTACTGTATTTACCTTGAGAACTGCTTGAGTTCCTTTTCTCCAGTATGTCAGTGCTTCATGGAAGATTTATGCAAACTTGGAAGAGTAGATTGACCGTATTGAATTTGTATTTAAAAGCTTTTGCTCCCTTACAGACAAAGTAATAAATTTGTCAGTTTGACTTCTGATAGAATAGCAGCCACAAGTAGTGTACCAAAGTATATTCTGCATTATGTAATAAATGTAATGAGAATTTAAAATTGCGTCTGCTGGGAACATTTCAGTTTGGTACTTCAAATGTACATCTTCATTTAAACTATTGGACTGGAATGGGTAATCTCTTTTTCTATAACAAATATAAAGAAAACTGAAATCGGATGGCTTCTATGCAGTCTTGTTCTTGTAGTCATGTTTATTTGAGGATATGCAGCTGCTTCAGAATAAAATTGCCTTTTGGTGAGCCAAAGCACAAAGAAATGTTCACATTTAAAAATCATGTGGATTACATACTATAAACTGCAAATGGACTCGTGCTGATAACTATCCTCTGAATATAACAACTGAGCAGATCTTAATAACTTCAGTGTATTTTTTTAAATTTAATTGCAGAGAACTTAATATGTGCCTGTTTCTCTTCTAGGAAGCTTTATAAGTGCCAGTAAATAAAACATGGTGAGACTGATTGTTTCAGGATGCTGTAAATCAGCTCCATTTATACAGTAAGTTATAACAGTTTGAGGAGGGCAATCTAAAACCAAGCAAAAGTATTGAAGAACTTCAGAGTTCCTTGTTAGGCTACTTTGGAGAGGAGAAAATCCTCTATAGGAGGGATAGAAGAGGCTTAAGTCCTAGGAGAACTGTTGAACTAACGATAAAATCCACCTTGCTTGGAGGTTTCTGCTCTAGGGCTTATTCTACAATTGCATCAGTGGGTTTTGTTGCTATGCTAGAAATCAATTGTACTCTGTGTTCCAGCCAGGGCTTTCACACTGAAAAGTGTGAACTACATACCCTTGATTCTTTTTCTTAAGCTGTCTCACAGAGTATTGTAATAAACCTTCAAGAGTTGTTTTTACTGAAAGATTAGTGGAAATATTTTTTTCCTCTGATTTTTCTTCTGTGTTTACTCTGTGCCTGACAACTGTTTTGTACATATTTGCCAGTTTCCCACGTGTAAGTTTGTGACTCATGTAGTCTATCCTGTTAATTGTGCAGGTCTTTCACACAGAGCAAGGGAAAAAAAAATTTTGTAGAATATATGAGCAGGTGCAGTAGCTGGAAATTTTTCCTTATCAGTTGTTTTCATCTTGTTTTTGCAAGGAAAAAGGGTGTGGTCCTCCTATTATTGGTCTAACGGGCTGTTGGATATCTTTAGTGGAAAGATAACAGAATTCTAGTAAGGAATGGATATAACAAATTTGCTATTAAGGGAAAAATAAGGGTTGGGATTTTCTATTCTACTGTAGATTGTTTCATCGTTTCATCTTCCATCATGAATGCACATCATCCTGCATTCAGGCATTCCACACAAAGAGAAGGAAGTAACTGACCGTTGTAATTATTACTGTAGAATGATGTACCTTTTAATTAAAAATCTCCTAAATTATTCCACTTAGTTACAGACATACAACATATAATGACCAGTGAAGAAAACTTTTTTTTTTTTACCATGTTGGTTCCCGACTTCCATTTTATTATTCCTTCCTATTCATGTTCTTATACATTTCACATTAATAGTAACTATTACTGCAAAGCTACAAGGAAAACGTAGAGCAATGACTGAAAAAAGCTGAAGAGACAGTGGAAGGTACTGCTTTGTAAATATTTCATTATCCCCTACCTCATGAAAGCCTTACAATTTTAAGCCATGATTTCTTGTTACTGCTGGTTTTGATGAGTTTGCCACATTACATTGTAGAAGTTCAAGAGTAATTTTCTCAACTGGCTTAATCAGACATACTTGTAAATTCGATGTTGCTTCCTCCCAGAAAATCCTAGTTTAGGAGCAGATTTAACTGGAATAAAATTAAATTCTTACTTTGTCATGTATTGGAGGAAAAAAAGACAAACATTTGTTTTAATATGGGGAGGCATTAGTGTACTGTGGAAATAGCAGGAATAATGGCTTCATGCACCCTTAAACATAAGTCTTTGATTTTTATATATTCAAATCAAGGTAGTCTGCATCAAAACACTTTTGTCCATGTTTAAAAAGATAAATATCTAAAACATACCTTCCTGTGTGTGCCATACATATGGCAGTGCTAAGAGTAAGGCTTGAGGAATTAAAAAATATTGTATGCATTTGCTTTTTTTTTTACCTTTTTGTCCCCTTTCAGTAAATTCATAGTTTGTTTCCTTATGTAGTTGTCTTTCAGATGGAAAGCTTCTAATTAACATTCCTAGAAATAAACTATAAGGATGAGCAGCCTACCATTTTTGTTCTTTTGGTTTGTGCTATTATATACTGCTGAATTTGTTTGCAGCCCTGCAAAACTTAAATATGGAAACCAATCTGCAATTTTAAAAAAAATAAAGGAACAGATAGCTGCTGGCTTCTTATTTGAAGAGGAAAAATAATTTGTACATAGCATGTCGTTTACAGCAGTAGCAACACTGAACCTTGGTCTGTTGTATTTGTCCTAAGCTTATAGAACAGCATGACATTATAAATTACAGTATCTGAAAGCATCGTGTATCTAACCCTGAAATATATTTTGTAGCAAGTAATGTTTAAAGGGTATTATCAGCGTTAAGTGTGTAAGAATTGTGCCAAGAATTGTGCCTTTGTTTGCAGGTTGTATTAGATCTATTGCAAGGCTAATTTAGATGAATTTATTCCAAATCAGGAGCTCAGCCATGCCACTAAAACTCTCAAATACTTTGTCAAGCAGAAGAAAAATGTGTCAAGTGATTAAAGGCTTATTTTCCTTGTAGGAAATAATAATTAGAAGATAACAGTTAATTGCTTAATACGTTAAAAAGGTCGCTTTTCATTCACTAAGTGCTGATGTTAAGTAATTTGGGGTCCTTCTGTACCTTCTTATTGAGCTTGTGGCATTGCTCGTTAAATCTGATTTCTTTTTTAAGTATTAACAGATGTTATACATCATCCTTGAGCACTGACAGTAAATTAATCTTTTCTCCACCCTTGTGTTACGGTTCCCATTAGACAACTTCTCACAGACCAGATTTTAAAATTAATATCACTTGCACTCGAGTTTCTGGCAGCCTGTGCCAAACTGCCTTTGAAAAGGTTACCCTCTGGGTCTGTAATGGTTGGCTAATAACTGTTACTGTGAATATTCACCATATCACCAAAAATACTTCCCAGGCCTCCTAAACAAATGGACTGAAAACACCCTTTTTCTCTGTTTGTAGCCATTTTGATTTGAGTTCTCTTACACTATATGTATTTTGTTTGTTCTCATTGGGAACCATATCCAAGTGTTTCCTTTGAAGAAACATGATGTAGCTCCCTTGCTACTCATAGCTCTCAGGTATATGGGATGTTACACTCAGATAGGAAGCGCCCCTTTTTAAATTCCTTTTCTGGTAATTTTGTTTCATTCCTAATGCCACAGTAATACTTTCTTTCGATGTGAATTTATGATTTATAGTTCCTCCCGTAACTGTAAATTCTTAGAAGTGTCATAGTACCACAGTTGGCATAACTGTTGTGGTCACAGAAACTGCGTGTGTATGCTTCCAGATCACCTAATTAAACAAAAATTAATATCTTTCAAATGTTTGCATGTAGATGTGGAGTTCAGGGATGAAAATGGAGTGACACCTGAAACAGGTAGAAGCTAGAGAGATGCAGACTCACACCAAGTCAAAAGTTCAAGGTAAAAAATAAGGGGGGAGGATATCACAGACTACTCTCTTGTCGCATTTCTGTTGTCATTTATTAGTTGAACTAGAAAATGTGGCAGTGATCAAGAAAAACATAATGCAGGTAGTAGCATAGTCTCAGAAGACTTGTTTGTGAGTGAAGTGAATCTGGTAAATTAATACTGTTAAATTTGATCATGTTATTTTGGCAAATTCAAAACTGTTCATTATACTCACACTAAGATGCAAGAACAATCCCTGTCGCTAGAGATCAGAGCTTCCCCCCCCCCCCCCCCCCCCCCCTTTTTTTTTTTAAATGAACTCAACATCTGAAGCTTGACGGAATTTGGCTGAACACATAAATAAGGAAACTAAGCTTATGCCTTCTAGAGCTGTTTTGTGGTCACCAGTGGTAGTTGGTCTACCTTGGTAGACCAAGGTTCAGTCATGGTATTCTGTTTTGGTTCAGAGGGGTGGATTTTGCCCTAAGTTGACAAGGAAAGGAGGAGATGGCTGTAGCTTTTTAGTGTAAATGAAACCTAAATCTTCTGAGAGCTGTCTGGATACAGTTTGAATATCAACCAGTATCATCAAGGTAAGGGAAATCCTGGCAGTACTTCTGTGTGGTTAATCCTATATTTTTCATTTGCAAAATTTGTCTGTGTTTCACCCCATTGAATGTCAGAATGGTCATGCAGATTGAATTGCAATGTGGCCAGGTTTGGTGCATAGACCAAAGAGGTTTTAAGGCAGCTAGGTAGCATTTCTTTTATGTCATTATGAAAATAGTAAATGCCATCATTGTAGCACAACCACTTCATTTCTGATGTTTGTTGATGGACTATTTAATAGTCTAAGCAGCCAGGGAAAAGAAGCACATAACACACTCAGAACAGTGTGTATTTTATTGTTTGGCAGCTTTCTGTGAAGGCTATTCTACCAAGCAAGCAAAGTCAGATGAATGATTTTGACCTAGTAAAAGCAGATCATTGGTAGCTCATGAATTCCTAGAATCGGAAGAACTGCTAAACATAACCCTGTGAGAACAGGAAGCCAAGAGTTACAAAGCTTCAAATCTAAACTTTTGTAAATTAACATGCATTTAGCTCCATACTCCCTAAAGTATTGAGAATTTGACTTTCATACGCTACCCAGAGAGACGGTCTAGGGGACCAATGCTGCAGGATTAATACGAGCAAATAAAAGTAACCTGCTTTATACAACTTCTTTATACAACTTCTGGTACCCAGAATCCACATGGTTCCTGAACAATAAACAGTATTATCAATAAAAAATATTTTTAGCTTAAATAACAAAGTGGCAAATATATAAATAGCACAACAGCAATAGGTGATAGTGGTTTTGAGCAGATAAGGCAAGTTGGATAAGAAAGCCATTTCTTAAATGGGAACATCTAGAAGAGATGAGAGTTGTAACATCAGTTCTTGAGAGAATTCGTAATGACCATGAGAGTGATCCTGAATACTTTCAGGTGCAGGTGTCTGAGATACTGCATATAGGAAGGGAAATGAAGGATTCAACATTCACTTGGTCATGAGGGGATCCAACCTCATGAAATTCTGAAAAATTGTCCTTTATGTAGAAATATTTGGCTGCAACAGTACTCTTACAAGGTGTTACAAGTACTCTCTCTTGAGTCAAAGTTGGTTGTAAGGAAAGGGTTTTTTTTCAGAATTACAAGCAAATCACCAAGTTGATTCTGATTCACCCATGTGTTTCAGTTTATGTGCCATATCATGGATCCAATGCTAAATTGTACCAGGAGTAAAAATATAATAAAGCAAGTGGCTTGAAGTGGTATATTACAGTACTAAAAAATATTCATCAAAACTGAAGCTTTTTCTGGAAATACAATTGGAAAATATTTAGACTGCACTTTGCTCTGTATGCTCAAGTAGTGGGTGCCAGTAAAAATGTAGGCAAACAGGAGATTGCCTTATTTGTGACAATAGGAGCAGGAACAGATGTGTTTAACAGTTTTTGGTTAACTTAAAGGAGGCTTATTATGAAACTAAAAAAAAAAAAATGGGGTACAGGATTCTAAATAAAACAAATGAGTCATAACTGGACTTGCCAGTTCTGTCTGGACCCAAATGTAGCCTCTGAATAGTACAGTGTCTGCAGAGTACTCAGGGTCAAGGACCTACAGAGTGCTACCTGCAAGCAGAGATCTTGGAGAGGGTTCCTTTGTCTTTATGGGACTTTGACAGAGCAATGGCTGTGGTGTGCTGCCCATAGCCTGCTTACCTTGACTGGGGATTCAGGGAGCCCCCAGGACTCTGGCTGTGACGTTCTTCTCCTGAACTCAAGCAGCGGCTCCAGCTTCTTTGTTTGGCCCTTTTTAATAGTCAGATGCTTTGCAGGCATCCTGAAGCCTGCACCACCCTGGCCAAAAGTGCCTAGTAAATCTAGCTGCATGAAAGAAAAGATTTCCATTTGAAAAGGGAAATAAAGGGAAATAAAAATTTCCATTAGAAGGGAAATATCAGAAATCATTACAACTGATCAAAGCCTGAAGGGCCAACCTTACAGTTCTGGAAGGATAAACTAAACCCTGATGAGAGGTCAAACTGGTCTGAGTCAAGCCTGTAACTCACAGAAGAAGCTTACACACACTGTCATAGTGATGCAGTTTTGACTTTGTGCTTGGCACTCAGACCCCCAGTTGTCCATTGTACTGATGCATCTGGCTGCTACTGAAAATAGAGCATGGAGGAGAGAAGATGGATTTGAAGTTCCGTTTCGAAAAGCAGTTGGACTTGCCTTGCCTTGGGTCCTTCCCTTGTTCCCACTCTGTCAGCAGACCTAATTGCATGTCCCAGTGACAAGACCCTGGGAGCCTTAGCCACTTCTAGCAGTGTCAGTGCCCACTCCCTGGTCCTTTTCATGGGGTGGTTACAAAGGCAGTAGATTAAAATCTAGGCTTAGAAAGAAATGGTAACTCTTACACTCAAATTCCCAGGTTTTTGCTGGGAAATTTGCTTCCTATATATAGGTACCAGTTAGGAGATGGTTGGAGCCAGTTTGTTGCACGGAGTAGCAAGGTAAATATAAAGCATGGATCAGAACTTGTTTTAGGAGATACGTAGCTGTTAAGGACGATGTCCGGCCAGAGCCAGGCTTTATCAGCTCACCAGAAACCACTCTGGCAAGTGTCTTCATCAGCATGCTTTTGTTAATGAGCAGCAGCTTTGAGATCGGGCCTATTGTGTTGAAATCATTTTGTGCTAATGGAATCAGAGTACCAACAGCTTCAAAGGTGTTGAACATCATCAACTCAGCACGTGATGATGTGAGGCCTTCCCTTCTAATTACGCAGCACTGTGGTTTCTTTAGCAGCATCTGACAAGGAATTTTTGAATGTCCTTTGGAAATCTTAGTAAATTATATTACTTCAATTTCTCATCTGCTTACCCACCAGCTCCTTCAGAAAGCTCAGGGAGGTCTGTGAGCTGTGGCTTCCTATTATGATTGTCACAATGGCTTCTACTCAGCTCCCAGTGGGCTTGTGTTCAGTGATTCTATTTTTATTTCTAATTCAATACCAGTTTGCCTGATGTGGTGGATTTACTGTGCTGTATTTTATTACGCACTATATGGAAACCTATTAAATACAGTATCGTATCTTGGTACCTTTTGTTCTTGTAGTATTAGGACAATTTTGTAAGATTTTACACTTAGGGTAATTCGGCTGTTATATATGTTCAGATTTAATTCAGAACACTTATTTGTGTCAGGTGAGCTCTGATGAATTGTTACTCTTCATTTTGTTGATTTGTTCTCCAGTCTCTTCTGCCGGCACTTCAGTTTTAGGCAGGTTCCCCCAAGTATCATCATCCTTTTCCTTCTATTTTTTTAAAACCCTTAATAGTTTGTTTTGTATTTTTAATTCCATGATGGGAACATCTTGAGGTTTCTCTAGCAAGTACAGATGAAGAAGAATAACTTAATTTTCTTCTGTGCTTTTATCTTTTCTGAGTGCTATTTTTATACCTCATTCATCTTCTGGCTTTGCAGACTGCTTGGCAGTTTTCCTGCTCTTGGTGTGTCTGAAAAATAATTTATTATTAGCTTTTATGCCTCTTGTGATTTGTTTCTCAAACTTCCTTGGCCTGCTTTTCAGTGCTTTTTACACTTAACCTGTCAGAGTTTTTGTTCCTTTCTATTTTCCTTACCTGGCACAACGTCAGCTTCTTGAATTTTGCTCTGAAACAGTGGACAAAATGGGGACTTGACTGCTTTATCAGGCTCGAGCAGTGGAGTCTGTTAGCCGTGCAAGCACCTCTGTAGGGAGAAGAGTCCATTTCCACCAAGTTTTGGTATGGCTGCTTGGGGTTCTGGGCCCCAGCAGCATCAGTATGGAGTGGGGCTGCCCAGAACAGCCAGGCTGCTTCTGCAGGAGGAAACGCCAGTCCTGCTGAGCTCCTTTTGCTGTGGCAACCAGCACAAGTCAAAGCACAGGACAGCAGATAAAGGAAAGAAACAGCCTGCGCAGTAAGCTGCATCCTTTGCAAGGCATTTGTAAGCACTGCAGCGCATGCTCGGCAGAACTAACAAATGATAGGAACGTCCCTGCTCAGCAGGATTCCTCGCAGCAATGGCACCTATAGCTGTATGAATTGCTTTTGGACAGGAGTCCTCATTGCTGCAGAGTAGCAAATAATGAGCCTGAAAATAATTAAGTGACACTTAGAGGTTTTATCACCCAGTCCCGTAGCCAATTTATTTCCAAATGGTATGATTAACTTATGAAGCCCCATTGTAACAGGTAACTTATGAAATGGTGTAATCCTTGCTATGGGAATAGGTAAATCAAGTGTAGTAAAGTGTAAGGGTTTCAAAACGAAATTGAAAGACAATTTCTAACAATGGGGTACAAAATTGTATGATTTTTTTTTAAAAAAAAAAAAGCTGTTTTACTATACATCTCACCTAGAAGACCACTCACTCCAAAACTAAATCCAAAATTATTAAAGAGAATTTTAAACTGTCTTCTGTGTATAGGAAAACAATTAAGTATAAAATAAGTGAATATTAGCCTCTCCTCATAAAGAAACTTCCTGCCAGTTCTGTATTTGTCTAAAACAGTAATGGATGAGTATATCTCATGAAACTATTAGATAAGGAAAAGATCCAAAAATGTAGGCATCCTTGCTGATTTTTTTCTTGGAAAAAGAAACCAGAAGTTTTTGCTTATATTCATCCATAAGAATGAAGCATGTTTAAAAGGGGCATGTTTTCCACTACTTGGAAAGAGAGAAGCTCTAGAAGAGAGCTATGATGTCAAATGTTTTTCTACTCTGGCTTCATCAGCAGGGTTCTGGCAGGTGCCCTTACCAAAATAGTGCACATACTTGCGAACGTTCAAACACCCCCTTTGGGAGATGGCATTTCTACAGACTTGTTTGGGTTTGCTCTGAACCTGAAGAGTCTTAATGGAAAATGCAGTGCATGCTTGATGCTACAGAGGGTAACGTTTTGCTCTGGATAAAAAAGAATTGCTTAAGCAGACTAAAAGAAAAAATAAAAAAGGAGAAAGGATCCTCAACTAAATCTGAGGGAAACAAAATACGTACATTTCATGTGATGGAAATAATGCAGCTGGGAGAGGAGGGAGCAGAGGTGAACTGATCCTTTACCAGCACACGTGCCCCAGTAGGCAGGGGAATGCTTCCAGGGTATGGAAGCAGGTAGCGGAATGCTTCCACTGCTGTCTCAAGTCTGCTGCTCTAACGTGCACCCTGATGCTGTGGTGAACAGACAGACCCAGTATGTACAGCGTGGTGCACAAGTTAGTAAAGAACCTGAGAAACCACAAAAAATGGTGCAGTCTTCAGACACTAAAATATAAAACAAGTTCGTCCTGTATTTCTAAGGGAGGTTTTAGTACATATTTCGAATCGTCTGGTCATAGTTGGAGACCGGTGGCTTGTGTATTGCAGACACTTGAAAAGACTGAAAGTTGGCTTGCTCAGATAGGGAAATAAACTTTAGAATTGGTCCAGAGGTATTAACAGTTTTATGTCCTTGTTTATGGGAGGTCATTCTAGGCTGAAACTGGTCATAAAGGATTAATGCTTCCAAAGGGGGCTGGTGAACATCTTGTCACAAGATTAAAGAGCATTGTTTTCAAGCATGCTGTCTAGAATGTTTGACAAAAATGCAGAGGAGAAAAGATTACAACGTAGATTTTTGCCATGCCAATCTTATAAAATAAATAATAAACTGAAATGTCTGTCTAGTTTCAGGCAAAATGTGAGCTGCAGTTGCCAGAGCTATGCTTAAGCATGAGATTTAAAAGTGAAAAGGTAGCCATGTCCTGATGCCTGGGACGTAGGCCTGGGCATTGTACTCTCAGATACCAACAGCTGAAGGGGAAGCTGTCAGTTCTTAAGGAGATACTTTGTCCTTAGGTACAGGATGATTTTCTATACGCTTTTAACAGAAATACAGTTTTAAAAGCATAAATGAAGGTCAGTCAAATATATATATTAAAAATCAGCAAGAAAAAGAATGAATGTTGTATGCTGTTGCAAATGACAATATTTTGGGACCTGCTGAGGGTTTTCTCATGCACTAAAATTGCTGTGAAAGACCCTGTATTTTTCCTGGGACAGTTACCAAAAGCTTTGATTGCTTTTTTTTTTTTTCTTTCCTAGTGAAAGAGGCTTGCTTAGAAAAAATTACAGCTAAACAGATGATCATGAACGTCAAACTTGATCTCACTAAAGGTAATACACCTGAAATAGTTTTGTCTTGTAGATGATGCAGTTCGTTGGTCATTGTTTTAAGCTGTTTGGGTTTTGGCATGCAGCTGCTAGACCCTACTATTCCTCGTTTCATGGGATGATTAAAATGTTCTTAAAGTAATGAACTTCAGTCAGGTATCAGTCCATGTTTAGCATTGCTGCATTTCAGAATGGAGCCAGAAATGCCTGGGTTTTCCATTGATTACTTTTTATCTTAAAGTAAATGCTCTATTAGCAACCAGTATTGGAGTGACCACAGACCTGTAGTTATATAGAGAAAAACAAAAACCATGACATGGTGCTCAGAGAACATTTGGTGCAAACATTAAAATGGCACTCTGCTTTTTGTCCCTGGGGAGCAGTGACAGAAGCAGCAGCAGTACTACATCATACACTGTTGTCAACCCAAAAGAATGCATGCTTCAGACAGACAGATGATATCCCCATGCAAAAGGGAAGGAAGGGATACCGTATTGGCTCATTTTTCTGTGGATAACTCACACAGGTGGTAGCTTTACCATACTGAGACAACTGAACCCAAAGAGATAGCAGCACAACAGCAGCTTTTATGTTTTCTCCTTCCTAAAGACAGTAGCGTAACCAGCAGATCAGCAATACATGACAAGACATCTTAAAGACTCTACACTGCCAGTAGGTTTTAGTTAGCACCAGTGATGTTTTCAAAGTTATGCATTATGTTAATTTTCATTGTTAATTATTATTGTGTTATGTTTGGCTAGGAAAGGAAAATATGTTGGGAAATGTGCTTTTGAGCTTCTGGCCGGAGCCATCTGGAACAGGTTATTGAGCTGCTTGTGTTATGAGATAGCATTTAGAAGTCAGCCACTGAGTGAAGCCGACCTCAGCTGATAGCGTAAGGTTAGTCTGTCTGTGGCAAAGGAGAGGGAACCCTCCCCAAACACCAAGAGTTTGCAGTTGGCATTCTGTGCTAGGAGCTGGAAGAAACAAGCCCAAATCCTTCAGACAGAACCCAGGTTTGAGACCAAGTTTCACATGTGCTTAGTGCTATTCAGATGGCAGCAGGGTGAGAGTTGTTGCCTGTTGTGTATTATATTGACACATGACAATATCAAAAGCTTGCTTATTTGGCAGTCTCCAGGAGCACTTTGATCAATCTCCAGAGTCAGACTCAGCCCAGCCTGTGAATCTCATTGGTGCTTGGGTGCAGTCAAAATGCAATCGATTCTGCAAATGCCCAGCAGTTGTGCTTTAAGTGTTTTACCAGTTTTTGTGATAGAAAATTTGGTCCCATGAGGTTTGGTAGAGCAAAATGGATGTTTTAAGCATCTAAAGTTTGGACATAGGCCTTTAAAGTGTCAGTTACAGACTTTTTTTTTTTTGAATTTACTGAATTCAGGTCTGCATGACTGTGTAAAAGATGTCTATGACTTGTCACTTTCAGTGACTTTGGGCTTGCACATTTATCACTGTACACATCTGTGTAACTTGACTCTGCTCTCACAGTTTGACAGTGTCCTTGGGAATGTTCAGAGAGGGTGAACTTGAAAAAAATGCAAGATCTAAGAAGGGTGTTTGGCATATATTGTTCTGCAGAAGTAAATATAATACCAGAACTTAAAAAGAAGATGAAGTGTTGTAAAAGTTAGTAGATGACAACTTATATTTGTGAAGCAGACTTTTTGATCAGGAATGCTGTGTGTAATTAACTCTCCCTCCCCTGGCCTAAATACAAGCTTTTGCCCTTGCATTCAGAAGCTGTTAGATTACATTTTCTGTTGCTTAGGGTCACAGTTTACCAAGTGTTCTGCATTATCTACAGGAGCATGGTGCAATTCATACATTTTGTGGAGGGTAGAGTCAAGGTTATGCTACATAGCTTGTGTGTCCTTTATGTTTATATATTACAGTTTTCAAAATCCAAGTCTTAAACATAATTAGAGCTATAGTTTCAACCTTAGCTATGCACAAAGCAAGCTTTCAAGATCATATTCAGTTACTTACCAGAACCCCATTTCGTACTGTGAACACCTCCTCATGAAGACAAAGAAAAAGTCAGGGTAATCTAAATAAATTAGTGGATTTTAGAACATGAGGAAGCAGTTGACCACTGAAGTGAAGGGGCTGCTCCAAATGGTGAAGATGTCAGTAGATGGTGTTGAAAGATATATTGAATAGTCCATCCATTTATGGGGAGAATGGAAAAGGTTGTGTACCACAAATGTCTCCCTTTCTGCAACTTTTCATATCAAAGGGAGAAGTGAGAAGGGTGTGGCTACACTTCATTATTTTGTGGCTGATCATAGTTACAGAAAGGTACTGCAAGAATTTCACTTAGCCATAATATTAAATCCTTTTATTTAGGAAAAAATATACAAATAAAACCCACCACACTGTGAACTAGCCCAAGTTGTGGTTTCATATGCTTTTTATACTCTCAGTTTTATCCACTCCAGCTGTCTGATGGAGACAGGAAAAAGCAAAACATTCTTAAGGGAGCCGCTTAGGTGATCAACTCCGGATTCACCTCCTCTTCCAGTTGACTTGAAGAATCAGAAATCTTCAGTCTGAAGCACATCTTTGGGAGCAGATCTGTGCAGCAGCCATACAGGGATTCTGGCATGCATACTATGATTTTGCCATGTAAGGTGAGAAAAATTCAGTGGATCAGGAAGTGAAGCATCAGTAAGTGTAAGAAAGAAGACCTTCATCCAGAAGTATGGATCCTCAGAACATCTGCTTTGCTGTAGAGCTGTTTCTAATAGTTTCAGTACATCTTCATACACATAAAATACAGAAAGTGTTGCTACTTTTAGGCTTGCTAACTATCCAGATCACCGAGTGTGTTGAGCAACACTAGACCTAAGATGGAACAACGGCATGACTAACAGTTAACCTTTACCACAAGGAAAACTTGCCCAGTCCTTCCTTTCCAACTTCTGTTGGTTTTCTGATCCATGACAAAACTTTACTCTCAATATGCCCAGCTAGATTCTTCAGAAGTATTTTCTGTGGGTTTTTGGTAAGTTTTTGGGAAGTCTATTCAAAATAAATTAATTGGTTCTTGTTTATCTGTTAATGTATTGACGCTCTAGGAGAATGTTTAACTTTCCATGCAACGCAAGTGATGTAAGGAAGTCACCAAGAGACAAGCTGTCAAAAGTGGCACTGAGCTTCTGGTGCTGTAATTTTTGAAAAATCATTTGAACAATTACAACCACTGAGATACAGATACAGTGAGATACAGAGCTCTTGTGCTTTCCATTGGCACAAATGTGACTTGTGGGTGCTCAGCAGCCCTGAAGAAGCTATATTTTTGTATGTAAAGCTGTTTATCCACACTTAAAAGCCAGTTTTATGAATATCTGTCCTAACAACTCTGTTTCTTAGTTTCTCAGTCCATAACAGAGAGACGTGTGATAGATTTTATCTTGTTGGACCTTTCACGTTTCTTGGGAATAAAGGGTTTCCTCAGATTGAAGCCTCTCCAAAACTGTAAGTATTCACTTCATGTCTATGTCTGCATTTAATTTCAGTGTTCATCTGTGGATCTAGCATAATCTTTGCAGCATCTGATTGTTCACATCTCACAAGTGTTCTGCTTGATCTGCTAAATATCTGCCTGTGGCAAAGTTGCAAAACACCTGAAAAAGTACTTTATTTCCTTCCTCTTCAGTCATAACTGGAGATCTGCAGGAATTGTCTTTCCTGAGAAATTTCATTTCACAAGCTCCCTTAAGCACGGGGTCAACTTAAAAAGGGCCAGTGTTTGTAGACAAACCATTTGCTTTTGTTTGAATGTTTAATTTGTTTATTCCTGTTCTCAAGTAATCCCTAAGCAATATAGTTCCTGTAGCTGTGATGGTTATGAATTCAAGTTATTCACCTCCCAGAGGGTCAGAACTTTCATCGCTATGCCATTGGCATGAAGCAGCGAGTGTTGCATATTCATCGTCCGAGACACCGGCTAGAGGGCCTCAAAAAAGCCTGACTTTTTTGTTCTCAGAACAAGGAAAACAATCCCTTCCCTTCTCCGGTCCCTTGATAAGAGTTTCTGTCCAATAACGGTGCTCTCTGCTCTGAGGCACATTTAACTGCGAAGTTTGCAGCGGGAGAGGTTTTCCTTCAAGCTGTTAGTGTTTTATCCTGGCAGGCTCCTCGAGATTGTTGTGAGGAGTCTAGCCAGTTGGTGAGCTTTGTAATCTAAACCAGCTGTCCCAGGCTGAGGCCCCCATTTGCATTGTTTAACATACTTAGAAAATGAAGTGTTCATTTTTAACATTCCTCCTCCAATTGGTTTAATGCTGAATTACAGAAGAGAACTAAGCAAAACCAGGTGCTTTCTCTGTATTCTCTCCAGTGTCTGAGGAGGTACAGACTGCTCCCGATCTTCTCCATTA
This sequence comes from Anser cygnoides, assembly GCF_040182565.1. NCBI lineage: Eukaryota > Metazoa > Chordata > Aves > Anseriformes > Anatidae > Anser > Anser cygnoides. The sequence continues at coordinate 49,929,583 of NC_089877.1, read as the reverse complement.
CTTGCTATTTCATTCTTTGGACTATAAATGACTGAGGAACTGAAGTGCTAGCAGAGGGTAATGTTTGGAAACACTTTCTAGTTATTCATCAGCACAGGCTCTGGTTTTTTTCCACCTTTCCCCAACGGTTTTGGACATGCAAGGATTAAAAAGGTAAGTGCTATGCATGAAACTTCTTTACTTACCGAAGGGAAACCTACTTGTGGAAAATATCTGTGGCAAGGATTCAGTATGCCAATCCACTTGCTAAAGCCATTTGCAAAGAGACGGGATCTCGATGGTCAGAGGTGGGGAAAGACAATCTGTCTGTTATTAAAGCTGTGCTGTCTCTGACGATTTTCTTCTTAATCTGCGCTTATATCCTACACTTTAAGAACCCCGACATCGGTGGGAGTGCTGAATTGCAACAGCAAACAAGCCCCCTGGCTGCAGTGATTGATTTGAAGCTAATTAGTTACTATTGCAGAAGTTAATTACTAGTTTAAAATCCTCTGCCTGCTGGACGAGCTACTGTGACCAGCTGAATAAAGCATTGATAGACTGTACTGTATGTCTGCTAATAATCCTTGAGCAGATTTGAGATCTCAAATAACGGGCAAACTGCGATGGTGGCTGCAGACAGAACACGCATGAGGCAATAAGGTCACCCCCACCCCAGGAGGGAAGAATATATCATCTTGTAACAGCGGAAACTAAAGACCGCCTAGAAAAGTACGAGTTCTGTCTGACTGATTTTATGGCAGATTCTGCTAGCGTGTGCTGCTCTGCAACAGTGTGAAGTGCACCCGTGTTGCTACGTATGTTAACATGCAGCTATAACCTGTTGTATTTCCTTCTAGTGCTGCTCTTGCTATGCACAAAGTGAGTGTGCAGACTTTATACCCAGTGCCTGCTTTAAAACGTCTTCAAAAAGATTTAAAGAATCAATAGGTGAAGTGCAAGTCTAAATGGATAACGCTGCACTTTGAATGCTTTGCATCCGACTCTTAAGGAAAAGTCTGTGTAGAATTTGCTTTTCCTTGTCACTCAGAAGCTGCCAACAAGCACAATCTGTCTCCGCAGCACTACGAACAACCATTTTAGGGTTTGTGTTTACTTTTCAGAGTTTGTGCCTGTTTCCACATTTCAAGCAAATGTGTCCAAATGTGTCGGTCTCTGCTTGTGCGTGGTTTTGTCTGATGCATTTGTAGGTCTTGTTCAGCGGCTCAGTTTGCACTGGAAATCAGAGACAGCTCTAAGAGAGAAAGTTGGCAGCTTAGTGGAGTAGCAGAACTGAGACTACCTAAAATATCCTGCGTTTCCTGTGCTGGTTTTGTGGGAAACATATACAATTGCCATTCAGAACTAGAATCCAAGCTAAGCAAGTTGGGGTTTTAATAGCCTTGAGAAGAAATTTTCTATAAGGCAGAGGCAAAACACTGAAATCCGTAGTACAGAGAAAAAAAGATATTTCTTGCTGTCCTTTCCTGCTTTCCTGTCAGTAGATACTTTGAGGTGGGGGGTTGGTTGACCAGAGAACTTTCATGCTCCAGGTGAAGGGTCCCCTATATAGCCACAGAGCTCTGTTAGCGAGGGACCCTCTTCTTTCAGCTGAAGTGAAGAGACCCAGCAAGCGCCACTAGATGCTAAGATGACTGGGGAAGTCTCCACTGAAGATAGCAGCTTCTAGTAGCTGATGACCTGGCACAGTGTGTCTACTTGCAGAGCAATGTAGTACTGAAGACTGAGGAAAGGGACAGAATCTGGCCCTAAGAAAATGGATTAATCTCAGATATAGCCTCCTGGGGATGAAGTGCGGTTTAGCAGCTAGCGCAACTGGCGTGGATTCAGGACCTCCTGCATGACAAGCCTGCAGTCCTGCCAATGAGTTGCTCTATGAGCTTAGGCAGGGCCCATGTGCTGGTTTACCCATCTGTAAAATGTGCGCAGTGTGCATGAAGAACTTGGATATTGTCGAAAGAAAGGTGTCACAGAGAGGCAGAAATGCTTTACTGAATATTATGCATTTGTTCATTAAGCAGCTACTGCGTGGGGTGGCATTAAAAGAAAATATTAGTAAATAGTTATGTACAAATCGATTCTGGTCCTGATTTCATAAAACCATAGCAAAATTAATGACTCTGAGATCTGAATCTGGCCCACAATTGTATTGCTCTCTCTCCAGAGGCCAAATTCATGTTGACAAAACTCTGGAATGCACTGAAGTGTCACTAGAGATTAACTTGTCCGTGTGTATTTAATTCTGTATAACGAGCCTGGATATCAGAAGGTTTTCAGCCTATTTTCTATGCACATTACAGGATACTGACTGCTTTCACACTGGCCGTCTGCCTTTCGAACCCTGGAAGAGCACAGGTGAGAGGTGCACAGAGAGATCTCTGTACTGTTTTATACCGAAGCACTATATGGCATGAGACTTAACTGGCTAGCAGGTGAATAGGAAGCTCTGTGGTCTGGGGTTTACATGAAAAGGAAGCTGTGTGGTCTAAGGGTTTAGAGGGGAGGACTTGGAGCCAACAGGATTCTGGAGTTGAACATGGACTTAGCTTTTTGACTCATCCTTGCCAGCTCAGCAAAATATCCCTGCAGAAACCTGGACCTCGCTAAAAACCTGATTCTGCTTCTGAACTGAACATGTCTGAAAAAGGAAATAAGAAAAGTCATCCCACAAGAGCAGGGACAGTTCAGTTCTGTGATGGGGAACACCAATGTTTGGAAAACTTAGTCACGTAAACAGGCATGTTCTGTGCATAGCAGTCTGGCAGAACCTTGTCTTAAGACTTTGTTTTTGGACTGCGAGCCTGAATGACTGCATCCTAGCTAGGGCTTTGCTTTAATTTGTGCCCAAAGCCATTTTTGTTCGAGATGCAGGGCTTTTGAGGGTGGATGGAAGTAGAGCGGTCCAGTTCTTGAAATAGCAGAAGCATTAGTTCTTTGTGTTCTTGGGCTCCAAGTGGACTTTAAATTAGGAAAAACAGTTCCCAAAGGCATGTTAAGCTTGGATTCCTAGTTGATAATCCAGATATGCTCAATGTCCAGAGCTGTGTTTCTAAATACCTTTGCCAAAAGACTTTGAAAAGTAGTTGTGTTTTTCTTCTGTTAGGTTGAAAATTTCCTGCATGTGGCGTGCTTACTGATATTTTTGTGAAAATTGAATCTGTATGGGAAATGCTTTTCATGCCCCTCGAGAATTTTTGAGATGTCTTTAAGGGTTTGTTTTTATAATTTAAAAAATATTATTTCCAGTGTTTTTTTAATAGAAACATCTTGTACCATAAATTAATTTTGAAGTCCAAGCAAAAAAAAACCAACTTGAAACCAAAATGATAGCAACAAACTCTTTCTGAAAATATTGAAAGTGGTCATTTCAATATTGGAAACTTTTCTAGAATAAAGCTCAAGAAAGTTGTTGAAACCACTTCTACGGTAGTCTCAGTGTTTCTGAATCATGGTTTACTGTGGAAAAAATAATTTTGTTAAAAACTAACCTAACTTTTCCAACTAGCCTGGGTGTAGTGCGTGCAGTACAGCACAGAAGAAAATAGGAAAAGGTTGGGTATGTGTGTTCTCTAAAACATGAGGCTGATTATATGTTCACTCATCAGAATATCTTGACTTTCCCCACCATGATACCAAAGTACCTTGTAATGCCAACATAAATGAAGGCAGAATTCCTTCCCACATGTTTGACACTATTAGTAGTGGTTCTGTGTATTTGGGCATGCAAACGGCAGGACCAATAGTGCCATGTATTTTGTTTCATGTCCCCTCCCAGCTCCTGCAATGGCCCACTTCCATTGACTAATCTATCTCACACCTTGTTTCCGACCTACAATTTGCTACTTCTCCAAACACATGCAAAGTACTTTAAGGTTTTCTATTGATTTCTTCCACTAAGTCCAAAATGAGTGTCTTTAGCATTTAACAACAACAAAAAAAGGAGGAATCCTGAATACACTCCAACCCTGTGCCCTCTGGTTCCTTCAGTGCTTTTTGTTTTCTGGATGTCTCTTGCTCACCTGCCTTACCATAACCCACTCACTGGAAGGATCCCCTTGTGTCAACTGCATGGCCCACTGCCACACGGCTGAAGGCTCTGTCAAAAACTAGGGAGAGCAGCGAATCATTTTAATGGGTTTTGACAAACGTCGCTAGTTAGAAAAGCTGAGGAACACGGATTAGGTGCTGAAGACTCCAGGTTACAGCCCTGATAAAGACCAGCAGCGTAGGATAGGAAGGAACAAGGTTTCCAGTGACTTTGTATGCATAGAACACATGTTGTGCACAGATTTATCCTCTAAACATCTAAATGTTTTGTGCGAACTAAAAGCCTTACTTTTTTTAAGTTTGTGCTTTAACTATGGCTTCAGGTCAGCTGGCTAGCTTCTTGAGAGGTATGTACTGAATTGTCTACATGTGGAGTTTCAAAGCACGTTAGAGAAGTTAGCTAGTGCCTTTGAACTGATCCCCCCTTGTTCTGGCAAAAACAATATCCCAGAATAGAAGAATGCAGCTTCTGTGTTAACTCCTGGCACAGAGTGTGTGGCACATCAGGTGTTGGCTATCCCAGCAGAGAGTAACAGCCTGTAACCATCACCACCTGTGGGAATTGCCTTCTGAGTTAAGGGGCTGTCAGGTGCTGGAGGTCTCAGGTTCACTCCTTGCTGCCTGTCCTTTGGGGAAGGGACTTTATTTTGGTGTACTGAACATTTTGGTGTAGTGCTGAACAGTTTTACTAAGCGTAATAACCCAGGTGAGCATTTGACTCGCAACCCTCTCATTTCACAGTCACTGAGTGTCCTTTGTTTTCTCCTTTTAGCAACAATGCACTAATGGGTTTGACCTGGACCGTGCCTCTGGGCAATGCTTAGGTAGGATTTTAATTACATCAATGAATTTAAATAGGGGTTCAGAAACGCTGACTTTGTTAACTTTATGCTGCTGTTGGTATGTTTTAGGTGAAAAGTCCTTGCTGTGTGATGAATGTGTGTGTGTGAATAAATGCATATGTATATATATAAATGTGTGTGTGCATTCACATAGCCCAAGGATATATCAGTCTGTGACATTGGGATACTAATTGGCTGTCGGTGCTTCTCAAATGCCTGTGATGCACTGAGATGAGTTTGGGAGCTCAGTCCAGTTGCCAAATAACAAGGACTGCACACCCTCCTCTTTCTCCTCCAAACTCAGTATTCTCCACCTGGAGGCCCCAGATAATGTCTGTTACTGCTCCATGTTGAAACTCCAGGACAATCATTGAGGCAGGTGTAGAGAAACACACGCTTTACCCTATAGCATCTTTTCATAAATGAATGTGAAGAGAGGCCCTCAGTCTCCAGGGCAGCATCTTCTCCGTGAATTAAAGTCTCTCAGACAGTGAGGGGGTAAAACAGCAGCAGGCTGCCTGTTCTGTCATGGCAGCCGAATGCTTCTGTGCTCTGAGAAACAAACAAATGTTCAGTTTGGGTAAACCACTTTTATCTTTCTAAATTTGATTCAACAGCAATCTCAATTGGAACAAGAAAGAGGCCTGAACCACGTCCCCAGATCTGAACATCCCTAACTTTTTCTGTGGGAGGGAGCTCGGGAGTTCCAAATCAGGATCCAAGTTTCACAGCTGGGCAAACCAAACCACCAGTGTTTGAAATCCTGATCTGCATGTTGTGGTTTGGACAGACCCACTAGCAGGAATAGGCGGTAGCATGCTGTAGCCATGTGTAAATCAGTGTTTAAACCGAACATTTATAGAATAACAAAGCAGGCTTTCCCCTCTCCCTTTAATGCTGAATTAAAACAAGTAGAACACAGGATATATGGAATATATGGGATGTTTCCTGATTTAGTGCAATCTAACTTCAAAGCAAGGCTCCGCAAAGAAAGATTAGCCCCGCCGCTCAAAGAGAGTATCAAATTTTTAGCAAAGTCTTGAGAAAAAAATGTTAACTGTTTTTTGGATAGCTCAACGCTAAGAAGCAGTCACTCATTTAACTTTTGCAATTTTCTTCCAGATATTGATGAATGTCGGACTATTCCTGAGGCCTGTAGAGGAGATATGGTGTGTGTCAACCAGAATGGTGGCTATTTATGCGTACCCCGAACAAACCCAGTGTATCGATCACCATATCTGAACCCTTACTCAAATATTTATCCACCGCCCCCAGCACCAGGCCCAGTTCCTAACTACCCTACTGTTACGAGACCTCTGATCTGTCGATTTGGGTACCAGTTGGATGAAAACAACCAGTGTGCTGGTAAGTAGTAGAAATCTTTATTCTGTATTCTATTTCTCTTAAAGCTTGTCTGACATTGAAGAAACAATTGTCCTGCAATTGTCCTTTGGTTATTCTTGTGTCACTGAAGCCCAAGATGCTGAACCTTATTTTAAAGGGTGTGAGCTGTACATTCCATATCGTCATAACTCAGTGCAAGCTAAGACATTTTAGTCTGATTATTTAATCAGGAAACCCACTTCTATGAGAGAAGTGAACTTTTTGTGACATAAAAAGCCATCTGATGGTAGGTGATTTGTTAGTTATCAAAAGGATGCCTTTTATGCTTATGATTCTGTCCTTGAGAGAGAACATAGCCTGCGTTCAAAGTATTAGGCTGGGACTGAGAAAATACTGATTCAGTTCTTGGTTGTATGTGACCCTGTCCAGATTTCTGGACCTAGGTGTTTCAGCTGTATATGGTATAAAAGAGTTGTTTTCTCCCATGCTTTGTGTTCTTCACTTAGACTGTGATGCCTTTGGAGCACGTCTTAACTAGAGGGTATTACACAACTCTTGGTACTACTACTATTGTGACTATAGACTTCTTCAGCTGAGACTGGAAATCTCTTGTTCTAGGCACTGCACAAACACACAGAGAAAGAATTGCTTCTCCACCAGATCTTTGACATTTTCTTAGGACCTTGGTGTTCCCCAGTCTCCAATAATAATAATAATAATAAAATAAATAACTCTGTGTTCTTGTGTTGGTAGTTTTTCTATTGCAACTTTTGGCTAGATTTTGATTTCACTTACTCCATTTTATACCAGGTTTACCTTGTATCTAAGCTGGTTGTGTGTTATGCAAATTTAAGGGAGGTTTGGAATAAATCCCTCTGGTTTGCTTGCTTTTGATGATGTCATGTTACAAAGGAGTGGAGAGAAAATTTCTGAACTAAATCAAAGGAAATTCCACTGGCCAGGATATTCATTTTAATGCCAAACGTGGCTACAAGAGATCAGAATCAAGCCAATCACTGGTGACTGCTCAGGGTAAACGCTGGAGATGTAGCTCACAGGTCTTCCACAAAGTTTGTCTATAACCACTGCTTCTGTGTCTCAGTTGTCCTAATGATAAAGTTACTTTTCTATTTGTTATTGTGTGTATCTAACTTCTATAAAAGTTTTGGTGGTTGTTGTTTTTGTTGTTTTAAATAGAATTGGTCTCTGACAAGTAAAAAAGCCCAAAGCACAGGAGATGCACACTTTCAGTATGGAATTTTGTCTGTCTGTATACTAAGGAATTGCATTTAATTCAGAACATTGCTATTTGAATGCTGCTGCAGAACAACACGAGCTGAAACTGACTCGTCTTTTGGGCAGATTTTGCCCTCTTGTCTGGAATTTCTGGCAAGACTTGGTTTCCGATGATGTAGTTCATTTGCTTCCCTATGTGAGGAGACCATGACGTGTCACAGGAGATGCAGAAGTGTAGATTTAAATTCAGATTCTTTGGGGCACATTTTTCTATATTTGAATTATTGCTCTCATTATGTTCCAAGATACTAGTGCTAGTTAGAAAATGCATTTCTGCTAATATATACTGTAAAACTTAATAAATAAACACCTGTTTAATTTTTTTTTTATTTTTTTTACAAGAGTTTTGAAAGCCTGGGATAATTGTTGAGTTTGCTGTAAAAATAACCATGTATGCTATCCAATCCTTTAAAAATTGCAGCTAGCCCTCCTGGTGTTAGCAAATAGATCATCTTAAGTTATGTATTGATTTGTAGGCTTTCGGTAGTGTTTTCATTTTGCTAACTTTGATGTAGATGAATCAGGAAATGGGACAGTTAAAAGAAAAGAAGTGCTGAAATCAAAGGGGAAATGAAACCCCTATATTTACTGTCTGGCCTGCTGCACACAAACCATACAAATCAAAACAGGTGGATTTTGGAAACTTTGACAGTGTAACTTCCAGCCTGTAAAGGCTATGTCTGTTTCCATCCATGCTGGCAGAAATGTGAGGACTAATTCTTAAATCAGGGCTGTTCGCTTCTGTCACTTTAACTTTCAGACGTGGGAATTTAATTGTGAGGGAAAGTTTGGTGAATAAAGACATTAACAAGAATAGATGGGAAAAGACAGACTGCTATTTGAGTATCACGGTTAGCTGGAAACAGTTTTTGAAAATCTACATCAGGTTTGAATTTGGGCAGATGGTAGGTCATATTTGTATTAGAGGAAGAAAAATGAAACTTAAAGAAAACAAGACCTGTCAGATCGAAAAGGTCTCTGCCAAGCTTAGATTTCATTTTTCATTTAGTGAAATCCCGGGGGATGTTCACTGTCTTGATGCACTATTTATTTTTGTGTCTGTGTGCCTTAGGATGGAAAGTGTAGGCACCAAGAGAATGGTGTGAAGTACCGCATGTCTCGCTGCAGTGGCAGGAGAAAGGAAGGTCTCGTCCAGTTTCCAGGACTTCTGGCACTGTTAGCAGGGTCAATGTGCAGCCTCGTGCATGAAGGCTGTGGAGGTGAGGCACCAGGGGACCTTGAGGGGGTCCCCAGGCAGCACTGGAATTTCACCCAGGTCATTCAAGAAAGGCTGAATCCACATGAGTCACGTCTTACACTAAGCAAATTATAAGCATTGCTCGTGTTAGTGGTATTTTGGTCACTGTGTGCTTCCCTGCTTGTCAGCATTCAGCATGCTCTTAGGATATGAAGCACTTAAAGGGTTAATTTTGTGGTGGAATGGTTGAAAAGAGTAAACTGGAAGCTCTTCTGCCCAGTAGCTGAGCCACTATATAACTTACAGGTTTGTTATGCTGGTGTTCTGGCATCTCCTTCCAGCACCTTCTTTCCAAATAAAAAATCAGTCACAGGTATTTCCATTAAAGATGATGAGACTTTTTTCTATTGACTTCAGGGGAAGCAGAGCTATTCTCATGCCAATGTTTCTGAGAAATATCCTTTTCTTTTTTTTTTTTTGTCTGGTCAGATATGGGGTTACAGGTCTGGGCCACATTTTCTATGGCTAGGCCAACAGAAATCTTTACTTTCTCTTTGAATTCCAGTCAAAACAGTTTATTAAACACAGGAACCTGCCCTGGGAGATTTGCAGCCTCAGCTTTGAAACACTGAGCTTGTTCAAGAGACTTCCAAAGTGAAACAGGATAAAAATTTGATCTGGAAGCAGTATAAGACTTAACAAGCTCTCTTTTTTTTTTTTTTAACCTCCTCATTGCTAGAGCTGACAGAAACAGGGGAAGGCTGTGAGAGGGTCCCTGGCTCTCAGAAGAATGTGCACCCCAGGTGTTTCAAATAACATTCTCCTCTTGGGGGCAGATGTATTGCAACACAGCAAAAAAGAAGTACAAGCAATTTTTCTCCCTTTCCAGCTTTTTTGGCTTCTACCTTTTTGACCTGGATGGTCACAGACAGGGGTTAGGTGTCCACATTCTTTCCCCATCACGTTCACTGCTCAGCCTTACCAAGAATCTTTTCTGGAGATCTTTTCAAGATCTCCAGGTCTTGTCCCTTGTGAAACAAAACCTTTCCTGGCACAAGTGCCCGACATGGTGAGGTGTCTCAAGGACACCTGTCAGTGACCACTTTGCCCACTCCAGTGTCCTCCACATGGTGCAGAAGCAGCTGTAGCCACTTCTGGCAGCAGGCAGAGAAATACTTCAGTGATAATTATGTTTTAAAATCTTCTGTGGGCTTGATTCCTGATGGATGGGTGGGTATTTTTACCCCTGGAGTTGCTGAATGCCTTATGGCTTCTATGTATAAATGTACTGTGCTTTCAACTGCATGTGTAAATTCATTCCAAAGCAGGTTGGGAATGATTTACAGCCACAATTAATGCTGGAATAAAAGACCACATTCAGGAAAAAGCAATGAACAACCAGCCGAAGAGCACTGCTTGAACTGTTTGTCTTCTAATGCTACTTCTCTATAAATACTGAATGTTTAGCCATAATAATGACTTTTTGTTCGTGGCACTTGCTCTCGTAACTGCTGGCAAGGTTAAAGCAGAGCAAGGGCCCATGGTCTTGCATTATACATTCGTAAGCCAAGTTCTTTCCAATTTCCCTTCGCTCCACCTTGCTGTTTCCTGATTTACAATGATTTTTAAAACATGCCTCAAGCACAGATCCTTCTGGGCATTGTGGAGCGAACTGTAATGGGTGGACTCTTATTTTTGCTTTTTATTCTGTTAATATAGATGCACAATATGAGGAGATGATGCGGGTGGGGAGGCATCTTAAGAGGGCTGAATGGAGGAAATCGAGCAAGTAATCAGACTGCAGAGACAGAGAACTACGTGTTAGGAAGGGTGTAAGTGTAAGGCAAGATGAGTATGACCTAGAGATGGAAAGAAGGGAGGAGTCCAGTGGAGGAGGTAATATTTTTTAAAAAAAAAAATCTTTATTTTTGAAACAAAGGCTAAAAAGAAGAAGCACAAAAACAGGGGGAAATGGAAAGATGCTCTTTCCTAGCGTAAGTCAGAATTGTTCTTCAAGGCCTCCTCTGTGCAGCAGTCATTGCTTTACCTTTCCTCACTTCCCAGCGACTGCCAGGACTCCCGACATTCCACACCTACAGGTCCCCAGCCCTTCATTCATGGAGTGAAACTCCTCCCTTCAAAGCATTACCTTAGCACAGATGGGTTTTAGATCATTATCATTTATATTGCTAGCATACCTAAAACCCACATCCAAGCCTGCAATCGTACTGACCTGACCTCCGCTCAACCTCACGAAGAACAGCCTAGATGAGTTTTCAAGCAAAATAAAGGAACCAGATGTGTACATATGGGGAGAGGAGAGGGAAATGAAGATGCAAGAAAGTGAAATGAGGTGCCCAGATCTTGTGGCAGAACCATGGCTGTGCCAGGGATAAAGTCCAGAGCTGTGCCTTAGCCACTAGGCCAGGCTGTCTTTCAATAGTAACCTTTCTGCAGTGAGCTATTAGAAACAGGAGGAAGAAAAGGAGGGAAGTGCAGCACAGCGACTGTGCCCTGGAAGGGACTGTACAAAGGAGAAAACAAATGGAATCTGCTCCTGCCATTGTCTTTTTTAACTCCAATTGGCTCAGCTCTGTGTCCTGCCCTTTTCTTCTTGATCTAAGACAATCTCTTGCTGTTTCAGAGGGCCAGTTCCCAGAGGTTTTTATGTGGTCCCTGTTAGACAGCACTGCCATCACGTCCAAATTAACCGGGAACAAAGCGATTGCGTGAGAATAGGTTCTGCAGGAAGTTCAGCCTCTTGATAGGACATAGAACTGGTGACATCTGATTAAATTAAGGGTCATGATATGTTGCCTTTATTCCTAAAACAGTTTTCTTGACAGCTTTTGTAAGGGGAAATATAAATTTGGACCTCGTGCTGCCATTGTAACAAGAGAGTTGCCTCTCAAGAAGGAGCTGTAGTTGGTAGCGAGGGCTTGGGCTGGAGGATTTTGGACTTGGTTCCTGACTGCTGTAGACAAACATGCTGTGTATTTTGGGACTCTGGCTCATGATGTTTAAACTGAAAAAAAATCTTTTTCAGGGTTGTACAAGAATCATTTCAGGAGTGGATGACAGCTGCTGAGGTAGATTTCTGACTGCTATCATTTAAAAAATAATATTCAAGAGAAAAAAAGGCCCAGTTTAATTATCCGGCAACAGTGAAACTCGAAACAAGGTATGGGGAACTTACTTCCCTAGTGCATCAAATTGGTTCGATATCATGGGGCATTTTTGTCTGTTTCTGAATAGACCAGAGGAGAGAAGAAGTGCCAGAACTTCACCAGTATTTCCCGTTCACTTCAAGAATACCTGTGCTACAAAAGCTTTTGGTTGTTATTTGATCCTGTTGTTTTTCAGTCACCATCTACTTATTCTGTGATCATTTCAAGTTCTAGCAAAATTCTTGATGGTTGTCCCTTGATCATCTCAAGTAATGACGAGAAAAGCCAGGTAAAATAAAGATGTGGAGAATACAAACTGTGTGCTCTAAGACAGGACCATATGCCAGGGGACTGATGGATATGATATGTGCTCTGTAGGAACATCTATGATATTAACGTTGTAGAGTATAGATGTACTTAACATAGCCCTGTCCCACTGGATAAACCCACATCATTCGGCTCCAGACAAGCACAGTTATAATTCTTTTGGGTCCAGAGCCTCAGTGCTTCTGATCTGATGGCTTGATCTATTCACAAGCCCACCAGTCTGCCTAAAGGTAATTGTGAGTAGGCCATAAAATATTCATGGATGAAAAGGTACATCTGAAACCACTCAGAGCTCCTTCCTCCCTCAGGAAACCATTGCACCAGCACAGAGGAGGGGTTGGGGCTGAGGAAAGGTAAGGCTCAGCCTGTCCCTACAGCAGTGTCCATCAGCAGGGTCATTCCTACGTTCCTTGACCCCTTGACCTCACCACCACCAAGCGTATCCTACCCCAGCAGAATTTGCAAAGGAGAACGAGGGTACAAACACTGCTTTTCACTGAAGGAAATGTGTTTGTGGTGGAGGGATTGGCTTGATAGAGAAGGTTGCTGTACGTGTTTGTAGCTGGGTAAACTGAGCCTTCTGTGGCTTGGATTATTCCTTCTGTCATTCCTTGCTAAGTGCGGTGTAGGAGGAGCACAGTCTGGTGGTTAAAGCACAGGCAAGTGCTTCGTTTATTTGTGAAACTTCTACTACTCACACAGAAATGGATAAAGCTGAACCAAGAAATATAACATGCAAGCCAAGAAAGCTGGCATGTTATTAAGAAAACTGGCATCTCTATGTGGAGTGAAAAAAGCAGGCTCCTGGGTATGGCAAAATGTAACAGTAAATGCAAGTCTTATCGGTCTGCACGTCAGTGCCTTTCAGGCGTCGCTGGCTGGCTGTATTAGTGTGCAATGATGTGAGAAGGGAAAATAAAATAAGCATGGCTGTGGTATAGTCCCAACTGAACTGCAGTCAGACTGGTTAAATAGCTGCATAGTCAACTGGAGACCAAAACTCCTCTCAGCCCTGTGGTTACGGCCCCCATTGACTTTGCAGATCTTAGGATCTTGGAGCAGAAGTTCTTGCAGCGAATTCATTAGGTTTAGTTTAATCTGTCAGAGCCTAAGGCACTGAACCCCCTCAGAGCAAGCTGAATCGGCTTATGGTCAGGGAGTCTGGTACCATGCTTCCTTCTGCCTGATTCCTGATACCATGATAAGGGTTTCTTAGACATTGCGGGAGAAGAGCAGAGAACTGGTCACCTTAAAAACTGTGGCAGACAGAACCGTTTTCATTTGCTTCCAACTTCAGCTTGAACTCAGCTGTTTCTGTCTGTGGATGTGTCTTCACCTGCTTATTATTAGCGGATGATTGAAAGCTTACTGGTTTTTCTGTAGTGAGACTGGGAGGGAAGCACAGTGATATATGGAGGGGGACAGCAGAACAAGAAAGGGTCACACTGCAAAACGTACCTGGGCACAAGGATAGCGTCCATGGCGTGTCGGATGGCCAGGCAGCAATCCAGGCTCAGGAAGGTTGACATTCCTGTAGACTGTCCTCTCTCTGTCGTGATGTGCTTCAGCTTTCTCTTTTCCTTGGGGCTGGGTGATATCTTCAGTATCCAAGGTGGCAAGAACCCAGGAATCCCATCTCCCTTGTGCTTTGAAGACTGCAGGGGAAAAGAGCATCCAAGAGAAAGAGGTTTAGCCTATTCGCTGGGTTGTGGTTGGTTTAATGGCCCCAGTAAAGCTTGGTGTCTCTGAATTGGGGGTTATTGGTCACTGGCTCTGAGCCAGACAATACATAGCCTTCAGCTGTCAGCAAGAGCCAGTTGGCAGGCGGCTCTGTGTGACTCATTTCAGAGGAGCAGTACTCGTGCCCAGCCTGCCATATCCCCAGGCATGTGCTGGCCAGGGCAGAGCTCTGACCCCTGCTGTTAATCTCTGAATGATTCTTTAGACTAACTGCTAAAAACGGTTTGATACGTGGGGCTTTGTGGCTGCTTTGCCTTTATTATGTCTTACTTCCAGGGATTTCAGCAGTGCCAGATCAGTTAAAGCCACCATGCACCGATTAGCTCTGTCTGCTCTGGAGCAGATTGAGCGAGAGCTTTCCTTTGTGGATAGCTGTCACGCGAGGCAGACCCACCAACCAGACAGTTACAGGGCTTAAGGAAAATCAAGTCACTTGATGGTGCTGGAAGACTGACAGACTTCACAAGTACCCTTCCTCAAGCCACTGGCCTTGTGGCTTGCTCCCCTCTCGTTTCCTTGCAGAGTCTGTTTTGGCTGTGGGTGACAGCCCATGCCTAGCGGTCTGCTGGGAGCCTCGGGGACGCTGCTTGCAGGAATGCCTCCTTCTCTCCCTCCCTTCGGCATGGCACGTAGAGCTCGCTGTGTCCTTCCACAACAGTGTCTTTCTTTAACTGGAAGGCTTATTTATTTTCGGTCCTGTTAATGACACCAGCACTCTGCTCAGGCCCATGTTAATCGTTGCACGCGTTAGCAGCATCCACAGTGCCTAGAGATGGCAGCATTCTCAATGGCTTACAAATCACCATTTTTCTTGGCCTCTCCCTTATATTTCTTGGGTCAGCTTTGTTTCTTTTCACTTGGTTCCAGCCTGAAACTGGCCGTGGTTTTATGTCACAATCAAGACGTAAAGCCAAAATATATAGCAAATATGTATTGGCTCCCTTACCTGTAGAAATCAGCCAGATGGGTGGTATGCTTTGCCAGACTCTATAGACGGAGGTAACGTGCTGGCATTGCTCTTTTGTCTTGTCCCCAGGACACTGGATGAATGGCAGAGCTGCCACGCAGAAATGTGAGAGCTGCCCGATATTGTGTGCAGTTTAACGTGTTCTGACCCCTCCGTCTGCCAGTTGACTGGCTTCCCGTTTTAGTACTTCAGTGACATGAGAGAATTTCTCAAAGGGGAGAGCTACCGGGAGGTGAATGGGAGTTACACCTCGCCAGCCTGGCTCAGGGGAGAAGTTTCGGAGTTCTGCCTCGTGCCTGGGGTGTGCTGGCCTCTGGGGACGATGAGAAGGGTTGAGTTCCTCTTCAGTTTTGATACCAGCAAAACCCCCTCTGTTTTTAGTTCATCTCGGACATAATTTACTGTTGCAGGTGCCCTGTGGTAGAAGGCTGTGCTGCAGTGTAAGGAGAAAGATGGTCTGGTTGATGGGTGGAGGTACAGATCACGGGACAGCTGAAATGAAGAGCTGGGTTCTCAAGGCTTGGGTAGGCCCCTTGATCTCACTGACCTCCATCCTTGATGGAAGTTTGATATGTAAATGCCCTTTATTCTAGCCTACAGTCCTTTGCCGCAGGCTGCTGGTACAACCTCTGACCTTGTTGCTCACTATTTTTTTCAACATTGACCATTTATCTGACGTGGGTCCAGATTTTCAGGCAGGAGCATTCAGCACTTTCTGAAACGTAGGGTGTGTATGGAGTCTTCATCTGGGCACCTGGCAGTGTATGTATACAAAAGCACGATTCCTTCTGGAAATTTTCCTTAGCTGTGCTATTGCCCATCTCTATATTGATAACATGCCACTACAGGGAGAATAAATCCACTCGTGTTCACGAGGCATTCAGGTACTGAAAATGCAAGAAGTACTTCAGCTAAACAGAGAGCCTAGGAGGAGGGGGAGAGGAGCTCGTCATAAACTTGCCAGGTCCAAGTGAATGTAAGTGAATCCATGCTCTGCTGTCTGAGCTGACACTGTTTTTTTGTTCTTTTTTTTCCCCACAAAAAATAATCATAAGGCTATTTTTCCCTAATATTTTGAGCTCTCATTTTTTAACGTTTCGTTTTGTGAAGTTCTTGTTTTCAAGCCAGCCTGAGCAAGTGAATCATTAGCTGGTGAGCCAGTAAATGGCTTGTTGGATCAAAGGCTGTTTTTGTGGCACAACCCCAACACACCCGTAGGTGACACAGAATGGGGAGACTGAACACCCAGTAATACACAGAAGTCCACAAAAGCTACGGTTGTGCTCAGGAAATTAAGGGACTGGAAACCCAGCAGTAGGTGAAAAAATAATCAGACGCTGGGCTGTCTGGTGGGAGGCAGTAATATCGAGAGCGGTGTAGCACTGGGCAGTTTCCCAGTGTTATAAGGCTTCTCATCTCAAAACACAGAGGGAATAGTCCTTTGATATGGTTCTAAGAATGGATCCAAACTATTGACATAAAGCGTAAATACTACCAGATAAATATAGATAAGTTTATGGAAATATCAGTACAGAGCAGCAGTAAATTGGGGAGCATTACTGAGACTGACTGTGATTAAAGCAGTTAAGTATAGTGTAAAGCTGAGGGTAGGATGGCAGCAATAGGAACTGCAAGTGTCAGAGAAGCAAAAGTTGTTTGTGGTGGGTAGTACAAAAGAATGCTTATCCCTGAGCATGGCGTAATTTGCTGAAATTAGGGGAAATTGCTTTTAGACTGAACATAGTAAAATCCCTTAGGATGCAGAGATGGGTCAGTTTATACAGGAACACACGAGGTATGTTACGGGGTGGGATGGTACTAAATGTATCAGCAGGAACATTTAAATACTGCCTGAAAAATTTGTTAAAGAGAAAGTTCTCTTGCACCAGTGAGGGTGGGACACATGTTAACGGGTATCTTTAAGTTGCTGTATTTTTTAGTCCTTTGATGCATTTCCAGCTTTCAGTGTGCATGGAGGTACAGAAGTAAGCTGCCTGCTTTATCAAGCCCTGTGAGGTTTGTTAGCATGGGTAAGGACCTCCACCCGTTACATAAGTTACTGTCACCACGGTGGAGGAATGCAAAGCTGAGATAGCTCGGAGGAGCAGCCTGAGGTCTCCTTTCAGAAGGAGGAATCTTGGAGCAGCGCAAAGTGGGATTGCCAGACTGCCACTCCTTACTCCTGGAGCAGGAACGGGGCCAGGGAGGGGAGGTGTGGTCCCAGAGCTGTGGAGCGCTGCTGGTTTCCTGCTATTGCAGCCCCTTTGGGGAATCCCAAACCAGGCATAGGCCGGGGCGGCCTTGGATCTCTCGTTAGTTTCAGAGGCAGAATTCAGCAATATATACACCACTGGTTGCCAGTGAATCACTAAGCATTGCATCTGAGCTTTAATCCAGAAGCAGACTGGAATTATTTTAATCAAAAGCAGGGCCGACTCTGTGATGGAGCAGCCCATATTGACAGCTATCGGTGGGTTTCATGCAGCCTTCCCAACAGACGGCAGTGTGCCAGCTTTAGGAAGGAGGTGTTCTCCCCTGTTAAAGCAGTCCTATTTGAAGGTGTGGTTTTGCAAATGTTATTTAGCTAGTAAATGGCATTTTGGGGCAAAATTCTTAGTGAAATAAGCGTGGGTTTGCTTTTCTTGTTTTGTTTTGCCCGCAACATTACAGTTTGGCTCTTGAGCGTTTTCAAGAGGTTTAACTAGTTGTAGATGAGAAGTGGAGTAAGAGAACAATAATAGGCTTGTACAGGGTTACGCTTTGTGCTTGTATACACTGGCAAGGTCACCCCAGAAGCCTTCTCCAGGCTGAACAGTCCCAGCTCTCTCAGCCTTTCCTTATAGGAGAGATGCTCCAGTCCCTTCACCACCTTTGTGATCCTTCACTGGACTCTCTCCGGTATGTCCATGTCCTGGGGAGCCCAGAACTGGTCGCAGCACTCCAGCTGTGGCTTCACCAGCGCTGACCAGAGGGGAAGGCTCACCTCCCTCCACTCGCTGCCAATTCTTTGCCTAATGCAGCCCCGAGTGCTGTTAGTCTTTGCAGCAAGGGCACTTTGCTGGCTCCTATTTGAGCTGGTGCCTGCCAGAACCCCGAGGTCCTTTTCTGCCAACCTGAAATTTTAACTGGAAAAGTGAAAATTTTATCACCATATTCCCTGGGCAATTTTCAAAACCTGTGTGTAGATTTGAGCCCAAAGAGCTATGGCACCGAAGTGTCATACACCACCAGTGAATGTAATTAGCAGCTGACAATGGGCTTTGCATCCATTAATGATCCAGCCAGTCATGTGCATTCTGAAGCTGATGAGGGAATTATATCATCACAAGATACAAAATACCACCACACACTGCTCCACTGAAGTCTCAAGCTCCC
Organism: Anser cygnoides; assembly: GCF_040182565.1. Classification (NCBI taxonomy): domain Eukaryota; kingdom Metazoa; phylum Chordata; class Aves; order Anseriformes; family Anatidae; genus Anser; species Anser cygnoides. Next base: position 49,911,280 of record NC_089877.1, on the reverse strand, counting down.
TGCTAGAAGCTTGAGATGTTAAAACCACTGCAGAAATGCACGATCCATCGGTAGTTCGTTCCCTCTGACCTGAGAGGGCCCTGGAATGCTGAATTAACCCTGTCTGCGGTATTTGGTTGGAGATAAGAAAACCACAAATGGTAAAACTCAAGTCATGCTAAGGATTTGCTAAGCGTGGTCTGTGCTGGAGATTGTGCCTTTTAAAATGTCTGCTCTCTTGTATGACTAGGTATGACCAGAGGTCTTGTGCTACTAAGGGGCTAATGAAGGCAGGTAGTACAGTAAGGGTGAAAAAACAGGATTTAGCTTTTCACTAGAGCAGGTCCTCATGACGGAAAACTCACTGGGATGTGCCTTCTGAAGAGTAAGAGGAGGAGTTTGCTCCAGGAATAGCCACAGACATGTTCCATCTGGTTGGGAACATCACCTTTTTTGTTTATTTACTTTTTTTTTTAATTATATGAACAGAACATGTGTTTTTTTTTTTTTTTCAGGCCAGGTCACTTGGAATTGAACCATTTTGGCTTGAGAAAGCTCAGTGTGAGCAAACATCTTTCTGAGCTCTTGTAGGGCCTGTGAGAGCTGTGGGGACTTCCCGTGATGTTGGCAATATGACCAGCCGCTTGGTAATACAGCCAGCCACAGTGGCCAGCCCTCAGTGCTCACTGGAAATTTCTGAATTCTGGTGCAAAGAGACTTACCTTGAGGCTTTGGGGGGATAAATCACTCAGATCTGTATTTGTGAGTAGGGCAGTACTTATTCTAGCTGTAGCTGTACAGCACCCATTGAAATGGGTTTTCCACCTTAACAGTTTCTGGTAATTTAAGCAGAGATGCACAAAATATTGCCAAAGTGAACCATGCTGATAACAAGGTTTACAACTGAGCTGTGTACAAGCTTTCTAACATCAAAGTTAATGTTTACGTTAAGACACATGTTTATGTTAGGACAGATTAAATCAGAAGTTGTTCTCTTGAATTTACTGGAAACAAAGGCCTGCAGAAAATGAACTTTGATCTCAGTCTGCAGTAGAATTTTTGGATTTTTACAGATAGAGATTTTATTGTGGTAAAAGAATGTGGTGCTGTCCTCAGTTAAACGAAGATGCTTGTCTGAAGCCGTGAGATAGCTCAGGGTACTGAGGAGTCATGTCTGTTTGCTTAGTATTTTCTCTTAGCTGGCGAGAGGATCTTACTGCTTGTTGCCTTCAACCATCTCATGTGAGTCTGGGGAGAAGATGAAGCCTGATCCATGTAAGGGGTGCACATGGACAGGAACAGGCAAAAGCTGTAACACAGGAAATCCGTTTTAGACATAAGGGGAAACATTTTCACTGTGAAGGTGGTCAAACGCTGGAACAGAGGCTCATAAAGCTTGTGGCTAAAGGTTGTACCCTTGGAGAAATTGAAAACTCAGTTGGAGAAGGCCCCAAGCAACCTGACTGAGTTGCTCCTGCTTTAAGAGGAGCCTGGGACCGGACAACTTCCTTAGGTCACCTCTGACATGCCTTGTGCAATGGTTCTGTGAATGCAGTGCCTGAAGTGCAGGCCACTGTGTCTGGTATTGGAGTTAGCCTTTAATTTACCTGTGCCTTAGACTCTGATAGACTTTGAGTTGTAGCACTGATTTAGCACAGGCTTTGAGCTTTAGCATTAATTTTAAAGTCCTGAGAGATCTTTGGGTGGAAGCTGGCATAGTGAAATACAAGTAGTGATAAGCAAAGGAATATCAGCTTCTCAGTGGAGTGAATCCTTGGTTTCACTGAGTGCAAATCCAGTCAAGGCCATCCAGATCAACACAAACTGGTTTGTGGCAGAATCAGTAGAGGAAGAGTCATACAGAATCAAAGAATGGTTTGAGTTGAAAGGGGTCTCTTAAAGCCCACCCGGTTCCACCCCCTGCCATGGGCAGGGACACCTCCCACCAGAGCAGGCTGTCACCCAAAGCCCCATCCAGCCTGGCCTTGAGCACCTCCAGGGATGGGGCATCCACAGCTTCTCTGGGCAAGATCTGCCCTTATCTTGATTTATTTAGTGATTGACAGGTCAGGGCCAGGATTCCTGCAAGTGTAAAGTAATTTTTATTAGATGTTTCATTTGCTGCAGTTTCAGCCTTACATCTTGGCCTGCCTGGGAGTTTCACAACCACCCAGAACCTGTCATGTTCCTGCTCACAATTTGAAGTTCTTGGGATTAAACAAAACACAACTTTCTCTGCCTCTAAAAGCTGAGCAGATCTGCTTTGAGCTCTTATCTCAGGATTTTACAAATGTTGAAAGCTTGTCTTTATTTATGTTTTAAAGGTAACTGAATGGGTTTTAAAACAGAGAGAGAAAGAGGAAGGGAAAAAGCCCTTTGAGATGAAACACCTCTTTTTCCAGTGAGCCATGAACTGAGTGTAAGGAGGGCAGGAGAACTGCCAGTAGACATCCACATCACACACTGATTGGAACGAACCAAACCTCCCATATCCACACAGTTTTCCCTTATCCAGGAAGGTCTGCAACCCAGTTGGCCAGCAGCAATTTTTGGAACATTGCAAGGAAGAATTCCAAGCAAATGTGGCTCAATCATTATAAAACAGTCGATGCCAAATCTGAGTTAAAACCAGTTATTTGAGCAGGGATTATAGGCATTTTCCAATGATCACTGCCGCAGAAATAAATAAATAGATGGCTTGCTATGTATACACTCAAAGGGGAATATTGCCCAACATGCATAGCTCTTTGCTATTAACAGTAATGAGAACACAGCTGTCTGAGCCTGGAAGCCAGTACTTGCAAAGGATAATTCTCAAGGATTTTTCTTCTCCGCTGGCTTTTGTCCACTACCCATTCTTTGTGTACGAAAGAGCCCCAAAGACCCTAACATTTATACAAGAATTACCTTGGCTTTGCGGCACTTTTGAGATTGCTATAAAGCGTGCTGACACATGGACAGATTTGAAACTCAGATGAAATATGAAAAACAGTCTTCTCCTCTGATAAGCTCCTCCGCTCCCTCAGTGCCAAGCATAACACTCCCTTTGCAGTCAATCGCCCCGGCTCTCAGAGCAGCTGGCAAGGGCCGCTGCCATGGGCCGGGATGGAAAGCTCTCCTTCCCAAGGAGAGCACAGCTTCTAACCCCGCCTGCAGAGCTCGGGGCTGAGTTTGGGCAGACAAGTGATGTGATTTGAGTCAGGTGTAGCTGGTCAGCTCTACAGAGCCTCTAAAGTAAAGACAAAACTGCTCCAGAGGCACGTGCTGTAAGCACCAGGTGTGTGGCTGGGTAATTTTTCCTGGTTTTATCAGCTAGGTTCAGGGAACGGGGGGACGAGGTCTTTGATTGCTGGGGGAAGACAAAACACTGCAGTCTTCATTGTGTGTGCTTTTGACTCACATAGTTTAAGTGGAATGACACCATGCCACCTCCAGCAGGAACCTCCTTGTATCCCCAAGCCAAAGAGCTTTGAATCCAGTCCATTCCTGAAGGAGATGCTGGTGATGATTGCTGAAGTTTAGAGATGCATCAGCAAGTGATGAATCTCATACCTCTATTCCTGTTCCCCATAAAGGAGATCCCTTGCATTTTCAGGTCTACAATACTTCCACAGTTGTCTGCACAACGTGTTTGAGCAGTAGCTAAAGCTTTTGACATGTGATTTGTCAGAAGAGGCTGCATTTTAATGGAAGAAACAACCTTTCCAATAAAAGTTGTCATTATACCTTGCAGGTGGATATTTGCGTCCCTCTATTTTCATTGTGGCTTTAATTTCTGAATCCATTTGGATCAATTTCTTTTGCTGTATTAAAAATAAGGCTGTTCTCCTCTTTACTGGTTATTGTGGTCTACTCGCAGTCTCAGACCTATTCAGTCTGCCAAAACACTTGGAAAAGGAGCTCTTAATGACTCAGTTAAAATGTACGGTCAAGAAGTTCACTTATTAGAGGAAATGTAAACTGACCACCAATTGGCTAAACCAGCTGGCTGGACTGTTTGTGCTAGTGATTTCTCAAAGCTCCCTGGGGAGCGAAAGCAGGAATAGCAGTTCTCTTCTTTTAGTTCTCTCATGTTTTGTTCCCTTACAGGAAAGTCTTTGAAATAATTCATTGGAGGAGAAGCCAATAGGATTTCAGAGATGTTTAAAGGCTTTATAAATACTGTTTGAAACTCCTATAGTTTTAGTATAATCCTTCTTACAGGATCTTAAAAATTATCTCATAGAATTGCAGAGAAAATATACAATTCGGCCATAGAAAAATTCCCCTTTTCAGTGTTAATGGTTCAACAGCCGTGAAATTTTGTTAGCCTTCTCTAGAGGTTTCTGTATGAGACTATTTGAAACAACGCAGCACAAGGAGTACTGTAAGGACTTTTTGCTAGAAGTATGTTTTAAAGTCTCAGTTGCCTGTGCATTTGCTTGCTCTGACTGCACGCCTTTTTCTTTTCCATTGCAAAAGAAAGTGTCGCTTACATAACCTCCCAGCAGCTGGGAGTGTTCTCAGTGCATGCTCATTGGCTCCTCTCACCACTATACCAGCACATCTCAGCATAGCATATGATCGTATGAAACAGGTCACTTTGAGAAATGGATAATACACCAGTAACGTTCCATTTATTCAGCTGAAAAATATTTGCTCCCAGTGAAGACGAAACCAGTGATGTGAGCAGCAGCTGCTTGGTACCTCCTAATGCAGCGGGTTCGGTGTAAGCATTGGAATGCTGGCAATTCTTTACCCTGCTCCTCAGGATACTCAGGTGCTCTTGTTCTGCTGCACCGCAGCTACTTGGAATAGCTTTAGTGCAGAGGGAAATAACTGAGATTCCCACATAACATGTTCTGTGCAACTAATGGTCAATACGGTTGGACTTGGTGATCTTAGGGGTCTTTTCCAACCTAAACGATTCTATGATTCAATCAAAAAATCGTAAATACAGAGAATAAATGCACGGACTTCCCACGTTTAAGCAAAGCTTTTAATTGCAAGTACTAGTTTGTCTCATTTCTGATGCCAAAATTAACACGCAGACCGTGTATTTGTGTGGAGGCACTCAGGGAACACTGGGAACAGTCCATGCAACCAGACATGATCTTATACCAACAGGGAGCCCTGGGAATTGCTGGAGGTGAGGAGCTGGGATTGTGCAAGCTGATGCTGAGCCGATGAACCATGCACAGCACTGTTGTGAGCAGAAGAGGAAGAGGCTGCCACTCTTCTGTCCCCTTGCTGTACACTTATACACATTGCTGTCCCATAAATCTCAATCACAAAAGCAGAACTAGAACTGTGCTCAGAGAGCAAAGTGCTTTCACAGTTAAGCTGCTGTTTATCATCTTTGAGTAATGCTGAAAGTGTGTTAGCTACGGAAATGCTCTGATAGCTGGCAGGAGATCTAGAACCTGTGACACATGTTGAGCAATTTTCAGACCAGGCAGAATGAGCAGCAGTACAGATTCATGGCTCACATTAGTATCCCCTTCCAGGCTGACCATCTATTTGAAAAGAATAATAATAATAATTTAATCCTTGTTTACCAGTCGACCAATAACATAATGCATGTGGGATACACGTAGAAAATTAATTCAGCAATCAATGGCCAGTCCTCAGACACTGAACTATCCAATTAAACAGGTGTTTGGGGAGTTGATTTGGGATTGTGTCCAAGCTCCACAGGGTCAGTCGTCCTTGGAAAAAAACACTGACCCCACGCAGCAGCAGTTTGAGTTTGGCTTCAGAATGCACTTTAGGAATGTGGCATTGTTATTTCTCCCCTTTTCTTATCAAATATAATTATCTCAATAAAAAAAAAAAGAAAAGAAACTTGAAAAAACATGTGATTTCACTGAGTAAAAATCTACTACTGAGGAAATTATTTCTCAGTGTCCAAATAAGGAGTGGGGGAGAATTTTTGGGAATGTGCTCTGTTCCAGGGACTTTTGGAACTGATACCTATGTTACCAAGCTCAGATGTTTAGTCCTGGCCTGTAATTACTCCTACAAAAATTAGACATCCAATCTTTGTATTATTTTAAAATGGAGCCCTGAGGGGTTATAAACGACTGAATGAGCTCAGGTGTTTGAGCAGACAGAGATTCTGGAATGAGCTCAGGGCCTTGAGCCTCTCTGCAAGAAATGTGTATCTCTAGGGTGGTGTGAGCTCCTGGGGTTGTGCTGGTACAACAGCAGGACAGAAATACAGACTGAATAAATAAAGAAGCATGGCCCCCAGAACAGCCCTTCCTAGTAGAAGGGGGAAGAAAAGCTCCATCACAAACTCCTTTTGCTCTGCAAGACCAGTGCTATCACAATTGTTGGATTAATCTTCAGCCTTACTGCAGTGAAACCTGTGGTGCTAGCGGCTCTCAAATAATCGTGATGGCAAAAACATGTCCATTTTTGTCAACGGTTGGTCACCAGAATGCAACACAGCCACAGCTACTACTGTGACCCACAGAAATCTGTGGCATGATTATCAGAATTCATTACTTAAGAAAGGAAGTCATGCATGCTAAATATGTTCCAAATAGAACAAAATGTAACAGTCCATCTGTGAAGCAGTGCACATTGCCAAGAGCATATCGTCTTGGAAATCTTCTGTCCACATTGGCTTGCCTCTTGAATACAGTGTCCAAGCAAAGTTTCTGTTCTAATCACCAAAGTCTCCAAGAATGTGGTTCTAGCTCAGAGATGGGAAGTCCACGTCCGCCTCTGAGAGCTCCCTGCTCGGGGCATTAGCACCTTGCCAGGCAGCAGGGAAAGGAACTGTCACAAAGGGAGTGGAACAGTCTCAGCACCCTGAGCATGGACCTCACTTGCGGAGAGGTAAAGTGTAGTCACCAATACCGCCTTTCAACACAGGTGGATGGACAAGGCAACGGTCTCCCTTGTCGCTGTAGTGGCAGGTGCAAATCGTCTTGGGGTAGAGCTTCTGCAGTAAGCTGCAAGCTTTCCACATGCGTGTTCTCTGTCAGGTAGTAGGTAACCACTTGCTCATAAAGGCCAAAATGAAATTCATCAACATATTTAACTTTTTTTTTCTTTTAAAAGTAGCTTTTTGTTAAGAAAGTCTTTTCCTGAAGAGCTTTGATATGGCGACTGAACTGATTAGCTAATTTTTAGGGCAGTATTTCAGTTAGCAATAAATCTTTAGGACTTTATTTTTTGCTGTATTCTTTAATGTGTAAAGTCCTGTTTTTCTGAGCACAAGAAAGGCAAACGGTGCCTTTGCTTGCGGTTTTGAACCTCATCTTCCAGAGAGCCGTATGTCCTAAGCACCTTCTCTTTCCTGCTGTATTTCCACTTCTTGAACCCACTCATCTTGCCAAAAAAGCTCCTAGTTCCTGAATGTCCACTTCCTCTAAAATGCAATTGAGTCCTCTTTGATTCAACTACCCTTGGTAATCGCTTGCATTCTTTCTCTTTGTCGTGTTTCATGCTTCATAACAATGTAATCATTCTGCGTGTCCTGAAAGAAACGTGGTCGACATGCCCAACATCTGTAGTCTGACAACTTCCAGCATAAGAATGCTATCAATATTTTTTTCTGCAGTTGCTACAAACATCAGATGTATAATATCTCTCACGCAAAATTCAATGTATTAGTAAAATTACAAATAATTTTTTAATGAAAAGTTGTATATGGGTACATTTAAATCTTTGCAAAGGAGAAAAAATTTGGAAGAACTTCACAAATTCCTATCCTTGTTTTTAGTAATTGTGGCCATGCAACCTTCCCCAGCAATTGGTGTTTCAAGTGCATGATTATTGCTACAGCACATTTCAGAGAAGAAACATCATTTAGGTACAAAGCCCTGAAGTAATAGAACATCTACCATGTGCTCTACTATGTTTTCCAAATCAGTAGTACTGTTAAAGTTTGTAGCTTGTTTTTATTTTGAAATTTTCTACTAAACATCCAAACTTTTCACTCCATTGTCTTTTACTAGATTTAGTGACTGTCTCCAGCTACAAATTTTGTTTCCATGCAGATGTTTAGAGATCACTGTCAAAATACCACGAACCTTTTCTTAAATAGATTAATAAATGGAGTGTTATCTTGCTATGAGACAAACTTTCGTGACTTGGAAGTACTCTTTGGAGATTTCCCGATCTTTTTGCAATATTGCTATTTGAAGCGCTGACACCAGAAATGTATTTCTGTAATTATTTTACTAATGCAATATACAGTGGTAAGAACAATTTCCTGTGTCTACTCAGTGTTCTCATGTTTATGTTTGCCCTTTTAGCAATGCTGTGTCAGGAAAAGTTCATTTTCAAATGATTATCATTCATGACCCTAGAGTTAATTTCATGACGAACAATTTTTACTGTTGATATGTGACCTTGCATTTGTCTGCCTTGAAATGAACTTTCAAATATGCCCACCATACCCAGCAAATTATCTTTTGTATGAGTTCTGTTCCCTTTCGAGTTCTTAACTGCACCAATTTGTGATCCTCTGCATTTTATTCCAAATGTGGAAAGCAGCGGACCAAAACCAGATCCTCGGTATCTTGTAGCCACTCGTGTTATGATTCCACATACTTGATTCTCTCTTGAAATTTCTGGTCTGGTTTTAGCCTCTTTCATATGACCACCATTGAATATGTCTGGTTTTAATTCAATGGGTTGGTGTTTTATTTCTTACGCTGTGATTTCTTGTTTTAGTACTGATATAAATGAGAGTGGACTCAGTCCTGCATTCTTTGTGGCCATGAGGTGGTATAAAACAGCACTGCGTGTTAGCCTCCGTGGTGAGATGTGGTAGTGTCCTGCAGTTTGATATCTAGGCTTTCTTTCTGACTATGCAATGCCTAGATTTTGTGTATGCGTGGTTTTTAAATTATTTATTTACAGACAGTGAATTAAATATTTCATTCATTGTTCTATGATGCCACTAAATTCTAAAGAATCTGTGAAGATTACTGCTAGCTTTTACAGATGATAAACTGCAAAACTAGAAATTTGCATGCTAAACACAATTAGTTCATTTATTTATTTTGACATTGCAAATGATATCTATCCAGTCACTAGGCATCTTGCCATCCATTAAAAATATAATCTGTACCAATAAAAACAAAGCATCAGCACATCACATCCCACAAAAGACAGCCAGTCAGCCAGAAATGTAAGAAACCACTCTCTCCACCCTTCCAATCCCCAGAGGAAACCCCAGTGCCCCAGCCACCTCACCTCTGTCAAAATGTCATATAAACAGAACATCACACCCCAGGGTTGCTAGACCAAACCACCGCAGGCATAAATTATTCAGACAGACACCCTGAGCTAAGAGAGAGGGATGTGGTTAATTAGGGACTGTTTGGGCTCAGGATCTCACAGCAAGGGCTTTCTGACAAATGTATGCGGAGATCCCTCCTACTTATTCTCCCATTCAATCAGTAAACCAAAGGTCTTTAGATCTCGTGACTCTGAGCCACAGTGCTCGGTGTTCATTCTAGGTGGTATCCTTTAGGAGCAGAGAGCAGTGGTGTGGAGGGGCCTTGGGTCTGTTCTCAGTAGTCAATTGGGAGGTAACAACGTGTATTGTTCCCACTTCAGGTCAAATTTTATTTTCAGTCTGGACTTTTGCCCTTGTAACTAGCTGTGGGAACAGTAATATCAACAACTAGAAGGTCATATGAGAGAATAAGAGATTATGGATGACTGCTGATTTGATAGCACACAGCAGCACAATCGACCAGAGCTGGCCAAGCATTCCTAGGCAAGGGAAGTTTTGCACAGGGATCCACCCTGCCCTGCCTTGGTTCCCTAATGTGGCTTCAAGCACTGAACAGCTGCTCTCTCAAAGTTGGGGACCTTTAAGAAGACACCCAGGGTCACTGTTCACTTGGGCAAATTTGGATTTATTCAAACCGATTTGGTATTGTGACTATCCTTAGCGCCCTGTTTTCATAAGTAATTTCCAGCAACAGTCCCAGTCTTGTCTGTAAGGGTAAAAAAAAAAAAAGGTGTAGTAGCTAGATAACTTGTTCAATTTGCTACTTGGAAGCTACTGAATTGTTAATCAGTGCGTTGTTAGGGCAGGGCAGTAAGGCTGGGAGAAACATGGGAGAAACGAGTTTAGCTGAAAGGGCCTGTAGTGCCCCTGCGGTCTCCTGGTAGAACATAACGCTTCCAGAATGATAATTAATCTTCTACTTTGGCTCTCACCAGCCAATGTAGAGGCTGCATGAAATTTCTGAGAAATTCTTACAATAAGGGCGGGTTGTACTGGGCTACACAAAGGCCTAGAAGTGAGATACACCTGCGGCCTGTTCCGGTTTCTGTCTTGTTGAGCAGTCACAGGCTAGGCCCTTAATTTCTTAGCCTTGAATTTCCCAGTTAGAATCCAGGGGCACTGATAAGTATTATTAAGTGGGACATTGCAGGGTTTTGTAGTACAGTTTAATTTGTTCTAGGATCGAAAGGCTTCCAATAAAAAAGGACTAACTATGAACTGGCTCTTAGGATGCAGGTAATGTTTTCTAAGGATCTTGGAGATGAAAGGCACTAAAAGCAGGTTCAGTATTATGAAAACCATCCTTCTATACCTGTGATGGCTGGCACCAACTGATGCTTTCACAGTACTGATGCTGAAATCATCAAATATCACCATCTCTGAACATTTTGAATGGGGGACAGTGAGGTTTCTAGGGTTTCTCGCTTGCTTACTTCACTTTAGTAACTCTTCTCTCCAGAGGATTATACCTAACTCTGGGGCTCAGAAAAGTCATTGTGGGATTTCTTTCTGTGTTGAAGTCTGCAACACAAATTATGCTGGGTGAGAGGCATTATTCCAGGCTCCAGAGAACTGTATTTCAGGGACTTCTTGACCACAGGTGCCCATATACAACTGAATGCAATAGCCAATTGTATTACGTAGTCCTTATAATTTTTTATTCTATGAATTTGTCTTATCTGCTTTGAACCTACTGACAACTTAGGGTCATGAGCATTTAGAATTACAGTTTTAGAATCACAGTTTTACTCTGCTGTTATATATATCAGAGTATATATATATCAGAGTATATATATACATATATATAGTGTATATATATATCAGAGTATGTATATATACATATATATATGTATACATGTGTGTATATATATATATACACTCTACTGTTATATATATCACCCATGACGAGGGCAGAGATGGTCGGAATGGGCTTTGAAGTGATATTTCCAGAGCATGAACACATCTAGGATCTGTGTTTGAATGGGACAGAAATAATAAGCTGTGCAACCAAAGTAAGGAATGATTTGCACATTATTAACTAGCTGTCAGGTTGTTTCCATTTGCAACTTTCCACTCTACAAAAAATGCCCTGGGAATGTTTTGATATAGTTTCTACGCTGGCACTTAAGTCTAGTGAATCAAATGTAGGCAGTCTCTCTTAAGTTTTATGGCTGGTTTTCTACCCACTTGATATAACTTATTTTTCCTCCCATCAAATGTCTAATTTTGACTTTATTAACCACAGCAGTTGCCACTGTATGTCACACTGTGTAAATGGGCACCCTCTGTCTCCCGGCTCTGATATTCTTCAAGAGGATACCTAATGGTTAGCAAATCATTGCACCAACATTTTTCTCCGTGTGCAGACATTGGTTTTCACTTAATGAGCCCATGTAATGTAAATAACTCCTGGCAGACCGGCTGGGATTATACTCTGTGTTTGAACTGAGAGGGCTGCTTGCCAAAAATTATTGACCTGATTGCATTGCCTGGGCCTGTCAGAGTTTAATTGTGCATCACGGTAAAGAGCAATCTTAGAGAAAGATGGAGACATAATATAGAATTAGGCATATGCACTCAGGCCCAGGTAAAAACATATCTGATGCTACCAGCAATGCTGTTTATACCTGTTGCATAAAACTTCATTAATTACAACAGTGAGGTATTATTCAGTGTAAAATGAGGGGAGTCAAGGTGTTCTGCGTAGAGGAGGTCAAGCTGATTAGGTTTTCTTGGGGAGCAGAAAATCCACAAGTTTGTGTTCAAATGGAAATGTCTCCTCTACCACTGTGAAAGGTGAAGACTGGGAGTAAGCAAAGAATCAAATCACAGAGTCACGGGATGGTTGAGGCTGGAAGAGACCTCAGGAGGTCACCTGGTCTGACCCCCTTGCTCAAGCATAGCCACCTATAGCCACTTGCCCAGGAACGTGTCCAGATGGCTTTTGAATATTTCCAAGGAGGGAGAAAATGCCTTGGTAGATAGTAAAGAAAAGAGGAGTGATTCCTTACTTTTACTGAATGAGTGTTGCTCATGCAACTGCTACAAAGATGTCTTAGGAACAAAATTGATCCCACAGCCACCCATTGCTTTCTCTGCACCGCAGCCAAGTGGAGGACTTGTGGTCTTCAAACAGCATTGCTGCCATACCTGGTGGTAAGACTGTGACCCTCATTTTGTCTCCATTGGGCTTCACCTATTAATAATATGGGAAGCAGTGGGCATGAAAAATGAAAATCTTTTTTTTTTTTTTTTTTAAGTTCAGGGTACTCAGGAAACAGAAGAGTTGGCTAGATCCCAAGGTTTTGCTCTTCAAAAAATAAGCAAACATGACAAATTGGAAATTTTTTTCATTTAGAAAACATTAACGTCATTCTTATGAAATTTATGGTTAGATAATGTGTTCAAATAGTACCAATTATGTGTGATATGCTGTACGAAGGGGGGGTCCAGAATTTTTAGCCCAATCTCAGAAGCAATAGATGACCTGAACAATGTATCAATTATCTTTATAGTCTAGACTTCTTATCTTACCACTTTCCTACTTCCCCCAACCTATTTCTGACAGAGTTAATTACCTCTAATTGTGCCACTCTTGTTTTCTTACCAGGTTTGACTTGCCATAAATTACTGATACAAATGTTGGCAAGATAAGAACTCTAGACTCTCCCCATATATATAATATGTATTTATTTATTTATGTATCAGAACATGTTAGATATGCTGCTCTGCTAGACTGGATCTGTTAATTCATGACTGCTAGGATTTTCCAGCTCACTGAGACATAATTCCTGCCCTCTGCCACCAGCTCCAGCCCAGTGCATTTGTGAGATACTTTTAATCATGACCCTACAAAGTCTGGGTTAATAAGAGTCAGGGAGGGATCAAGGGAGTAGAATGACTCAGATGACATAGTACTTCAGCAAAGGCCAGTGCACAGTATGCTGAAATAAAAAATAGTTTAGGTATCAATAAATAAAACATAGAAATCTGAGTTGGCTGAAAAAAACGACACAATTTATCTTCTGATATTTCCATTTCTGACATCTAGAGGCAAGCCCAATGCCAGAAACATCAGGGAAGAGACTGAGCAAGGAGGGATTCAAATTGAACTTATGACTCTGGAAGGCATTTTTAATCAGTTAGGTTCCAATGTCCTGGCTTATATAAATGTAGGAATGTTATTCACCTCCTTTGCAAAAAAAAAAAAAAAAAAAGAAAGAAAGAAAGAAAGCCCACAACAAAAGCACCCTAAGGGGTTGTAATAAAAAAACAAAGACATTAAAAACAATAAGGTTGGTTAAAAAAAAATAAAAAGAGTTTTATTTTCAGGAAATTGATTCCAGGGAAGTATACCTTTTTTTTTTTTTTTTCTTTGGCAGGTAAAGGTTGATATTGACTTAACCTTATGTCAGAAAAATTGCAGTGAGATAGTCTGTGTTGGTGGGGGTAGGAAGTAATATTTTGTGTATGTCTGAATCTCATGACAGTGTTTGTGCATCTCTTGAGCCCCCTGCTCGTCTCTTACTCTGCAGCTGGATTGCATAGTCCTTTCAGCAGCCATTCCCTAGGGTTGAACACTGTCCTGTAGCATGGAAATCCCAGGTCAGTGACAAAGAAAATGTGGAAGTAATGAAAAGCATCCCTTTCCCGAGGCACTCTGTGACACACTGGGTCATCTGCAGAAGGGAGAGATTTGATGAGCACACTCAGTTCCCACAGCTCCCAGACATTTATTTTCATGAATTTTACTTCAGGTTATAGTAATTGTCTCTGCTCTGCCACACTTTGGCTCCTCACATAGACCCAGTGTACACGTTGCGACTGTGAGTCCCTGTACAGTTTGAACAGCCTCTTGTTCTAATTTCTAACACGTTATCGCTTTATTTCTCTGTTGCAGATATTGATGAGTGTGCTTCAGATTCTCACCAATGTAACCCCACCCAGATCTGCATAAACACTGAAGGAGGATATACCTGTTCCTGCACTGAAGGCTACTGGCTGCTAGAAGGCCAGTGTTTAGGTAAAAACCTGATTTATAAGATTTGCGTATCTGCATCTGTTTGTGTGCCTTTGAATAGCTGAAATAATTTCACTGAGCATCTTTGTCAAGCACAGAGTTAAAGCTTTGGCTACACAGAAACTAATGTCTTTCATCTTCACAACTGCCAACAGCACGCTGGCAGAGAGACTCCCTCATGGAACAAAAATGTAGATGTGAATGCCATATGACAGCATCCATGTTACACAGGGGATTTTCATATTCCCAGTCTGAAGGATTCCCTTTCATATAAGATCAATTGTTAGGACACATACAAAAAGATTTATTCCCAAACAGACATGTCCTTTCCACACAGTTACAGTCCAGACCAGCAGAGATAACTATTTCATACCAAGAAACGGGCCCATAAATCCCTAGATTCAACCACCCCTTTTGCCTGAGGCAATAAAAAATGTAGCTCTGAAATGGGTGCCATTTCTGCAGCTTCCAAGCAGTTTTATTTTGACTTCTTATTTTCCTTTCAGCAATGTCCTGTTCATCCTTTTAGCTCAGCCTCTCTGAAAAAACATCCCTCAACAAACAGCATGGGAAAATCTTCCAGCTCCTCTGTCCCCTAGCCCATTCCCCTCACTTGATGTGCCCATGGGATGATGAAGTGGATGTTGATGTTAGGTACAGCTCTCTGAGTGAGAGACAAGACACAACAGCTCTTTTTGTATTTGCTCTTTATTTTTTCCCCCCAGGCATGGGCTGTTTGCCTGCCAGCTCTCCGGAGCGGGACTGTCTTGTCACAACACCTCAGCTGGAAGGAGAACGGGGTTTCCCTGCCCATTTAGCCCTGGAGCTTCTCCAGCTGTTTTCCAAATTTCTCCTCCCAAATACCAATTCCAGTGCAGGACTGCCTTGTGGCTGCTTTTCTAACTACTGCAAGCAGCTGCTGTGCAACTCACCTGGCAGGCGCGGGGTGGCTGGTGAGGACAGAGCTGATCCACATCCAAATGGGGGTCTGCGTAGCTGTACCCGCTTTGGGGAGTCAGCATCTTGTAGTTCCCCTTGGATATGAAGTCTCCCAAGTCCCCTGCACCCTAATCTCTGGTAATTGCTCTTCTCCTGGAAGCCTCTGTACTCCCTCACAGCAATCAGTGATCACATGGTAAAGGGGAACTGGAGGTGGAGAACAGCTCATGGGTGCGGATGCACTGAGCTAAGCCCAGGCTGGGGTTGCACGGGCGTATGTGGTAGGGAGGCGATGAGGGAGGGGGATTCTGCTCTACATTGACTGTTGTGTTACCCATTTACTTCTCCCAGTTACAGCCCAAACTTAATGACTGTGTGCAGCATTCAGGGCTTGGACACAGATCTAAAGCACTTTGCTGCTTGATGGATATACCAGAGAACTGAAGTGGCTGCTTTGCTGAACTGATTTGAGTATCTGCATATGCTATTTAGAATAAGCAATAACACCCCAGTGTTGTCCACTTTATGTAGGCGTGGGGTGGATTATTACAAGGCAATGCAAAGAGCTAGAAGCAAATTTTGTTTAAAATCTCTATATTTTAGTGTGTCAAAAGAATCTCAGTTTTCCATACTTTCCACTGGCCTTGGAGAAGAGATTTGTGCTGGCATAAGGCAATAAAAGGCCATTTAATGTAATCAGAGGTCTGGACTGAGTTTTTAGAGCCATTTTCTCTGTGTGTGTGTTTGTACTCTTAGTATACCATAGTTACAAAAAGCTAAACTTCTATCTAATGTAATTATCCCAGTAATGCTTACACAGGAGGAGCCAGTACAGCAGTGTCCACAGGAAACACCCACAAGAAGAAGCCTTGAAAAAGTCCTTATTCTCAAAATGTAGTGTTCTTGAGATAACAGTCCTGCAAAACCCAAAGCATGTATTTAAAGTAATACACCAGCAAAATGAGATATTAATTTACTTAAAACCACTGTCACTTTTTGCAGGATTTGGACCAAGCCTAGTGCTGGTGTACATACCACAGCTGACCCTGGCTTTTTGGTTATCTTGCAATTAAGAATGCACTGAGACGTAAAAGCTAGTAACAGTGAAACCTAGTGCCATTGTCCTTGTTATTTTACACATAGAGAGTATTTCCAAAACTTTTGACATTTTCAGAAAGCCTTCGTGAAACTTGCTATGGTAAAACTGCCCTATTGAGGCCAACAAAATAAACTTGAATTACAGGATGTAGCTACTTATAAAACAGATTCACAACATTGTTGTTTTTATGGTATTACCACATCATGTAAATATTCCAGTCATTCAAGAATTCATTTTCCCAAAACGTTCTTAATATTTAACACCAAAACAGGAAGCAGTTACCTAACAAATAACAAACTGCTGGCATTCATGCAGATATATATGTATACATGTGAACCATAGGGAGAACACTGTCATTTTGATCTTCTTATGCATTGGAATCTCTCATAGGGGTCACTTCACCAAAAGCTGTGCCTTCACACTTTAATCACAAAACCTTATTTACAGCAAACTGGCTGCAGACTTATACACTTGGTTTCCTACTGCAGAAACTTTATTTCACACCTGTAGAACTGCTTCAAACTAAACTCACGCAAAACTGGTTTAATGGAAAGTAGAATTAGACTCAGCAGATCTGCTGAAAGGAGTATGAAAGCTGCAGAAGATCTAATTCAGATACTACAGCTCTCTGAAATTGCTCAAAGCTGTATGAGCTGGCTTTCAGTCTGGAGTGCAAGCAATTTCTAGTTAACAGAAGTTGCAGCATCAATGAAAACGAGTGCGGGCATCCTTCTCTTGAAGCAGGACTCTGAGGAAGCACATATTTGAATGATGTCATCTTCCTAGCTTAGCATTTCATTGATTGAATGCCCTTATTTCGTACCCTCCTGAGAGCCTTAGGAATGGACATTCAAAACTGTCCCTTCTTGCATGAGTCTTTCGGCAGACAGGATTGTTATTTTTCCAACTCATCCCCAGACTTTTACATAATTATAGTTTTTCCATACACTCTTCTGTTTTCAAATTGGCAAAAAATAATGCACTGCTTTGATAAAACATTCCATCACGGCTGTATTTACAGAAAGCATTTATATAAAGACTGTCTTCCAGTACCTGCTTTGTCATCTGCTGTCATTACAATGACTCTAGAGATCAGCAGGGATGGTTATGGAATGAGGAGTAAGACGTGCTCTGTGATCTTATTTGAATTACCCATAAGAAAAACCTAAGCAGGAACTCAATGTTTAGAACATTATTGGAAGGCTGCAAAGTTTTCAGAGTAGCCATAAAAAAAAATCTCCATAAATCAAAAGCCAGTTTATACCAAAGGAAATGTAAAGCCTTGGACAAGACAACTACTCCAGTTCCTAGGCCAGGAACAAAATTCTTCTAGCACTTCCACCACACATAACTTACAGCATTTGTTTGTGCTTGTAACAGTCAACTCCATGTATTTCTAATGCTGCATTTCAGCCCAAACTGCTATTTCATTTTGGCAGCAAATTTATTGTTTACATTTTAGTATGTCAGTTAAAGATTCGTATAAAATGTGACTGTTGGAAAAGAGGGTCTTTAGAGAACTCCCTGTCTGGGGGAAAACAAACAAACAAACAAACTGCATTTAGTAATAAATACTTCTTGCTTTTTTAGTGAGTAGCTTTGGTGTATGTGGAGATAAAAGATATTTCCCTCTTGATTCTGACAAAACTTTTCAAAGAGGTTGGCTGTACTTGTGTTGATGGGCTGTACTGGCTATCAGGTAGGCTTTGAGGTAACGCTTACAGGGACTGACTGGGCCTTCCGATGATGTAGCGTTGAGCTGAAGATTACATCAATGAGAATCAGTTTATAGGGCCGACTGACAGACATCAGATGTGGAAAAAATGCATTACTGCATTCTTTTGAGCAGAGACATGATTAACTCTAATTGGGTCTGAACACCTACATGTTTGGCTGTTAGGTCTGTAACCACTGTGCTGGGTCACTTCTCTGTTACTGGTACTATTGATTCGGTGTGCTTGATGCTTTGTGTCTGCACATGAAAATGCAGATCACTCTACTTTTTCTCTTTCTCATTTGTAGACATAGATGAATGTCGCTATGGCTACTGCCAGCAGCTCTGTGCCAACGTGCCCGGTTCCTACTCCTGCACGTGCAACCCAGGCTTTACCCTCAATGATGACGGAAGATCATGCCAAGGTACTGTGTATGCTGTACCGTATCTGAAATCTTTGGTCCCAACCCAGCAACACTCTTAAAACTTGCTTACTTTTTAGCATACAGGTAACCTTCCCAACATTGCTTTTGAAATGTTGACAGGTTAGTCTGTCTGAGGTATTTCTGTAGCTCCCATGTGACCATATGTTTGTTACCACAGTACCTAGGAGGGGTAGAGGTGCGACGTGAGCAATGCATCCATAGAGATATACACAAGGCCAAACCCCCCTAAAGACACTCACGGAAATTACTGAGATTTAGGCACTGAAGTATTTTTAAAATCTGAGGCTGTGTGACGCACCTGAGACAGGAAATCTCTGTCAGATGAAAAAATTAGATCCGAGGCTCCCAAGCTCCACATGAGGGTCCTGAGCACCTGACCACCTTTTGCTGTGATGTGCTACCTGAATCCAAGTTGACACAACCTCTCCATGAAGCCTCTCCTTAGCTAAGCAGCAACGCAGAGCATCTTCCCACATTCTCCAGGAAATGGTCTGTGTTAATGATGTGAGGACCTTCCAGAAGCTGCTAATGTCCTAAAAGGGGAAAAAAAAAAAGGCTTTGTCATAGCCCTAGGTTTCCATAAGGACCATTCCTCATTGCATTTAATTCCTCAGGTATATGCTCCTGCATTTCGTCTCAGGTCTGTTATGACAAAATCGGTTCAACAATTTTAAAATTACAGGATAAAGAGAGAAGTCTTTGTAATAAAATTTTCACCCCATCTTCCATGTTATTCTTTTGAATGAAGATATTCCCCAAATCCTTCACTTCCATGCATGTTGTGTTTCCAACATGCTCTTTCCAAACATCATCTTGAATCAAAATAAACATTACTGACTTGGTTATGTTTTTCAGAACAAACCATTTTTACTGTACAGATAATCTCTTTCAAATGCTTTACAGTAATGAATTGAAAATAGAGTTTGGGGAGAAGTCATTGATGCAATGAGCATTGGTTTCCCGCAGATGTGAACGAATGCACAGGCGAAAACCCTTGCACTCAGTCCTGCGTCAATACCTATGGCTCTTTTCTCTGCCGTTGTGAACCTGGCTATGAACTGGAAGCTGACGGAGTTAACTGCAGTGGTAACTGTCTTCAGTTATTTATTGGGTCTGGTTTCTTTATCTATTCCTTTCCCGAAGTATTGTTTTGTACATGCTTTTTTACAAGTCTTCTGCTTTGGTCTATGGTTAGCAGCAGGATAGCTGCTAATCTGATTCTTCCAGTTAAATGGCACAGCAAATGCCCGGAAAAGCACAATGGAGGATGGCTGCAAATAGTTTTAAAGAAAAAAGCTAAATATTAAAAAGCTCCAAGATAACAGCAAAACATACAAAACGCTTTCTAGTGATAAATGGGAGCCTTATTAAAGCAAGTAAACTAGGGACGGTCCTAGAACATTCTTCTGTGATTAAAGAAATAGTCATGCATAAAGCACTTTTCCATTTGCCAGTAGAAGGCATGTATTCCTCTTGCTCTTACAACTGCACACTTCTGTCTGAAACATTCCCTCTTTTCCCCTGGATGGTTCTGGCTGCACTTCAGAAGTAATATATGGTTTCTTAGCAGAGCTGATATGTTCAGTTCATAGCAGATGAAACTGTGCTTATGTCACTCTACTTTTCCCTCTCTTGTTTTTGTTTTTATTTTATTGCTTTATTTTAATTGAAGGCAAAACTTATTTCTGTGCTTAATGTTCCCACAGCCTGATAAAATTAGAGAATCCAGCCAATATTTCTTGGAAGGAAAAACACACTGGAAAATACTTGTTTTTTAATTTACAGTAAACAGATGTAACATGCTGTTTCTGAAAGAGAAGACATGTGATACGCAGTCTGTATATAGATTAGTGTTTCTGAAGTTGTTCCTCCATGCAAATCTCCTTATTACAAGGGAGAGTACAAAGACCTAAATCTCTAAAGGGTCTTAACATGTAGAGCTGCAGCACCTAACTTAAGATTTCTGCTTTCCAGTAGAATTTCTGCTTCTAAATTAGACTTCTCTGCCTGTTTACATGCTCCTGAGCTAGCCAGGGGCCTGAATCACCTAAGTTGAGTGCAATACCACACAAACATTGCCAGTACAAAATGGTGCCAGGAGAGGTTATGCTTAAACCTCATTTGCGGCTGAGAGTTAAGCCTGCAAAAGGGATTTTCCACCACTCAGATTTAGGGCAGAAAACCATCTCTTGAACCTTCTGCACAAGCAAACGCTTGTTGGAAGTGGGTGAGATTCCTCTGAATGAGCTTCTTTCACTTCACAAGTAATCACTGGACAGCACTGAGGCTTGCAAAGGGAATGGCCCCTGCAGATGCAGCAGCCAGAAGCACTGCAGAAGGGTTTGGATGTGTCTGCCCCGTGTGGTTCGGCAGCAGCAATGTGGGGCCTTGGGGCTTTATGTACCTCCAGCACTTGACAGCAGCTACTCACAGGTTACTTGAATCTGATGGTGCTGGAGGGCTGGGCTGGGAGACCTAGAGGGGGTGGGCCATATCCCAGTCCCCTTACGGAGTGCTTTTCTCAGTGAACTCGCTGGAGCAAGCCACACACTAACAGGACTGTGTAGGTGTAGAGTTCCCTTCATCTCATCTCTCTTTTGATTATGTGGTTGCAGACATAAAGCCACTTAAGCATATTTGGACTTCAAATACTTTCTCAAGTGCATCTGTACAAAACAACAGAAGTGTATAAATGGTCTAAGCCCAATTTAAAGAAAGGGAAATTCAGTCTGAGGAGTAAAAGTGATTTGCCTGGGAGAGTCAACATGTCAGAGCTGGGAATACGAACTTGGGAGTTCCTGGCTGGGACTCTGGCTTTTGTTTCTTACTTCCCCTGAACGGAGAAATAAGGAAATGATTAACAGCAGCCTCCCTCAGTCTAGCGCCTTTGCATGTGTTTTCTCCTCAGTCAGCCATGCCTCCATGTGCAGCTCAGAAGTTCATCTTTCTCGCTTGAGCACAGTTCTGCAGAATATGATGACTGATCAATTCATGAGTAAAAGGGGAAAAGAGATCATTTTCTGCTTTTAATCAGAGGTTGGACAGCCTGTTTAGCTTCCTGGGTATCTGGGAGATCTCTGGGCCTTCCAGTAGGTCTGACCCAAGCTGGGATGAAGTCTGAAGTCTTGCTTGGAACGCCTTGCAAGTAACTGGCTAGAGGCTAAGAAACATAAAACAGCCAGGGCTGGCTGCAGGATTTCTGCTGGGACCCATGTGGCCCTGGGAAAGGGAAGTTTGCTCTCCAGAAAAAGAAAAAAAAAGGAAAGAAAAGCACCACCAAGTCTCTCCTTACAAATTACAGTTGCAGATTTGTTGTTGGAGTACCACTATCTCTGACGTAAAACAGAACCGAAAACACAGCCAACTGGTGACAGGTATTCAAAAAGAAAAATAAATATATAAGAGCCATGCATTGTGTTGAGCAGCGGCCTTGGTTTCCCTAGGAAAAAAAAAAAAAAAGAGGTTTAGCCAAGAACCTGTTTAATAGTATTTTGCCAGGCTGCCTCAGAGCTCTAAGGAGTTGGAAGGTGCCAAACTCCAGCTGGGGTGATAGGCACGTAGTCTGGATGGCCCCTGCTTGTGGGACTGCTCTTTTGACTGTGAAGCCAAAGACTCTAAACTGTGTTTTACCATTGCAGACATGGACGAATGCAGCTTCTCAGAGTTCCTCTGCCAGCACGAATGTGTAAATGGGCCTGGTTCTTACTACTGTATCTGTCCTTCGGGCTATAACCTGCTTGATGATAGCAGAAGCTGCCAAGGTAAGAACATTCCAGCACTCAGAGGGACTAGAAAATAGGTCCTGTGTCTGGAAAGAGGTTTTCAAGGACTGAGATGCTTGGTCTTGGCATTGCATAAGTGACGTACTCGTAGGGGCCAATTATGTGATTCTGGTGAGAACATCATCACACAAGCAGTCCCACTGAGGTCAATTGGTGTAAGGAAGGCTTTACTGCCTAAGAAACAGCTACACAGTAAAGCTCTCAGATGCTTTCCTCTCTGCTGCACATCTCTCTTTAGTTTTCACATTCTGTAAGGTCAGAAAGCTTGAGCAGCCAGTTTCTTTCTTATTTTTGCAGCACTTAGCATATGGAATCACTCCAGTAACGAGAAATGAATGGAGTAAAAACTGGTCTTAAAAGAGGGGCTGGTTATCAAAAAGCCACTTCTCATGGTGCAAGAGCATTATGAATTTGGGGGCAATTCCTTACGATGGACATTGTAGTAGAAGAGCTGTGTCTTGCATATACTTCCCTGCTTGTCTTTCTCTTGTTTCTTGTGTTTTAGATATCAATGAATGTGAAACTAGAAACTTCACCTGCACTCCACAGCAAACGTGTTTCAATATCCCAGGAGAATATAAATGTTTAGATCCAGTAAGATGCGAGGATCCTTATATCCAGATTAACGAGAAGTGAGTAACATATCCACAGCCACAAAAGCAAATTCTGTCTGTGTGAAGCATATCTAATGAACCAAATAAGCTGCATTTTTGCAACACGACCATGAAGTGTACCTAAAGAGCTATAGATACATGCTGTTGCTGCATTTACCATTAGTAAGCTTTATACAAATAATAAATTGCAATTCCTTACCAGGTCACCAGGTGGGATATGATATGATACTCAGATGTGTGGGAAGTTAGACTGGAAAAACACTTATCAGTGAGTAGAAAAACCAGCAAGGTTTGTAATGTAATGAGACATTTACTTACATTACTAATTGACTTCATATATGCTCAAATGTAGCCCGTTTGTTAATATGAGTATTTCCTGTAAATATTAACTAGCTCATGTTCAGGAAGTACTTTAAAAACATTAGATGCTAGTTATCGCAGGGTCCAAGTAGTTTCCTGCTGCTTAAAGGCTAAATGTGCTGAAAAGTCCACAGACTGATTTGCATTGTCTGGAAATTGGGTATATCTGAATGCGGCCATTAGCACTGTTCCTGTTTAAATACAGAACTATTTGGGCAAACAAATCAGGGGGGAGGCAGCACGTTTCTAAAAGTTGCCTGATTCTTTCACATTTTTGTATGTACCTGCCTGGGGCTCAAAACGTTTCAGCTCCAGCTATATCTCTAAGCATTGCAGGCCATAGAATTTCATCCATAGTGTTTGCACTAAACCCAATTACTTAGGATTACTTGGTAGCCTAATGTATTTTATAGATAAGCAAGAGATGAAGAATCCACTGCTTCCCATGACAATGAATTAATGTCTTTACATTGCTTTCTGAACTAGGGCAGCTGAGGAATGGACAAGTTCTGTTCTGCCAGTTCTGGCTCTACCTATCTTCAGAGGTGGTAGAATCTTAAACTAGAAGATGAAATGTTTAAAGTCTATGTATCTAAATTCCTCAGAGCCCAACTGCAGAGTACTTACAAATCATCTTCCACCAAAACTCTTGATCTCTGAGCTTTGTATTTGGTGGCTTTGGCTCATATCTAGATGTGACTGCATTTAATTTGTGGCATATGTCTAGAAGTGGTCAGTATAAAAGACAAGCAAATTCTTTGCATCTGTGTTCTCTGTGGAAGGGATTGGGTGTTTGTAATGCCAGGAACTTTTGTATGGAGGATTTGCCAGAGGAATTGTCTGAAGTTGGTGTCAATAGTGGAGGTTATAGAAGAAATACGGGGGGGGGGGGAAAGCAACTATTTTCCACCCAGTAAATTCCCTAACATGGATTTTATAAAGGGACATCCTGCCTCACAACTTTATTGGAGTTCTCTGAAGAACTCAGCAGCTTATGGCTAAGGGGCATAGGCTGATACGGTCTGCTTGGGTTTCCAAAGGCTTCTGAAAAGAACCCTAATTTAGGCTTCTATGGAAATTAAGTAGCCATAAGTAAGTGAGCAACCCCTGGCACAGATGAATAAGAGGTTGAAAGATAAGAAGAGAATTGTGGAAAAAACCTCAATGACTGCAACAAAAATGGCAGATGAAATTCAATGCAGAATAATGTAAAGTAAAAAGACTGCCAACTTCACAAGGTAAATGAAGAGCACTGATCTAATCATAGTCCAAGTGAGGTTTGAGGACTGTTATAGGTAGTTGCATAGTCTGCCATACTCAGTAGAGGTCAGAAAAGCAATCTGAAATTGAGGTATGGAATATCCTTAGAACACGTGCCATTGTGTACCCGTATCTTCAAGACCATGCAGTTCCATCCCCTCTTTCAAGAGCAATGTAATGTAACTGGACAAAGGTTCATAAAGAGCCACAAAGATGGACAAAATCATGGAATAGATTCCTTGTGAGAAGCAACTAAGTTAGGACTCTTCAGCCATGACAGGATCAAATACAAAAACCTGAGTTGCATGTGGAGTATAAGCAGGGATTGACAGTCTGCTCCCAAGAGCTGAGGGTATCAAAGTCAGCAAGGGGCCGTGCAAGGAGAGGGGTCAGCAAGGGGCCGTGCACTGCTTGCCAGGGGCTGTGGAGCCACACGGTACCATGGACGCCAAGTGTTCCTGAGGGTGCAAAGGGAAGATGGACAAGTTGATGGATAAGAAATGCATTGTGGGCTAACAATATAGAATCATAGAATTGTAGAGTCATTAATGTTGGAAGAGACCTTCAAGATCACCCGGTCCAACCATCACCCTACTACTAATGTCACCCTCTAACCTATGTCCCTAAGCACCACGTCCAACCTTTCCTTGAACACCCCCAGGAACAGTGACGCCACCACTTCCCTGGGCAACCCGTTCTGAGTTTTCTGAGTCACAAATGATTGGAGGCTGTTGGGGTGGAAGCATCATATGCTTGATTTGCTATTCTTCCTTAGGGCTCTGGATTTGATGGTTTTGGTTTGACCCAGGATGTCTCCTTGTATGTTTTTGTGTACGATATAAAAGATTCTTAAACAGCTAATATAATATTTATGTAGCACTTTCAGTGGAATGATCCAATAATTAATTCTGGGGACAGTTCAGTTTAAATTACTATCAGGACAAACATGTAAAAGGTATTCTACACCTGCAGAGCTGCCTTAAAGACAGTACTGATTTTCAAGTGAGCTAAGGAGACGTGGGATGCCAAGATATTTTGGCAAAGCCTAGAAGACAAGAAAAAGAAGGCAGGGATATAAGCAGACTGGAGTAGCACAGAGAATACTAAAAATACGCAAATTCATTACATTTTCATTGATTCTTTTAGCTGTTTGACAACTTGATTGATTGATTGATTGTTCTTTGCAGCTGTATCAGCATGTAAAGAATGAAGTAATACAGGAATTTGTAACCACTGATGACAATCCTCTCTCCCTTTTAGCCGCTGCATGTGTCCAGCTGAAAACCCTGGCTGCCGAGATCAGCCATTCACCATCTTGTACAGAGTCATGGATATTGTGTCTGGGCGGTCAGTGCCTTCTGACATCTTTCAGATGCAAGCAACAACTCGCTACCCTGGAGCCTATTACATCTTCCAAATCAAATCAGGGAACGAGGGCAGGGAATTCTACATGCGGGTAAGTCTGGTGCTGGCTGGGAGAAAACCTGGAGTATCTTCTTGTTAGCTGAATTTCTTTCTGACAGCAGAACTCTTTTACTGAATACCATTCAAACCTTCAGTATGAGACATTTTTACATGCAGACATGCAGGTCATTGTGCTGGTCTGGCTTTGATATTCACCTTAAGTGATGTTTGGTGGCTACTGATGGCTCCCATGCTTCACAGAAAATGGTTGCATGACAGATTTCAATAGATCTCAAAACATGTTCCTCATGCGAGCCTCAGTATAAACTTTTCAATATTAAAAATATATATATATAAATAAAAAGTTTTGAAATTCCCAAAATGACAAGTGATCCAGGAATGATCATGCACATCTCACAAGTTCTTTCCTGTTGTAAAGCCATTACTGATCCCACTGACCTCCCCTTGTCTGGGCTGACCTGGCACTTCCTAAGGCTCCACTGATGAGCTTCACCGCTCAAGTCTGCTATTTATTTTTATTTTTTTTTTGTATTTCTTTATCACATACCCATTCATTTGTCACCTAGATTACTTTGCTTGCACAAGCCGTCCTTTTGCTTCACCGGCAACACGTTCGTGTGTCAGGTTTGTAGCCAGCAGGTGGTGCTTATTCCTTGTTTTGAGAACAGCAGGAGCAGGCAGAGAGGGAAGGGGCACTGGGAAGCACAGGGCCGCCCGGCTGCTGCATGGTGGGCTGCGGTACCGGGGCCACAGCCTGGCCCTGGACAGCCCGGCCAGTTCCTCCTCACCATTTTCTTGGGCTTCTATTATCAAATACAACATAAATGCTCCTTTTCATGGTAAAACAGGTCCCACTTTATGTACATAAGCTTCTGTTGGAAACCAAATTACGTTTGGTTTTAACATCAGAAACTCTAATTTTTAAATTCTCATAATCCACTGTTCTGGCCAGATATTTCAAAGCTCTGCTTCCACTTACTAAAGGACAGATTTTCTGACGTGCCTTCACATATTTAAAGCTCTCTTCAGAGGGTGAGGTTTTGCAACATTAACATACGCAGTTGTACAACCAACCCTGATTCCACTCATAGAGAAACATCTGTTCTCAAAGCTCTGGTAACATAACCCCTTCTTGGGGTTTGCTGCTTCAAAGTAATAATAGATTTTGCATCAAATTAAATAATATCTGACCAAAAAAATGTGATATTATTTGTACATACTCCAAAACCATGTTTTCATCTTTTCCCACTCAGACAATAGCAAATTTCTATGCACAATAGCTTCTTTTATGTGCAGGGCTCCCAAAGGCTTTAAAAACTGTAGAAGGTGATAGTTCATACAAAACACTGAGGTGGAGCCAAACGCTGAAATGAAGCTCTCCTGTGAATTGCAGTAGCTTCTAACAATGCAACAGAAAACAGTGTTATTTTGGCTGCTCGAGGCCTGTGGACATAACGTGGTCTCACCTGAGATGATAGCTTTCATGAACTGTTTTTGGAAATCTCACCTGCTTCCTCTTGTTTTGTGTACAGCAAACGGGACCGATCAGTGCTACCCTGGTGATGACCCGTCCCGTGAAAGGGCCCCGTACTATTCAGTTGGACTTGGAAATGATCACTGTTAACACCGTCATCAACTTCAGGGGAAGCTCTGTCATCCGGCTGAGGATATACGTATCACAGTACTCGTTCTAACCCTTGAGTTGGTGCCCTGTAAACATTAAAACAAAAGACACGGTTCCTCCTCTGCAGAACTCTCTCCTCAGAAGCCAGTACGTATAGCAGCTCAAAACCAAGTCAGTATTTCCACAGACCCAGCGACCTATGCCTGTCTGAGGAGGGAGCCTCTTCATGCACAGCCCCTACCAGGATGCAGTCCTCTGGAGGTGTATCAGCAGCAGATCCCATACGATTCTCTATGCGGTCATGTATTTTAAGGACTCATTTTTCCATTGTAAACACTTCTAGGGTATGAGTCTACGTTTCAAAGACTGTGAACCTTCGTAGCTCCAAGGCTGCTTAGCAAAAAGCACCAAAGAAACTGAGGAAAAAGCTGGCTTTTGCAATCTCGCCTGTTTTGTTGTTTGGTTTTTTTTTTTTTTTCATTATAAATGGAAAGCAGACAACCAAGTAGAACCTTCCCTTCACCCCCCCAAAAAAGTCACCTATTGAAACAAAGGATCTTAGAAGTGCTAATTTACATTCCCAGTTATCTTTGAAATTATCAGTCCGGCACTTTGTCTTAACTCACCCTGCATTTGTCTTATTTTCACCTGTTTTTCTTTGATTCTATTTTATACTTAAAATTCACTGTAAATTCAATCCAAAATACATGTTGTACTATGTAATCTTCTACTTTCTAACAAAGTGTCACATCTTTGGGTTCCTTTCTGTATTAAATCTTTCTATATAACAGAGTTCATAGAAATCTATCACTGGATGGCATGTTTTACAATGTTTAGGGTGTTACGCTTTGTTACAGCCAGATTCTTTGGCCCAGGCCTCCACTGCCAGAATAGTGTCCAGGGGCTTCAGAGCAGGTGAGAATTAGAACTTTCACCTGGTTTTCAGCGGAATAATTGCAAACAGTTTGTAATGGTTATAAGGTAACAGTACTGACTTTGTAGTTAAGGGTGCAGCCGACCTCCTGTTCAAAGACCCCTTGGCTCAGACACGTCTAAATTCCTTCAGAGAAAAAAAAAATGTTCTGTTCACACAGAGTCTTTCTCCTACATTCCTAACATTGTGGAAAATAAGCTGGAAAAGACTTGGAATGGTTGTATCGTTCATGCCTCTGCCTCAAAGCAGGCCCAGCTATACCAGTACCCAGACCTCGAGTGATGGGATCCCACAGTTTTCCATAGGTAATGGCTTCTCAGGTATAACTGCTGTAACCAACAGAAAGTTTTTCCTAAAGTCTAATCTGAATCTCCCCTGTTGTAATTTAAATCTATTCTTTTCAGCCTACTTCCAGTAGAAACAGAGAACAGTTTATCTTCCCCATGCAACAGTCTTTAACATGTCTGAAGACTGTTGTCATGTCTCCCCTCAGACTGTTCCTCTCTAGTCTAAACAAACCCAATTCTTTTGGTCTTTCCTCATACATCACATTTTCTGGACCTTTGATCATTCTTGTTGCTCTCATCTGGATTCTCTCCAGTTGGTTCACATCTTTCTCAAAGTGCAGTGCCCAAAACTGTGAAAAGTATTCCAGCTGAGGCCTCACAGTGCTAAGCTAAATATATATATATATATATATTTTCAGGAGTTTGAAAATAAAAATAAAAATAATTGTATAGTTTGGAGGTATAATCCTCACCTTGTTGAAGCCATTGGCAGGTCAGTGTTTTATTTTGTAAGAACAAGGGTTCCTATACTTTGTTATTAAATTTCTCTGAAGCAACAGCTTTTGCTTTTTTCCCCTACTTTTTCCTTATTGGCTTATTTGCTCTCCAGCATTGCTAGGACAAGAAAGATAACCTTTGCTTGGTCTTTTTGGGGACTGAAAGTTCTTAATGCTACTTGGGAAAGGGAGTTAAGTAGATTATAATGCGAATAGGCTGGAGCAGAGTAGAAGCATTATGTGAGGTCTTCATTAAAGTGGGAGTATTAAATGGGACTCAGAAAGTTATCACAACGCAGGCTGCATGGCACGATCAGAAAAATGACTCTCTTGTTCCCAAAAAGCTTAAAAGTTAGCCTGGGGTTGTTTTTCCTCTAGCTGTAGAAGTGGCTGCTCTTTTTACTGTACTTAGCTTGAAGGAAGCCCTGACGCAATGGCCCACAACAACAAAATGCTAAATCGAGTGTGCTTTAGCAGCTTCCATTCCTTAATAAAGTTTCCTCCTTGCTGATGCAACATCCTGGGGTCCTGTGGCTCAGAGCTCTGTATACAGGCTGTCCTTTATTATAAAAACAAAACAGCTTGAGACTGACTTCAGTGGGCCAAGCAAGGAGCAGGAAACCAACAACTTTTGTGAGAAGCCAACCTGGAGGAGATAAATGTAGAGGAAATGTGCAGAGGAACATCAGAAAGAGCAATGTGCTTCCTGAGTGTGTCCAGGCTCATCATACACCACCGTCTTGGAGGAGAAAATAGAGATAATCAAGAAGGAGGAATGGCAGTTTATAACCACGGGCTAAAGCTGTGCATGGGTCCCCAGTGAAGGAACGGAGACATGGGGAACAAGCGGGCTCTGGTGGCCCAGAAAGCAGACGTGGGGCAGGCAGGATCTTAAACTAGGGGCATTAAACTCTCAATGTGCTGAGGGTTTTCCCAGTGCTTAAAAGCCTTCCTTCTCCTGCTTTGTGCCCGTGTTATCGCTTCTTTGTGCCTAGTGGAGGAGTCCTCTCTCCTGCCATCACATCGCCTCCTGGAGACGAAGTGCACTCCATTAGATATCAGACAGTTCCTCACTTCTGGGCTGTTCTCCCATGGCCCCCACATACCAACCTGGTTTAACCCTAATTTAGAAACATTAAAAAAAAAACACAGAGGAATTCTATAACAAAACACTTTGTTAAAAGAGTAAAGCTTGAATGCCTGGTTTTAGCAGGGTCCAGCAAATACTCATAAAACAATATTACACTTTCTATATAAACATTCTGCGCTTTTAAAAAAAAAGTGAAAAGTCTGGAAACAAAGGAATTCAGCCACTTCTCAACCGCCATAACATCTTTCATCACTCACTATCACTCCAGCCAACTTTAACTTCGCCAAAATATATGCCAATCTCAGAATAATAAATTACTAGCAGTTTATAACCTCTAAACTCTCCATTTCCTATTCAAGGGTCTGTTTTCAATAGACCATCGCAGGCTCATATATTACAGCAATTCTCACCAAATAAAAAAAAAAAAAAAAGGAATATGCATGTAAGGTTTTTACAGGATTAAAGTTAAGAATGCAAGCTTGCAACTGCTCTGTGCATACATGTTCTCCTCGGAGGTTGGGCCACCCTACAAATAGATAGAATCCCAGCTTCAGGTCCCATCAGAAAGTGATTGTTTATTCCCATTAGAGGATTTTCTAGCATGAGGCATGTTACCACATGGTTCACAGACAGTGTTCTGGCCAACACCAGATGAGGGCACTGACCTGGGCCTGGGTACGTGCAGCTCAGGGTGACGGGGACATGGCAGAGCAGGGGAGGGATGGATTTCTTCCTCGCCTGCCTCTTGGCCATCACATCTGTGTAAACACAGGTCCTCAGCAAAGGGATTGCCTCTCAGTACGTGTTTGTACAGCACCTATTGCCAACGCAATAATTGGAATAAAAGTAAATGAGAGCAGAAATGACAGAAATCCTTGATACAGATCACAGCGACTGGGAGGGAAACCATATTCCAAGAAAGGAGCCAAGTGATTCATGCTATTTGGGCTAGGTGCCAGGGGGAGAAGAATGGCAAGAGACAAATGACCCAGTGCTGTAGAGTTGGATGGGTCCTACCTAGCGTATTTGTCTTTGAAATATTTCTAGGGGACTGGCTAGTTTTTAATGCAGACAACAGAATATTATTTCAGAGTTTATTATTTTAAGAGTTTACTGGATCCCACAGAATCACTTTTCAGCCTGTGCTTCTCTGATAGCAATAATTTTGGTGTGAATAGCTAAGTTTCTTGGAGTGCCTGGTCACCCAGCGTCACCGAGGTAGCATTCATTGCCATTCCTGTAGGGCTCTCTCTTCTTCAGCTGGGGAGCCTGTAGCCGTATTTGCCTTCTGTTGGCCCAACCTTTACAAGAGTCAGCTTTCATTGGATCAGAAATGTGGTATTTGCATCAGCACAACTTATGTATTCATTTCTCTCTACCTAGAACAAGCAGAGCAATAGGATCAATAGAGTCTGTGGTCATTCAAGTTTTCCAATCTGGCTTATTCACAAAATTTGCTACTGAATCTTTTCTGTAGCATGTAGCTGTATTATAACCTCATGAAAATTCCATAGTACAAAGTTGTTTCAAGAATAAAAAAGAAATAAAAATATGCCCTAATGTTATTTAAGCCTGAAAGGTACCATTGTTGAAATAAATCTGGATGGAAAAACCCTCAGCTGGTGTTAATTTGCATGACTGCTGCTTTTCAATGGAAGGATAAAAAGTATACTGAGGCTCTGCCCTGTGTGCGTGTAAAGCACTGTGGATGTTTCTGTATACACGAAGAATTGACGTAAGCTAAAACTAGTGGTAATGTGGCTCTGCATTTGGAAGTTAAAGAGTTTTAAGGTAGTATGATACAAGAAAATAGTGTGTTTTCATCTGACATGAGCACTTATAAGTGATTTAAACCAGTCACATTCTGTCTTCGAACCAATTCTGACTAGCTCAACCCAAAAGCAGATGCCATGCATGAAAATTGAAGCTGATGGTTATCGTTAGACCTTCTGCAGAAAGCCTGCCCAGAAGGGCGACCTGTGCTGAAGAGGCAGTACAGTAGGGAGTGTAATGGTCCAGAGTACTTGTGCGGGGCTGTCTCTGACCCTGCAGTTCTTTTCCTCACCTGTTTCAGTGCAGAGTGCATCTGATGTTTAGAAGTGTGCACATCAGGGGTGGACATCTCACCCACTGCAGATTTTATTAGCTCAAGCTTCTGAGATCCCTGTAGTGGTTTCCACTGGCCAAATTGATCCCTGTGTACTCAAGGAGCATCAGTGAAGTCACATGAGGGAGCGTTTGGCTAAGTGAATAACGATGCAATAACCTTGATGTAAGAACTGAGGAATGTAGCTGGGTAGAAAAGGGATCTTTAGAAAACACTTCAGCCACCAAAAACTTCCCAAATATTCAATCTCCTTCAACTCCCTACAGGGTCCCAGTATCACTCACTCTCCCTTTTGAGTTTGTCCTGGACAAGTGATCTCATTATGGTCATGCACTGCAAGCACATGCTGAGTGCACCCCACCTCTTCTCTAGCACTACCTAACATTTTTCACTTTGCTTTTTGGAGACCATTTGTAGGTTACGTGTCTCTCTTGGTCTCTGACTGACTTCTGTTGCTTTTCTCACAGCCAAGGCAGACCCTTTATTTCCCTGCAAGGTTCCTCTGCACCCACCATCTGTAAAAGTTCTTCAAGTGTTTTTGCTGGGAAGGCAGGCACCGTGGTGGCCCACCTGCTGCTTCTGTACCCCTCTCTCTGCAATGTCACCAGGCACCCTTACAGCAAAGCACTAGGTCTGATGGTTGAAAGGATTGCCCAGCCTGCTGCCAGAGCCTGGTTTCATGAAGAGGATTTAAAAATAAACAATGCTCCCCTCCCACTCTGAAGGTACCAGCTGCTCTCTTAGGTCCTGATGAATCACTTTTCTCCTGAAATCGGGTCTGCATCATGCTGTCTTGACAGTCACACGGCTTTCTAAGAAGCCTGATAAGGCTATGTTTTATGCAATACATCCTTAGGATCTTCACACTCCGGATGGGGTTTTCCCTGTTTCCAAGGAGTAATTGGCCCAGACAGAGTGCAATGTGGTCACGACTGTGCTGAAGTCAGTGATTGCTAAGCACCCACATCAGGTCTGCATCTAGCCCAGTTTTATTTTAAGTCTTGAATCTCAGTGTCAGTGGTATAAATGTAAACAGATATGTATTATTTTGACAGTAGAGTTGAAAGATTGTTTCTAGTAAATAAATAGTAGTATGACTGCACTATCTCTCTGTGGGAACTATCTTTGGGTACTTCAAGATTTTCTGAGACAACCTTTGGCACTTGAAGATTCTCTCTGGTATTTCAGGCCACACACTGATGTGTTTCCATGAATGATTCCTCACCCCTAGTCTTTAAAGGCCAACCCAGACACTTGACTACACATTTTCAAACTATCAATCTACATGCAAGCCTTTGCAGAGTCATGGCTCGTACCTCGTTCATAGAAATTGTTCCTTGAGTTATCTCTGTAATTTGTAAGGGATCACGTTGACTTCCTCAAGACTGTTCGTGGTGCGTGCACATGTGTTTTGCAAGACAGGAACCTCAGTCTGGAGACTGTTCATCCACAACTTGCTGCAAATGTTCTGTATTCAACAAGTGAATCATAGCTACAAAGGTTAGTTTTGACAAAATCCTCAGAACATATGGTGGTGGGAGTTTTTCCTGTCTGCCTCTGCGTAATACAAACACAATTCAAAAGTCCACCACCAGAGTTCTCCAGTATGCATAATAAATCATTGTTCTTAAGACATATTTCACCCAATAAACTCATTCTGTAGATTATTTGAAATACAAACAAAGAGGTAGAAGGCATGCCAAGATTACACAGATTTGTTATTCAAATCAGTATCCCCAAACCTGCATCTAGTTAATCATTTTAAAAGATTCCTTTGGACTTTGACATCTGATGTCATCCAGGTAGTGAAGGGGGGACAGAAAAACCAGCTGCTTCCTAAAGGAGCTGCTCCACAGAGATCCTGGGACTCCTACAGCAAGCGGAAAGAGCTGCCAGCCCTAGCCAGTACCCCAGGTCAGTAAATGAGGCAGAAAACTGGTAGAGATCAGTCCTTAGCTGGAGGAGAGAGATCTTCATTGACTTCTTAATGATGCCAAATGGAGATTTACCTAATAACGTGTATAAAATTTCTCATTGTGTTTATATGTATACAGAAAATTTTAAGTGACATTCCCAAGCTGTGGCCAACCACATGCATACTACCTGCAGCGAGCTCTAGCGTAACCCTCTGCCATTCAGTGTGAGTTACCACAGCGTAAGTGACAGCAGTCATTCCCATAGATTAAAAAATTAGAATTAGTGAGGGATAAAATTGCAACTGAACCAGAAAGTCAACAAAAAAAGAGCTTTGTCTTTAGTTAACTTTCAGTGCTTTGGTTATGATATCATTGCTGTGGACAAAAATAATGAATCAGAAACCCAAAATACCAAAAAGGAGATTATGTCTTTAGAAAGATAAGCATCCAAGTAGCCTATAAACAGCTCTGGAATGAAGATATCCTACGTGAAATCTGGAAAAGGAAGAATTAACTCCTAGAAATCCAGCATCCTTGTCTCCTACCAGCAGGATTAAGCAGAGATGAGCCTTACCAATGTACAGATGAAATGGCTGGCTGACATATGGACTACAGAAGAGGCAGGCTTGACCAGAGACAAGGAAAGTATAAACCAAGATCATGTAGAAGTACTAAAGAATGGTCTCAGTATGCAGGGTCTCTGAGACAAGTCTTCTCTCTCCTGCTGTACTTGAAGCATTTTAACTTTGTTCAGACCTTTGAAAGACAGAAAACTGCTCACAGTCATTTCAATTAAAAAAAAAAAAAAGGAAGGTAGCTTTCATCTGTTCAAATGGAGCATCAGTTTTCGAAAAAGCCATGCTGCCTGGCCAACCTGTCACCCAATGAGGTGCACTGGACACTGCAAGCCTGTAAGTGTAATTTAAGGTATAGCACATACAGCACCACCTTATACCACCAGGTCCTCCTGCAAACAGTACATGTGCAGAGAGAAGGATTCACTGCCCAGCTTGACAAATGCTCCACAGAATTTCTGCTTCTGCTTAAACACTCATTTCCCTAATCCCTACTTGCAGGCTGTCCAAGTTAATAAGCATGTTATATTTTGCAGTCATAATTATTTTCAAAAGAGAAATATTGTAATTTAAAATGAATGGTTTCTATGACCCTCATCCTGCCACTTTAACCTACAGCCATTTTTTTCTTTGCAGCAGAAAATGAGCTTTCAACTCTTGTATTGTTTTACGACTTGTGAACAATTCATATTGAATATGCCAGCAAGGACTATCTTAAAGCTTTTTTTTTTTAATTAAAAATCATTGATAAAAAAAGTATAATTGAATTATGGTTTGTTTTGATCATTCCCTGGTTTAATGGTGATCACAGAGCATCATTGTAAGTGTTCTTGTCAGGATCAGCCTGGTCCAGTGTAGACAGGGATTTGTGCAGTGAGCATGAGCCTATGAGCAGAATTTGGCTTAGCTCTGCAGAATAAGTTAGTCTCCTTAACAAGTAGCATTAATATAATTTGGGCTGAACTGGTTTCCTTATACATAAATCATTAACTAGTAGCTAGTTCTCACTCCCACCTGCACTACATGGCTTGTGATTTTAGTACAAGAAAGGTTTTTCCACCCACACACTATTCAATGACCCATGCCTAATGGAGTTTTGGTGCTCGTTGGTTGGGTTTATACTTCACAGGTGGAATGTTCTTATTTCAGCAAATTGCCAGGGCAGAGGAGGCTGGATCTGGTTTGTTTTGTGGGAAGTGAATAAACTTATGTCACACAGCTGCTCTCTCTCATTCTCATCACACAATTCATTGCAGAGATGAGGTAGGTAATACGACATTTGCTGGGTGTTTGATGTTTTACAAGGCACTCAGCTGATAAAGATCTCTATAGCTGTTTTGAACTCAAATGAACTGCTGCTGCTCACCTGCAGTTTCACAAGGACACTTCAGTTGCCTTCACTGCCCTGCTAACGCATTAATTCTGCATCACGTGCTCAAGAAATACTACGCTGAAAGGAAGCCGGCTAACATGCAAAGCAAATGATGAGAGGCTAAGTGCAGGAACTCTGGGCTGAAACAATTCAACCAAGAAGCAACTGAGTCTCTAGAGCTGCTCAAAGAAATAAGAAAACAGGTCTGTGACCCATGACTAAAGCTTTCTGGGTGTTCAATCCCCAGCAGGGTGCCTTGGTAGAAGTGGGCTGACCAGGCAAGCTCCTGAGCTGCTAGGCCTTCCGCTCACCTTGAGAGAAAATGGCCACTAGGAAACAAAGCTACCTAGATTTCACCATTAGTATATGGCTCTAGTGACCTAATTTGAGGTTTTCAGACTTAATTCACTGTATCCTTCTCTTTCTAGATGCTTCCAGTCTGCTTTACAGGTTGCTTTCATTACATGTGCTGTTGTGTTTGTCTTAGATGTGGTTGCATGTGGGATTGAATAGTGTCACTCCTTCTTCTATTTTTGCTCTTTTCACAACACAAGAATGATCTGCTCCTACACTGCCCCTGAAGACAAGGATACCTCCATTCAGCAAAAGCTCCCACAGGGGTGCAAATCAGAGCTCTGTGATAATGGTACCTCTGGAGGTGACTTGCAAGTGTGGACGGGAAAAGCAGTTTGCACTTTCTTTTCTGTCAGTGCCATCCAGCCAGCTGGTAAAGGACACTGTGCTGCTGGAGAAACAGGGCTTGGCTGGGCTGTAAAACTAATATCCTGCAAGGATTTAAACTCCTGCTGCACTTCCTTAAGGGTAAGATATGAGCCGTGTTTCCTTGAGAAGTCCCAGAGGCTGTATTCTGTGCACCAGAGCTCCTGCCTTCTTCTCCCCTCTCTGTTTTTGGTGGCACTGGTTACTCCCTGGGCCCACAGGTGTTGCTGAATGCTGTTAAACTGTCCTCCATGTCAGCCAGCATGTAACCATCACCACACTGGTGACAGAAAAAATGCGTCCTGTATGGTTATTCTAGGGAGACAGATGGCAGCTCCACATCCCATACAGGTGAGCATTTCCATACAAGCACTTTCTTGCACTAGTAACTCATTAGGACAGCATGCACGATCTGTGTCTCGTTCATTCCACTGCAAGGGTTCATAGTCTGGTACCACTCTTCATAAGGACTCTCCCAAATACAAGCTGATATGCTGATCTTTAACAGCATTTTTTGTGCTTTAACAGCATTTTCATGCTGTTAAATGTCATTTTTTTTCTCTCTAGCAAGTGTTATTTTTTTCTGGACTTTTGCACAGTTTAGTCAACATATCATTACAGAATGATCACCAAGGCCCCTTAAAAACAGTTGTGAAACACATCCTCCTTCTGTCTGCTAATAAAACTCTTTGTCAGGCATGGGATCGCTGTATCAGGTTAGCGGAGGACAAGCAGTTTGTGGCAACCAGTGCACTAGCTGAGAAATGTTTGATTAGGTTTTCTAAGATCTTGAAGAACAAGTTCAATAAATCCTTGCTAGCTTGAATGAGTGCACCTTTCATGTCCCACCATATTTTTCATTATGTCACTTGGATACAAATGCACGTGTTTTTAATGTGAAGTTAATCCCTGAGCTGCAGTGAAATGATTAACCCTTCACCCTTGAATTCTTTGCTACCATATGATCTAGTTCTTATGGAGCTAAAAGTTAAAGCAATAGTGACAGCTGCAAATGCTTGAGTCGAGTGGATAGTTGTTCATTATGGAAGGCTTTAGTCGTACATATATATGTTTTTGTCTTGGGGAGCACACGTAAGGAACATGGCACAGCTACTGTGTCCTGCAAATAAATATTTGTACCTACAGCTATTACTGCTGACTCAGGATTCTTGAAAGTAATCTTTCTAGAAAATACTTTGAAGAACAGACATCCTGCAGTTTGCAGCTATTAAACTTTCTGTTAAAACACAGGAAACACAGGTTCATGACACCTGTGGCATTCAGCTCGCATGTAAGATCAAGATGTACCGAGAAGGTACAACCCGCTTAAGTCTGTTCATTACAGCAGATACTGAAGGAGCTGCATGTTCTAATCTCACTGAACATTTGTGCATAAAACCAAACAAATTAAATACGCAGAATCCTCTGCCTTGGGGAGAGGGGTCACACAAGGCTATCCTTATTCATGCACTAAAATCAGTAGTGATATGGGTGAAGGTTTTGACTGTGGCATGTTTGCTTTCCCATGCCTTGGAGCTTGCTGGGTGAGGTGCAGCCAATGCTGCAAGAGGGCCTGCAAAGTGATGGCCAGGAAGGTAGGCAGCAGGTTGGCTTTGCCTTATTTCATGTAACTTAAGGGTGCTGTGCATTGGTGTGCTTGTCTGGGAACATGGCTGAACTCTCTGCAGCTGGGTTAAAGCTTTAAAAGTAGGGTAAAGTCTGATGGTAACCTCTGGTTCTGCTTGTGTTATTGCTTATGTGTTTTAAGCCAGACTGTCCTGTTTTTATCTCCTTGCCTCCCTCTGAATGATGTGGCCAAAGCTCCAGCTAGAAGGTCAGTGTGTGCTCTCACACCGAACTGAGTAATTTTAGATGTAGAAGCAGCCTTCCAGTTTCTGTGGGTGACCTGTTACCGGCCTGCATTGATGTCCCCTCAGACTTCCTTATTTCCATGGTGCTGGCAGGCTTTAAAGTGGTGTGATTTCTGGGGTGGCTTTTTGCCCTCAGCCCTTTTACGTGAGGTAAATGAAGTTTGTTTTCACCTGAAAACGGGGGGGGGGAAAAAAAGTTTTACAACTTGTTTGTTGACTTGGTGCCTTTCAGGAAGGACCTTCTGTGTGCTACCTGTGCTCCAGTGCGCGGGTGACACCTGGCTGGCCCCAGTGTCCCAGGGAGAAGAACATCTGCTTGTCCTCAGACAGGCCTGTGTCTTTTTTTTTCTGGGAGAGAGGCCAGCTCTGAGGCACTGATCAGGCCCTAGTGAGATGATGGCGGAAAAACGCCGGCAGGGCAGTGGCACCTGGCCTCCAGGTCCCAGAAAAGGGAGGGGAGGCATGGAGCTGGCAGGCGTTTGGACATTTCCTGCCCCTGGGTCGGCTGCCTGCTCCGCCATTTGCTTGGGCTGGCCAGTACCCTGGCCTGGCGGAGACCTGGAGGACCCAGAGGGCTGCATCTCGTCCCCTTTTCCACACTGAAAGAGGTGCTTTGGGACAGTGTGATAAACCAATAGGCCTGGAACAGTGTTTGAGGAGTCACCCCAAAGCACCCCAGCAGGTCACACTATCCCAGCCTGGGGCGAGAGGGCCTCGCAAATAGCCCTGCGTCAGTATCGGTATTGGGAAATGGCTGCTCCTGCAAGGTTTCCACTGGCCTGGGCCAGAGAGCAGTGAGAAGGACAGACTGTAGGAGTGACTGTTTCCAGCTCCCCACAGCCCCAGTGCCTGTCCCATCCCTGTCCCCACAAAGGTGCCTGATGCATGGGGCTGCCCGACTCCTCGCATGGGGCTGTGTGGGAATGGCCTGGCTCCCCCTCGGCCCCTGGCTGCCTGGCGGCCATGCTCCCTGCCAGCTCCCTCCTCCTCCCCTTGCAAGCGGGGGCGTAGCGAAAATACAAATACGTACGTGCAATTAAGCACTTGCCTGCGTTTGGACCTTTCTGTCCAACCTATTTCCAAGTGCAGTGCTGAAAAACCACAGGTTTCCACTTGTAGCTGGTCACAGCTATCACTCTTTGACATGCTTTTGAATCGGAGGAACAAAAATAGTTCTGTGAGATCTATTATGTCTCTGGCTTGTAAAATACAATACTTTCTTACTAGGTTACACTAATATTTCGTAATTCATTCTTAATATTATTCTTCAATAAAGCTCTGCACAAACAGTCTATCCCACAGGAGGAACCTCTGCCAGATCCCAGATGTCAAACACATTTGCTTCAAATACATGAGTTCGTGACCTTTTATGTTTGTTAATGTGACGCCATGGAAATTATTTATAATAAATAAGCTTATTTCAGAGTCAGGTGCTCTGCAGAGCCTTTTTCAGTGATACAACAGTCCTTCCTGAAACAGGTCTTTCCTGTTTTGTTTTTGTCCCTTAACAATGAAGTTTTGGGAACAATTTGAAAACCTGTTATTGAATTGAGTTCAACTGCTGCGTTGAGAGGTAGACAGGAAGTTACAGATCGCTCAGATTTCAAACCTTTCCTGAAATCGGCTGCAGATAATGTTCTTCCTTTCTCTTTTATCCTGTACCCTAAAAATTCAGTTTTCAAACAACAGACTGTATGGATTCAAACAAATGCTAAATATATCGGCTTAAAGCACCAAATTTACTATGAAACTATTGGGATTGTTTGGATTCAAATGGCAGATTGAATGGATTTTTGCATGTAAGATGTTTATTTTAAAGCCGAGGGAGTACCATCCACCCATAGCCTTCAGGTACAAGAGCTCTAGAAAATCTCTGAAGGTGTCAGTGTGTTGATAATGTAATTCTATCATCTTTTTTTCAGCAGACGTGACAACGTCCTCACAAACCTGTGTGGGACCATTTCCTGTATGAAGAACAGCTGGCTCTCAATGAAGCCAGACAAGAAAAAGACGCAATTGGAAAACACTCACAGGAACATGCCTTGGCTCTGCTTTGTTCTATTGTCAGCTGTACATTAAGGTTTATAAAGTCTCCTGAGTTTATTGGATTCATCATCTTGGATTCCTAGACGGTAGCAACAGCAAGAAATGTCTCCTGAGAAGGAAACCGAACCGTTTGCTCCTGCATAAACATGCAGTCCTGTTTGTCACTGCAGGCTGAAACTGATGGCACGAAAACTCCAGTTCAGATCTAGCGCAGACCCCCTCCATCAGCAGCTAGCCAGCCAGGAACCTCACCTTGCTTTGTGCTAGTTTTGGGCTGACGGCTATTTATGACATGAAGACTGCCAAGTAGCTGAGAAGCAATTGTTGCAGCCTGCACAGATGCCACAGCCAAACATCCGAGGGACTGTCTGTGGAGAGACAGGACCAAAGTGTTCTGGTGCATGAAGGATGAGCCCACCTCGGACTTATTTACCGGATGTATTAATGACGTGTTTGTGCACAAGGAAAATCTGCCTTATAGCATGAGACAAGATAAACCAGGCCAGCAAATCTCTTTTCAAATCTACAGTACATCAAATCTAAATGAGAGAAAGAGGGCTTAATTTGGACGACGAAATATCTTCATGTAATTTTTCCTCTAGGCATCCTAGCAACGCTTTCAAAAGATGCTGGACATGCTGCAGTAAAACTGCTCTTCTACAGCACTGTGGGAGGAAGCAACTGGCTGCAATTTCAGATGGTGGACAGAATTACAACGGGTTATGTCAGGAAAGCATGACATTAAAGGTACATTTGAAAAAAGGAGAAAACAAAAAACAATAGTCACCAACTGAATTATAACAGCTTTCTGTAACGAAGTGTGTGGACCCCACCCAGCATCTGTGGTAGAGGAGGGAAGGTGTCAGTTAAACTCAAAGGTTGTAATGGGAATGGAAAAAGCCAGTCTCCAGCCGAGAGTAGGACAGGGAGGATGAGAAATACAGTTTCATGTTTCTCCCAGCAAAACCTCAGGGGATAAAGATTACTGCTGCAAAAACTTCCATGGTAGTAAAAGTCTCTGGCTGCAGAAGTT
Organism: Anser cygnoides; assembly: GCF_040182565.1. NCBI lineage: Eukaryota > Metazoa > Chordata > Aves > Anseriformes > Anatidae > Anser > Anser cygnoides. The sequence goes on along the minus strand of NC_089877.1, from coordinate 49,869,329 downwards.
GTTTATAACAAAGGTGTATTAACCACTTATAGACTTCAGCTGAAAAGGACTCACATTTCACTGAAATCTGAGTTGCAGAATCCTTTTTTTTTCTCTCTCACAAATCCTCTGCATATGAAAACTTCATTTAGTGGCTACACAGGGAGTTTGGCTGTGAGACACTGTATGCTGTGTGCTGGACTTGTCTTGATAACGCCCTACTTTAATGTCCAGACAGCTGAGCTCATTACTTGGGTATTACTGTATACACTACATTTTAAATCCAATCATAAGTACATCATACATCACTTCATGTTAATTTCTGAAAATACTTTGGACACAGTAGAGTTAGATGCTTACTTGCTCTAAAGGACTCTCAACTGCATAATTGCATTTGATATGTTTCAAACTAGGCAAGAACTACTAAGCAATAATGTTTTCCACAGATATGCACTTTTCTGCTTGAAAGCTTTCAGTGTGCTCTGGGCAAACATGATGTGCAAACTTGGAACTGCTTGAGATTTAAAATCAAAGCTGGCATGATTCAGTAAGTGTGCACAAGTGGTGGGATCTGGTTTCTGATGCAGAGGATCACTAGGGAGAGTTTATCAGGCTTGACTGATGCAAATCAGCAGCCTTTGTGAGCATTCCTGCTTACAAACTTGTTCACTGGCATACTTGTGCAAAGTGAAGAAAAAGGGTTATAGTCTGTTTAGAAGCTTTTGCATAGAGAATTACTCAAGAACACTTGTGTCAGTATTTACACATGGGGTTTTTATTGTTTCAGGTCTACTTCCGAAAGGTATGAGGGCCAAGAAGGAAAGAAGGATAAAATGCTCTCCTGCCTGTAGCTCCTTTCTCTGGTCTTCTCTCCTGGCTTCTCCTCTTTCATCAAGAAAACAAACAAACAAACGAACAAAAAACAATAAGAAGCTGTAATTCAATAGCATTAAACAGACTCAGCAACAAGTGAAAAGTGTGCTGTGCAGAGGTTCAAAACAGATGGGAAGGGCCTTGCTGGAGAATATGAGAGGAGAAGTGTAGCCCAGACTAATAAATTCTCCCTGCTGGCTCTGCCGGGGCTGCTCAAGTAATCTCAGCCCTGCACTTCTGGAGCTCAGAGCACTGTGGTTTGGCTCAGCCAGCCCAAACCAGCCCTATTTATTTGTTCATTCTTAGCACCAGGGAGCCCTGGCTGGAGGCAGCATGAGAGGGCAAGAGCAGCTGAAGAGCCCCCTAAAACTAGGAAGGATGAGCGGTTGCAGTGATGGTCCTGGGATGGGCATGGAGAAGGGCTGAGAGCAGGTATCAGTAAAGCATGAGAACATCGCCAGGTTTCTCAAGTGAACTTTAGTTACAGAAAAATTCACAATGACTCGAGCAGAACATGGGGCGCTCTATATGCTGGCAGGAGGCAGGCAAGGAAAAAGGAATGTATCTGCAGTTGGCTGAGAGGTCTAGGCAGCAAAGAACAGAGGTAAATTGGTTTCATTGCTGATCTTCATGCTTAATTTGATTGGGACAAAAATCGTCCAAGGGAGATGGGAGTTATAGTTCCCATCCCAGCTAAAAAAAATAGTAATAATAAAAAAATAGCACAATAATGTTCTGTCCCTCCATGCAAAATAGGTCAGCCACATCCCTCACCATGTGCAGCTGAACTTTTTGTTTATTGAAACAAACCATCCAATTTTCAAGCAGCGGAAAGGAGAATGGAAGGTGTGTCCTGAACCATCAAAAATAAAAAAACACAAACAGGAATGTGAGAAGAAGCCCACTCAAATTGTGGAGGACGACCCTTCCTGTGCTTTGAGAAAGAAGGAAGGTAGACTTGCAAATTTTTTTTCCCCTATAACTTCCTTGTCAGAAATACCCTTTATTATGTCCCTTACTTCATCAGAGACGTGATCTGCATTCCTGAAAGCTGGCTGCTCCCACGCTGCCAACTCCAGCAGCTGGAGAGCCACTCAGGCAGGACTGGAAATCACTGGAGAGCCTGAAAAACCCTTGAGCTTGAAAATGTTCACGTAATCTGATAGTGGCGAGCTGCATACAGGGACTGTATCAGTAGTTAAACAACATGCTTTTATGAACAGTGGAAGAAAGTTCTTCACGTAATTTATTCACGTAAGTGAATTCAATGAGATGCCTTGAAATGTGTGCTTAATGTGTGCCTCAAAAGAACTCAGATAATTTTGGAAGCTTACCAGGTTACTTGAATTGCTTTATAGGAGTGACCACACATAATCTCATCAGCTCCCTTAACAGCAATCAGAACCACGCTGCTATGTGATATCCCAGTGCGGTACTGCTGGCTCTGTACAGAGACTAACAGAGACTCGTTGTTAGTTCAAATATTCTGAGCCTGTGCTTTTGGCGAAGGCTCTCTCCTCACAGTGACTCTGGGGTTTCAAGTAGTTGTGTTATGCTGCATGATGACAGGCACGAAACTCTTAGTTAGCATCAGGTCCATTGAAAATAAAAACATGTCATTGTAGAAAAACTGCACTCTTGGGGGATGGGGAATCCCCAAAAGGCTGGAGTTCAAGAGCAGTCACGATGACCAACCCAACACCTCACTAACTGACTTGTAATTTTAAAGCACCTTGAAGCATACAAAATTGACTGGAGGAAAAACACCTTTTTTTTCCCCTACAAATGCAGCCCCGCTTCCTGCTCACACCTGCCTCGAGAGGCCAGGCAAAACCACCTGGAGTCTCACAAAACCACCTGGAGACTCAAAAAACCTTAGCTTCCTGCAGGGAGATTTCTGCACCAGAAATTCCTGGGGCAATTTCTGAGCCAACCCACCCCGTGTGTCCAGTAAGTTGCCCCGCAGGCTGTGCAGGCTGTGGCAGGGGCTTTCCCTCGTATGCTTGTGTAAAGCCTAACTTGACAGGGATCGACATCCCAGCTGGCAATGCCATTTGCTAGAAGAATATACATTTTAAAAATGACTTTTCTCGCTGAAGCATAGGCCCGGTGGTGCTTTAGCGAAGCGAGGGACAGCGTTGGCGCTGCCTTTGCCGGCGTAACGGCCCAGCGAGCGACAAGCACGGGCACCTGGCGGCCGCCCGGAGAGAAACCCGTCCCGCTGAGGCGGGGAGCGGCCGGCGGGGGAACTCCCGCTCCGCGACACGGGAGCGCCCTGGGCCCTCACCGGGACGGCCGCGAGGGCCGGGCCGGGCCGGGCCGGGGCGGGGAGCGGGGAACGGGGAGCGAGGAGCGGGGAGCGGGGGCCGCCCCCTGCAGGCTGGGCCGCAGCCACCGCCCGGGCTCCGAGAAGGCGGCGCAGGCGGCGCGGCGGCAGGTGCGGGCTGGGCGCGGGGAGCCCGGCGGGAGGTGAGCGGCGGGGAGGGGAGGGGAGAGGAGAGAAGAGGAGAGGAGAGGAGAGGGACCCGGCAGGGGGCACGGCGAGGAGGCAGGGGGAAGGCAGGGGGTCCCGGCGGGCGGAGGGTTATTTTTCTCGCTCCTCCAGAGCGTCCCGTTGGGCTCTAGCTCCAGGAGAACCGCTGCAGCGCGGGCATCCCGGTGCCGATCGAGGCCGCCTCGGGGTGTGCGTGGGGATAAATGGGAGCAGAACCGGGCGGGGAGCCCGGCTTTGGTCAGGGTGTCCTGCCGGGGTGACCCCACCGTGTGGCTGCATGCAGCATACCTGCCTTGTGTATCGATGCTTGGGATGTTTAAATGTGAATATGCAAGGGATGGTTTTGCAATCTGTAAATTACTGTTTTCTCACTATGTAGGTAAGTACGTCCTGGGAAACAAAAACAACATAATGATAGGTTTTGTAAACCTGATGTATTTCACCTGCATACTGATAGTTTTGTTGAATGGGACAGCCTGTTTTTAAAGTCAGAATTCTTCAAGGATCTGAGCGTATTGATCTATGTGCTTTTTCCAAGTAGGCTAAAAGTTACCAGAGTAATTCAACTTGCAGAACGCTAATGCTTAAAGGCAATATTACTGGGCAATTCACGTTACAGGTGATGCTGCACGTCTGTAATGCCTTGCCGGCTCACTATTGTATCAGTGGGGTTTTTGGCATGCAGACCTTTCAGCCTCTGCGTTTGGCTTGTTTATGAGTGTAAACTTGACAGTGTGCTTCCAAGATTTGGCTTGGGACTATATTTTCTAAAAAGCAGCAGACCTTGAGAAATGGAGGCAGGTAGAAAAATCGTAACCATAGTCAGCTGTTACAGAATTAAATCTTCATATAAATTAGGCCCAAGATTAAATTGTACTTAAAACAGCCTCAAGCTGGTATTACTATAAGAAAATACCCTTGTACAATCAAAATATTCTGTGCGAATTAACATCTAAGCTGTTATACCAGGCAAGAAATAAACTAACTAAATCACCTTCTGCAGGAGTGCTCCAGGTAACTGGAGATACAGTTTAGCCAAAGCTCAAATGGAGATCATATTAAGTAAGCTGGTCTTGTAACTTTCCTTCAGTGTGGAAGCTGGCCAAGTGTTACATGTGATGCATTTCTCTAGATAAGAATGGAAAGGTAGATACCATGGCCATTCCTTCAGTTTACGCTTCCAGTCGGTGCAGTTGTGATTGTGCGGAAAGGGAATGAGATTTCAACAGCAGTTTGCTGGGGCAGAACTGTGAAACACTTTGGCATCTAAATGATCCTGTGGGCACCTGCTCCTCAAGGCTAGACCCTTGCTGTCCTACTCCTCACTTGCTGATCTGCGCAGCTCAGGTTTTTCTGGTAAGATTTGCTGAATACGTTGAGGTCTGCTGCTTGATGTGGCGTAAGTTTTGACAGTGTTAGTTAGGTGCCTAAGCTGCCCTGGTATCCACAAGTGAGTGAGGTATTTCTTGACAAGTTGCTCTTGGAGAGTTCAATTATCCTTGAATTATACCTAGATGATCAGGACCCACTTAAAATACATGCAGGGAGCATGGGAGTGTGCTGCTATGCCTATCCATTCTTGCTTCTTATTCGATAGGTTTTGTCTAGAACTGTTACCCAGCCATGAAGAGCAAAGTTCTGAATTTCTGCCTTTCATTTCTCAAGTTAGTGCTAGAGCCGTAAACTTGTGTGTTGTTCGGGTCTGGTGGTCTCTGACTCCTTACTTATAAAACTGTTTTGCCTTGCTTTCAGTGCAGAAATATTCATTAGGTGAACTGTGATCCTGTAACTCAGTGGAGAGGCTATGAATCCAGGAGTGGGGAAGTTTGATTTCTAGTCCTTTTTCCATCTGTATGTTGAATATTAAAAAATTACTTATGGAATACATGTGGCTAAGGAATATTGAATTTCAAGATAATATATATTTTTATTAAAGTGTTCCTTGATTCTTGTAAGTACGTGTAAAAGTTACACCTACTAAGAATGCTGCACCTAAAGGCACGTTGGACTCCACAGAAGTCCCGTTAGTTCCACTGTCCTCTCCTACACTTAATTTAAGTGATGGATCCCCAAGTGATTAAATCTTCTTTCTTGCTATGCAATGGAAAGAGTGAACATAGGTGGAATTGTTCAGTCAGTCGTGTGTATAAGCTATTCATTTATTATGGTGGAGAACAAGCTCAGACTCTGATCTCATTTTCTTTCTCCTAATCATGAGGCTCAATCACCTCACTTGTTTGTTCTGTCACTTCTGTTTCCTACCAGCTGATTTTGATTTTCACTCAGCCTTTGTTCTTCTTAGTCACAGGTGTTTCATTTTCAAATTTACATTACCCCAGAGTAGTGGGTTGGCTCTGGAGGGGACTGTCCCACTCTGGCTCCCTGTTTTCCCAACAGAGCACTCTCACCCTACCCTTGAACAGTCAACTGTGGGAAAACTTTTTTTTTTGTAAGCATATTTATATATTTTGGTAGTTTATTTTTCCATCTAATCAGTGAACTGGGCCAACTCATCATGCAGCTGCATGTTTACTAGATCCAACATGAATGGTTGTTGGCACAGGAGAGCAGCACTGTCCCTCTTGGTAGCAGCCAGCAGCCCCTTGCTCTCACCATGCCTGGTAGGCAGAGCCAGAGGGCCTGAATTAGAAGGGCAGCTTCCAGCCAGGCTTTGGCTGACTTAGGCCTTCTAGATCTTCATGTGAATCCTGCCTGCTTTGCCTTATACTAGAAGTACCTCTTGACTTTGGTGAAAATATTTATTAAATTTATTTGCTTGGTAAAAATGTTGTTGACCCCATTCAGTGAATTTTGCATGATATTTATCCAAACCTACTGCTTCTCTGTTCAGACTCTTAATTTTGTAAGAGAACTACTTTGTTTGCTTTGAATTGGTACTTCCGAGTTAAGTCTGGTAAATATTCCCTCATCAGTCTAAGTAGGACAACACACAGTCTCCGTCAGCAGAGAGCTTAAGAGCTCATCTCTTTAAAGTGAAAGGCAAAGTGAAAAGCAGAGTGGACTTTGACTTCAGGTAGGAAAGGCAGAGTTTGGGCAAACCTGTGTTGTCATTCTGGTGAGTAATACTGTTTGGTCTTCTGAAGAATTTCTTGCACAGACAAACAGTTCTATAGATCACTTCTTGCAGATGAGATGAATTTTCAGAACTAAACTGAAGAGCCTCATACAGGAAGAGGTTCAAATCCTGGATTTGATTTCAACTCATCTGTGTTACATCACATCCATTAATCATGTTAATACATCAAGCCACGAAGAATTAGCGAGGACACTTCTCTTAAGCTTAGTATGAATGAATGTTTGTTTGCCTGTCATCACAGCTGAAGTTTACATTAATGCAGTGCCAAAAAAAAAAAGTCAGAAATTTGATGCTTATCCTTCCTGCAAATTGTACCTCTGATCTTGTTTTGAAGCTTTGGATCTCAGTGACCTAGTAGCCACACTTAAACTGGAAGGAACAGATAATCTGATAATGAGGCCTCAAACTAACCCCTTTGGTGTCTGGGGAATTCTCGTGGTCATTGCATTGAGGTTTGGATCTAGCCCTAAAAGCAAGATCTGGAAAGGTGGCATTGCCAATTAGAACGGCTTTGAAGTCCAAGAAAGCAATCCAGAAGGACTATGCCCCAGTGGCCTCAAAACCTGCTAGGCACTTCAATTAATTTGGCACCTCACCCAGGAGTCTGAAACCTGGACGTGGGCTTGTACGGTGTGCTCCAGCCTGGGGAAGCGGGTGCCTTGCTCCCTGCCTGGCTCTGCAAGGCGGAGGGAGGCATGGCTGACCCTGATGGCCGCATAGGCCCGTTCTGCTCAGGGTACATCAGTGCACACATACAGCTCCACAGCTTCATCTGAAGCATGGAGAGAAAGCAGGCTGCTTCCAGCCTTGGGACAGCCTGGTCACCAGAGCACTGTGGGGGCTTCTTCCCAGGTGCAGAAGTTCAACCTCTTGCTCCCACAGAGCCCCTGTATCTCCAGGCCGAGGGGGTGGAGGTGGCCCTCTCCACCCTGTTTGTGGAAGCCGGGCCAGCGTGCACAGCGTGGGGTGGTTCATGCGGCCAGAAGATGGCCAAACCCTCGACCAGGGCTTGGCAGGGGCTGGCGGGGAGGACAGAAGGGGACTGAGGTGGGCTCCCTTTGCAGAATTCACACAGGAAGGCTATTTTGTGGACACCTTTTGGTGAAGGAAGTGCCTGCTCTACAGCAGAGAGGAGGGTTAGCCAGAAGGAGGTTTTACAAGTAGCTCTGCCTAGCAGTGCTGCTGTGGATAGTGATGAACTGGAAAAAAAACAAACACTGTGTCCCATTTTGGAGAGATTTGTAAATTTCAGAAGGGCACTCAAGAAGATTCTCAAGGTCAGTTTCAGTTCCTAGTAGAGGAAAATTCAAATGTGTTTGTTTGTTTTTTAATATTTTTTTTAAATGAGTTTGAGGCCTTTAGATAGAGGCCTCTTAATCTTCACTTCAGATTCTCTGTCTTTTTGGCAGTGATTGGAAGGAAACTAAAAATCTTCTTTCACTAAACCTTGACCAAACCCGGAACATCTCCAGAATCATCCTGGCTTTTATTCAGCTTAGTGGTATGTTTACTTCCAGATCTAGTTTCACCAATGTGTGAAATCATAGGTCAAAATCTCTTGTGAAGGGTGTTGTTTTAAACTCAACAGGATAATAATAAAAAAGTACATTCCCGGTGTAGCCATTGTTCACTTTGTTTTAAGCAATTCTGTCTGGAGGGGGAGAAGGGGAATGGTAAGTTCACGGCGCCAGCTTCTGCACATAGCACCAAGTGGAGACCCACTGCCTTGCCCCATAGCTGTAGCAGCATCTGGCCAATAATCAGTATGTTAGGTGCTCCCATAAATTGAGATGGTTACGATTTCTGCTGGTTTCTCCCAATGTCTGTGTAAAATTCTTTTTAAATACCTCCTTTATGCAGTGTCTGGTTACCACTCATCTACTTGGGCAGCTGCCAGCTAACTCCATCCTGTTCACATCTCTGAAAGGAGCTGCTGGGGTTGTTAAAAGTGATTCTGGGCCCCTGGTCTGGGTGGGTTTAAAGCAAAAAATAATAAACAGTTAGACCTTATAAAGACAGGATCCTCCTGGACTTCTATTTTTAAGTGTGTTTAGGCAGTGTCCTGAGCTCAGTGCACATGTGCTGCAGAGCCATACTCCCAGTCTGGTTTGGATTTGAATTAATTAAGATCAGCTCCAGTTTCCTGTTCTTGAGTCATTTATTTAATCTGTTTTCATGTATGATATGTACTGGAGTCACCTCTTTCCTTTCTTAATCCCAGCCATAGTCTTTTAACCTTGATTTATAGAATTACATATTTCCTTTCTCTCACTGGTGTGGTAACTGGTTATAGAATGTTACAAGAAGCTGAATAAAGTATCTTCATCATATGGAATCTCTATAATTTGCAGTTTTTGTTTTCATCATTAAACAGAATAATAATTATATGTAAAATAACTAACGAGAAACTGCTTTACCTAAAACAAAGCCCTAGATGTGTGTGTGCAAGTATATATAAAGAAATGCACCATCTTGACTCTTGTAGGTCACCGGAGTTCCTTTAAAATAGTATTAGTGGTAATGAAACAGTATTTTTCCATGCAAGACTGTTTGGGTTTTTATGTGTTCTTTTTTTTTTTTCCATGTATACAGGAAGAGCTATTTTTCATGAGCTGTCTGTATATTATATGCTTGTCCATGTGTTTTCTGTGTGGCTCCATGGTCATGGCAGTTGGCTGAGGATTTCTGGATGCCATTCAGTGTTGCATTGAGCTCAAAGCTAGACACATTTAGTCTTGCTAGGGAACCCCAGTGCACAGACAGACGCTTTTGTCTAAATACCACCTTCTTGGCTGCCCTGTTGAAAAATGCATCCAGATGTTTCCAGTTCTTTGGTATCAGGGCTATAGAGGGACTGCTGTTGGTTCTATTTTTGTTGCTTGCTGGCTTTACTGCAGAAGGAGAAAATACTGGATTAAAAGCTGACACAGAATACATAAAGAAAGTCTTAAGTTAGATTATAAAGTAACCGTCAGTGATAGTCATGATTTTTTCCTAATCTGCTTAGAGCAAAGGACTTATCTTATGTTGAATTCCTTCCATGTTCTCATCAGAGGCCAAGTTCTTTTTACAGAGATTTCAGTCTCTAAGTTTTCTTCTCTGGTGTCCTGACTTCAACTCTTGCTTTGCTGTTTTCCATCTGAGTCCAAAATGATCTGCAGTCCAACATAATGGATTTATTCCTTTGTGTTTACTGCCCCAATACATACCATATTGTACATCCTTGTCCAAGTCAGTGAATTTATCTACAGTTCACAGGAACAGTGTTGTCAGTACAGTAATTGGATGAATTGGTTCCTTGCCTAATGCAGCATTAGGAAGAAATACTATCTCTATCAACTTTTACAGCCCAGTGCATAGGGGATTCAGCATATTAAAATCCCAAGTTTTAAGCTTTGTCATGGGATAGATTTATAATGTTCTCTTCTTAATTCAAACATAAATCGCACATGAGAAAAATTGGCTCAGATTTATGAAAACCGTACTTTTGGCCCTTGTAAATGATATTATTAATCTTCTGCATACTGGGGCAAGCTTGGATTAAGTCTGCATTTAAGAGCTGCAGGTGCAAGGCTATAATGCTAAGAGTAGGGTGTCCCTGGGGGGCATGTCAGAAGAACGACTTCTGATCGTGTGCTTGTGCCAGAGCTTGTTTCCCTTCTCCAAGGGGTGCCTGAAGAGCAGAGGCAGTTGTTCCTGTAGCACAATAGCTCAGACGCACACCTGCTCAGCTTTATTTTTCTTCAGGGAAGTAGGCAATAGCAATTATTTCTACTTCATGACTTACTCTCGGTTTGGTGGTCTGTGTCTGGGCTGTGGATGTGATGAAGGCTTCTTGGCCTCCTCCGGTCTGGAGCCCTGGGAAGAAGCAGCTGCTGAGCTCAAGGAGACCACAGCTAGATTGCACAAGTGCTCTTTCCACAGGGTTCAGCTCAGGGCCTGCAGGAAGGGAGGCATGCATTAGATCATCTTCATCAGGTCAGAGAAGTTGGAGGGAGAAGGGGACTTGTATAGTCTTTCACAACCGTACATAGGAAGACGTGGCTGTTCCAGGCGAAGCTTCTGCCCCAGTTCCCTTACAGCTAGATCTTCTCAGCATGAGGACATATAAAACAGCTAGTGAGATGGATGCCAGTAAGCTCTGCTTTTACCATTACGACAAAGGCTCAGCTAAGAATTGACTTCTAAGGTGGTGTTCTTGCCTCAGGAGAAGCCTGTTAAAGATGTATAGGTAATATTTTTGTATAGCTGTCATGTCCTGACTGCTGGTGGTGAAGTTTTGAGGACTCCTGCTGATTGCAAGGGTTTTAAACCTTACATGCAAGTGTTATCTCCAGGAGAGTCCAGCAGACAACTTTCTACCTGGATGCTGTGGCAGGCATCAGGGGATGCTCCCTGCAGTGCCCCATCCTCCTCCTTTCTCCACTTGCTCAGAATCCCGGCAGAGGATGCAGAGTCATGGGGGGACTGGTCACAGTTTGGGATCTCAGCACAATGCTCAGGGAATGAGAGCAATTTTCTCCTTGCAAGTGTTACTTAAAGACGCCGTTCTCACCTTAGATTGTCTTGTGATGTTGAATCTGAGGTGTATAGTTCAACTGTAGTATCAGCATGGAAAAAGGTCAGAGAAGTGGGATAATATATTGAGAAGAACTGTACAAATCAGATTTGGATGGTGTAAAACATACAGCCTTAAATTTGTCCACATGGTTTTGTCCATTTAGCTTACTGAGGAGAAATGTAAGAGGTTAGATCTCAATCTTTTAAAGCCTAAAGGAAAAGAAGACATACTACTGATAATTGTCTTTCCAAACATAAAAACTGCAACAACTAAAAAAGTCACTGGAAAAAATTACGTTGGCTAAAATATTAACTGAGAAGGTGACCAGCTACTAGAGTGTTCTGCGAAATTAAACCCAAGCATCTTCCTGCACAAGTTGCTCAATATAGTGCTGGGGAAAGTGGCTGAAATCCAGTGGTGTCAGTAATTCAGGAGGTGGGAACAAAGGAGTGTAACTGTCCTTGTGCTCTCAAACAGTAAGATTCTGTTTGAGCAAACCATAAGTAAATGAAAGGAATTTGCAGCAAAAGATGTGCTCATTTGGCCTGCTGGCCCATTTAGTTCTGGTTTTCATTTCTAGGATCTAATGGAAAATGTAAAGCCCCCAAAGAAGATGTAAATACACCCCCCGCCCCCCAAAAAAGCTCCCCAAAGGGCTGTTGTGCCCTCATTTGCCCAAGTGGGAAGGTGCTTCCTGTGCCTAGGCAGTTAGTGGTTTGTTTGCATCATGGAGCACAGCACTTTTCCCAGCAACTTTTTACTGTCTTCTTTCTGTTACCACATTTAATTGTGTAACCGTGTAAAATGCTCCTAGGCTCTTTGCCCCAGGAAAGCTGTGCAACAGTCCATCGTAAAATCCACATTGTCAAGACTGGACGAATGATGCATAGTCTATTTTTCTTTCAGTTTTATATGTGTAGTTACTTTTTCTTTCTTTATTTGCAGCGTTAGAAATGTTTTCCATCTCTTTATTGTGTTTCTGTCAAGTTGTTTGCAAGTTGTCTCCCACGAACAAGTTTTTCTGGTTGTCTTTCAAAACCCTTTTCATAACTTCTCTTTTTCTGTGGTGTTATTTCAGCATCTCCCTTGTGATCCACCACTTTCGTAGTGAAATCCTTTTCTATTTCCAGGCACAAAAGAAAGGGAAGTCTGTCACATTTTCTTTTATTTTCTTGGAAAGCAGAAGAATAGAATAATCCGTCTGCAAATTCCGAGAGTTTTCATGCTTTTCTTTAAGTTACAGGTACCAATGGAGAAGGATGTATGTACACACACCTTAGTTACTGCAGATACCACTGTTGTGGGGTTCTCCCAAACCAGGCATAGATAGGAGCCTCTTATCATGCACCCTGTAGGTGTGTGTTGACATGATGTTTTTTTCTTTTTTCTCCTCTCCTTCCAGACAACCTACTGCTGCCAAGGCTTCTGCTGAATAGGAACAAAAGCTTGTCTCTGCTCACACGTTCAGACCTATTTGAACTGCTTCTGTGTCCTATGTGGGCATTACAGATCAGACCTGCCTACAATCGCAAAACAAATATAGGACTTTTTTTTAACTGTAAACTTTGGCAAGTGTATGCCCGTGCCATGCGTCTGCGTAGGGGTGTGTGTGTGTTTGTGCCATCCTCGCTCATACAGTAGCAAAATACCTGGGGGCAAATTTCTGAGAATCACTTAAGCTGTTTTACTAGTGTTCACTTTTTTCAAGATGCAGTGATCACAAGCTACCCCTCTTCAAATGAAGAGCCCTGCTCAGTGTACAGCTCCCAGACGCTCTCCTCCAGCAACAAAACTGCTGAACAGCTGGCTCTGGATGTTAAACCATGTGCAGTGTCTGTGCCATCAAAGAGAGTCCGTCTGACCTGCAGCAGAAGCAGCTTGTGCTGTGCTGCGTTTTTGTTAATCGTCTGGAGACCTGTGGCGGTGCTGTTATGCTCTGTGAAGGATTTTCATGATTGGAATTGACTGCATCTCCTGGGTCTGAAACGCAGACAGGCAAAGAGGTAAACGTGGTATTTGGCAGAGGTGTGAAACAGCAAGCTTGGGCTCGCTTTTTCCACAGGGAAGATCCTCAGCTGTTGTTCCTCTGGGGCTACTGGAGTTGTAGACACTTACATCATTCAAGGATCTGTCCCAAATGCTTGATAACAACTGATCATCCCTGTTTCCGGGTATTTTCTTTTACACCTCTTGCTTTGTGAGAACTTAGTGCTACTAGGAATATTGCTGTGACGTGTTTCTGGAACACAGATCTGAGAATGTGTTATATATGTTTATGGCTTGCAATAAATCTCGTAACGATTGAAACCTCTGGCTTAGCCAGCTTTCCCAGTTCAGGATCAGATACTTCACCTTTGTTTCTATTGCAAAATTTTAAGTGTGTTGTTACCTGACCAACTTCTATGGAGCAGTACTATGACTAAATGCAGTAAAATATATCAACAGCCTACAGACTTTCTGCAAAACATACTCCTTCGTCATAAGGCAGCTAAGACCTGACATTTCGAGACTGCTTTCAGCTTTTAATATTTGATTTTGTGATCATCCGTTTTCTATCATGTTCTTTTTATTTAATGAGTTGTTGAAAATATTTACGTTCTTCTCCAAATATCTCTGTCTTGTAATCATTTTGGCGGCATCTGGAACTGAAGTCTTCGATACTCTGTTTATCTGATTTAGCTCATTCAAAATTTCTATCAGAGAAATCTGGAAATCATTAGGATAATTTATGTTCTCCATCTAAACCCATTAAAATAGTAGTGATTGTAATTCTCTGGACTCTGTATGTGTGTGGTTCGCCTTTAAACTCTGCTGGTTCCAGGATGTTCTAATAACCTTGGCTTTCCTTCTACATTAGTGGGGAAGGACTGTTGCTGAATAATATTTGATCATCTTACTTTGGCTTGATATTGGGAAAAGAGAAATGAGAAAGATTACTGAAATCGCTGAAGAACACCAAGAAAGAGAATTTGAGACAGTAATGAGATCTGGCTGCACTTCCTTCTTCTGCTGCAAGTGATTTGATTTCTCTACTTTTTTATTGTCTGAAAATCAGGGATAATTTTTCTTTTCCTCCTGTCCTCTTCTCGTTCTAGTATCTCCAAAGTGGTGGATGTCTTTAAAGTAATCATATTGCCTAACAAAAACTGACCCCAAGATTTAGAGAGAGGATCAAGGAGTCCCAGCTCCTTGTTAACGTGTGTTGTTGGGGTGTCAGTACTGCTCTGGAATTCAGTAGCATACCGAACAAAGGTCTCTCTGCGGTTCTGGTTTATTTGGTAAATCTGTTCCCAGACAGATGTATGTTAGTACAGCCTTTTAACAACTCTTAAGTGATGTATTGAAGATTCTGGGGGAGCTGACACCAGCAACAGGTTCTAGCATATGGGGGAAGTTTAACCTTTGATAGAAGTACCAGCTTATGTCAAGGTCAGTTGGTACTGATTTGTTTAGTCTTCTAACCTTCTTCTACAAGGTTTTTTGTTCATTTTCAGTTAATAAAATATGAAATAAAACCTGTTAAATTTCTGTCTCACATGGTTAAGACAAAACTTTTACATGCAGTGGAAATGCTTGCCTAATCATAGGCAACATGAAAAATATGATAAAATAAGTGAACTGAAGAAAAATACAAATATGTTTATCTCTGTAGATAAATTACGTGGATAAAATTTTTTAAAGTAATTTAGAACATCCATGCCATGACTTTATGAACAAAGCAAAGTGCTCTAAGCAGCATGAGGGAAACCTTTGCTCAAATGATCTGTTCCTCAGCAAATGCTGGCCATGCTATAAGTGTAGGAACACAAGTGCAAATTTTGCGACTGGCTTTCAAACCATTACATTTTTAAGGGCAAAAAAGGTCTAAACAGCATTCCAGTTTTTTACTGCTGGAACTTTCTTTTCAAAATACTGTATTTAAGCTCAAACTAAAATGGAAACTCTAAACTCTGTGTCTATGTACTTTGCTGTTGGCTACTGATAATGCCCTGCCTACAAAACAACAGTCTGGAAACAGCAATATTGGAGTGTACTCCTCTGTAGAAGAGGCAGTGACGAATTGCTTTTATATTTGTCTGCAGATAGAAAGAAATGTATGAATGTTTCCTTATCTATAAAATGGGGGGTGGGGAGTGGATTATGGTCTAAGAATATCACGGGCTGCTTAGTCTTACTTTAAAAAGGCCACATATTTCACAGTTAGGAGTGCAAAAGATAGAGAATTGCATTGTTACTGTTAGATTGTCAACACCGATATATAGCCTTTCTTTCGAACGAAGGGACTCAACCCAGTGATGGGAAGGCAACTGCTTGTAAATGGTGATTTGTATTTATTTACTGACTCACGTTTATGGCTCCAGCTAAGAAATTCAGGGGAAAGAAATTAGTACCATAAACTGAATTTTCTCTGATGCAGAAAAACTAATTTTTCCACTTCATGTAGCTGGAAAGCTGGGTGGTTACTAACTTTTTGGTTCCTTCACTACCAGTAGTGAATAAATTTGGTCTGGACACTTTGAGATAAAAGATTGTTTTGCCTGAGCAAACTGCCACTGACACTTAGATACCATTGTTGCAAAGCTGAGAGCAAACGAAGCAGCTGTTTCAGCCCAGTTTAAACATGGTGAACAAGAGGAAAGCATATTAACTCCAGCTGTGCACTGATAACAGCTGGGAAGGAAAATCACTGCATGGGAACCTTAAAGTAAGCTTTGAATTGTAGCACGCTTAGCTATCGTGAGTACACTTCAGAGGGTGGAGGAGAGGTGAAAAATTTATCCTTAGAAGTGTGGAGAATTTCATGAGAGATCCTTGTGCCTCTTTTTGTGTAAAGGTGCAGCAGGTTCTGTGCTTCGGTGGTATCATCTCCCCAAATTTGCAATATGAATCTCATCCTTTACTTAAACTCATGGGCAGTTTTGAGATCAGTGCAAGTTTTGAGTGGGGGATTCTGCACAGAGTAATGGTGTCCCTTTCTAACCAGATAGCAGTGCAATACCCTACTTTAAGAAGTATTTTGGGGTGTTTTTAAGCTCTGTAAGCTCCTCAGTAGTGTTCTGTTTTCCAGAATAATATGTACCGGTCTTCTTCAGGCTTCTTCTGAGGTCTTTCTGTTCAGGCTGCTTGCATCTTGTTCATTTTGGTCTATTGGGCATAAAGAGCAGAATAAAATTAGAGGAAGTAATTAATGTCAGTGGTAAAAATAGCAACAATTCTCAGAGAATTTGCGTTAAACCAAAAACTCGCTTAGGTCCTTGCTGCAGTAGAATAATGATTTACTTAAGTTTGAGTTAATGGGAATTTAAAGAACTTCCTTCTAATCAGTATTCTGTGAAAGCTTATGATTAAGAATAATTGTGGAACAGTTATATAGTCGTAATAACAAACCTTCATTATATTTCACACTCGTATTTTAAAGATGAGGAGTTAATTCAAGCCTTCTGCACAAAGCCATATGCTCTCGTGACCTTGCAAAGCCCACAACTTAAAATATAAGTAGCAATTCTGAGAAGAGTGCAAAAGATTGGGTCAGTAAGGATGTGTTGTATTAGGTCATTATTTGCACATTGACACGTCTGTTGGTAACATTCAGTTGCACCTACGCATGGAAATAAGTAACGTTAAGAGAAGAAAGCACGTTTTCTAAGTTAGATAAGGTGCCTGATATTTCCATTTGGCATCCAAATTAATTTGTGGGAGTGGGGGAGTAGTGAAAGAAAAGGTTTTGGTTGATAGTTGAGATATTGGTGTTATTTCTCCTATCAGTATTTGTGTGGTTCCCTGGCTGTCTTTGAATACCCATACAAACAAAAGGACTGTGCTGTTCAAACTGCAGATAGGAATAGCTTCTGGCTGGGGCATGGAAACTTCCAGCAGTTTCCTGTGACTGAGATAACCAGGCAAACCTGTCCATTTCTGTGCAACTGTCACCTTCTCTCTGTGCTATGCCCCTTTCTCCTACTTGTCGTCTTTCCCATCCCTCCCACTCCTGTTCATTCTCTCTTCGGTGTCTTCTGCTAACCTCTGAGGAGCTGGCGTCATGTCTTGGGTATTCTGTGCAAAGAACCGTGTGTACTTGAGGTACATGTAAAAGGGCTAGACTTAGGCAGCTAAAGTTTTGGACAGGAGGCAACACAGCTGTCTGTGTCCCTCTGAAAAGAGAACATAAGCGTATAAATAAAGACACTTAAATGAGGCCAGTTAGTATTGTCATAAAGTTATTTTAATGTTAACCAGCTGTTATAGACTTGATCTCCCTCTTCAGTAGATTGCATGCCTCTTGGTTTGCTGGAAGCCAGTGCTCTCTATTTCTGTGCGCATAGCAGACAATTATATAATAAAACAGGTCTTCGGTTTCATGTGCATACAATTATGAGAAAGCAGTAGTTCCTCAAAGAAGGCAATTTTGGCATCATTCATAAAGACTGTTTTCAAATGTAAAATATGGAGTATGTAGAGTCAAAAATGTAAATGGCTAAGTATGTTAACATTCTACATTAGGAAAAGAGAACAGAAGAAACATGACCAAGGGAAACATCTTACAAATGACTTGCCAAAGCATATCAAAACAGATGTAGAGCTGAGTAAATTGCAAAGCCCAGTGACACAAATATGAGGAGAATTTTAGTGTTCCTCAAAGAAGGGTACCTATTTGAGTGGGTCACTGAAAGTACTGGCATACTGCATGTTGAGGTGAGCTTCTATTTCCCTGTGCCTTTATGTAAACTAATAATTGTCTCAGTAAGAGAAATCTGATGGCTCTGATCCATTTGTGACTGACATAACTGTCATTGACCCAGGGACTGAATCAAATTAGCAATCACATATTCAATAACATATTATTGCATTTTAATTTCAAGTATTGTCATCTAATACAGTTGCTTTTATAGTGTTTTTCAGGTTTGATAGCTATGGTGGATCTTTGATTGTGGTTTCTTCTACATTGCGACACTGAAAACAATGGCGAAAGAATATATGAAGAACTGCTGTAAATGGTGCTTCTATGCGGAAAAAGAAAAGAATGATCGTGAGTTCCGACATAATCACATTGACTAAGGGTTTTGTTGTTCTGGGTGATGAGATTTCCCATTAATAAAATTATTTTGTCACTCCTGATAAACTTGAATTCTTTTACAACATCCAGAAGTCATTCCATACCTCCACTTGGAGATTGGACACATGCTTGTTAGTGTTATGAACTGGAACTGAAGAATAACACTTATCTAAAGTCTGCTCCTTGCAGCCTGAAATGCTGTCCAAAAAGGCAGCTTTTTTACCTAAGGTCATGTGAAGGTCTTGTGTCTCTCAAGCTCTCTAAAAGTGAACACTTTTTTTCTTTTTTTCTTTTTAACTGCCTGCAGATTTGCTGTCAGGATTTTCTTTGGTGGCTTAGTTGTTCGCAAAACTGTTCTATACAAGTGTATAGAATGCCTCCTCTAAAAATTTACTAAGAGAAAGGCAGCTATAAATATACAAGCTTGGGCAGTGAAGTTTATATTAGTACAGGTATCATGAAGATGAATATCTTTTCCAAGTGCTAGTCCTGAATGCTAGTAAAACAGAATGCTAGCAGCAGTTAAGAAATGTATCAAGCACAGATTCAATTAAATAAAAGAGATCTGTTCACAGTATTTTCAAATTTTAACGCATATGTGGACTGTCTATGTTTTTCTTGCTCTTTATTTTTAGCAGTTTCCATGGTACAGGAATCTGAAGCAATAGCTGCAAGAAAGCCAACTATTGTACAGCAACCTCCATTGTCTTCTGTGTCAGTGAAGCGGCAAGTTGGCTGTTCAGAGGATTATCTGCTTTCTAAACTGCCCTTGGATGGTCAGGAAGTACCATTTGTGGTCCCCCCATTCAAACTGGCTTATGTACAGCCCAAAAACCTTCCTAGTACCTCACATGCTGGAGGGATTCAAGGTAAAATATAAAAAGTATTGCTGAAACAGTATGTGTTTCTGTGGGGAAAACCTGAATAAAAAATACTGTACTTCATTAGGTATGTTAGCCAGTGTCACTTTCTAGCCAAAGACTGAGAAACTTTATTTTTGTGAGAGAAATTTCTTATTTTGTGCATTGTAACACAATGGTATCTCCTTCACTGTTTCTGTGTTAGCTATATTTACTGTTCAGCTTATAGAAATTTAGAGGAGGAGTATGTCTTTCTTGTTTTATTTAGTCTGTCATAGGACTCCAAAATAGACGTTTAGTATCTGCTACACCTTGAAAGTTATCAAGTATTTCTACTGAAAACATATGTTTGCAAAACTTTTCTAGAAGCCTGGTCTTGTGGCTCTTTGGACATCCAGAGAGCTTTTGGGAAGGATGTTACCCAGTATGAATCTTCGTGATCTTGCATGAGTGAAATGGAAAGGGGGGATTGCACACTAGTGTTCATACTCAAAGTATTGGAAAACATTGAAGAAAGGCAAAGGTCTATGAAAGAATTTATGGAGGCAAGAATTAAACCTAACACATCACCATTATTCAGATCACTTAAGGAAGGAAGGAGAGTAGTCTTTTGCGTTTAATGTACTGATAAGTTTTAGCATACTAACACATCTTCCTTTTCAAATTTCATCAACAGGAAGCATATGCTACTACTTGGAGGAAAGTGTTTTTTGTTTTTGTTTTTCATTTTTGTATGTTGTTTTTTTCTATTTCCTGTTCTTTCTGTTACTCTTTGGGTGGCCGGGGGTAAGGTCTCAGCAGTATATGGGTTGCCTATGATGATATGCTTTGCCTCACAACAGTCTTATACTTCAACCTCTGTCAGTCCCATGCTTGCGCAGCCGAAATGACATGTATGCAATTTAGGCACAGTGGCATTTTAAAGGAATGAGAGCATGTCCCACCACGAGTTAGAGGGCACGTACTATCACTGGAGATGATGAGGACTTGAGGTCTTCTCCAGAGATGTGTAGATTTAGATAAGGGAAAATTTTGGTACGAGGGCATAACTGAGCAGTTGCTTTCTCTAGAGCTGCTTTGCCTCAAGGACATGATGAGCTGATAATATGTTTTTAGTCTCATGTGACTGGATTTCTTTTCTGAGGGTGGGAACTTCAGTAACTGAAAAAAATCAGCCACGTTGCGTAATGACTAATGCAGTGCTACCTTTTTCTGTTTGTGTGGTTTTACTCCCATCATTCTCCCTTCTCCCTAAGTCTTTGCTGTTGCTTCTTGTCCCTTGCTTCTCTCCTGCTACCAGACTTTCTCCTTTTCCTCACCCACCCCTGCTAGTAAATAACACTAGCACAGGGGCCAAGCTAATCAGTATCGCAGAGCTGATTGGTATAGATCAGCCGTTCTGTACCTGATCTCTCAGTGGGTTTTATTTATGATGCCCACCTCACCAGGCACAAACAGGCAGCACCCTGATGGTTGGAGTTGGAAAATACGAGGCCCTCCTTGTCTCTGAGCCTGACCTGCTTCAGGTTTTCCCACAGATGGCCAGCAGAAAGCAATCCTGATGTGTGGGGCTGCTCTCTGCCACCCGCCTGGCAGAGCTGCTGTCCCAAGGGATTGCTTGTTGTATATGCTCTTCAGTAGCTAGTTCTTGTAAAGAGTACTTGGACAAGGTGTGGGAATGCAGGACATGCTCCTGGTAAATTGTCTTTCTTACAGGATCTGGGTTCATACTTTGTCTTGCTTGATCTTACTTCATCCTCAAGATATTGTACAGATAAGAGTCCCATAAGGGACTCTGAGGCACCAGGGTTCTCCAGGGGGAAGGGAGAAGGAAGATGTGTTTAACAACCTTTAGATAAATGTTTTCTTTATTCTTGCTGTTCTACAAAATCTTATCAGTCAATGACTTATAAAACAGTGACTTGGCTTCATTGGGAATTATGCTTCATCATCATTTCTGAAGGACCTAGTGAACGGAGTGGCCCTTTAGGCTATAAAGCCAAAGATCTTCTGGCAGGATGACCTGGCTGTTCATAATTGTCTCTCTTGAGCAAATATTTTAAATTCTTGAATAAATATTTGAAAAGTGGATCTTATGTCAAGTAGGCAGCTTCCATTTCTTTTTAAAAAGTAAGTATTTATATTTGGAAAGTACAGCTTTTAAGCCTCATTAAAGCTGTGTTTAAAATGCAAAGTTTACTTTTAGGAAGATTTACTAAATATAGAGAAGTGTGCTGTCATTCCTTCTTTACATTAACCAAAGCACCAACATATTCAAAACAAAAACCCCTAAAAATAAAACCACTAGAGTATTTGTTTCTTAGACTGTTGTTAAATATCTGTAGAAGTCCAAGTTCTTCCCTTATTCCACTCCATTTTCTGTGCATGTCTGACCATTTTCCTTTATTGAAACAGGACATGCTCAGTGTTAGCTCTTGGCATTCCTCCTTAAAGAAGTTAAGTTCTGGCAGCCCTTCTCAGTATTCACTGCAGCATGTCTCATGCTCTCGCAGAAGTAAGCTAGCAGAAGGGAGTGTGCTCCTGGGCTGGAACATTGAATTTTCCGTCACCTGTTGTGCCGCAAAACTTCACAGCCTCACTTCTAGCATTCACCCTCATATGGGTTCTGCTGGAGTCCATATTAATTGAATTCTTGCCTTACCATCTCTCATGTCCCACCTCACTGTTCGAGTTACTCTATTTTACTTACTCTGCTACCACCTGGAGGAAAGAATTTTATAGCAATAATGTTTGCCCCTTATGGTGTAACACGTGCAGAATTGAAGGCACTTGGTAATGGAGTAATGAGCTATTTCACAGGTAGGCTGAAATCCAGAGAGGTGATGTGAAGGAAGCAGATGTCAGAGCTTGGCAGATTCCAGATCACCCTATCCCCCTTCTCTACTCGACTGTTATTGCAAGGCTTCTTTTCGCTCCAGACAGACAAAATGAAGTACTACAGTGGTGTTCTTTGCTGTTCTGCTGACCAAGGAGTGCATGTCTTGTCTGAAATAATTATAAATAAAAGAAAGAAAAGCAGGGCAGCTGTGCCGTAATGGTCTGAGTAAACATCTGGGATTCAAGCATTCTCAAATCTGTCTTCTTGTGTCTCAGCCAACAACTCAAGTCATTTTGGACCAGTAATTTACCACTGACACACTTCCTATGGAAATTAGATGACAAGGAGATTGCAGTTGCAAGTTGCATTATCTTTCCATGGAAGACCCTCCTAAAGGACTGTGGGCCCATTAGCCAATTAGGAATACCCTGGGGGATTGTAGCCAAATAAGTCAGAGGTTTTCTGTATGCATGGCCCTACTTTTCTGGTGAATTTCCGTCTTGGTCTTTGTCTTTAGAGCCTTCTGTATTTTAACTGGTTAGGCATCTATCGTGGAACACTTCAGGACAGGGTATGCATAGATTTTTATGGCCAATTTCATTCCAATATTTCCTAGCATGCTGTTGAAATCTGACGTAATATATGTCTGTTTTCTTTTCTTTTTTTTTCCTTTCGTTGAAGTAGATAATAATGAAATATTTTGTCCTTTGCCCTGAAGGCACTCAGCCTGCCTTATGAAAACAAGCAGCATGTGTTATGTCTGGAACTCTTGCATCTGATGTTTACTTGTGCTCCACAGAATCTGCCAGAGCTTCATTTGGTGATCGGAAAGCAGAACTGCGCAGCATGTACCAATGGCCCCAGTATGATGTGTACAACCCATTCTATTTGGAGCAGCATGTTTCACCAGATCTGATTAGGCGTTTCCAACCAAAATCAGATAATAGGAAATTATATGGATCAGGTGAGAAGAACTGCACTCTTACTTTTCTGTCTTCCTCCAGTTCACACTGTGCATAGGTAAGAGAAAAATTCATTAGACTTCAGAAGACATGTTTGATTATAGCAATTCTCAAACTAGTCTGTATACTACAGACATTTCCCGGTTAGTGAGTTGATCTATGGAGCGGGCTCTGCTTGATTTCCAGCTGTGCTGTTACTTTCTGTCAGTTGGGGGCTTAATAAGGCTTGTATGCATCACACAACAGTAGGCATATTGGCAAAGCGAGCTAGTGTAGCTGCCTTTGATCCAAAACACGATGTAGTACCAAGAGTCTAGCTACCAGTAAGAGGAGTATTTGAGGGAGAAGGAACAAGGAAAT